>NC_136613.1:40140651-40827151 GCF_933228915.1 Telmatherina bonti
CCACCGGACTGTAGAGGGGCAAAGGAGCTCCTTCTCCAATAGACTTTTACAGCTGCGCTGTCACAGTGAGCGCTACAAGAACACATTCTTACCATTCTCTATACAGATGTACAATAACTCCCCACTTTGTGACAGATAACTAACATTCATTTCAAAGCCTCTGTGTAAACTGGCACTGCATTTAGTCACATGTTGTATATATTGTAAATTTCTAAATTTCCATATTCTATATTGCCAATTTTACTTTAGATAGTTTTATTTATCTTTTATCTTTGTAAAAGTGTACATATTCCAGATTGCTTTATGGATAGTACCTATTCTATTTTATTATTATTATTTACTTTTTTTTTTCTTACCTACTATTGCTGTTTCTATTTCTTACTCTATTGCTGTTCTGAGCTACTGTGACAACAGAATTTCCCTTGTGGATAAATAAAGTCTGTCTAAGTCTAAGTCTAAGTCTCTGCCAGGACAGATGATCTCAGAGGAGGACGGGGAGGAGGAGGGGGAGCCCTGTGTTTCTTAACAGATGGGGGTCGTTGAGGTCTGGACCGGGACAGAGACATCTTCTGGAGACCTTGGGTGATGTGGAGAAGTGGAACTGAGGAGGGAGGAGAGCTGGGTGTTGTTTGCCTCTCTTCTATGTCCTTGGCTCTTATCTCTGTGTTCATGTTTGGGTTTGCCGTTCCAACAGCATGATGCAGACGAGCACCAAGTAATCTGGATCCAGATAGATCTGGATGCACTCCGTCAGGTCTGAAACTATCCTCACAGTTCCAAAAGATGTTGAAGTTATCAATGAACTTTATCCCATACATGCAGTGATAGCCATGTGTTCAGACCCAGAAGTCTGCTGAAAACTTCGATTCCTTTCCCCGCTGTAGGAATGGAGCTTGAAATGACAACATGGTGTTTCCAGAGTGACATATTTCCTCCAACAGCAGAGAAAAGTCTTTCTTTAGGATCTCAGAGCCAGTTTTCCTCCTCAGAATATCACGAGACCCCATGTGAACAATAATCTTCAGACTCTGCACTGTGCACTGTGAACTCTGGATTCTGGACTCTGGATTCTGGAATCTAGACCCTGCACTCTGGATTGTGGTTTCTGGATTCTGGACTCTACTCTGTACTCTGCACTCTGGATTCTGGACTCTGCTCTGTACTCTGGATTCTGGACTCTGCTCTGTACTCTGGATTCTGGACTCTGTACTCTAGATTCTGGACTCTGGACTCTAGATTCTGGACTCTGTACTCTTGATTCTGGACTCTGGACTCTAGATTTTGCACTCAGGGTTATGGTTTCTGAGATCTAGACTCTGTACTCTGCACCTGGGGAATCCTGGAGCGGTGACACTGGAGGACATAGGTGCCAAGTCTGAGGAGAGTTTTGCCACCTGTTGAAGCAGAGACTGATTAGCTTTGCTCAGGGATGACTTCTGAGTAATTGCTAAGATAAAGCCTGCTGCCAGGAGTTGTCCGGCGTACTTGATACTGAATCCATATCCTTTTGGCCAGATCGTTCTGTTAAGGTTTTGCGGGTAGTAGGCTGGATCCAGGAACTGAGTTGACAACAGGTTGAGGGGGAAAGAGCAAAAACAGCTTCATTAGGAGTCCAATCTTAGATAGTCAAAACTGACTGGGCCCTGAATCCTTTTCTTGGGGGAAAAAAAAACTCAATGATCTGGCAACAACTGAATGCAGCCTGGCTATTATGTAGGCTGAGCTGACAAGTCGCAGGTGAGTGGCATCCCCTGTTAACCCCCAGGAGAGCACAATCTCCCATCAGTGCGCTTGCTTTGCCAGTTGTATCTCTGAACAGAAAAGAAAAACAAATCCAGAGTGCAGAAGGTAGATTCCAAAAACCAGAATCCAGAGCACAGAGTGTAGATTCCAAAAACCAGAATCCAGAGCACAGAGTGTAGATTCCAGAAACCAGAGTCGAGAGTGCAGAGTCTAGATTCCAGAAACCAGAGTCGAGAGTGCAGAGTCTAGATTCCAGAAACCAGAATCCAGAGTGCAGAGTGTATTCTTCTTTTATTCCGTTCGCAGAGCTTCAGCAGCATTTCCATACAGTATATGCTTTCAATCTGTTTGTCACTGGCCTTTGCTTTAAGTCCAACCCCCACCCCCCTCCCCCTTACAAAATTATTCCCTATTAATTATTCATTTGTTTATGTACAGCTTAAATCAAGAGTTGTTCTTTTTTATATAAAGTAAGTGTTATACGTCATATATATAACTTTTTATTAAGGTTTGAAGAAAGTTCAGCATTTAAAACTCACAAATGACATGTGATTCATCCCAACTCTTTATATGTCCCACCATCGACTCCTTGATTCCTCCATTGACACATCAGTTTCCTAATCCCCGACACCGCGTGAAAGTGAATCATTCATCCTTTTTAATCAGCAACATGGGGATTCCTTGGATTAGGTCCCTTACTTTACATTAACTGTGATCAAAGTTCAGCTGAAGTTACTGAATAATCCAACTTTTCCATACGTTCAACCTTTTTGTTCCATGAGCTACCGGAGAGGGATGCTGGAACATTTCCATGCTTACACTTCTCCTTTATGCTGATTTTCTGTCGATTTGATTATTAAGGTTTAAAAAAATTGTTGCTTCTTTAAAGTAATCATTATTGCCGTGGTTTCTGTGGAAAAAGGGTATACCCTGGACAGCTCGCCAGTCCATCACAGAATATTGAGGTTATTCCACTATATAATAGTACTCTGATAATTACACCCTTATGAGATACTGTCATGGCAGTAAGAAAATGTTTGCTCGAACAATAATAGTGAGACAAACCTGAAAAGTTGCCGTCTGCGTGATGAATACTCGGTGCTGAGAAAATAACTACCATGACAGAAAAATGACAGTTAACACAACCAGACATTAAAACTTCCGCTTACATTTTTCTTTGTCTAGTAAAACAACAGTATGAAATATTCTGGTGTAAATCTTTTTAATTTTGTGTTTAGACTCACAGATCATCAGTGTTCTCATCATAGGACATGATCTTGGTCACCTCCCAGTTCCCAGATGTTAGATGTCGTACTTCACTTTGATCTGCTCTGAACTGAATGAAGAAGACAAAGAACAGACAGAGAGTTATAACGTCTCTTCTCTGGAGTCCACTCAACTGAGCTGCAAGTGTCCTCACCACAAAGGCAGGAGCACACAGAGAGTGCAGGCTTCCATTGAAGGTTTAATGGCAAAATATTCTCATCTCCTCCAAACTAAAGAATCTTTTGAACAATACGTGGTTCCAGCTGATGATCCGCATCACCCAAAAAATATATCCACTTCTCCCTGATTACATTTCATCTGAATGCATCCATCACTTTCTGAATTGTGTTGCTGACAGACTGATGGACAGACAGACAGTCAGACAGAGAAACAGACAGACAGATGAATAGAAAATCAGACATACAGAAAGACAGACAGATGAATAGAAAGTCAGACAGACAGACGAATGGAGTGAATCACCACAATAGAAGTCAGGTAAGTGAGTGGGCGATGGGGTGGGGGTGGGGGGGTGGGAGGAGTGTATACGGATGTGTGGGGGCTTGTGGGGGGTATGTTGGGGTGTTTGTGTGTAAAATAGGGTGTGTTTGCATATAAGGAAGAGTGTAAATGTGGATGGGGGGGGGGGGGATGAGGATGTGTGTGATGGGGCAGGTGTTTCAATAAAGGGGGAGCATGTGAGTGGGGCTGGGGTAGAGAGGTGTTTGATGGGTCATGTGTGGGTGTGTATAGGTGGAGAGATGGGGTGGGGTGTGTGAACATGTTTGAAGGGAAGTATATGAGTGAGGAAGGAGTGGTGGGTTAGTGTGTGTGTGTGTGTGTGTGTGTGTTGGGAGGAGTAAAGGCGGGGTGGGTCTGATGGGGTGTGTGTAAGGGGAGGAGTGTGTGAGAGGAGGCTTGTGATCAGAGTCTGTGTGTGTGTGTGTATGGTAGCGTATGTGAGAAGGGGCAGAGGGGTGGGGTAGTGTGAGATGGAGTCTGTCTAAGGGATGGGGTGTGTAGGATGTGTGTAGGGGCATGGTCTTGCTGCACTGGTTGCTGGGGGTCCTAGCCCTCCGTTGGTGTGGGTTGGACTTGGTTCTTGGGGCTCTTGGGGCCCTGGGGCCCGCGCTCTGTCTACCCCAGGTGGCTGGTACCCGGCGGGGCTGAGGTTTGCTGGTCTGGGCCTGCTGAGGCCTGTTCCCCCTGACTGGGGACTCTGACTAGGGCCCCCTCTCTGCAACCTCCTGGGTGGATGCATGGCTGGCTCCAGAGCGGGGCAGTTGGGGTCTGTGCTTGGAGGTGGCTGCCGGTTGCCCGGGTCTCGGGGCTCTCTTGGCCTGCCTCTCCCCTTTGTGTGGGCGGGGTCACATTGGCATGATCTCTCTTCTCTGAACACGTTTCACTCTGTATGTTCTGCATGTGACACAGTCACTGAGTCGCCTGCAGGATTACTCACTAACAATGGCTGGTTTTCTTTCTGTCTTTATGGTACAACTGGTTAGTTTTACTGGTGTATATATATATATATATATATATATATATATGATTGTATACATGTCTGTTTCTACGAGGTGTTTTCTCTTTTTTTTCTGTTCTCTTTCTGTCCATCTTTTATCATCTCCGCTCCGGTCCAGCAGTATAAACTATGTAGTCCAAACAGTTATACAAAATAAATAGAGAAATAAATTAAGAATACAGAATATCAAGGGAATCCTTATATCTATAAAGCTCCTCTTGGGAAAGTAAATTTCCTCAGCAGAACACAACATCCATTATTCTGCTTGCTTAAAAGCTGGACAAGATACACACACAAAAATCAGAATAACCTTATATAGTCGCAAATCTTCACTTCTGAAAGAATCATTTTTGATTTGGATAAAACTATGTTTACGGATGAATGACAGTATGAATGGCACTAAATATGGTAAGAAATAAAAGGCTTTTAATTAAAATGGGCAAGAATCATTAAAATACACAAACTAATGCTTTTTACAGGGTTATATAGTGATCTGTGTTTAGCCATTCTGACCTGTAGCCTTGTTTTGGTCAAACCCACATAATAATAACCTCAAGAGAATTCTAGTCTGTACATAGCATGTGTGGTATAACAATTTATGAAACTGGTGACAAGCAGCCTGTTGGTTTTTCCTGGGGCTTCAGGGGCTAGCCCCGGTAGCCAAAACCAAAGTCACTGTGCATAGATGCTCCTAAACTGCCACCTGCTCCTCCATTGTCTACCCTCCATTATTCTTCTCAGCCAAAGGCTCACACACTCACTCACACAACTAAAGCAACACTACAACACAGGGCTGGCTGGGTTGTGGGATGAAGGCAATGACCTATTTGGGTTGTTGTTCGGTATTTGTATGTATGTATTTAAAGCAAATTATGTAATAAGGTGTGGAGACCCCAGGAAATATAGTGGCTGGTAATTGACAGCAGTTAATTGGGTTCTGATAAATAAAACAAAAGAAAACCTATGGCAAGCCGTTTGAGTATTTTTTACATATCTTTGAAATCAGACATTCATGGATAAAAATCCATGAGTTTCCACTATGAACAAACTACTGAACATGTGCTCACATTTCATGGGCATTTTTACCTGACTCGTGACAACAAACTGTCAGAAACTAGTGACACTTTTGTATGCTAGTTACACTAGAGCAGTGGTTCTTAACCTTGTTGGAGGTACCCCAACCCCACCCGTTTCCTATGCACATTCACCAAAACCTTCATTAGTAAAATAATAAAAATATGATTTTTTTTACAAATTCAAGACATAGGTATATGTTTCTTTTACTGGTGCACAAAATGAACCATGCATGAACATCACCTTGTTCAAAGAAAAAAACCAACACAGTGCATGAACTCAAAAAATTACATACCTGCAAATCAGTGTGACTTCTGCTGTTGCCTTTGAGAGACCAGTTCAGATATGCGTGGCTTCACCTTGGCAAGTGCCACTTTCATGTCATTTTCACAACAAAGTCTTTTCCTTTTCTTCGCTTTTGTGTCCAGCATCCTCGAAAAGGATTGCTTGCACAGATAAGTTGTAACGAATGGTATAAAAAAAAAAATCCAGGGCTTTCTTCACAATAACTGGATACTTTTCCATTTGTCAACACCAAAACGCTGAGAGTGTTGTTCTGAAGAGTTGTTGTTGAACCTGTCTCTGCTGAATTTCAATAATTTCATCAAGGTATAAATCATTGACATTACAGCTAACAGTAGCTTTTTTTTTAAAAAGCCTTCAGGTTTTCTTCTGCTTCCATGATGTTGACTAACACCATGCATCTGCTGATTGAGAGCTGCAAATATAGCAGCCATGTATGCTAAAATGAGAATGAACTCAGTATTTTTGAAGCAATCTGCATGAGAATGCTGGTGCTCTAACGAAAACAGGGCTAATTCAACACGCATGGCAAAAACAAGACTCAGCACCTGTCCCTGGGATAACCACCGAACATTAGAACGGAACAGTACCTCAAATTCAGAGCCCATATTTTTACATAGCTCACTGGCTCTCTTCACCTTGAATTCAGCAAGCGTTGTGTTCTTGCATTCCCCATCTCCATGCAGTTTAAAGAAGTGTTCCTTTAGTTTTGCTGGTGCGAGACTAGAGTTGCTCAGCTTAGCATTGCAAATGATGCAGATAGGATGCTGAGTCCCATTACGTTCCATGATGCATGTGAATCCATGTTGTACATATTCATCTGACCACTTTCTTTTTTTGCTTGACATACAGTGGGGATCAAAAGTTTGGGCACCCCTGGTAAAAATATATTTTAATGTTAAAAAAAGGAGCCAACAAAAGATGGAAAATCTCCAAAAGGCATCAAATTACAGATTAGACATTTTTCTAACATGTCAAAAAAAGTTAGATCTTATTTCATTCATTTAACCTTTCAAAATAACAGAACGCAAAAAAAATGCATCTGCAAAAGTTTGGGCACCATGCAGTTAGTATCTTTTACTCCCCCCTTTGGCAAATATGACACCTTGTAAACACTTTTCATAGCCAGCCAATAGTCTTTCAAATCTTGTTTGAGGTATCTTCACCCATTCTTCCTTGCAAAAGTTTTCCAGATCTTTGAGATTTCTGGGCCATCTGTGATGCGCTGCTCTTATAAGGTCTATCCATAGACTTTCAATCATGTTGAGGTCAGGAGATTGTGAAGGCCATGGCAAAACCTTCAGTTTACGCCTCTTGATGTAATCCACCCTGGATTTAGAGGTGTTTTTAGGATCATTATCCATTTGTAGAACCATCCTCTCTTTAACTGCAGCTTTTTCACAGATGGCATTAGGTTAGCATCCAAAATTTGCTCAAATCCCATTGAATCCATTTTTCCTTCCACTCGTGACATGTTCCCTGTGCCACTGGCTGCAATACAACCCCAAAGCATGATTGATCCACCCCAATGCTTAACAGTTAGATAGAGGTTCTTTTCATTAAATTGTGTGCCCTGTCTTCTCCAAACGTACCTGTGCTCATTCCGACCAAAACGTTCAATTTTAAACTCATCAGTCCACAGAACTTGTTTCCAAAATGCATCAGGCTTGTCTATATGTTCCTTTGCAAACTTCAAATGCAGATTTTTGTGGTAAGGACGTAAAAGAAGTTTCCTTCTGATGAGTCTTCCATGAAGGCCATATTTGAACAAGTAGGAATGGTGCACCATGACTCCAGTATCAGCCAGATTTTCCTGGAGGGATTGTGCAGTCAAACGTGGGATTTGACTTGTTTTTCCTACAATCCTGCAAGCTGTTCTGTCTGATATTTTTCTTGGTCTTCCAGATCTCTCTTTAACTTCCTCTGTTCCCAATGACCGACATTTCTTGATTACATTCGGAACTGAGGATATTAGCATCTGAAAACACTTTGCTATTTTCTTACACCCTTCTCCTGCTTTGTGAGCATCAACTATTTTCAGTTTCAGTGTTCTTGACAGCTGCTTAGAGGAACCCATGGTGCCGATTGTTGAGGCGAGGTCAGATGAGTCTGAGCATTTAAAAACTTTGAGATTGACATCACCTGGTCTTTCCAGACACTAACTGTAAACAATCCAGGACACTGTCAGGTCTCAGCTGTCCACATGTACAAGGTACTAACTCTACAAGGGCCATTTTTTGTTTTCTATTATTTTGAAAGTCTAAATGATGGAAATAAGATCAAACCTTTCTTGACATGTTAGAAGAATGTCTAATCTGTAATTTGATGCCTTTTGGAGTTTTTCTATCTTTTGTTGGCTCCTTTTTCTTAACATTAAAATACATTTTTACCAGGGGTGCCCAAACTTTCGATCCCCACTGTAGTTAGTATGGATTAAAATATTCCAAAAAAAAATCACACAACATACTACCACAACAGTCACACGTTGACTACTGAGCGCACTAAATTCCCCGCAGCACTGATTGGCCAAGCAACGTAATGTGATCATCTGCAGCCAGTGATGGCCAAGCAGGGTGTGTCATCACTAATTGACATGATGAGTTGGGTGTGTCTTGACCTCCAAGGCAGAGGCTTAGCCAAACTTCTGAGACCGATTTACCCCTAGGGTTTGATTGAACCACTGCACTACAGACTTCACTAGTAAACCAGAGCTCCAAACAAGTACCTCATGAATATATTTAGTTGGCTTTTTGATAGTGGCCCAATGGGTCTAGCTATTTATACAATATCCTGTACTTGTTAACTAGCGAGCTATAAAAACACGAAGATGTGCACATGTTAAGCCAAATCTAGCTTAGGGTGCTTGTCAACTAGTAACTTATAATTTCCTGGAATAGTTCACGAGTAAGTTTGAGAATATTATCTGGTTAACCAGTAAAGATATAGAGGTTCGCTTGTTAACTTGTATATGTTAAAATGCTTGCAAGGCAAGCATGAAACATTTTTATAGTTTGTGTCCACAAGGAAACCTGAAAGTACATGTACAATATGAGAAAATTTAAATTAGCATAATCTCCAAAAAAAAAAAAAAAAAAAAAAAGATGTTTGTCTTTAACATAGTCATTGTTGTGTTATTACTTTTAGAGGTTTAAAACACTGAAAGACAAAGCTGTAATAGCATTTTATAAAGCAGAGGAAACACACCAGCTCATCATTGGTGAAAGCTTGCTTTTGTTTCTTTTTACCTTAGTGAAAAACATTTTATCAATGAACATATCTGGAAAGGAAAAAATTGGCCTGGTTCAAAGTACATAAGTTTTATGTGACCATGATGGTCACATAAAACTTTAAAACAATGACAGAACAATTACAAATTAGTAAAGACGGCATTTTAGCTTGCTGTGCTTTTGTTGGAAAATTCCCAGGAAGCCTCAGATCTGTTAAAATCCAGGTGAACAACCCAGCTGTTCTCAGCTGCATTTCCACAGGTATTATTTATAAGCCTAAATCCAGACTTTCTTTAAAACTGAATTATTGAACTTGATTTTTTAATAACATATATTTATATATAATTATTACAATTCATATATAATTATATAATTATATATATATATATATATATATATATATATATATATATATATATATATATATATATATATATGATAGTGTTTTAAAATAATGTCTTAATTTTACATTTCACTTGTTTTTAAAATTAAATTATACTTTGTATTTTGTAATATTTCAAGGTATTTGTAAGTCACCTTAAATCACTGTCACTGAATTGTACTATGCAACTACCATTGCCATGCCTATTGTTCAAATTGTACATAAAATATCATGTCTACATCATTTAAATATTTAATAACAAATCTGAAAACTTTCCATGACAAAACATTTTACTCAAGATATTTATTCATGTTGCTGTGAACTGTGTTTTTTAAATTTGTAAAATAATTTCAAAGGTTCTCTTCCTGAAATACAAAACAAAACATGACAAGAACAAAAAAGAAAAACATTCAGACTAGCATGTTAACAAGTAATGAAATATTCAAATCAGACCATCTCTGGTGCCTCCCGTGGGCTCACCATCTGCAGGAGGAGCCGTAGGGGTCGGGTGCAGTGTGAGCTGGGCGGCAGCAAGGGGCGGGGACCCTGGCGGTCCGATCCCCGGCTGCAGAAGCTGGCTCTAGGGACGTGGAACTTCACCTCTCTGGTGGGGAAGGAGCCTGAGCTTGTGCGCGAGGTTGAGCAGTTCCGAATAGATATAGTTGGACTCACCTCGACGTATGGCTTGGGCTCTGGAACCAGAACCCTCGAGAGGGGCTGGACCTTCTTCCACTCTGGAGTTGCTCATGGTGAGAGGCGCCGAGCAGGTGTGGGCATTCTCATCAGCCCCCAGCTTGGTGCCTGCACGTTGGGGTTTACCCCGGTGGATGAAAGGGTAGTTTCCCTCCGCCTCCGGGTGGGGGGACGGGTCCTGACTGTTGTCTGTGCTTATGCACCGAACAGCAGTTCAGAGTACCCACCCTTTCTGGAGTCCTTGGAGGGAGTGCTGGAGGGTGCTCCTTCTGGGGACTCCATTGTTCTGCTGGGGGAGGGGAGTGATTGGGAGGCATGGTGCCCCCCCCCCCCCCCCCCCCCCCGAACCAAAATGGGGTTTTGTTATTGGACTTCTGTGCTCATCATGGATTGTCCATAACGAACACCATGTTCCAACATTAGAGTGTCCATATGTACACCTGGCATCAGGATTCCCAGGGCCGCAGTTTGATGATCGATTTTTTAGTCGTATCATTGTTTCAACTCCCACCTTCAGCAGAGCTTCAACCACGTTCCGAGTGAGCCGGGGGCTGTGTTCCATGCCTCTATTGCTGAGGTGGCCAGCCGGAGCTGTGGTAGTAAGGTTGCTGGTGCTTGTCGTGGCGCTAATCCCAGAACTCAATGGTGGACACCAGGAGTGAGGGAAGAAGGAGTCAAATCAGGCCTTTTGCTGATAGGTGTCGACAGGCTAAGCAGGATGTGGCTTCAGCTGTCGACAAGGCAAAACTTGGGCATGGGAGGAGTTCAGCGAGAACAACTTCCGGACGGCTTCGAGGTGATCCAGCAACTCAGTGTACAGTGGAGGTGGGGAGCTGCTGACCTCGACTCGGGACGTTGTGGGTCGGTGGAAGGAATACTTCGAAGACCTCCTCAATCCTACCAACACGTCTTGCGATGAGGAAGCAGAGCTGGGGGACTCAGGGGTGGACTCTCCTATCTCTGGGGCTGAAGTCGCTGAGGTGGTTAAAAAGCTCCTTGGCAGCAAGGCCCCGGGGGTGGATGAGATCCGCCCGGAGTTCCTTAAGGCTCTGGATGCTGTGGGGCTGTCCTGGCTGACACGCCTCTGCAGCATCGCGTGGACATCGGGGGCAGTACCGCTGGATTGGCAGACTGGGGTGGTGGTCCCCCTTTTTAAGAAGGGGGACCGGAGGGTGTGTTCCAATTACAGGGGAATCACACTCCTCAGCCTCCCTGGTAAGGTCTATTCAGGGGTCCTGGAGAGGAGGGTCCGCCGGATCGTCGAATCTCTGATTGAGGAGGAGCAGTGTGGTTTTCGTCCTGGTCGAGGAACAGTGGACCAGCTCTATACCCTCTTTGGGGTCCTGGAGGGGGCATGGGAGTTTGCCCAACCAGTCTACATGTGCTTTGTGGACCTGGAGAAGGCGTTTGACCGTGTCCCCCGGGGGCTCCTGTGGGGGGTACTCCGGGAGTATGGGGTACCGGACCCCCTTGTACGGGCTGTCCGGTCCCTGTACGACAGGTGTCAGAGCTTGGTCCGCATTGCCGGTAGTAAGTCGAATTCGTTTCCGGTGAGGGTTGGACTCCGCCAAGGCTGCCCTTTATCACCGATTCTGTTCATAACTTATATGGACAGAATTTCTAGGCGCAGCCGAGGGGTTGAGGGGATCCGACTTGGTGGCCTCAGGATTGGGTCTCTGCTTTTTGCAGATGACGTGGTCCTGTTGGCTTCATCTGGTCGTGATCTCCAGCTCTCACTTGAGCGATTCGCGGCTGAGTGTGAAGCGGCTGCGATGAGAATCAGCACCTCCAAATCTGAGACCATGGTCCTCAGCCGGAATAGGGTGGATTGCCCTCTCCGGGTCGGGAGTCAGGTCCTGCCTCAAGTGGAGGAGTTTAAATATCTCGGGGTCTTGTTCACGAGTGAGGGAAGGATGGAGCGTGAGATCGACAGACGGATCGGTGCGGCGTCTGCAGTAATGCGGACTCTGCGCCGGTCTGTCGTGGTGAAGAAGGAGCTGAACCAGAAGGCGAAGCTCTCGATTTACCAGTCGATCTACGTTCCTACCCTCACCTATGGTCATGAGCTGTGGGTCGTGACCGAAAGAAGGAGATCTCGTATACAGGCGGCTGAAATGGGTTTCCTCCGCAGGGTGGCCGGGCTCTCCCTTAGAGATAGGGTGAGGAGCTCGGTCATCTGGGAGGAGATCAGAGTAGAGCCGCTGCTCCTCCACATCGAGAGGAGCCAGTCGAGGCGCCGTGGGCATCTGGTCAGGATGCCTCCTGGTTGCCTCCCTGGTGAGGTGTTTGAGGCACATCCCTACGGAAGGAGACCTTGGGGAGAGCCAGGACACGCTGGAGTGATTATATGTCTCGACTGGCCCGCTAATGCCTTGGGATCCCCTCCCTCTGCAGAGTTGGCAAATGTGGCTGGGCTTCCTACAGGTACCGTTGGGTAGTTCTGGACCGAAGGTTGGTAATGGTCAGCCAACACAAGTGCAGCATACAGGAAGGGATAGAGTCCCCTTTTCTTCCTCAGGTGGCTCAGGTCCTTTGCAGTGACCTCACACAAGTGTCACTAGTTACTGAAAAACATTTACTATAAATTACTGGACTCCACTAATCAGGTAAAAATTCCAATGAACTGTGAACATATGTTTACTTGTTTTATGTTTGTTTTATGTTTTACTTGTTACAGAGTGGAAACCAGTTGAACAAAAGTAAGATACGATTTTAAAGATATGTAATAAATACTGATGTTTGTGATGGCAGGGACGGTGCTGTCGACAGCGCTGTGTTAAAAGAACACTGTGGCCCTGTAGGAGCTTGGTTGTGGCAGAGGGGCCACACCCCAGGCCCCCGCATGCCATCGGTCCCCTAACAGTTCCATGTCCCTTGTGCATATCTTCTCCTTGACAGTAACATGTCCAGGATGACACCAACGCTGGTTAACCAGCACTGCAATTCCACCACCCTTTAGCTTTCCGCTGTGTTGTCTACTGGGGTCTGCAATTGTTGTCTCACTTCAACCATTCAACTATTAAACTCTTCAGCCCATTCAGGAGATATGTGCTATAACTTTTGGTCTTTGTAAAACAAAGTGTTAATTCAAGTTTAAAAAAAAAAAAAAAAAACACGCAGAAATGGCAGTTCAATATTAAAATTTTGTTGTTAAAATACTTTAAAGGAAAAAATAGCTGACTTTGAATAATAAAGTCTTTAACTGATTAAACAGGCAATTTTAAATGGTTTTCTGCAATGATTTTCTGCAATGATTAATGCACTTTATCTTTAATTTCTTGACAGCAGCTAAACCTTTCCCATCTTTTTGAATTACTGCTGATTACACACAGGTATGAAAGGCATTTCTAACCCTATGGCTAAAAATATTAATGCCAGGGTGTGAGAAGAGTTGGTGTGGTGTAGTGGTAGATGTTGCCTCTCATCTTGTTTGTGGGTTCAAATCCAGGTAGATCTTGATAAACCTTGTCAGATGATTCTAATGCTTTTGCTGACAAAAGCAAGTTAATAAATCTTGTGTGCTACTTCACCCATGTAAATCCTAAACTCAAAGCTGATGAATCAAGTTGGATACTTGTGCTGTTCCCCAAATGCTTATGCAATAGCTTAGCATTCACAGTTGCTCTTCTACAAGAACAAAATTTCTAGTGTGGACATAATTTCTCTTTAGTATGGCTTGAGAGGTCTCCTAGTTGCAGTGGAAACTTAGATTAATGGGATTGCTGCAGTTTCATATGAACTGAAAAACAACCTTATCAGTTCTGGTCTCATGTTTTTTCAATGAATGAATGCAAGACGATTTTGATCGTAGTAATGTTTCTTGGTTGAATTTGTCCTCGTAGATGTTATCGCCATGGAAACAAACAGGTTGGTTTGACACAATGGTATTAAACAAGCATGCCTTCTTTACTACTACAGTCTAAGTAGGCAAAGCTTGTGACACCTAATTCATGCCACATCATGCCTTTACCATGTCATGATGTTGTGCTGGTTTTTCTGTCTGCATGAAGCTTGATTCTTTGTGTGTGAAATCTCTGCCTGGGTCCTAGCTGCATGAACCACGAGGAGGTCCTCACCTGTGTTGTGAACATGGCGATGTGATGAAACTCTCCACGGCCTCCTTGTTTCACTGGGACAGTCAAAAAGAATCTGTTGCCATCTTTAGAGAACACCGGCTGCTGGTTCTGTGGAAGGTAAGGAAGCATTCATTCAGACAATAGCGGCCAGATTAACCCACTCTGACCCGGAGTGAACTGCTGTTTTACCTATAAAACCTGGAGCGACCACAGTCTCAGAGCAACACGCATGAGATTTAAGCTAATATTTCAAAGAGCTAGCTCAGGAATAAAGTTGAAGAACAAAGCCCTCAAATTATTATTATTTAATGTTTCTAGCATCTTCAGAAGCAAAGAGAATATACTGGGCAATATTCCAGCTGCTTCAAAGAATGCTTCAGATCTGGAAGAGTCAAGTAAAATGTGCTTTTAGGAATAATAAAATATCAAATCTTTAATCATGCGTGTCTAACCAATGCTATCCAGGGAGAAGGTAGAATAATAGTATGCTGATAAAATCTGCAGAGATAAACTGCAGGTCTTGACGCACAAGCAGCAGTTTGGAAGGTTTCATGGAAAGAAAATGGCCTTTTGTAACTATGCGAAAGAACAGCAGGCCTGCATGATGACCTGTATGATGACCTGTATGATGACCTGCATGATGACCTGTAGGATGACCTGCATGATGACCTGTATGTTGACCTGTATGCTGACCTGCATGATGACCTGTAGGATGACCTGCATGATGACCTGTATGATGACCTGTATGATGACCTGCATGATGACCTGTAGGATGACCTGCATGATGACCTGTATGTTGACCTGTATGCTGACCTGCATGATGACCTGTATGATGACCTGTATGATGACCTGCATGATGACCTGTAGGATGACCTGTAATGACCTATATGTTGACCTGCATGATGACCTGTATTTTCACCTGTATGTTGACCTGTATGATGACCGGCAAGATGACCTGCATGATGACCTGTATGATGACTTGTATGTTGACCTGTATGCTGACCTGTAAGATGACCTTTATGATGACCTGTATGATGACCTGTAAGATGACCTGCATGATGACCTGTAAAACGACCTCTATATTGACACGTATGTTAACATGTATGATGACCTGTAATGACCTATATGTTGACCTGCATGATGACCTGTATTTTCACCTGTATGTTGACCTGTATGATGACCGGCAAGATGACCTGCATGATGACCTGCATGATGACCTGTATGTTGACCTGTATGCTGACCTGTAAGATGACCTTTATGATGACCTGTATGATGACCTGTATGATGACCTGTATGATGACCTGTAAGATGACCTGCATGATGACCTGTAAAACGACCTCTATATTGACACGTATGTTAACATGTATGATGACCTGTAATGACCTATATGTTGACCTGCATGATGACCTGTATGATGACCTGTATGATGACATGTATGATGACTTGCATGATGACTTGCGTGTTGACATGTATGATGACCTGTATAATGGCCTGTTTGATGACCTGCATGATGACTTGCATGTTGACATGCATGATGACCTGTATGATGACTTGCGTTTGACATGTATGATGACCTGTATGATAACTTATATGATGACCTGCTTGATGACCTGTATGATGACCTGTATGATGACCAGTATGATGACCTGCATGTTGAAATGTAAGATGACCTGTTTCATGACTTGCATGTAGACCTGTATGATGACTTGCATGTTGACATGCATGATGACCTGCATGATGACCTGTTTGACGACCTGCCTGATGACTGACATGGTGACACGTATGATGACCTGTATGATAACATGCATGATGACCTTTTTATTGACCTGCTTGATGATTTGCATGTTGACATGCATCATGACCTGCATGATGACCTGTATGATGACCTGTTTTATGACCTCTATGATTACCTTTATGATGACCTGCATGATGACTTGTGTGTTGACATGTATGATAACCTGTATGATGGACTGTTTGATGACCTGCATGATGACCTGTATGATGACCTGCATGATGACCTGCATGATGACCTGTATGTTGACCTGCAATTTGACACATATGATACCCTGTTTGATGACCTGCATGATGACCTGCATGATGACCTGTATGATGACCTGCAAAATGACTTTCATCATGACATGTATGTAAAAATGCATGACCTGTATGATGACTCGTATGGTAACTTGCATGTTGACATGTATGATGACCTGCAAGATGACCCGTGTGTTGACCTGTATGGTGCCATGCAAGATGACCTGTATGTTTATCTGTATGATGACCTTAATGATAACCTTTATGATGACCTGTAAGATGACTTGTATAATGACCTGTATGATGACATATATGTTGACCTGTATGTTGACCTGTAAGACGACCTCTATAATAAGCCGTACTTTAATATGAATGATGTCCTGTATGTTGACCTGTATGATGACCTGTATTTTCACCTGTATGATGACCTGTATGATGGCCTGTTTGATGACTTGCATG
Source organism: Telmatherina bonti (assembly GCF_933228915.1). NCBI lineage: Eukaryota > Metazoa > Chordata > Actinopteri > Atheriniformes > Telmatherinidae > Telmatherina > Telmatherina bonti. Next base: position 40,157,422 of record NC_136613.1, read on the forward strand.
ATGACTTGAATGTTGACCTGCATGATGACCTGTATGATGACCTGTTTTATGACCTGCATGATGACTTGCATGTTGACATGCATGATGACCTGTATGAAGACTTGTTTGATTACCTGCATGTTGACTTGCATGTTTACATGCATGATGACTTGCATGTTGACATGTATGATAACCTGTATGATGATCTGCATGATAACATGCATGATGACATGCATGATGACATGCATGTTGACATGCATGTTGACATGCATGATTACCTGTATGATGACCTGTATGATGACTTGTTTGATGACCTGCATGTTGACATGCATGATGAGCTGTATGATGACCTGTGCAATGACTTGTTTGATGACCTGCATGATGACTTGCATGTTGACATGCATGATGACATGCATGATGACATGCATGTTGACATGCATGTTGACCTGTATGATGACCTGTATGATGACCTGTTTTATGATCTGCATAATGATTTGCATTTTTACCTGCATGATGACCTGTATGATGACCTGTTTTATGACCTGCATGATTACCATGTTTACATGCATGATGACCTGTATGATGACTTGCATGTTGACATGTATGATGACCCGTTTGATGTCTTGCATGTTGACCTGTATGATGACATGTTTGATGACCTGCATGATGACTTGCACGTTGACATGCATGATGACCTGTATGATGACTTGTATGATGACCTTCTTGATGACCTGTATGATGACCTGTATGATGACCCGTATGATGACCTACATTTTTACATGTAAGGTGACCTGTTTGATGACTTGCATGTTGACCTGTATGATGACTTGCATGTCGACATGCATGATGACCTGTATGATGACCTGTTTGATGACTTGCATGTTGACCTGTATGATGACTTGCATGTTGACATGCATGATGACCTGCTTGATGATTTGCATGTTGACATGCATGATGACCTGCATGATGACATGCATGAAGACATGCATGATGACCTGCATGATGACCTGTATGATGACTTGTTTTATGACCTGCATGATGACCTTTATGATGACCTGCATCATGACTTGTGTGTTGACATTTATGATAACCTGTATAATGGCCTGTTTGATGACCTGCATGATGACTTGTTTGATTACCTGCATGATGAGTTGCATGTTGACATGCATGATCACCTGTATGAAGACCTTTATGATGACCTTTATCATGACCTGTATGTTGACCTGCAATTTGACACGTATGATACCCTGTTTGATGACCTCCATGGTGCCTTGCATGTTGACATGCATGATGACCTATATGTTGACCTGTATGATGACTTGTATGATGACCTGTATTATGACCTAAAACATGACCTGCTAGATGACCTGTATAATGACCTACATCATTACCTTTATTATGGCCTGTAACATGACCTGCAAGATGACCTGTATAATGACCTGCATGATTACCTGTATGATGACCTGCATGATGACCTGTATGATCACCTGCATGATGACCTATTTTATGACCTGCATGATGACTTGCATGTTGACATGTATGATGACCTGTATAATGACCTGCATGATGACCTGCGTGATGACTTACATGTTGACATGCATGATAACTTGCATGTTGACATGTATGTCAACATGTATGATGACCTGTAATGACCTATATGTTGACCTGCATGATGACCTGTATGATAACCTGTATGATGACCTGCATGATGACCTATTTTATGACCTGCATGATGACTTGCATGTTTACATGCATGATGACTTGCATGTTGACATGTATGATGACTTGCATGTTGACATGTATGATCACTTGCATGATGACCTATTTTAGGACCTGCATGATGACTTGCATGATGACATGCATGATGGCCTGTATGATGACCTTTTTTATGACCTGCATGATGACTTGCATGTTGACATGCATGGTGACCTGTATGATGACCTTTGTGATGACCTGTATGGTGACCTGCATGTTGACATGCATGATAACATGCATGATGACCTGTATGATGACTTGTATGATGACCTGTTTTATGACCTGCATGATTATTTGCATGTTTACATGCATGATGACCTGTATGATGACATGCATGTTGACATGTATGATGACTTGTATGATGACATGCATGATGTCCTCCATGATAACATGCATGATGACCTGCATGATGACATGCATGATGTTCTGCATGATGACCTGTATGATGACCTGCGTGATGACTTGCATGTTGACATGCATGATAACTTGCATGTTGACATGTATGTCAACATGTATGATGACCTGTAATGACCTATATGTTGACCTGTGTGATGACCTGTATTTTCACCTGTATGTTGACCTGTATGATGACCGGCAAGATAAACTGTATGATGACCTGCAAGATGACCTGCATGATGACCTGTATATTGACCTGCAAGAGGACCTGTATGATGACCTGTTTTATGACCTGCATGATGGCTTGCATGTTGACATGCATGATGACCTGTATGATGACTCTTTTGATTACCTGCATGATGGCTTGCATGTTGACATGCATGATGACCTGTATGAAGACTTGTTTGATTACCTGCATGATGACTTGCATGTTGACATGCATGATGACCTGTATGATGACTTGTTTGATTACCTGCATGATGACCTATTTTATGACCTGCATGTTGACTTGCATGTTTACATGCATGATGACTTGCATGTTGACATGTATGATAACCTGTATGATGATCTGCATGATAACATGCATGATGACATGCATGATGACATGCATGTTGACATGCATGTTGACCTGTATGATGACCTGTATGATGACCTGTTTTATGATCTGCATAATGATTTGCATTTTTACCTGCATGATGACCTGTATGATGACCTGTTTTATGACCTGCATGATTACCATGTTTACATGCATGATGACCTGTATGATGACTTGCATGTTGACATGTATGATGACCCGTTTGATGTCTTGCATGTTGACCTGTATGATGACATGTTTGATGACCTGCATGATGACTTGCACGTTGACATGCATGATGACCTGTATGATGACTTGCATGTTGACATGTATGATGACCTGTATGATGACTTGTATGATGACCTTCTTGATGACCTGTATGATGACCTGTATGATGACCCGTATGATGACCTACATTTTTACATGTAAGATGACCTGTTTGATGACTTGCATGTTGACCTGTATGATGACTTGCATGTCGACATGCATGATGACCTGTATGATGACCTGTTTGATGACTTGCATGTTGACCTGTATGATGACTTGCATGTTGACATGCATGATGACCTGCTTGATGATTTGCATGTTGACATGCATGATGACCTGTATGATGACTTGTTTTATGACCTGCATGATGACTTGTTTGATTACCTGCATGATGAGTTGCATGTTGACATGCATGATCACCTGTATGAAGACCTTTATGATGACCTTTATGATGACCTGTATGTTGACCTGCAATTTGACACGTATGATACCCTGTTTGATGACCTCCATGGTGCCTTGCATGTTGACATGCATGATGACCTATATGTTGACCTGTATGATGACTTGTATGGTGACCTGTATTATGACCTAAAACATGACCTGCTAGATGACCTGTATAATGACCTACATCATTACCTGTATTATGGCCTGTAACATGACCTGCAAGATGACCTGTATAATGACCTGCATGATTACCTGTATGATGACCTGCATGATGACGTGTATGATGACCTGCAAGATGACCTGCATGATGACCTGTATGATGACCTGTATGGTGACCTGTATTATGACCTAAAACATGACCTGCTAGATGACCTGTATAATGACCTACATCATTACCTGTAATATGGCCTGTCACATGACCTGCAAGATGACCTGTATGATGACCTGCATGATGACGTGTATGATGACCTCCAAGATGACCTGCATGATGACCTGTCTGATGACCTGCAAAATGACTTTCATGATGACTTGTATGTCAACATGCATGACCTGTATGATGACTCGTATGGCAACTTGCATGTTGACCTGTAAGACGACCTCTATATTAAGCCTTACTTTAACATGAATGATGTCCTGTATGTTGACCTGTATGATGACCTGTATTTTCACCTGTATGTTGACCTGTATGATGACCTGTATTTTCACCTGTATGTTGACCTGTATGATGACAGGCAAGATGAACTGTATGATGAACTGTATGGTGACCTGTATGTTGACCTTTATGATGACCTGCATGATGACTTGTGTGTTGACATGCATGATGACCTGTATGATGGCCAGTTTGATGACCTGCATGATGAGTTGCACGTTGACATGTATGATGACCTGCATGATGACTTGTTTGATTACCTGCATGATGCCTTGCATGCTGACATGCATGCTGACCTGTATGATGACCTGTATGATGACTTTTTTGATTACCTGCATGATGGCTTGCATGTTGACATGCATGATTACCTGTATGATGACCTGCATGATGACCTGTATGATGACCTGTATGATGACCTATATGATGACATGCATGATGGCCTGTTTGATGACCTGTATGATGACATATATGATGACCTGTTTGATGAGCTGCATGATGACCTGTATGATGACTTGTATGATGACCTGTATGATGACCTGTTTGATGACCTGCATGATGACCTGTATGATGACCTGTTTGATGACCTGTATGATGACCTGTTTGATGACCTGCATTCTGACCAGTATGATGACCTGTTTGATGACCTGTATGATGACCTGTATGATGACCTGTATGATGACCTATATGATGACATGCATGATGGCCTGTTTGATGAGCTGCATGATGACCTGTATGATGACCTGTTTGATGACCTGCATGATGACCTGTATGATGACCTGTTTGATGACCTGTATGATGACCTGTTTGATGATCTGCATGATGACCTGTATGATGACCTGTTTGATGACCTGCATGATGACCTGTATGATGACCTGTTTGATGACCTGTATGATGACCTGTTTGATGACCTTCATGATGACCTCTATGATGACCTTTATGATGACCTTTATGATGACCTTTATGATGACCTGTATAATGACATGTATGATGACCTGTATGATGACCTGCATGATGACCTTTATGATGACCTGTATAATGACATGTATGATGACCTGTATGATGACATGTATGATGACCTGTATGATGACCTTTATGGTGACCTGTATGATGACCTGTATGCTTAAGAAGTATATAAATGCAGGTCCAACATTGATGAGGTTTATTCAGTTCTGCATCAGGTTTTGTTTCCTAGAATTTCAGCACATCTGTTGTCTGCCGGTGCACATGTGTTGTCCAGAATGTTTTCTGGTGATAAACAGGGTACAGCTTCACGCTTCAGCAAGTACTGCTGGTAAATCATTTTCAACCTAAAACCGTTTTAAGCAACAGTTTTTTTTTTTTATTTGCAAACCACTGACCTCTTTCCTCTTCACATTTTACTCTTCATATCTACTGGAAATACGTTTGTAACTAAATGTCAGCCATGTGGTTTTAAGCTGTGGAAACATCATAAGGTCCCAATGGTTTTATAACTATTTTCACGCCGGTTTTTCCCATAGCACATACACATGCTGCTCAACATGCAGACACCTTGTTTACAACAGGAGTTTTAAGCAACTTCCTGAGATATGTTGTCACAGAACAAAGAGAGAAAAGGGAAGAAACTCAGTTTTTAACGCAGTCAGCTATGTTATCAAAAGAAAAGTCCAAAACTGCAGCATGACTTTCACTGACATGCAGATCATGACAAGTTAAAGAGGATTTTTACCTGCTTGGAAAGCCAGAGCTCCGAGCTTTCTTCATGTCTCTGAAACAGATGGAACAGCACAACACACACGTTAATTTCCACACGTCAGCCTTTTCTGTTTTAGCATGTCGTTTTCCACCAAAAGGTTTTTTACTGTTTTTTTTTTATTTTTTTTTTATATCACTAAATTAAAACAAAAGGAGTATTTTTCAATTTGTGAGAATTTACTCTGGAACAGCCATTCAGTGGCTTTTTTCCAGGCAAAATCCTCTGTCACATGGTAGGCCTTTTGCTGTTTATTTGAACATGCTACTGGGAACAGCATTCCCAGTGTGCAGTCTCTTCACACACCAATAGGCAGGAGCTGAAGCAGAAGTGTTGGCACCATAGACTGTATATAAAGAGATGGGCGGAGCCTCCGTGACGTCACCCATAAGTTTCTAAAGAGCTGAATTGAAGCTCGGTGGGTGGTTCCTGCCATCGCCGTGTAGGCGATCGGGTGTCGTCTCACCCGGAAAATACAAATATGGGCAAAGAGGTGGAGCTGACAGGGGGGCTGTGAGCGTCATGGTGGATGATTGACATCGAGCGAACTCCGTAGCTAAGAGCTAACCGAGCTAACCCGGAGCTAACAGGAGCTAACCAGCTAACGGAGGTAAGCGGGCTAAAGCTAAGTCACGTTGTTAACCGGCTAAAAACCACAGTTGTTCTACGTTCTTCTGACTTGAAGCCAGAGATCAGGTACCTGTCAATCAAAAGGACACGCCCCTAAATATGCTGAACTTTGAGATTAAATTACTTTAAAACGGGCGAGTTCACTCCCCCCACAGTTGTCATGAAGGTAAAGCTGACCTATTAAACCTAAAATGGATTTTTGTAGCAGGCTGTAAACATGTTTATTTCTGCTGTAAACACATTTATTCCTGCTGTAAACATGTTTATTTCTGCTGTAAACATGTTTATTTCTGCTGTAAACATGTTTATTCCTGCTGTAAACGTGTTTATTTCTGCTGTAAACATGTTTATTTATGCTGTAAACATGTTTATTTCTGCTGTGACGTTGGTCTTTTTAACATGGGAGTCTATGGGGATTTGCTCTGTTTTGCAGCCCCTAGTGGATGAAGGGGGAACTGCAGTTTTATGCGCTTCAGCATAGGCTTCACTTTTAACTGCCGGAGGTTGCCACTTGGTTGGCACCAGTGGGCACCATGTCCAGGCCCTTGGCTGGGTGCATCATCATCATCATCATCATAATCGTCTGCCGCTTATCCGGGGTCGGGTCGTGGGGGCAGCAGCCTAAGCAGGGAAGCCCAGACTTCCCTCTCCCCAGCCACATTTGCCAACTCTGCGGGGGGGGGTCCCGAGGCGTTCCCAGGACAGCCGAGAGATATAATCACTCCAGTGTGTCCTGGGTCTTCCCCGGGGTCTCCTCCCAGAGGGACGTGCCTGGAACAACCTCACCAGGGAGGTCCTGGAGGCATCCTGACCAGATGCCCGAGCCACCTCAACTGGTTCCTCTCAATGCGGAGGAGCAGCGGCTCTACTCTGATCTCCTCCTGGATGACCGAGCTCCTCACCCTATCTCTAAGGGACAGCCCGGCCACCATGCGGAGGAAACCCATTTCAGCTGCCTGTATACGAGATCTCCTTCTTTCGGTCACGACCCACAGCTCATGACCATAGGTGAGGGTAGGAACGTAGATCGACTGGTAAATGTAGAGCTTCGCCTTCTGGCTCAGCTCCTTCTTCACCACGACAGACCGGCGCAGAGCCCGCATTACTGCAGACGCCGCACCGATCCGTCTGTCGATCTCACGCTCCATCCTTCCCTCACTCGTGAACAAGACCCCGAGATATTTAAACTCCTCCACTTGAGGCAGGACCTGACTCCCGACCCGGAGAGGGCAATCCACCCTATTCCGGCTGAGGACCATGGTCTCAGATTTGGAGGTGCTGATTCTCATCCCAGCCGCTTCACACTCGGCCGCGAATCGCTCAAGCGAGAGCTGGAGATCACGACCAGATGAAGCCAACAGGACCACATCATCTGCAAAAAGCAGGGACACAATCCTGAGGCCACCAAGCTGGATCCCCTCAACACCTCGGCTGCACCTAGAAATTCTGTCCATATAAGTTATGAACAGAATCGGTGATAAAGGGCAGCCTTGGCGGAGTCCAACCCTCACCGGAAACGAATCCGACTTACTGCCGGCAATTCGGACCAAGCTCTGACACCTGTCGTACAGGGACCGGACAGCTCGTACAAGGGGGTCCGGTACCCCATACTCCCAGAGTACCCCCCACAGGAGCCCCCGGGGGACATGGTCGAACACCTTCTCCAGGTCCACAAAACACATGTAGACTGGTTGGGCAAACTCCCATGCCCCCTCCAGGACCCCAAAGAGGGTATAGAGCTGGTCCACTGTTCCGCGACCAGGACGAAAACCGCACAGCTCCTCCTCAATCCGAGGTTCGACTATCCGGCAGACCCTCCTCTCCAGGACCCCTGAATAGACCTTACCAGGGAGGCTGAGGAGTGTGATTCCCCTGTAAGTGGAACACACCCTCCGGTCCCCCTTCTTAAAAAGGGGGGCCACCACCCCAGTCTGCCAGTCATCCATTTCACTTGTCCTGTTGTGTTCTCTGTGTATTTATACCTCAGTTGCAGTTTTGAGTTGCTGGTCCGTTGTGTTGTAGTTGTCTGCTTTGGTTTGTTAATGAAAAGAAGCATCTCAGCACCTACTCAGCATCTCTGCATTTGGTTCTGCATCTCCATTGACAGAATGTAAAAACAAGCGTTTCTCTTCCTCAGTTACAGCAGATTCAGCAAGAAGCTCCAGAAATCCAAAAATGTATCATCAAAAACCGACCACCCAATGATGAAATGTCTGTTTCATCATGTGACATATTGTTTATCTTCTGCTGGAAAGAAAATGTGGCTGCATGAGAGTCTGCATTTACATCATTTATATTTTACACAACAGTCTAACTTTTTGGAAATCGAAGTAGGATTTTTATTTTATAGACTACACATCTTTGTAACAACAAGACAGCTCAACATGTTTTACAAAAAATATTAAAAGCAATAGAGAAACAAAGCCAGAAGGCAAAAATAAAAATAGGTTTTTTGAACAGCACAGGAGGTGAAAGCTTTGCACGTACAGCAACAGTAACTAAGAAGGTGGCTCAGTAAAGGCTCAGTTTAAGTCAATAAAAAGCTTCGCGTTGACACGGCTTCACAGCAGAGTGAATTCATCAGCTGCAGCAGCAGAGACCGTCACCGACACATCCCCGGCCTGACTGTGGTTATGTGGTGTCAATCAAATAAAATGCTCTCCAACTGTTTTTCTCAACTGCTTTGATACACTTCAAACAATAAACTTACCTTGTACAAACAGAGGCAGAAAAACCATTCTCCTTTGCTCGGTGACTTTTCTCTGTTTATCTCATCACTTCTTGCTGGTATCACACAAACTTCTTGTTTACAGGCGATACCAGACGCAGTGTACAGATGGGAGCTGATGCGTACGTTGGAATGTTTTTATTTATCCTGTTTAACTAACTTTAGATTACCAGAATTTTTATCTTATTTTTTATAAATCAATTAAATCTAATTTGATCAAAATGTGCAACTGACACCAATCTATGGGCTGAAATTTCTTTTTGTGTTTTCTCTTCAAACACAACCCACGAAACATGCAAACATCTCATTTCAGCACATTTGCACATGCTTCACACAACCAAGTAGAGTAAATCACAAACTGTTTGTCTAAATTCTTGATTGCACATGGAAATTGGGATCTTAGTGGATCTGGCCGACATTGACACCGTGTTGTCCTACACCATGATTCATCCCTTCCAGTGCATAAGAACTAGTGAAACAGGATGAAAACAGCTGGCTGAGGCTGGTTTCTGTGGTGCGAATCACTGCTGGTGTTTGCTGATCTCAACACCCTTGGAGGCTGCTCGCTCACCTGCAGGTGGATCAAAGTTGTCCTAATTCCCAAGCAGAATAAATCCACAAAATTAAATAAACCTCATACTGGAAGAATTTGAGTCGTTGTTGCTGAGACAAATCTGTAGCTTCCATCTGATGGTGGAATTAACTGCAGCTTTGCTGTATGTGGTGGCAGCCATCGACCCAGAGGATCTGCGGCAGAATGCTGCAGAAACATTCCAGCAGCAGTTTTTGCTGGAGAAAGGTGAAGATGACGTGAACATGAGGAGTCATGGTGGGCTGAGCAGCAGGGAAAAGTAAGACCTGCCATACTGTTCTCCATTGCATATATCTTATCTAGCTAAACATGGAAGCATGAAGAGCTGCTTGTAGGGAAAGGGCCGAGTAGAAAGATTCAGAAACATAAAGTATTACCGTCCACACACACATAAAAATCTGTTAATGTCACAAACACACAGACTGACCGTTACACAGGCTCCAGTGGTGGTGTCGCACACAGTCAGGATGGACATGTTCTGGGCCCGGTTAAGCCACCTCACTGCTGTCCGGGTCTTGCTGATCCACTTCACCATGGTTACGTAGTGTTCCCTGAGAAACACAGAGTATTCAGACTGGTCACGTCCAGTTCTTACAAGACAAGCTAAGTTTGTTCCAACATCACAGTTAATCTAAAACTCAAACTGCTTCAGAGACAGCAGGAAAACAGTCAAGGCTCCGACAAATCAAATCACACAACAATCAGAAACATAAACCATTAAAATCATCAAGTTCAACTTCACAGGGAAGATTTCATTAGAAAAGTTTAACATGTTTTAAAAGTTTCCACATCTGGTGAAGTTTTATTATTCCTGCAGCTGGAGGTTTGTTTAGTTCATCTTTAGTCTGGACTCTGGTCTGGACTCTGGTCTGGCCTCTGGTCTGGACTCCGGTCTGTAATCTGGCCTGGCCTTTGGTCTGGATTATGGTTTGTATTGTAGTCTGGCCTCTGGTCTGGTATCTGGTCTGGACTCTGGTCTGGACTCTAGTCTGGCCTCTGGTCTGGACTCCGGTCTGGACTCTGGCCTGGCCTTTGGTCTGAATTATGGTGTGTATTCTGGTCTGGCCTCTGTTATAGTCTCTGGTCTAGCCTCTGGTCTGTTGCGGTCTCGTCTCTGGTGTGGACTCTGGTCTAGTCTCTAGTCTGGACTCTTGTCTGGTCTCTGGTCTAGAATGTGGTCTGGACTCTGGTCTGGTCTCTCATTTAGTATGTGATCTGGCCTCTGGTCTAGTCTTTGGTCTGGACTGTACAATGGTCTCTGGTCTAGTCTCTGGTCTGGCCTCTGGTCAAGTCTCTTGTCCGGACTTTGGTGTGGACTCTGGTCTCATCTCCAGTCTAGCCTTTGATCTAGTCTCTGATCTGGTTTCTCTTCTGGACTCTGCTTTAGTCTGTAATTTAGTCTTTGGTATGGATTCTGGTCTGGACTCTAGTCTAGTCTCTGGTCTGGACTCTTGTCCCAACTCTAGTCTAGTCTCTTGTCTCTGGACTGGCCTACGGCCTAGTCTTTGGTCGGGACTCTGGCCTCAGATCTGGTCTTTTGTCTAGACTCTGGTCTGGTCTTTAGTCTAAACGTCGGTCTAGTCTCTAGTGTGGACTCTGGTCTAGCCTCTGGTCTAATCTTTTGTCTGGAATCTGGTGTGGTCGCTGGTCTGGTCTATGGTCTGGTCTCTTGTGTAAACTCTTGTCTTGTCTCTGTCTGGCCTCTGGTCAAGTCTCTGGTCTGGACTCCAGTCTGGTCTCTGGTGTGGACTCTGGTCTGGCCTCTTGTCTAGTATCCAGTCTGGTCTCTTGTCTGGACTCTTGTCTCGTCTCTGTCTGGTCTCTGGTCTAGCCGCTGGTTTAGTCTTTGGTCTGGACTCTGGTCTAGTCTTTGGACTGGACTGTGATCAGGTCTCTGTTTTAGTCGGTAGTCTAGTCTCTGGTTTAAACTCTGGTCTTGTCCGGCCTAGTCTGTAGACTGGCCTCGGGTCTAGTGTCTTGTCTGGACTCTGGTGTAGTCTCTGGTCTGGTCTGGACTTTGGTCTGTTCTCTGATCTGGTCTCTGCTCTAGTCTGTGGTCTAGTCTCTTGTCTGGACTCTGGTCTGGTCTCTGGTCTAAACTACGGTCTAATCCATTCTACTCTCTGGTGTTCTCATTGGTCTGGCCTCTGGTATGGTCTCTGGTCTGGTCTCTTGTCTGGATTCTGGTCTTGTCTCTATCAGAAATCTGGTTGGCCTCTGGTCTAGTCTGTGGTCTGGTCTCTGGTCTTATCTCTGGTGTGGCCTCTGGTCTGGACTGTAGTCTAGTCTGGACTCTAGTCCAGACCCTGGTGTAGTCTGTGGTCAAGACTCTGGTCTGGTCTCTGGTCTAGTCAGGTTATGAACCAAAAACCTCTATAAACTGGAAACCATTGTAAGCTCAAAACCAGAGTAAACAGGAACCCAGTACGACATAGAAAAACAAGTCTGAACTAGAAGCCAGTACAAAGTGGAAACCATAAATATGTAAATCCGGTCTACTGGACATGAATGCATGGAGGAGTTTCTAAAGGTTTTACGTGGAATACAGTTCGAAGCTTCTGTTGATTTGTTTTCCTTTCATGCATGTTGCAGATGAGGCGTATTTGAATGTGAAAGTACAGCAGTGGAACAGTTCTGTTCCACAATCTAACTGGCTTCTCCAGAAAAGACCAAGTGTTATTGTGGAGCAAGGCTAACCAGGCTGTAAAGTATGACATAAAAATTGCTGAGAAATAATGCACAGCAGGGAAAGCAGCAGCTCCGTTCGTCCATTTTCTGCTGCTTTTCCGCGGTTGGGTCATGGGGGCAGCAGCCTATGGATGGAAGCCAGACTTCCCTCTCCCCAGCCACATTTGCCAACTCTATGGGGGGAATCTTAAGAGGCAGGTACTGCCCCCGATGTCCACGCGATGCTGCAGAGGCGTGTCAGCCAGGACAGCCCCACAGCATCCAGAGCCTTAAGGAACTCCAGGCGGATCTCATCCACCCCCGGGGCCTTGCCGCCAAGGAGCTTTTTGACCACCTCAGCGACTTCAGCCCCAGAGATAGGAGAGTCCACCCCTGAGTCCCCCAGCTCTGCTTCCTCATCGGAAGACATGTTGGTAGGATTGAGGAGGTCTTTGAAGTATTCCTTCCACCGACCCACAACGTCCTGAGTTGAAGTCAGCAGCTCCCCATCTCCACTGTACACAGTGTTGATGGAGCACTGCTTCCCCCTCCGCCTGATGGGGGACCAGAGACGCCTCGAAGCTGCCCAGAAGTCTTTCTCCATGGCCTCGCCGAACTCCTCCCGTGCCCGAGTTTTTGCATTGGTGACAGCCGAAGCCACACGCCGCTTAGCCTGTCAATTCCTATCAGCTGCCTCCAGAGTCCCACAGGCCAAGAAGGCCCCATAGGACTCCTTCTTCAGCTTGAATAAGGAGTCACCCTCACTGCTGGTGTCCACCAACGATTTCTGGGATTACTGCCAGGACAGGCACCAATAACCTTACGGCCACAGCTCAGGCTGGCCGCCTCAACAATAGAGACTTGGAACACAGCCGACTTGAACTCAATATCCCTTTCCACACTTGGGACATGGTTGAAGCCTCCCAATCACTCCCCTCCAGGTTTCAGTGTCGATGCCCAGGCAAGCATTGAAGTCCCCCAGCAGAACAATGGAGTCCCCAGAAGGAGCACCCTCCAGCACTCCCTCCAAGGACTCCAGAAGGGGTGGGTACTCTGAACTGCTCTTTGGTGCATAAGCACAGACAACAGTCAGGACCCATCCCCCCACCCGAAGGTGGAGGTAGGCTACTCTCTTTACAAGCCAAATTGACGCTTCTCTTTCTTTTCTTTTTTTTTTTTGTCTTGTCCAGCATTTAAGCAAGCAGAATCATGTTGTGGATGCTGTTTTCTGCTGAGCAAATGTACTTTGTCAAAGGGAGCTTTAAAGATCCCCTTGACTTTCTGAATTCTTATTTTATTTCTCTAATTATTTTGAATTATTGTTTGTATGGACCAGACTGGAGAGGACAGAAGAGAGACAGAAAGAAAAAGAGAAAGAGAAAGAAGAGAAAACATCTCACAGAGAAAATGAAAGAGAGAGAGAGAAAAAACATACATATGCATATTTTTACACATTTACACATATACGCACTTGCCTGTATGAACACGTATACATGTACATACCCACACATACATACACACACATACAAGCCAACCTTAGATTCATATTCCTCCTGCGGAGCCCTCGGCTATCAACTATCGGAATCCACAGAAACTAACAAGTTAAATATAAATCAGAAACACAGAAGTATAAACTCTTGATATGATGTTTCCTAAAAGTTTATTTATACAGATGAGAACACTGGAATATGTCCCTTTTTTATGGATAGGCTTTAACTGCAGCAGCTCTAGTACAGAATGTCGTCACAGAAAGCATGATTTTAAATATCAAGGCAGCTTCTCTCACCGCAGTTTCAGAGTCTCTGGAGGCATGAGCTCTAGTGTGTGGGTCGGTCCGTACAGATTGACAACATAGAGCTTCACCATAGGGTTGGCTTGACCGGCCTATGTGGAAAATCACAGACTTAGGAGAGGCATATTCAAATGAATAAATTATTACTTTACAGCAACTCTGTAAAAACATTGCACATGCATGGAGTAATAGAACAATTCTGAGGTTTTTCAAGTCATTATGAATGATGTTCTTGGAGATGACCTATTTTGTTTTTATCTCTCTCGATGATATTCTCTAATTTTCCACATATCTGTCTGAAAACACACTCCACTTGGTTCAGAAGCAGTTTAATGGCAGAATTTCTAAGATTTCAAGGGGATTCCTTCCAACACCAGGTGGCAGTAATGAGCAAACCACAAAACTGCTACTTCAACAAATCACCACATGGTGGTAGTAATGGGCCTTACACTTTACCCCTCCCACACCCCCTGCACATGGTGGAACCACATTGGAGTACCCATGATAATCATTTACAATGTTTTTTTGAAGTAGTACATAAAACTTACAATATAGCATATGGATCCAAGTGAAGTGTAGCTAACCTCTGCGATAAGCTAGCTATTGTTGCTAATTAGAATGTTATGAATATGTCCACATATATTCAGCTAATGTTAGACGGAATTAGACTAACAGATTGTTAAACACTGACATGATGCAAAATTTGCAAGGTTTAAATGTTACAGCTGTGTTTGAAGTGACTAGAATGATGCATTGCCAAGTTTTGTTTGGTTCGAGGCAGGACCGATAGATGCCTGAGTGGACAAGCAAGATGGGTAAGAGTCTGAGGTAGAGGTCAGGCAACACAAGTATAGGAAGGATGTGTGTCCTCAGCCTCCCTGGTAAGGTCTATTCAGGGTCCTGGAGAGGAGGGTTCGTTGGATAGTAAAATCTCGGATTGAGGAGGAGCAATGTGGTTTTTGTCCTGGTCGCGGAACAGTAGATCAACTCTATACCATCTTTGGGGTCCAGGAGGGGGCATGGGAGTTTGCCCAACCAGTCTACATGTGCTTTGTGGACCTGGAGAAGGCGTTCGACCGTGTCCCCCGGGGACTCCTGTGGTGGGTACTCCAGGAGTATGCGGTACCCCCTTGTACGAGCTGTCCGGTCGCTGTACGACAGGTGTCAGAGCTTGGTCCACATTGCTGGTAATAAGTCGGATTCGTTTCCGGTGAGGGTTGGATTCCACCAAGGCTGCGCTTTATCACCGACTCTGTTCATAACTTATATGGACAGAATTTCTAGGTGCAGCCGAGGAGTTGAGGGGATCCGGCTTGGTGGCCTCACGATTAGGTCTCTGCTTTTTGCAGATGACCCAGGACACGCTGGAGGGATTATATCTCTCGGCTCACCTGGGAACACCTCGGGATCCCCCTGCAGAGCTGGTAAATGTGGCTGGGGAGAGGGACGTCCGGGCTTCCCTCCTTAGGCTGCTGCTCCCGTGACCCGACCCCGGATAAGTGGCAGAAGATGGATGGATGGATGAGACTAATTAAATAGCTCGGAATTAAAATGCAAAGAAACCAGTCATTTGCATCGCAATTAAGTTTAATTCCGACTGGAAATTTGCATTAGGTATTAAGTGTTTACATTGTCATATTCTATCAGTTTGAAGCAGATTTAACTTTTTTTTCTAATTAAATAGTGATTAAAAACTCCCATGTAAATGGTTATAATATCAAAATCAATTCTAATTTTGCCAAGCATCTAGTCATATTGCATCAGTTACTGGTAACATACTTTTTTTATTTCACCAGAGAAGCAGCTTTGTCCATGTTTTCTGTCAAAGAAACAACCAAAAGGTTGATTAATCTGTCTGTCTCTGCAAGGCTGGCTCTTCCATGTGAAGACTTGCAAGATGAAGCCGTTGAAACACTATCTCGAGTGCACAGAATGCTTTTGAGCTGTTTATCAGAGCCGGTCTGCTACAATTTACGTATACTCACTCCAATGTTTGAAAAGGGTACTGCAAGTTTTCCGTGTTGTAAAAAGTTTAAAAAAGATCAATTACCTTGCAATCTAATAAAATATCACATATAGAATGATATAGAATAATCCCAAACTACATGTTCCTAACTCTCTTTCTTGTTTCACATAAATTTGTAATTAAAATTGTACACATTCTGCCTTTAAAGCCAAAGAAATGCAAGTTTTATCACAGTTCTGTCCTGTTTTTTAGGTTTCATTCTAGGTGCTGGTAAACTTTAAACAGATCCAGAAAAGATAAAAATGATTGCCGACAGGCCCCTACCTACTACTCGCAGCAAACTGCAAGATCACTTTACTAATATAGCTACCAGTCTGTCTTGGACCTGGGAGCTCCTGGTTCTGATTCCTACATTTGACCATGCATCTTGGTGAATAAAATCATCTGCAGTCATATGAACCTTCCCACATTGAGGCGTCCCTTGAAAAACATGATACCATCTGAATGAAACTTACCTTGGGATAGGGATACTGCTTCCCTTTAGGGTACATCATGCCTGTGAATCGAGGTAGGACCATGTTTGGTACCAGGGTGTCATTGAGAACCAGAAAGGCCAACCTCTCTCCATCTGGGGACCACCAGTGAGCCACATGGGTCTGCAGGATCTCCTCTGTTTCAAAGAGACATGGACTCAAGTTTGACATTTGTTTAATAGCAAGGATTTTTATTAGAGTTAATAGTTAAAGGAAATGCAGGTTTACACTTGCACAGCATCTGCATCATTTTGGGCCCATATAGCTGATAGTGTGGGTTTATACTCAAATGTAGGGCAAAGTGTGGTGTTGCAGTTTCTTTTCCAGATTTTTACATTTGTTTACATGTTAGCCTAAATGACATCCTGCATGTTAGCCTACATGTTATACAGCATGACAGCCCACAACTTAAATTTAATTTTATCCAGCCATCTTCATGCTGCTTATCCGGGATCGGGTCACGGGGGAAGCAGCCTAAACAGGGAAGTCCAGACTTCCGTCTTCCTAGCCACATTTGCCAACTCTGCGGGGGGATCCCGAGGCGTTCCCAGGGGAGCTGAGAGATATAATGCCTCCAGTGTGTCCTGGGTCTTTCCTGGGGTTTCTTCCCAGAGGGACGTGCCTGGAACACCTTACCAGGTAGGTCCAGGAGGCATCCTGACCAGATGCCCGAGCCACCTCAACTGGTTCCTCTCGATGCGAAGGAGCAGCGGCTCTACTCTGATCTCCTCCTGGATGACCGAGCTCCTCACCCTATCTCTAAGGGAGAACCCGGCCACCCTGCGGAGGAAACTCATTTCAGCGTTTCAGCTGCCTGTAGATCTCGTTCTTTCGGTCACGACCCACAGCTCATGACCACAGGTGAGGGTAGGAACGTAGATCGACTGGTAAATCGAGAGCTTCGCTTTTATTTTAGCCTACTTATTAGTCTTCATGAAAGCCTACATGTTAGCTTATATGTAAGGCAGCTAGTTAGCCTACATGGCAGCCTATGTGACACCCTACATGCAAGCCTTCATGTTAGCCTACATGTTAGACTGCATGACAGCCTATATTTTAGCCTTTAAATTAGACTAGTTATTAGTCTACATGACAGCCTACATGTTAGCCTAAATGACAGTTTACTTGTTAGCCCACAAAACAACCTACACGTTAGTCTTCATGTGATTTTAACCTACGTGTTAGTCTACTTGTTAATCTTTATGTTTGCCTGTATGTTTACCTACATCACCTCTTATCTTCCATAACTTACATCCATGTTATAGTGAGGAAAATGCAGTCTTATGCAGCTCCTAACAGCCAAACACAAACACACTGGTGTCGACAGGGTTGCGACGATGGGACTTATTAGTTTATAATTAAGGGTCAACCTTCACAGATACCTTTATGCTTAGACATCATCAAGTGATAATGTTAAAATGGAAGAAAACTTCATGGGAGAATAAAGTAACTCTCTTTTTTATATTTAAATAAAGTTAGGGTGGGATTTCTTAAGAAGAGGGACCGGAGGGTGTGCTCCAACTATAGGGGAATCACACTCCTCAGCCTCCCTGGTATGGTCTATTCAGGGGTCCTGGAGAGAAGCGTTCATCAGATAGTTGAATCTCAGATTGAGGAGGAGCAGTGGACAAGCTCTGTACCCTCTTTGATTTCCTGGAGGGAATATGGGAGTTTGCCAAACCATTCTAAATGTGTGGCCTTTGAGAAGGCATTCAACTGTATCCTCCGGGCACTCCTGTGTGTGTGTGTGGGGGGGGGGTAATCCGGGAGTAGAATTGCCCCCTTGTACAGGCTGTCTGGTCCCTGTACGATGGGTGTCAGAGCTTGATCCGCATTTCCGGCAGTAAGTCGGATTAGTTTAATGTTCGTTTTGGACTTCGACAAAGCTTCATACTTCATACTTTCTCGAAAGCATTAATTTTATGCATCGTCATATCTGTGTAAAGTCTGAAATGTCCTACAAATGCACCTCACTGTCTGGATCTGTCTTTGAGAGGGTCATGATAGCCTGGCTTGCTTTTGCTGTACGTGTCCCTCAAGGACAGAGGCAAGTAATTTATTTTGTTTTGTTCTTATTGATTCACTTCAGACAGGTCAGCCCCACTGCACAAAACATCCCAAAGTGAATTTAAATACACATACCTATACACAACTTATTTGCTTCTAATCTTCACCAGTAATTAATAGTTAAGCTTTAAAATCATCCAGTTTCCCAAAGCTAATAACTTTAAAATTGAAGATTTTACACACACACACACACATACATACACACACACACACACACACACACACACACACACCCCTCCCATCTCCCCAGGGTAGGGCGGGTGGCTGTTAATCGCTCCAGCTCGGGTTCTCTACCAGAGTCCTGGGAGCTTGAGGCTCCTCTTCAGTATCTTAGCTGTTCCAAGGACTGATGTCTCCCAGAAAGACCAGAAGAAACTTATCCATGCATCCATGCATTGGACACCATCCACGCAAGCTGGGTTTGCATGTACTGGCTTCAAATTTACAATATGCCATGCATAGGAGACGGACACAGGTAAGTGAGAGACGCAGGTAAGTGACGCTATGCTGTAGTGACGTAATTGCTACGAGACGGCAGATACAAACCACAAAGCGGGATAAAACGTTGAGTAATCTTTCTATTGAACTGCATACCTGTTATTAATCTTCTTTGTAAACTAGGAACATTGTTTTATCAAGAGTGCACTCTGGAGCACAGCAAGGAGGACTTGGCCACCCTGACGCTTTACATAGATCAGTGTTACGACAGAATTGTCATGGGGAAGCCGAGTCAGACATCAACTCCATCCACCTCAGCCAAGGCAAAGTGACCGTGGGACGCAGATTCCCCTGGAGCCATTTCACCACCTGGAGAAGACTAAAAAAAAACTATCCAGCCTCAACGCCCATCTGAGCCTCCTGGAAATCCTCCACAAGGAGTTCCAGGCCATCCGCGACTCGCTGGAATTCAGCCAGAGACAGGTGGAAGCGCTTGCTATGGAGAACGCCAGTTTCAGAGTCAGTAAAATCCCTCACCGAGGGAATGACACGACTCTCTGACAAAAACAAAAAAATTACAGAAACGGTGATCGATCTGCAGGCTCGGAGTATGAGGGAGAGTTTGGTGTTTTCGGGGATGCCGAAGCAGACTGAGGAGGACCCCAAAACCACGGTGAAAACCTTCATCCAAACTCACATGAAGCTCCCGGAAGAAACGGTGAAAACCATCTCCTTCCACAGAGTCCATCGTCTGGGAGGAAAACAAACCCCGGCAGACCAAGACCCATCGTGGCAAAGTTTGTTAATTACAAACAGAAAGAGCAGGTGAAGAGTCAATGTCGTGAACTTTGTGGTCTTCCGTACGGAGTTAATGACCAGTTTCCTAAAGAAATCTTGGATCGGCGAAGAGTCCTGTTTCCCATCAGGAAGAAATCCATCATGGACAAACTATTTATCAATGGACAGCTGTACCGCGACCCGAACATCACTACGTGGCTCTACTAACCTGTTGGTGTGTGCTACTTTTCACTTAATCATGTCATATCGATAAAATTGTGGTTTTAAAAAAATAGTTAATAGTTTCACTGCCCGTCTCCACTACACCATTCCCGACACGAATGTGTTTTTTGGATTATTTTCTTTCTTTCACACAGTCACATTTTTCACTTTCCACTTTTACTTTCTCCAACCATGTCACCCCTATCAGTGATTTTACTTGTTATTTATAAATATGACTCACAGCGCATGCACACGATTGCACATCAGACCCAGCATTTGGCACAATTCACAAATACACACACACATAATGAGGAGGAAAGCACACCTGGAGACACTTTACGTGCAGATCCAGGTCCTGTATACAGTTAGCAGGTGCACAAGCAGTGGGTTGCATACAGACACACGCTATAGTACTATGCAAATAGCATTCATCTTCATCAATTTATGAATACACTGAGGTTTGTCACTTGGAATGTGTGTGGAGCTGGTACAAGACAGAAGAGGTTAAAAATCTTTAAGCAGTTGCAGGGAATGAAGGCAGACATTGTTCTCTTACAGGAGACTCACTTATGAAATTCAGCAATAAATCTTTCAACAGACCAGTTTCCACATGTTTACTCAGCTTGCTATAATTCCAGACAAAGAGGAGTAGCAACTCTTATTAATAAAAAGTTACGTTTGATATTGACCAAACAATCACAGATCTAGAAGGTAGATTTTTAATAGTCACACTATCAATTTAAAATGTTAACTTAACTATTGCAAATGTTTATGGCCCAAATGTTGACTCGTCTTTTTTTCACTCCCTCTTTACTTCGCTCTATGATCACTTTGATAACACAATAATTGTAGCAGGGGGCTTAAATGTTATTCTAGACAAATACAGTTCATCAGGGAAGCATTGAGGTTGGAAATCAGCTGAAACGGTTAAACAGTATGTTGTGGAAATTTTATGTTATCACTTAAGTTTTCATATATTTCATAGTCCTAGTGTATATTCATTTCTGATTATGGCTTTGTGGGCTTTCTAAAAAGGTCATGATGAACTTAGGAACTTAAGCTTAGTTACACAGTGTCTGCTTATTCCCCTTTACAGACATAGCAATGTGTAGAGATCTGACATGACTGCATTCAGACACCTGGGATCTGATTAGTTAGAACACTCTCTTCCTTGAAGAGGGTTACAGCTAACAACAGACATTTCTTGTTTATTTTAACATAGATTAAGGGCAGACAACTGATGCCCTTATGCGAGGGTAAAAGGATGGTTCAGCCCAGGACTCAGGTAGAGCATTCCAGACTTCAGCCCCGTTGGACCTCTGGACTGTCTCTCCAAATTGCAATTTGTATTATTCTTTCTTATTTTCTGTTCAATAAACTTTGTAATCTTTTTCACCTCAGAACCAGACTCCTCATCATTGACAGAATTTTTTCCACAACAAGTACTTGAAGGATTTTGGTCTTTGCGATGCATGGCATTCTCATCACCCGATACTGAGAGAATAAACCTTCTTCTCTTCAGTTCACCGTTCCTATTCTACATTAGACTACTTCCTAACCAGCAGTTCACTCATGAGTGACATATCAGAGATGAAGATCCATCCCATCTCTGATAGGAGATTAACTGATGGTTAATCAGTGATCATGCACCAGTTTCATTAACCTTTAGAAGTAAGAACTGTAAGCCAGCCACTAGAAACTGGAGATTTAATACATCATTACTTAAAGATCCTGAGTTTATCAGTTACTTCAAAACAGAATGGTCCTCATATCTAGAAAACAATAACAGGGCAGAAACTTCAGCGTGTGTTCTGTGGGAAGCAGGAAAAGCAGTAATGAGAGGGAAAATAATATCCTTCTCTTCCCATAAGAAAAAGAAGGAAACTATGAACATCAGAATTAGAACTCAGAATTAAATCACTCGAGGAAGCTTACCATGTCTCCCCAGAAGAACACACACTGAACTATATTAGAAAATCCAAATTAGATCTAAATGAAATAATAGATAAAAAACACAATTCATGGTGCAAGACCATTGGACAATTGGACAATTTTGAACATGGCAACAAATCTGGAAAGTTCCTGACTAACCAACTAAAGGCAAATAAGGAGAAAACTACAATTTCCTCTATTAAAGATTCACAAGGAAATATCAGCCACAATCCCGACAGAATAAACAATACTTTCAAAGACTTTTACAAAACATTGTAAAAATCACAAATAAACCCAACAGATGAGAATATCGATTAGTCTCCTTGTGATATTAATCTCCCAAAATTAAAACATGAAAATAAAATGGCTTGTGGAATTTATCCAATGAGAAATAAATCTATAAATCAACTGTTTTCTGTTCAATTTATTGACCATGTACAGATTTTGCAGGCGAGAGGTCTCGAGAGCTCTGCCCCTGCTCAGTGTGCTACAGTGTTCTTTAAGCATACACAAACAACCTTTGCCTGGCAGCACTAGTCAGAACAACTGCTAGCTTGGAGATAACAACAGTCAAAGCTGAAACAGGCCTTGAACAGAACACTTAGTTTTATGCATGAATCTACTAAATTAAGCTTACTGAACTACTCTATGCAGAATATATATCTTGTACTACTTAAAAGAAACTTAATAAATGAGTAACATATTAAAACTACACTATACGCATAATTCCACCACATTCCCCTCTTTTGATCCTTTTAGGATCAACACAAAATAATCACAATTCATGAACATAAAAAAGCAACAAAAAAAAAAAAACCCATAAAATAACACTAACTACCCAAAGAGATACAGGAAACTAAAACATCAGAATGGTCACTCCCGGCAGGGTTGAAGAACATTCGTCATAAAACATCCTGAAAGGAAAAACACTCACGCGTCAGAATCAGAAAAGCCATCACTAACAAAAAAGAAGGAAAAAGGATCAAAGAGAGGTAGATCCAAAGCAGGAAGAGAGACATAAACAAGCCAAGGAATGCAACATCCTAAGGCAGTGTCAACAACAGTAAGAATAACAGAGTTCAGATCAGGACTAAAACACCGGGCTGTCAGCAAATAAAAACATGGAGGATTCCAACCTGTCCTAATATTCTTCTTCGATTGGTCATATTGCACCTGAGTGGCGTACACCGAAGCCAGGAAATTACCTTCTTATTTATTGTCAAACAGTTAATGCAGCCTTATGTTGTCTGGGCTGAAAATTTAGAAATGTACACGAGCCGTGAATACTCGAGATCATCTGTGTGCTGTCTTTAAAACAGGTTTGCCACCCTAACGGACTGCCTGGTGCATGTTTTGTCAGAGATACTGAAGATAAATGTTTTGTGATAAGGCACAGCTAGAGATGTAGAGTGTGCCAGAGGTTGTTTTGTCTGTATGAACCGATGTTTAGTTTTACTGCAGCAGAGCAGAGAAAATACTGGGACCTTGTTCAGTTGCAAAAAGCAGATCCAGGTTTTCCACAGAGAACTGAGGGAACACAACAGTCTTTCTGACAGAATCAGGGTGCAGCTTAGTCCAAAAAACATAATCTGACTCTGTAGTCAGGGTGGGATTCGTGCTGCCTGCCGGCCACATCCGTTATTCTTTTACTTCCAGGAAATCCCACAACCAGTCTGAGGACAAGGAGGACCCATCACCTCCAGAGGTCAAAGGTGAAAATCAAGCCCACATGTCCACCATAAAATCCATATCCACACTGTTCACAGTCACAACCAGCAGGGCTCTGCCAGACCCTCTGGTTCTGGGATCCCCGGGCCCCATCAGCACCGGCCGGGTCCCCGCAGTCACATCTGCATATCAGGTCCTGCTCCAGGACTCAGAGCTGACACAGGAGGGAGGTGGAGTGTTGCAGCATGTTGTAGGGACCATTTCTGCTCCAGTGTCCTGACTGACAGCATGTGTGACACATAGAACTCTGCAATGGCCCAGACCAAGAATTCCCTCTTCCCCAGTCCACCCCCTGAATCCCCCTCGGGCATGATAGACATGTTGGGGTCCCTGTGGAGACCATGGTGCATGCTGACAAGGGTTAAAGGGGCGGTGAGCTGCCGTGGTCGATACCGTGCAGCAGACGAGCTTCTGAGGCTGCATCCGAATCATTTAGTCATGCGATTATAGTCTCATAATTATAATGTTCTTCTGTTGAATACTGTTGCAAACATATCATGTGGACTATGTTCTGTGCTGTGAAAATCATGGACTTTGGATCCTAACTGTTTCTGTGTGAGACTATAGTGGCAGTGGATCCATAAGTCAGTGTTTCCCTGGGAAAGCTGAACATGACCTCACCAAGAAGATAACGCAGCTTTAACACATGAAGATGATGTTGGTGTGTCGTTCCTGTTTTAAAGTTTGAGATTTTACCTCTCTTTTTTTCCTATACCACCATGCTTATCTTCAACATCTCTCAGCTGGGTATTTAACAAGCACAGCCCAAAGTCTTTCTCCGTTTATTTTCAGTCAACATCAATTCATTTAGTCATACAAGACATAAACATAAAATAACTGTAATCTTAAAGAAACAAAAGTTACCATTCAAATGTCTGAAAGGGATTAAACAGAAGTCCAAGCCCATCCAGTCCACGCAATGCACACCAACCCAACAGAATCAGCTCCCAACGCCACAAATCACGTCCCTCATCTTTCGGTCTATTATTTACTTCTTGCAATGTGTTGTTACACTTAAAAATATTCTCAGATGATAGAATTGTGTTTCCTCTAGGAAAAGGGTTCCGCATTCACACAAAGAGTGGCTTTTATGTTGATACAAAAGCTTTAGGAAGAACAGCATAAACAGCTATTTTACACAGGATTTTTATGTTTGTTCCTGTCTACCATGCTATGACATCATCCCCTTCAGTGAGCATAAGGCCTTTAACAACGCACTCTTCTGTTGTTAAATACATGTAAACATGTTAGATGTGCTCTGAACTCGTCCTCTGCCTTTAACAGTTTTTTCTAAATTTCTTACAATTTGCTGAACTCTGCAATAATACATATTTGTCTGTCATTTAATCTTTAACCTCCTCTTCACTAATTTGTTAGAGGAAGATAATGTTCTCTCTTTTCGTTCCTGGTCCATCCAGACATGTTCTGTCATATCTAACAGAGTCTGCCTGAACGAGGCTTTACTGTCATCTTTTGGAGCCCATGATCTGATTTTCAATCTTTTATATATATATATATATATATATATATATATATATATATATATATATATATATATATATATATATATATATATATATATATGTATATGTGTGTGTGTGTATATATATATATATATATATATATATATATATATATATATATATATATATATATATATATATATATATATATATATATATAAAAGAGCTGAAACAGGCCTTGAACAGAACACTTTTATGCATGAATCTACTAAAGGAAGCTTACTGAACTACTCTAACTATGCAGAATATATATCTTGTACTACTTAAAAAACTTAATAAATGAGTAACATATGCATAATTCCACCACAACCCATTTCAGTTCATTAGTTCCATGAAGCTCTCCAGCACATGCCAAACAATAAAGCACCAGGTCCAGATGGTTACCCACCTGAATTCTGGACAACACCGGCTCCAACATTTTACAACATGGTTTCAGAAATAAAAGAAAAACAAAGAATACCCCCGAATATGAACTTAGCTAATATTACAGCACTATTAAAAGCAGGAAAAGACCCTGCACTTTCATGCAGTTATTGTGCAATTTCATTAATAAACGTAGATCTCAAAATAATCAGCAAAGCTGTAGCCAGAAGGATAGAAAAAATAACCCCTTTCATTATTCACACTGATCAAACAGGCTTTATAAAAGGTAGACATTCCTACACTAACATGCACAGATTAATTAACATAATAGATTATTCAACTCTACATAATCTGGAGTCCACAGTTATTTCTTTAGATGCAGAAAAAGCTTTTGACTGTGTAAATTGGAAATTCTTATTTGCAACTCTAAACAAATTTGGGTTCAGGCCATCATTCATTGACTGGATTAAAATATTATACAGCAACCCAAATGCAAGTCTAAAGACTAATGATCAAATCTCTCCAAGCTTCTGCTTACAGAAAGGCACCAGAGAGGTCTGCCAACTTTCTCCATCACTCTGCCATTTTCATCGAATCCCTGGCAGCTGCCATAAGACAGAATAAAGAAATCAAAGGAATTCATACTAAAAATATAGAACATAAAATAAGTCTTTATGTTGATGATGTTTTACTTTTCCTTCAGAACTCACA
Source organism: Telmatherina bonti (assembly GCF_933228915.1). NCBI lineage: Eukaryota > Metazoa > Chordata > Actinopteri > Atheriniformes > Telmatherinidae > Telmatherina > Telmatherina bonti. The sequence goes on from NC_136613.1 coordinate 40,183,887, forward strand.
AACATCTCTTTATCAGACAATCACACTCATTAATAAATTCTCATCAATATCAGACTATTCTATTAACTGGTCAGACTACAGCATTGCTGTGACTTTAAAATATGTCTAACAACACTATACAGTCAGGAAATATTAGGTATTTAGGTGTAAATATTTCCCCCAGGCTAACAGAATTAGTAAAGTTAAATTATGATCAACTGTTAAAAACAGTGGAGGAGGACCTCTCACAGTGGACTGCTTGCCCATATCACTTATGGGGAGAGTTTCCACCGTTAAAATGATGGTTCTACCTAAAGTTAATTATCTCTTTTCAATGATCCCCACAAAACCATTCTCCACTTGGTTTAAATCATTAGACTCCCACATATCCACGTTTCTCTGGAAAAACAAGCCATCCCGCATTAGTCTAAAAACTTTACAACAGACCAAAGACAGAGGTGGGTTGGACCTGCCTAATTTCAATGAATATTTTTTTATGTAACAGGCTGCAATGCATTTTCAAGTGGCTCAAACCGTGTTCTCTAGATGAGCCATGGCTGGATGTTGAACAAGCATTGTGTGAAGACTTAGTCATCTTTGATTTACCATTCATCAGCTCAACTGTTAAATCATATAGGTGTTTCAAAAGCATTAACATCAGCTCCTCCCTAATGGCTTGGTGGAAATTCCTGAAAGTAACCAAGTCTGCACTTATTCCATGTAAGCTCACACCCATCTGGAACAATCCTGACTTCCTGCAAAACAGAAAGATGTTAAACTTCCTTCAGTGGAAGAATAAAGGAGTAAATCAGTTAGAACATATAATAGAAAATGGAAACTTTCTGCCTTTTGCTGTAATTACTTCATGATATGAATTCAGCAGCACCAAATTCTTAGAAAACCACCAACTTAAATCTATTATAGGTAAGAAATATACCACTGATCAACTAAACCTACAGTTACCTATCAGGGCTGCAGAATTCCTAAATCTCATGGCCCTGAAGTTACTATCCAAAATATACAGATTGCTATTGAAGCTAGAAGATTCCATCTCTCTCCCAACTTCTAAATGGGAAGCAGATTTATCCAGTAATATTAATCAAAATGAATGGTCACAAATCTGTTCAAACACATTTAAAATGATTAAGAATTCAAACATGCAATTAATACAATTCAACATTCTCCATAGAACTCATGATGCAGGACAGAGAATGTTCAGGATGGATCTGTTCACACTGCACTGGCAACATGATTGACAACTACTATCATGCTTTATGCATCCTGCGATGGACTGGCGAGCTGTCCAGGGTGTACCCTGCCTTTTGCCTAAAGCCTGCTGGGATAGGCTCCAGCTTCCCCACGACCCTGAGTTGGATTAAGCATTTCAGAAAATGAATGGATGAATGATATCATGCTTTATGATCCTGTCCACCTGTCCAGAGATTCTGGCTCCAGGTATGTCAAGATCTGTCAGACTGGGTTAAATGTAATATACCTACAAACCCCACACTGTGGCTACTGGGTCACCTGGGTGAAAATAACATAGGGTTTAACTCTGCAGATCCAATCCTCACTAGCCTGTGCATCGCTAAGAAAACTATCCTTGTGAACTGGAAAGGCAAACAGAATCTGCGTATCCAGCAGTTTACAAAGTTATTAGATTACATCAGCCACTCTGGAGTTGCTCATGGTGAGAGGCATCGAGCAGGTGTGGACATTCTCATCAGCCCCCAGCTTGGTGCCTGCACGTTGGTGGATGAAAGGGTAGTTTCCCTCTGCCTCCAGGTGGGGGGATGGGTTCTGACTGTTCTGTGCTTATGCACCGAACAGCAGTTCAGAGTACCCACCCTTACTGGAGTCCTTGGAGGGAGTGCTGGAGGGGGCTCCTTCTGGGGACTCCATTGTTCTGCTGGGGGACTTCACTGCTCACGTGGGCAATGACAGTGAGACCTGGAGGGGAGTGATTGGGAGGCATGGTCCCCCCCCCCCCCCCCCCTAAACCCAAATGGTGTTTTGTGATTGGACTTCTGTGCTCGTCATGGATTGTCCATAACGAACACCATGTTCCAACATTAGAGTGTCCATATGTACACCTGGCATCAGGATTCCCTGGGCAGCAGTTCGATGATCGATTTTGTAGTCGTATCGTCGGACCTGCGGCCACATGCCTTGGACACTCGGGTGAAGAGGGGGGCGGAGCTGTCAACTGATCACCACCTGGTGGTGAGTTGGCTCAGATGGTGGGGGAGGAAGCCGGTCAGATCTGGCAGACCCAAACGTGTTGTGAGGGTCTGCTGGGAACGTCTGGCTGAGTCCCCCATCAGAGCGAGCTTCAACTCCCACCTTCAACGGAGCTTCAACCATGTCCGGAGTGAGGCGGGGGACATTAAGTCCGAATGGGCTGTGTTCCGTGCCTCTATTGCTGAGGCGGCCAGCCGGAGCTGTGGCTGTAAGGTCGTTGGTGCCTGTCGTGGCGGTAATCCTAGGACTCGTTGGTGGACACCAGCAGTGAGGGATGCCGTCAAGCTGAAGAAGGAGTCCTATCGGGCCTTCTTGGCCTGTGGGACTCTGGAGGCAGCTGATGGGTACCGACAGGCTAAGCGGCATGCGGCTTCGGCTGTCGTCAAGGCAAAAACTCGGGCATGGGAGGAGTTTGGCGAGGCCATGGAGAAAGACTTCCGGACAGCTTTGAGGCGATTCTGGTCCACCATCCGGTGTCTCAGGAGGGGGAAGCAGTGCTCCATCAACACTGTGTACAGTGGAGGTGGGGAGCTGCTGACCTCAACTCGGGACGTTGTGGGTCGGTGGAGGGAATACTTCGAAGACCTCCTCAATCCTACCAACACGTCTTCCGATGAAGAAGCAGAGCTGGTGGACGCCACGCCACGATGACGCATGCAGCCGACAAATCCGCACTTCGAAGTGTGCAGACCCTGAATTGAGAAACACACACCTGCACACACCTCTACCCCCTGTTCTTCCTCTACACACTCACTGTTAGTATACAATCCCCCACAGCTCACTAGCTCCCCTGTTAGACTCATCCTCAGTAACTCACTGCACCATCAGTACTCACCTTAGTATTAATCCTGCCTGACACAGAGTATAATGCAAAAATGTCTCCTTCTGTATCAGGGGCATTGAGTTTCACTGGAAGCCTGGAGTTAGACGAAGCTGCAGGAGTGAGACTGGCCGATGACAATGCTAGAGCTGAAAATAGCAGCGCAGCTGGACCTTTGGCTCAGAGCACAAGCACCAATCAGTCACACACACACACTCAAGCCCCACACACCCAAATACTCCTAGACAAAAGAGTTTAAATACACCAGCAAAGACAAGCATTACACACACACACACACACACACACACCTCTCCAAGATGTCATCCTGGATTCAGGCGTTCCTGATCACTGTAGCGCAACATCCCCACATGAAACAAAAATCCGGGGGAGATTCTTTTTAGATCAATTTGGACCACAAGGGACTAGATTTAAAACTGGAACTTGGTTGATCAATAATACAAGAACTCGAACAAGAAATTGATCAACAGTGTGCTAATGACAAAGTGTCTAGTGATGATTTAACTCTTCCCAAATCAAATCATAAGGAAACATCTAATGCTGGGGCAGGTGCGCCCTCTAGGCATCAATATGATTTTAGATTGAGACCACACATTAATTGTCCAGATAATCATGGCAATCAGGCCTACCATTGATTGACTGATTGATTGTGCGATTTCCAGCAGATATAGTGCTTGAGTATCACAACCAGAAACTTAATTTTATTAACTCTCTACATTTATGCCTTCTGTCACAATCTCAAAACAACATCAGTATTGTTTAGTCCAGATTTAATGACAGTGTGATGGACATGTGTATATATAACCAGTGTTAAAATTATAATCAATTTATATTTCTGTGCGATTCAGCTCTAAGTGAACTCTGTTTTACCTAAGACCATGGCGTAACCATTCTGAGTAAATGTTTTAGGCAATATTCACAATTTATTGTGTGTGTTTAGATGAAAGGTAAACAGTCGTGTAGCTGCAGCTGAGATGGAAACCAAACTTTCCTTGGTTCCCAGGAGTTTGTATGACAGCTAAAATGTCATAATATGTTTCAGAGCAGGGATCCCCAGTCCTGGTCCTCGAGGACCGGTGTCCTGCAGGTTTTCCATGCATCCCAACACACCTGATTTAAATCAATTTGTGTTTGAAGTGGCTATATTATGCACATTTCAGTCTTATTTATTTTAATATGCAGGTCCAGAAGGTAAAGAAGGAATCAAACATTTTTCACAAAGCCCTTCATTCATTTTGCATTGATCCTCTCAGATTAATTTCTGCCAGAAACAAGGAAACAGAGAAAGCTCCACTCTATGCATCTGATTGGTCAACTGCTAGGAGTAGTTGTCTGGGGCACGCACATCAGCTTTTTTCCTCACAGCGACACTGGTTAACAAATTAGGGTAGCTACTCAATAATGGCAACACCAAACGGACAGTCATACATGTTCCAGCCAGAACCCCCCCCCCCCCCCCCCCCCCCCCCCCCCGCCCCCTGAAAACGAGAGTGTACAACTCAGCAACAAGAAATGGATAAGTTAACGATGCTATTTGCTAATGCTTTCATGCATTTCTACATTTCTACAAGGACATTACATCAAAGTTAGATCAGCCTGTAGTGTGTTTTTCCATTTTCATTTAGAGTAGAACTCCAAATCCAGACCTCCATGGGTTGATACGTCTGATTTTCATTGCTAATTTTTGTGTGATTTTGTTGTCAGCACATTCAACTATTGAAAGAAAAAGGTTTTTAATAAAAAAAAATATTACATTCATTCAGATCTACAACGTGTTACTTTAGTGTTCCCTTTATTGTTTTGAGCAGTGTAGTTTTCCCCTCCGAGGTCCTCGCCTGTTCATGTTCTGCATCTTCATAACTATTTCTGTCAGATGGAGCCGAGGAAGGGGAGGAAGTCCATCTCACTGGAAACACAGAACAGCAGGCAGATGGAAAAAAAAAACAAATATAAAATAATCACAAGAATACACATAAATAAAAACACCATTGTGAGGACTGAGTGACAGAGTCATCAGGATTAGAAGTCGGGTCTGGAGATGGAAAGGTTTCTGAGAGAAATGTGGTGTCAGCACCGTTGTCTTCTTCCTCCTCCTCCAACTGGATACGTGGCCTTTCTGCTGGTCTTAGTCCTGATGTGGACGGCTTGGCTGGAGGGGGCGAGAACTGTCCCAAAGGTTTTCATTGCTTTGTCTCTGTACCAGCACTGGCAGTCACAGCAGTAGCCTGGCATCCTGATCAATACATACATGTATATATAGTTGTTGATAGGTTGCTGTAAAAGATATTTAACATAATATTCTGTAACATCTATAATCATAGCTTTACTGTGTACATGGACTATGACTGTTCTAAGAGATAACTGTGTTGCTACAGATGTGAATAATGTCAGGTTGGAACTCCCGACAGACTTGTTTGCCACAGAAAGCTGTGATGCAACACACACAGTATGTGGAAGTTCAGTGTGTCATGCCATGTTTGGGAATGTTTTAGTGTCCTGGCCGTGTGTCCCACAAGGACTTAGGACAATAAGAACATTTCAATTTTATGGAAAGTTGAGCTTTTAGACAGCGTGGACGACACATTCCACGCTGTCTAAAAGCGTGGAATGTGACTCCGTGGAATGGGACGTGGAATGGGACTCAGACTCCGAGTCCTCTGGACTCGGAGTCTGAGTCCAGAGGTGATAAATCTGAAGTAAAAAAGTGATGAATCATCCTGAAGACCACGTCTGATGTAAAGAAGACCTAGCTTGGTGTTGTCCTGTTAAATGGGACAGGGCGGCCATTAGAACTATGGTGATGATCGCATATTTTCCCCCATTTACATCTTGTTTTAAAGTTGCTAATAACCTGGAAGATTTTAGCATGGTCATCAAAGATGACTCATCACGTTTATAGCATCCCTCCTCATAGATGTAGTTTTACATAGATTATCACCAGGATGGTTTTAGCATGGTTATGTTAGCAGCATTGTCCACATGTCTGATGAGTATTCAGCTCTATAACACTGTAGAAAGCTCAGAAAACAAGACATTGAATGACAGAGCCGCTTTAACAAACGTATGTGGAGCATGTCGGAGTCTGAGTCTGGTTTGTTCCAGGAAGGACACTAGGAGAACCTGCAGGACAATGGGCCTTGAGAACCAGGGGTGAAAATCCCTGTGCCAGAGTAGCAGATAAGGCCGGCTCAAAGAATCCAGAATGAGGCTGTATATTAGTTGCACTCATTTGTTCGATCTGACAGACTGTGTTTCTTGGAGTTCTTGGAGCATCTCCCCCTCCCTTCAGAAACCTTTGTTAGTAAGACGGTTGTCTCGATCTTCTCATTGTGAACATCCTCTCACACCTGCAGCTTTTCAAATAAAACTTTCATCTTACTCATTATTTCAAATCAAATTGCCGTGACAACGGTTTATTGACATCAAACCAAATTTTCTATTGATCCAGTTTGGAGGTGATTTCTTCAAGAGCTGCTGTAAAATCTCCCCTAAGCAGAACTTATCAGTATCATCTGCAAACAAAACAAACTGGACATGTTTTTTAGCGACTACACATATTTACTTTTAGTGATCACGTTTTTAATATTTATTTTTGGGTGTTATTTACAAAATACCTTTTTACTGCGAGTGAGTTATTCGTTCCTTGGCACATGTGAAGTCAAGTTCCCTCTATTATCTCAATTCTGTGAATATTACTGAATATGGTTTTAGATATAAAAAATACATAGTTGATTTTTGAGAAAGTTTTATGTCTAGCAGAAAAAAAAATGAAATCTCTCTTGTAGAGTGACTCATAAAATGCCAAATATCAATCACGCCATGATCTAAAGACCATGTCTGATTCCAAATGTTGACCTTTGCTTTCTGTTGTTCCTGTTCTGTCAGCCTCATGCAGCCAAATTGCATTAAAATTGCCCCCTATTAAAAGCTGATATGCTCAAAGATGAATAAATACAGATTTTATCACTGATTGAACCAATCAAAGTTATTCAACCATCATTAGACCGCCCTGTGCCCAGATTTATCAAATTTAAATGATGTTTTGTAGCTGTAAGAAGCAGTTTGCTCTTTTTAGAATAACAGGAAGAGGTAATAACATGATAGTGTTGGTTCTTCAGCTTCTTGAAAATGTGACTCCTGAATAAAAGCAAGAGCAAAGTGAATATTCTCCCTGTGAAGAAGTCTTAAAGTATTTGTACACTTCTGTGGTGAATTGAGGCCCTGTGAATTCCAAGTTGACATATTTATATTATTCATGTTTAATAATATGAAAGATTAACATAAAGACATAAACATAGTATGAGGGATACCGAGTACACGGTTGTGCAGTGCCATCCACTCCAAGAGAGTTAAATGGGAACAAAAACATGAAAAAACCTAGATGACATGTTTGGCTTGACCATCCTAAGACCTCTCCCAATAAAAAGAAGTCAACACCCCCCCACCCTCTAAAAAATATACCAGTATATATATTCTCTCTCTCTCTCTTTCTCTCTCTCTCTCTCTCTCTCTCTCTCTCTCTCTCTCTCTCTCTCTCTCTATATATATATATATATATATATATATATATATATATATATATATATATATATATATATTCTAGGTTGCGCTGTTTGTTGGCAGCAAATTGTAATAGCTCTGACTTGCTACAGACTCTTCTCACATAGATATTACCTCAAATCAGGTCTTTTATCTGAGGATTTCATGCCAGTTCGGAGGGTGTGCTGCAAAGGAGATTTTTCTGCATATTTTTGGCTCTTTCAAGACTTGTTATGATGAGTCTGCATGGCAACGAAAGACTTGTTTACAATCGGGATCAACTGATTAACCTCTCCCAAATCAGGATTACCAGTTAAACAACACATCAAATCCCAATGGAGTTGAAAAGAAAGAGAAGAGGATGCAGAGCGGGAGTCAGACAGCGGAGAAAGTGATGGAGATTTAAACCATTTCTCCCAACCGTCTTAATGGGTAATGTGAGATCACTAGCTAACAAAACGGACAAGCTCGAGATGCTAACAAGGTCTCAGAAAGAATACAGAGAGTGCAGTATTATGTGCTTCACCGAGACATGGCTGCATGAACACATCCCTGACTGTAATGTGTCTGTACCGGGCTTTAAAACGGTCCGTGCAGACCGCAGTAGACAACACAGCGGAAAGCTAAAGGGTGGTGGAATTGCAGTGCTGGTTAACCAGCGTTGGTGTCATCCTGGACATGTTACTGTCAAGGAGAAGATATGCACAAGGGACATGGAACTGTTAGCTGTGAGCTTCCGTCCATATTATTTACCCAGAGAGTTTACCTGTGTTATTCTGGTAGCGGTTTATATAATACCTGGTACCGCACCAGACACAGCCTGTGATGTCATCAGCTCCGTCGTTGCTCGGCTACAAACACAGCATCCAAACTCATTCATGGCGATCTCCAGAGACTTCAACAACGTCTCCCTCTCTGCAACTCTACCAACATTCCAGCAGTTTGTCAGCTGCTCCACCAGAGAAAATAAGATGTTGGACTTATTTTATGCAAATATGAATAATGGATCCAGTTGTTCTGCCCTGCCTCCTTTAGGAAGATCTGACCATAATCTGGTTCTTCTCACCTCCACCTACAAGCCCATCGTTCAGCAGCAACCAGTCATCACAAAGACTATCAAAATCTGGTCTGCTGAAGCTGAAGATGCTCTTAGAGGAGGCTTTGAGGCTACAGACTGGAACGTCCTCTGTGAACCTCATGGAGACGACATCAACGCCATGACTGAGTGTGTGACAGATTACATAAACTTCTGTGTGGACAGCATCGTCCCAACAAGAACAGTGAGGTGCTTCCCCAATAACAAACCCTGGATCACCAGTGACCTGAAAAAGCTGCTGAACATCAAAAAGAAAGCCTTCAGGGATGGAGACAGGGAGTTATTGAGGGCAACACAAAAACAACTTCAAACACAAACTAAGAAGTGCAAGGAGGACTACAGGAAGAAGTTAGAAAGTCAGCTCCAGCAGAATAACCTGAGGGATGTGTGGTCTGGAATGAAGAAGATCACTGGCTTCAAGTTGAAGGGGGACCAGCCTGATGGAGGTCTGGACAGAGCTAATGAGCTGAACATATTCTTCAGCAGGTTCAGTTCACCCCCTACCTCCAGCCCAACAGACCACACACCCTCCATAAGCCCACTGCTTTCCTGTCACGCCTCCAATCTGTCACCCTGCAGCTCAGTCATGGACCAGAACACAGCTTCATCTCCCTCCACATCAGGACATCCTGAGACCTCCACCTTGTTTGTCTCCTGCAATCAGGTTAAGAAGCAACTTGAGAAACTGAACCAGAACAAGGCTGCAGGTCCAGATGGTGTCAGTCCCAGGGTTCTCAAGACCTGCTCAGAACAACTATGTCCGATTCTCCAGCACCTTTTCAACACCAGTCTGAGACTAAATAGAGTCCCAGTGCTGCGGAAAACCTCCTGCCTTGTTCCAGTGCCTAAAAAAACACAACCAGCTGAACCAAGTGACTACAGACCAGTTGCCCTGACATCTCACATCATGAAAGTCCTGGAGAGACTCTTACTGGCTCACCTCAACAAGCAAGTAAACACCTTTCAGGACCCATTCCAGTTTGCATATCGTAATGGACTTGGGGTTGAAGATGCCATCATATACCTGCTCCAGAGAGCACACTCTCATCTGGACCATTCAGGCAGCACTCTGAGGGTCATGTTCTTTCATTTCTCAGTGCTTTTAATACCATTCAGCCTGCTTTGTTATGTGAGAAGCTCCATAAATTCCAGGTGGATACCTCCACAACCACCTGGATCTATGACTACCTCACAAACAGACCCCAGTTTGTGAGACTGAAAGGTTGTGTGTCTGAGATGGAGGTCAGCAGCACTGGTGCACCACAAGGAACTGTACTCTGGCCATTCCTCTTCACTCTGTACACCTCAGACTTCCAGTACAACTCTGAGTCCTGTCATCTGCAGAAATACTCTGATGACTCTGCAGTTGTGGGGTGTATCAGGGATGGACAAGAAGCAGAGTACAGAGAACTGGTCAGTCAGTTTGTTAAATGGTGCGGTGACAATCATCTCATATTAAATAGCAGCAAAACAAAAGAGATGATTGTTGACTTCAGGAGGAAGAAGAATAAACAAAGCACTGTTTCCATCCTGGGAGAGGAGGTGGAGGTGGTGGAGGAATACAAGTATCTTGGAGTTCAGCTGGACAACAAACTGGACTGGAAATGCAACACTGACTACATCTACAAGAAAGGTCAGAGCAGACTGTACTTCTTAAGGAAGCTGAGATGGTTTAACGTCTGCACCAAGATGTTGCATATCTTCTATAAGTCTGTTGTGGAGAGTGCAGTCAGCTTTGCAGCATCTGCTGGGGTAGTAGCATCAGAACCAGAGACTTGAAGAGAATCAACAAACTGATCCAGAAAGCTGCTTCTGTGCTTGGAGTAACTCTGGAGCCGCTGGAGCTGATTGTCCAAAGAAGAATGCTGCACAAGCTGATGAAGATGATGGAGGATTCTTCACACCCTCTCCACAACACAGTGATGAAACAACAAAGTGTGTTCAGTGAGAGGCTTCTTCAGGTCCGATGTAAGACTGAAAGATACAGAAGATCATTCCTGCCAGCAGCCATCAGCCTCCGGAACAAGACCTCCTCTAGTTAATTATTCATTTATTTTTCTAACCACTTAATCCACTGGAGGGTCACGAGGAAGCTGGAGCCTATCTCAGCAGTCTCTGGGTGAAAGGCAGGGTACACCCTGGACAGCTTGCCAGTCCATTGCAGGGCTACACAGAGACAAACAACCAATCACGCTCACACTAATTCCTACGGGCAATCTCTACTACTACAATATTGAATTTCCCTTTGGGGATTATTAAAGCAGGGAAAAATCGACAAAACAATCGGTAAATAATGACGTAATTTAATAGTGCAGCGGTAGATCACTCAGGGATAGGCAACCATCTGGATCTGGATGTTTTAAGCCATGAAGCCTGAGCCTGGAGAGAAAGATTAAACAAGACGGGAGAAAATACAACTGCCAGTATATCTAATATGGTGAATGAAATATATCATAACTCAGAAGTCTGAGAAATTGGTAGGAAAGAAAAAAAACATGTTGAATAACGTTGATCTTAATTAAATGTCGTTGTTCAAGAAACGTTAAATGTCAAGCCATCACTTTGGTCTTTCCCTAGAGAAGCAATGAAATGCTCGCCCTCAGTTAGCTCCTGAAAGGCATGGGTGCTCCCCCCTCGGTAGAGCTTTTATTGTAGCAGGTAAAGCAAGAGGGCTGCAAATCCGTAAGTCCAAGCCTCGTACATGGTCTTATAGCATGGTCTCCTGCGTTTTGTTGTGGCTTCACTGTAGCCAGCAGTAAACTTCAGCAGGTGCCTTCTATCTCCAGAGTGTTTTTTCTTGCTTCGCAGAGTATGAGGTCTCTGTCTGTGTAATGCAAACAGTTATTGATCAGCGCTCCTGGGCATTGTATTTTGACAGGAGCTGGCTTGGATACCCAAGACGATGGCATGTAATCAGCTCAGCAGAGTGGAACCAAGCAAAGGGAACCATTCAGCCCTCTTCTTCATAAAGTAAGCATGAGCATTTGTTCCTTCGGTGCCCTCTTTGAGATTAAATATGAGACAAATGTCTCTGCGTGCCCTTTCCTCCATCTCTGTAAGTTTGGATTCATAAGTTTGTTGATTCTTCAGACATAGATCAGTTGATTTTTCCACGTTGGCAACATGTGCCTGAAGGCTAACTGATTCTTATTGCCTCAGTGTGTCATAATAGTGCATTCCATGTATCCTTTTTTTGAGTCTACCTAAACGTACGTTGGACTTCTTGTTTTCTGATAATGTGATATGCAACATGCTATCAACCCAGAGAAACTCCTCAGTTGCTGTTTCCGACTGAACTTCTTGATCAGAATAAAAGACTTCTACACCATGACGTCTCATCATGTCATTCTTCAGAGACATTTCCACAGCACATGTGCAGTGTGTTAGTTTAAAGCACATAATCCGCACTGGAACAAACTTGTTTTCCCACAAAAGCAACAATCAGTGTTTTAACCTTTAGATGCTGGAGATGCTTTTTGTTTAATTTGTTTCTTGTAAAAACTTTGTTGAGAGCAGTTTAAATATCTAAGATTTAAAGTACTTTTGACTTTTCTGCATGATGACTCAGATACTATATGAGGTAATAAAACATAGTGTTTGGGTTGTACCTTCATAAATCCAGTCAGCAATCCCATTGAAGATGACTCCTTCCGTCCCTGAAGATGTTATCCTCAGAGAGTTGCTCTTCACGTCAGACTGGTAGTAGATGTTATTTTCAAATATGTAGATCTAAGGTGACAAACCATGCACACACACACACACACACACACACACACACACACAAACACACACACACACACACACAACTTTAATCTCTCTCAGTAGACTGAATGCACAACACAGATTGTTAATGAATAACTCCCATAGTTCCTATAACATCTGTGGTGGGATTAAAGATGTGAGGCGTTATTTGTAAAGCCGTTTTCACACATGAAGCCCAGAAAAAGTCCAACCCACACTGGTTGGTGCATTCTTCTCTTCAGGTGTTCTTTATATCCAGCAGGATGTTGCTTCAGATTCAACCAGATGGAAATGTGAGGTGGGATGAGGGAGAGGAGGCTGTCAGGTCACTGCACGTTCTTCACAAAATAGCTGTTGTGTTGATTTGTGTAATTTGCTTGTGTGCGGTAAAAGCAGCAGAAGACTTCAGACAGGTGTTTGTCAGCACTGCATGTACGTTCACCTTTAATCCTAACTCCTATGCATCGTGTTAATCTGCTGATTTGTAACTGTGTGATTCTGTTTCCAAAAGTAAAACTTCACCTGTCATGGCCTGCCATCCTGATTCCACTTGCCCTCACTGTCTTTATCCTCACTCTCCAGCCACAGCTGCACCTCACGCAATTCCACAATTACCACCACTTCCCTTTAAAACCAACTCATTCCTCTACAGCAGTCTCCAGTCTGTTGTCATAGACCAGGTCCAGATTCTTCCTGTTGTTTTGCTTAATAAAGACTTGGATTATCATAAATTTTGCACCGTGAATGTTTCTTCTCTGTCATCTTCACAAAACCCATTAAATCACTGAATCTAGCGATGGCCAAATGAGGCTTTATGAAGATTTGGACCATTTCTAGCCATTGTATTGGGAAGTGTTTCACTCCTCTAAGCTTCTTTCATTGTGTACAAGGGTGACATCTGCTGGCAACGTGGCTGCAATACAGTTGATGCACTTTTGAGTTTGATCCCATTGTGAAAAATGTCTGAAATTAAACTAAACCTGGATAAAATCTGTTGTTTGTCCTTGCATTGAAAAGTTATCAAATAAATGTTGACTACCTAATGTAATCTTTGTACCCTAAAAATCATGAACCCTAAATTATACAAAAACAAACAAACAAAAAGTCTGTAGCACTTCATAGAAGGATCTGCGTCCAACTGGACAGTCCACCAGCACCTTCCTACCATGTCCTCTACTGTTTGATTTCCTGCTTGTGTTGTTCTCACTCAGATGTAAGTCGCTTTGGATAAAAGCGTCTAAATGACTGTAGAACAGAATAGAATAAATTAAACAAATGGCCAAATATAATATATAATATTGTCATGACACTCTAAAGTTACTTCATACAGAACTATATGCCGACAGGGAAAAGATAAGAGCTGCTCAGTGAGTAACAAGTGCAGGTGTGCATTAGCATACTCCCAAACTCATTCTCTGTATTATGTGTCTGAATGTATTGTTTGCTTAGTCCAAATACGCTTCAACTTCCACTTGCTGTTTATAAACACTAACAGTACCGAGATCTAGGATCCACACTTTTTTACAAGAGTAGGTCTGGGTCCACTCCTTTACCACCAGCCAGGTGATTACCCGGGGAGAAGAGACAACAAACGGCAGAGGAGGAGTTCACCGGCTCTGTCTTAAAACAGACACATGGATCTTTCAGGACAACATGAAAAGTTAAAAATAAACCCATAATTTGTTACACAATTCAGTTCAGCTTTATTGGTTTTGTGCCACTTCAATCCAGTATAATCTCAGGACACTTTACAGACACGTTTCAGGTTAGAGTTTGCAAAGTGCAACAGTGTCCAGTGGAGGTCTATAAATAAGGACAATTAGGTAAATAACAAGACGGCTTAGAGACCTTCTAATGAATCATATGATTAGCAGCTGTTATTTTAAGAATCAAATCAACGCAAAGTTATTTATAGATCATCAACATTATATCAAGCTGGAACATTTCCTGAGTTTATCTGCAAATGGATTAGTTTGTTCTGCCAGTGGACTTGTAAAGGAGCCTCGGCTTATCACCTGGTTTAAATGGCATAAAAACTTCATCTGCCACTACGAATGGCGAATGGCGCGGACCCACCGCACTGCATCAGCTGATGGGGTGGAGCAAATACTGTACCTTTAGAATCACAATGGTGTCTGTATGATACACTGCTAAAAAAAAAGTAAAGGTAACACTTAGCCATTTTAATTTTGAGTATAACTCCAAATCCAGACTTCCATTGGTTGATTCATTTTCATTAATCATTTTTGTGTGATTTTGTTGTCAGCACATTCAACTACGGAAAGAACAAAGTATTTAATAAAAATATTTCATTTATTCAGAGCTACAACGTGTTACTTTCGTGTTCCCCCCTTTTTTTTTTTTTTTTTTTTTTGAGCAGTGTGTATATTTCAGTGTTTGTTCAGTGAGAACTGTGGATTTTCATTGTTGGAAAAACACTGAAATTGTTTATTTTATTGGGTGGTATCAACTCAAAACGTTCCCACGCTTACTGTCTTTACCTAGATGGTTTCATCGTAATACAGTCTTATTGCAATGATCTTAAGAAGGAAGCGCTGCTTCCATTCATCTTAGATACATCTGCAGCATGTCACTGTTTCAACGCCGCCTGTGGAACCAAGCCTAATCAGCTGATTAAGTCTGAATGAAGCAAGGAGTGGTTCAAACGTCATTGGTCACCTGCTTTTGCTTTACTGAGCGATTGCTTCAGAAATACCCTGCCGAATCTGAAGCAAGCACCAGAGCATTGGTATCACTGGGAACATGACTAACTGTAGCATTTGCATAATGTGAAACTGTAAAGTTCCATGCAGCTTTGTTTTTGGACCTCATGATATTTTACATATGAATGCAAACAAGTGAAATCAGTTAAAGGAGTCATAACCTGGTCTCTTCTTGTCTCCACTGTCCTCTAAGTGTCTTAAATAATTGTTTTAAAAAGTTAGTAAACTAAAAAATGTTTAAAAGGTGCTTTTTCTAACCCTTTATTCATAACAAAAGTTTTCTTGAGAGATTTCATGCAAGATTTTTATAAACACAGATGTTAGTTTAAATAATGTTAATGAGGTGTGCACTGATTGGTCGCTGGAAGTCCAGCGCTGGAAGGGGGGCGGGGCCAGTACGTGCAATGCTAAAAACAGCAGCTAGTGATAGCAGCTAACTGACAGCAGCAGCTTTCTGAATTCAACCATTTATGTCTGAACCCGACTCTGAGCCTGACAGAGAAGATACGAAGATGGTGGAATGAGCACGTTTATAAACTGTCTCTGAATGTAAAGTCATCATTTTAATGTCTGCTCACCTTGCTGTAAAGTCAGATAGCATGTTGACAACGAGGCATGTCGTTCATGTTAATACGTCTCAGTTTTATTCTGTGTTGGACAATTTTTTAAACTATGGATGTACTTTTGAAAGTACAAAAGCCACTCACCCACTTCTCTGCCTAGACCCAGGTCTATTGGACAGCATGCATTCCCTGCCTTCCCCCCCACCCCTCACTAATGACCTAGATGTGTCACATCCAGGTCAGCCCAAACCCTCACCTCCCACCCAGCAAAGGCCCCCTATCCCCGAGAGACAGGGGGCACCCCGGGGCACCGGAGCCTGGACCCTCGCCCAGCCCACCCTGCAGTAACCTGGCAGCCCGCCACGGAGCCAATGCCAGCCGATCCAGCCCCCACAAGCAACCTCGCCCCACTGCCAGGAGTTATCTCCAACCACTGACCCACCTAAGCCAACCCCCCAGGACCGGAAGCTGATTTCATATCGTGAAGTAATTTCACCAAAAGGCAGAAAGTTTCCATGTTCTATTATATGTTCTAACTGCTTTACTCCTTTCTTCTTCCACTGAGGGAAGTTTATCATCTTTCTGTTTTGCAGGATGTCAAGATTGTTCCAGATGGGTGGGAGCTTACATGGAATAAGTGTAGACTTGGTCACTTTAAGGAATTCCCACCAAGCCATTAGAGCTGATGTTAATTATTTTCTAAACACTTATATGATTTGATGGTCCAGCCACCCTGTGGAGGAAACTCATTTCAGCCGTCTGTATACAAGATCTTGTTCTTTCAGTCACGACCCACAGCTCATGACCATAGGTGAGGGTAGGAACGTAGATCGACTGGTAAATCAAGACCTTCGCCTTCTGGCTCAGCTCCTTCTTCACCACGATAGACCGACGCAGAGCCCGCATTACTGCAGACACCGCACCGATCTGTCTGTCCATCTCACGCTCCATCTTTCCCTCACTTGTGAACAAGACCCCGAGATATTTAAACTCCTCCACTTGAGGCAGGACCTGACTCCCGACCAGGAGAGGGCAATCCACCCTATTCCGGCTGAGGACCATGGTCTCAGATTTGGAGGTGCTGATTCTCATCACCGCCGCTTCACATTCGGCCGCGATTCACTCAAGTGAGAGCTGGAGATCATGACCAGATGAAGCCACCAGGAACACGTCATCCGCAAAAAGCAGAGACCCAATCCTGAGGCCACTAAGCCGGATACCCTCAACAAGTCGGCTGCGCCTAATTCTGACCATATAGGTTATGAACACAGTCGGTGATAAAGGGCAGCCTTGGCGGAGTCCAACCCTCACTAAAAATGCATCTGACTTACTGCTGGCAATGCGGACCAAGTTGGTGGACCAGAATCACTTCGAATTCGCACCATCTGAGCCAACTCACCACCAGGTGGTGATCAGTTGAAGCTCCGCCCCCCTCTTCACCCGAGTGTCCAAGGCATGTGGCCGCAGGTCCGACGATACGACTACAAAATCGATCATCAAACTGCGGCCCAGGGAATCCTGATGCCAGGTGTACATATGGACACTCTAATGTTGGAACATGGTGTTCGTTATGGACAATCCATGACGAGCACAGAAGTCCAATAACAAAACACCATTTGGGTTCAGAGGGGGGGGACCATGCCCCCCAATCACTCCCCTCCAGGTGTCACTGTCATTGCCCACGTAAGCATTGAAGTCCCCCAGTGGGACAATGGAGTCCCCAGAAGGAGCACCCTCCAGCACTCCCTCCAAGGACTCCAGAAAGGGTGGGTACTCTGAACTGCTGTTCGGTGCATAAGCACAGACAACAGTCAGGACCCGTCCCCCCACCCGGAGGCGGAGGGAAACTACCCTTTCATCCACCGGGGTAAACCCCAACGTGCAGGCACCAAGCTGGGGGCTGATGAGAATGCCCACACCTGCTCGGCGCCTCTCACCATGAGTAACTCCAGAGTGGAAGAAGGTCCAGCCCCTCTCGAGGGTTCTGGTTCCAGAGCCCAAGCCATACGTCAAGGTGAGTCCAACTATATCTTGTAGGAACCGCTCGACCTCTCGCACAAGCTCAGGCTCCTTCCCCACCAGAGAGGTGACGTTCCACGTCCCTAGAGCCAGCTTCTGCAGCCAGGGATCGGACCGTCAGTGTCCCCGCCCCTTGTTGCTGCCCAGTTCACACTGCACCCGACCCCTATGGCTCCTCCCACAGATAGTGAGCCCACGGGAGGTGGGACCCATGTAACCCTTTCGGCTAAGCCTGATTGGGCCCCACGGGCAAAGGCCCGGCCACCAGACGCTCACTCTCGTACCCCACCCCCAGGCCTGGCTCCAGTGGGGGGTCCCGGTAACCCATGTCTGGACAACGGAACATTTATGCCCATGGTTGTAGTCATCATTGGGGTCAGTTAGCCATACTTAGTCTGGTCCCTCCCATAGACACCTGTTTGCCATGGGTGACCCTACCAACATAGGTGCTAGGATGTTCGGGACACACAAGCCCCTCCACCACGATAAGGTGATGGCTCAGGGAGAGGTAAAGCAGAATGTATCCAGTTTAACCTAAAACAAGCCGGGAATGCATAAAATTATGTGTAAACAGTATGTGTGGAAGCAGCAGGACTTATTGGTGTGTTCTCACCAGTTGTTGGCCTTGCACTCCCCAGGCAGCATACTGCAGAACAGAGTGCACCACTTCTGGGGGGTCCAGCTCCCAAACCTCCCTGAAACAAAACACACCTCATCAAATGCGTGGAGATGCTGATTGGTCCGCTGTAGAAGGGACGCTAACATGCATTCCTAAAGAATAAAAATCTGGCCTGTTGCAGTAAGATGCAGATTCTCATGTGTGTGTGGCACATCACAAAACTGTCCACACATCTAGTGGGGCAGCTGTAGCTCAGGAGGAAGAGCAGTTGTCCTTCAACTGGAAAGTTGGGGGATCAATTCCAGGCTTCCCTGAATGCCAAAGTGTCCTAGGGAAAGACACTGAACCCCAAGCTTCCCCCCCATGTGCCAATTGGGGTATGAGTGTGTTGGATGAGTGTGAGTATGAATGGGTGAATGTGACAAGTAGTGTAAAGCGCTTTGAGTGGTCTGCATGACTAGAAAAGCACTATATAAGTACAAGTCCATTTAGTTGGATTAACTTTTAGTGTGCAAATAACTGAAGTTGTACATTTGATATAACTCATGAAAATATGTACCAGTACGCAGTACCGAAGCTGAACCTTAGATACGGACGCAGCTGCAGTCCGGGTTGTCTTGTTAGCACCACTGCTCCCCTGTCAGACACAACCTGGGCGCCAAGCTGTGCACGTGGTGTTCCAGACTGATGCCTAAGGCTTACCTCTGTTTTACAGAGTTGTCGTTTTGTTGCTGTGGTGCTATCCTGGGACCCATAACATGTGTCATACTGAAGGCTTGCTCAGCATGAATCAGCATGTTTAACTATGATCTCAAAATAAGGAGGATTATCAACTACCCTGCTACTGTTTGCATCTGCTGCAAAATGCTTACCGTGTGTGGATGTTGTAGATGCTATAGGACGCCATGTAGGAGTGGCGATAAACCTGCAACACAAGAACACACGGAAGGTTAAAAAGTAACAAACATCAAGTGGATAAGAAGCAGCATCACATGTGATGTCGTGGAATGGACATGAAAACAGAGGGTTGCATAAAGGAAACAGTCTGCCAGGTGAGATACACTCTCCAGATGTGGAAGTTAGATTTGATCCAAGGTTAACTTCTGCACCTGGTAAACAATATCTGTTGGAGTAACATGGCAACTCTATCAACAACAACAGTAACCAGCAGGCAGCTTGGACAGTGTATAACTAGCAACCTGTGTTGCAGCAGATGTGAGCCAATATAAGCAGAAGGCTTTTTCTGAACAGACGCCTCCCTTGTCCCACGCTGCAGCTGTGTTAGGCTGCCATAAATCTAGTCCCTTTTGCCATCGGCTGCCGTGTCCTCTCTGTAGCATCAAAGTAGTATAAAATATTCCACAACACAGAAAATAGGACGAGATGTGTTCATGTCCTATGTATCGCATCTGCAGCACCTCTGCAAGGAAAGCCACAGAGAGATGAGCGAGAAAAGTCACGCTCTCTAAAACTCAGGACTAAAGCGAGAGGATCCAATTCAGTTAAGCCGAGGAGAAAAGCTGAAACATCCCATCATATCAAACACTGAAGGGCTGATCTAAGTACAGCTGACGGCTGAAGTTCATCTTAGGTAATCGTAACAAAGAAGGAAAAACTAGTAAAATCTGTTCCTACACTGTCTGCTGTAAGAATCTGCTGCTCTGCATCTGGAGATGAAGCTCCCACTGCAGGTTCTGGTGAGGGTCTCAGCTCCTGGAACCTGCAGCCATCACAAGTTCTCCTTCCTGCTCGTCTTCACACTTTTCTGCTGATAAATGTTATAGTTAGGCCTGGTGCCTTAATTCCTGCAGACAGAGGCCGCTGCACGCAGCAGGCAGAGGCCGCTGCAGGCAGAGGCCGCTGCAGATAGAGGCTGTTGCAGGTGGAGGCCGTTGCAGGTGGAGGCTGGTTTGCTTTGAATTCATGAACTTGATGTTCAGATGCGATGATTGTTTCCGAGCATAACAGGCACAGTAAGCGGTCGCCCTGGCGCAGTCAGGCGCCCTGGCGCAGTCAGGCGCCCTGGTGCAGTTTCCCTGCACCACCACCAATAACAACCCTCTGACAGCATCATTTCCACTCTGGGATTTACAAAGTATTTAATCCATTGAAAACCTGCAAGACTGTGTTCCTCAGTGTACCAAAGTTGGTAAATAAAACTTGTCAGTTTTGGATAATCGATAAGGATCCACACGGTTTTCAGACATGTTTGGACATGAAACGTCAAACACAACTTATCCATGGAGATCAAACATGAGAAACTCCATGTTGTCTTCTCTCCTCTGCTTCAGGCTCTGGGTTTTGGTTTATCTCAGGCGGTTGGTGGCGATCGCGAGTTGCCGTGCTGAGGCCCGCATGTGGTTTTGGGTGCCATGCTATTGGCTTCCCTATTTCGTCGAGAGGTTGGTTTTCTTCTTCTCTCTTACATTTCTTTCTCTCTCCTTTCATGTTGTGTTTGTGTACACTTTATGTTCTGATTTATATATGTGAGTCTAATCTTTTCTTTTTTACAGGGTTATGGTTGTGCAGTTCATTTGTCCTGTTGCATGGTATCATTTGTAATAAAGACTCTTTGGATTTAGGTCGCTCGGTTTTATATTTTTTACTGCTGTGTTTATCTTTGATTCTGGGTTTGTTGTGCATGTGATTCCTCACCTGTGTTCTTCATACTGGTTTAAGACAGTTGGGTAAATACTGGGGCTGTGATGATATGCTTTTGTCCTTTGCTTTTTTGTAGATTAAAGACAGACAAAAGTAAACTTGTTTTGCTCGTCATTTTTCTTGATTACCATGAGGGAATCAACACCACATTAGTCAGACCATCATTCTGCTGCTAGAATGTTCGACTAGACGAGTAAAGAGATTAATAAAAATGACAAATTTCATAATGGATTATTTCTATTTATTAAGAAATACATTTTTCCACAAAAAATTTATTTCAAAATTCTATCAATCTTCTGCCGCTTATATCCGGGGTCGGGCAGCGGGGGCAGCAGCCTAAGCAGGGAAGCCCAGACTTCTCTGCGGGGGGATCCCGAGGCGTTCCCAGGCCAGTTGAGGGATTGTAATTCAAGTCAGCGGTAACGACACCCGGTTACGCCAATCGGAGGTCACTAAAATTAAAATTAATATTCGGTGTGTAACTTTGCCAAGAGCATGTCGGACTCCGTAGTTTTCTCTGGTCCCTTGCCAAATTTAATCAGCGATGACATGTTTAGCTGCATGTCATCTTTCAACCGCTGGTTGTCTAGGTGGTGTCCCGATAACAACGTGGGTTTTATAGATAATTGGAGCGCTTTTTGGGGAAAGCCTGGTCTTATTAGGAGAGATGGCATCCATCCCACGTTGGATGGAGCCGCTCTCTTATCTAGCAATATGGACTCTTTTATTAGTCAGCTAAATTGACAACTCAGGGTTGGGACCAGGAGGCAGAATTGTAGTCCTACACACTTTTCTGCAGCTTCCCACCTGCCGCCGCCCACCCAAAACCCCATTCCGACCTTATACAACTTCCCAGCAGTAAGAATTAAACAACACAAAAACACTCCTCGGGTTAATCGTGAAAACCTCATTAAAAAAAAAAAAAAAAATGGATCGAATAAAATCTGAAAATAAGACAATAAAGTGTGGCCTACTGAATATCAAATCCATCCCAAATAAGTCTTTATTAGTCAATGACTTGATAGATGATCACCACATTGATTTATTCTGTTTTACGGAAACCTGGTTACAGCAAGAGGATTATGTTAGTATTAATGAAGCTACGCCAGCTAACTATTTAAACTTTCACATTCCTAGAACTACAGGCAGAGGAGGAGGTGTTGCAGCTATTTTTCAGTCAGAATTATTAATTAGTCCTAAGCACAAAACTAACTATAAATCCTTTGAATTCCTGACATTAAATTTATCTCATCCAAAATGGAATCCAGAGAAACCGCTCCTTTTAGCATTAGTGTATCGCCCACCTGGACCTTACTCCGAGTTTCTGACCGAATTCTCTGATCTCTTGTCTGAGTTAATGCTGACTACTGATAAACTCATTGTATTAGGGGATTTTAATATTCATGTTGACCATGTAAAAGATAGTTTAAACATTTCCTTTAGCTCTATTCTAAACTCAGTTGGGTTTTCACAAAATGTCCATGGAGCCACTCACTCTCATGGTCATACTCTTGATCTGGTTCTAACATCTGGTGTTGAAACTGATAAGCTCAAAGTATTTCCTCAAAACCCTGTCTTGTCCGATCACTTCTTATTAACTTTTGAATTCACTTTATTTGATTACTCACTGACCAAATATAAATTCTACTATAGTAGATGTTTATCAGACAATATTATTACAAAATTTAAACAATCAATTGAATCAATTTTTTCCCCTCTACCATGTGTTAGCATGACCGAGAGTCCCCCTTTAAGCCTTACTCCTGCTCAGATTGATCAACATGCTGATACTATAACAGCTTCAATACGTACAACCTTGGATAATGTTGCTCCCCTAAAGAAGAAGAAATTAGGTAAGATTATGAAGGCTCCCTGGTTTAATTCCCAGCTTCGAGCTCTAAAACAGGCATCAAGGCGTTTGGAAAACAGATGGCGTTCATCAGGACCAGAGGAGTCTCGCTTAACCTGGAAAGAAAGTTTAATTGTATACAAAAAAGCCTTA
The DNA here is from genome assembly GCF_933228915.1 of Telmatherina bonti. Lineage (NCBI taxonomy): Eukaryota > Metazoa > Chordata > Actinopteri > Atheriniformes > Telmatherinidae > Telmatherina > Telmatherina bonti. Next base: position 40,206,908 of record NC_136613.1, read on the forward strand.
CGTACGGCAAGAACAGCTTATTATTCATCATTGATAGAGGAAAACAAAAACAACCCTCGGTTTCTTTTCAGCACTGTAGCCGGGCTTACTAGGAGCCGGAGCGCTGTGGAGCCATGTATTCCTTTCTCACTTAGCTGTGATGATTTCATGTATTTTTTCAGGAATAAAATTGATCAAATCCACAATATTCTTCCTTCTACCTATAATGTTGAGCCTGTTGTGGTCTCCGAAGCATTCTTAGAACCAGGATCTGACTTGTGTCTAAATAGTTTCTGTCCTGTCCAACCCTCTGAATTAACTAAAATAATAGCTTCATCTAAACCATCCACCTGTATCTTAGACCCTCTCCCAACGAGCCTCTTTAAGGACATTTTCCCTTTAATTAATACATCACGACTAAATCTTATCAATATGTCTTTAGTGACAGGATATGTACCACAATCATTTAAAACTGCTGTCATCAAGCCTTTACTTAAAAAGCTATCTCTGGATCCAGAGGTGGCTGCACGATGGCGCAGTGGTTAGCACTGTGGCCTCACAGCAAGAAGGTCGCTGGTTCGATCCTTGGCTGGTTTGGTCAGTGGCCTTTCTGTGTGGAGTTTGCATGTTCTCCCCATGTATGCATGGGTTCTCTCCAGGTACTCCAGCTTCCTCCCACCATCCAAAGACATGCATGATAGGTTAATTGGTCACTCTAAATTGCCCCTAGGTGTGAGTGTGGTTGTTCATCTCTCTGTGTGGCCCTGCAATGGACTGGCAAGCTGTCCAGGGTGTACCCTGCCTGTCGCCCAAAGCTGGCTGGGATAGGCTCCAGCTTCCCTGTGACCCTGAATTGGAATAAGCAGTTTGGAAAATGAATGAATGGATCCAGAGGTGATAGCAAATTATAGACCTATATCTAATCTCCCATTTATGTCCAAAATTCTGGAGAAAATAGTTTCCGCTCAGCTACATGCCCACCTGAGCAGAAATAATTTATGCGAGGAGTTTCAGTCAGGATTTAGAGCTCATCATAGCACTGAGACAGCATTGGTGAAAGTTACCAATGACCTTCTTATGGCCTCAGACAAAGGACTTGTGTCCGTACTTATCTTACTTGATCTTAGTGCTGCATTTGATACAGTCGATCATAACATTCTGTTACAGAGACTAGAACAGGTGGTTGGAATTACAGGTACAGCGTTAAGCTGGTTTAAATCATATTTATCTGATAGACTTCAGTTCGTTCATGTAAATGACAAGTCCTCCTCCCAAACTACAGTAAGTCATGGAGTTCCTCAAGGTTCTGTACTTGGACCAGTACTCTTCACGTTATATATGCTTACTTTAGGCAAAATTATTAGACAGCATGGAATAAACTTTCATTGTTATGCAGATGATACTCAACTATACTTATCCTTTAAACCAGATGAAACAAATCAGCCCAATAGGCTACAAAATTGTCTCATAGACATAAAGACTTGGATGTCTAGAAATTTTCTCCTCTTAAACTCAGATAAGACTGAAGTAATTCTCGTTGGATCTGGAAAAACTCAGAGCTAAATTTTCCAGTTTTGTAATGAACCTGGATGGCATTACTTTAGCTTCCAGTGCTACAGTGAGAAACCTTGGAGTAATATTTGACCCTGACCTGTCCTTTGGCCCACATATTAAGCAGGTTACTAAAACAGCCCTCTTTCATTTACGTAATATAGCCAAAATTAGGGACATTCTGTCTCAGAGTGATGCAGAAAAACTGATTCACGCTTTTGTTACTTCGAGACTAGATTACTGTAACTCTCTATTACTGGGCTGTCCTAAATATGCCCTGAAAAGCCTTCAGCTGATCCAGAATTCTGCAGCCAGAGTCCTGACCAGAACCAGCATGAGAGATCATATTTCTCCAGTTTTAGCCTCTCTTCATTGGCTGCCTGTTGAATCTAGAATAGAATTTAATATCCTTCTCCTTACATATAAAGCCCTCCACAACCAGGCACCACTATATATCAGAGACCTCATTGTTCCTTATATACCAACCAGAGTACTTCGTTCGCAGACTGCAGGCTTACTTGTGGTTCCTAGAGTCTCACAGAGCCGAGCAGGAGGCAGAGCCTTTGGTTATCAGGCCCCTCTCTTATGGAATAAGCTCCCAGTTAGTGTGAGGGAAGCAGACACCCTCCCCACCTTTAAGACTAGGCTGAAGACTTATCTTTTTGATAAGTCCTATAGCTAGGGATGGTTAGCATCCCTTAGTTATGCTGCTATAGGTTTAGACTGCTGAGGGACATTTCCTGATACACTGAGCTTCTTTCTTTTTCTCTTTATCTCTTTCTTTTACCCCCCCCCCCCCCCATAACAGTGTCGCATCATTAACATGTATGTCTCCTGTCTCAGCAGGTCTCCCTGGCCGGGAGTAGCAGTTCCTGTTGTCTGTTATCTTTCTGTCCTCTTCCCCCCACACAGCAGAGGCAGATGGCTGCCTGTCCTGAGCCGGGTTCTGCCGGAGGTTTCCTTCCTGTTAAAAGGGAGTTTTTTCCTTCCCACTGTCGCCAGTGTGTCAGGATGGGAGATTGAGTTGGACTCAACAAAATCTGTTGGTTTCCTTATATAGGCTGTTATGAATTGGCTTTCATTATGTTTTCTTCTCTGTGTGTAAAGCGTCTTGAGATGGCATTGCCATGATTTGACGCTATATAAATAAAGTTGAATTGAATTGAACAATAATGTGATCCGGTGTTAAAGCCTTCATCAATGAAAGGTTTTCTACTGTAAAAAAAAAAAAAAAAAAAAAAAAAGCAACCCCACCAAAACTATAAAATACACTAAACTGATATTTAAATTATATTTCTCACTGACGAAATGTTGGAGAAGCAGGAATACCAACAAAAGCATTAGGATTTGGCTACAAATGTCACAGAAGTAGGATGTGATGTAAAAGTCTAGCATAACAAACAGGTGATGTTTCATAGGAAAAAGCCCTCCACTGCCACTGCGTGATGGTCGGTAACTGATTGGCAGGAATTGATTTAAAAAGTATTATTGGAGCAGTGATCCTTGACTTCTCTGCCACGTTTTATTTCATCTACCATGAATTACTGTTAAGAAATAATGGAACAATCAGCTTTGAGTTGAGTTCATTTCAGTCAATCAATCAGTCAATATCATAACTTAGACATAAATACAAACATAAAACAATGACTGAAAAGGGTTTTGCTTGAAGTGAAACACTTATTAAAGCCAAACCCTGTTACAACTTAAAGTAGCAAGCTTATAGCTATTTCAGCAAGAACAAAAGAGTTGGAAACTATTTTACAAAGTAAATTCTCAGTAGTCACGAAATGACCATGGAAGACATGTCTTGCTGAAGGAATGTCGCATCCATGAATTGCTAATCCAGCAGGTAATGGCTGCATTTAAAAATGAAAGGTAGCTAACTGTAGGTTGCTGAGTTGTTAATTTCATACCAAACAGCCTTTTGGCTGCCCTCTGGGAGTTGCAAGGGGGGTAAGAAATCTCTGGGAATTCTAGTATTAAAAGGAAGTTTTTTCCTTCCCACTGTCGCCAGTGTGCTTGCTCAGGATGCACGATTGAGTTGGACCCTCCAACTCAATCTGTTGGTTTTCTTTATTTAGGCTATTATGAATTGGCTTTTATTATGTTTTTTTCTCTGTCTGTATAGCATCTTGAGATGGCATTGCGGTGATTTGACGCTATATAAAGTTGAATTGAACTGAACTGAATACATGACATCAGCCATCATACATAACATCAGCAATGATACATAACATAAGCCATCATACATGACATCAGCCAACATACATGACATCAGCCATCATACATAAAATCAACCATCATACATGACATCAGCAATCAATACATGGCATAAGCAATGATACATAATATAAGCCATCATACATACATGACATCAGCAATCATGAATGACATCAGGCATTAAACATGACATCAGCAATGAAACATAACATCAGCAATCATACATGACATAAGCAATGATAAATGACATTAGAAATTATGCATGACATCAGCAATCATACATGAAATCAGCAATGATACATGATAATTATTACATTACATGCATACAAATACATGATAATAATTTCCATTCTACATTGCGCCATCTGATGGCAGGAAATTGTAGTAGCTCTGACTTGCGATCTTGACTTTAAAGTACAAACCCTTCTCTGAAGATTTCATGCCGGTTCTGAGGGTGTTCTGCAAAGGAGATTTTTTTGCATATTTTTGGCTTTCTCAAGACTTGTTATGATGAGTCTCCATGGCAACGAACAACTTGTTAACAACTGGGATCAACTAATTAAACTCTCCCAAATCAGGATTATCTGTGAAACAACACATCAAATCCTGATGGAGTTGAAAAGAAAGAGAAGAGGATGCAGAGATCGAGTGAGTTTTAAACCATTTCTCCCAACTGTTGTCATGGGTAACGTGAGATCACTACAGAACCAAACGGATGAGCTCGGTATGCTAACAAGGTCTCAGAAAGAATACAGAGAGTGCAGTATTATGTGCTTCACCGAGACATGGCTGCATGAACACATCCCTGACTGTAATGTGTCTGTACCGGGCTTTAAAACGGTCCGTGCAGACCGCAGTAGACAACACAGCGGAAAGCTAAAGGGTGGTGGAATTGCAGTGCTGGTTAACCAGCGTTGGTGTCATCCTGGACATGTTACTGTCAAGGAGAAGATATGCACAAGGGACATGGAACTGTTAGCTGTGAGCTTCCGTCCATATTATTTACCCAGAGAGTTTACCTGTGTTATTCTGGTAGCGGTTTATATAATACCTGGTACCGCACCAGACACAGCCTGTGACGTCATCAGCTCCGTTGTTGCTTGGCTACAAACACAGCATCCAAACTCATTCATGGCGATCTCCGGAGACTTCAACAACGTCTCCCTCTCTGCAACTCTACCAACATTCCAGCAGTTTGTCAGCTGCTCCACCAGAGAAAATAAGATGTTGGACTTATTTTATGCAAATATGAATAATGGATCCAGTTGTTCTGCCCTGCCTCCTTTAGGAAGATCTGACCATAATCTGGTTCTTCTCACCTCCACCTACAAGCCCATCGTTCAGCAGCAACCAGTCATCACAAAGACGATCAAAATCTGGTCTGCTGAAGCTGAAGATGCTCTTAGAGGAGGCTTTGAGGCAACAGACTGGAACGTCTTCTGTGAACCTCATGGAGACGACATCAACGCCATGACTGAGTGTGTGACAGATTACATAAACTTCTGTGTGGACAGCATCGTCCCAACAAGAACAGTGAGGTGCTTCCCCAATAACAAACCCTGGATCACCAGTGACCTGAAAAAGCTGCTGAACATCAAAAAGAAAGCCTTCAGGGATGGAGACAGGGAGTTATTGAGGGCAACACAAAAACAACTTCAAACACAAACTAAGAAGTGCAAGGAGGACTACAGGAAGAAGTTAGAAAGTCAGCTCCAGCAGAATAACCTGAGGGATGTGTGGTCTGGAATGAAGAAGATCACCGGCTTCAAGTTAAAGGGGGACCAGCCTGATGGAGGTCTGGACAGAGCTAATGAGCTGAACATATTCTTCAACAGGTTCAGTTCACCCCCTACCTCCAGCCCAACAGACCACACACCCTCCATAAGCCCACTGCTTTCCTGTCACGCCTCCAATCTGTCACCCTGCAGCTCAGTCATGGACCAGAACACAGCTTCATCTCCCTCCACATCAGGACATCCTGAGACCTCCACCTTGTTTGTCTCCTGCAATCAGGTTAAGAAGCAACTTGAGAAACTGAACCAGAACAAGGCTGCAGGTCCAGATGGTGTCAGTCCCAGGGTTCTCAAGACCTGCTCAGAACAACTATGTCCGATTCTCCAGCACCTTTTCAACACCAGTCTGAGACTAAATAGAGTCCCAGTGCTGTGGAAAACCTCCTGCCTTGTTCCAGTGCCTAAAAAAACACAACCAGCTGAACCAAGTGACTACAGACCAGTTGCCCTGACATCTCACATCATGAAAGTCCTGGGAGGTGAGAGGCGGAGAGGTAAGTGATGTAGTATCGCAAGAACTCACGAGACTCTGGCATATTCAACATGGCGCTCCACTGATCTAAGAAACATTTCTTATCCCATATTTAAATCATGCCAGTATATTAAATAAATTCCTGATTAACTGTTTTCTTCTAAATAACATACTGGAGCAAAACGAAGATTTGGATCAACTGAAAGATTATATCGACGAGTGTTTCAAGTGGATTGTCATGGGGAATTCCAGCGCAGCGGCGTCAGCTACTAACAAAGCTCCATTAACAAAAAGATCACGCAAAGACTCACCTGGAGCAATTTTACAATCCAAAGGAGACACCACCGATATCCTAATCTCCATTGATCAGTGTTTGTCCAGCCTCGATGCACGTGTGGCTCTAGAGGAGGTTTTACATAAGGATTTCCAAGCGCTACAAGAGTCCCTGGAATTTAGCCAACACCAGGTCCAGGAGTTAGCCTCGTACAACGCCGCTCTCAAAGAGTCCGTCAGATCTTTCACAGAGGGGATTACCCGACTCCAAGGGGAAAATAAGAACATCAAGGAATGTTAGCATAAGGGACAATTTAGTCTTTAGTCTTTAGTCTTTAGTCCTGAAGCAAGCTGAGGAAGATCCAGAAACCACGGTAAAAAACTTTATCAAAACTCAGCTCAAACTCCCTGATGAAGCCATTAACACCACGTTTCACTGGGTCCATCATATCGGAGCTAGAAGACCCGCTCCCAGCCGGCCACGATCCATCGTGGCAAAGTTTGAGCATTTCAAGCAAAAAGAACAGGTCAAACGTTGCAGGAAAGAACTCAAAGATTCCAATTGATTCTGTTCCCAATCAGGAGAAGATTCATGGAGGACGGCTCTCACACGGTCTTCTCCGTGGACCGACTTTTAGTTAACGGGACGCTCTGCAGGGAACAGTCCATTACACCTTGGCTTTACTAATCCCAGGTCAGCTGTATGAATGATTTCTCTTCCCTTCTTTTGACTTCTTTTTTCTGCACTGTGAGGGTTAAATGTATCTTGTTCAGACTAAAGAATATTAACATATCTGCCAGTCTCAGAGGTTCTAAGATGGTTTTCTGTTCTTTTTTGGGCATAAACACTTTTTTCTTTTCTCCTATCTCCTCTGTCTTTCTTTCCTTTTGTTCTTTTTAACTTTTAACTTCTTCACTGCTAGTTGCACCTGCAGTTTACTTGATATTAGTAATATAAACATCCACAGCACCTGTAGTTTACTTGATATTAGTAATATAAACATCCACAGCACATGTAATGTCCTGCATGAGACAGTATTAGATAAGATGCATCCTATACACAACAGCCCTTTTACAATTGCTCAAGCGTATGTGCATACACACATTTGTGGACACATTATTATAACCCGGGCATGAAAACACTTAAATTTGTAACATGGAATGTACATGTAGCTGGTTCCAGAGTGTGATGGCCTGGCTTGATTATGTTTTTCTTTATTTTGTAGGTAGGTGTGCTATGGGCGGTTCCAGTCATCAGAGCACCTGGCTGTAATGCACCTGCCTATATAAGGCTGTGGGCTGTTTGCTCTCACTCTCTCTCAGCCCACAGCTTGGTTTGTTCAGACACTGACTTGCAACCACTTTACACCACTGATTTCCATGTTTACACACTGCATAGACATACTTTGAGTTATTTCTTTAAATAAATACATCTTTGTGTATTTACAGCGTGGCCTTCCCTCATTGTTGTCACAGCCTTGCCCCCCGGTCATGACAGAGAAAAGAGGTTAAAAATCTTTAGAAAGACTTAAAGGCTGACATCATTTTATTACAAGAGATTCATATGGCTAAATCTACATCAGATGTACTCAGAACACCTAAATTTCCCCATGCCTGTTATAACTCTAGACAGAGAAGTGTTGCAATCCTCTGAAATAGAAAAATGAATTTTACCCTAAACAGCACAGTGGCAGACCCTGAAGGTAGATTTATCATAGTTAACTTGTCTTTTCAGAATCTTAAAATATGCATTGCTAATGTTTACGGTCCAAATGTTGATGACTCCTCCTTCTTCCATTCCTTTTTTGCTGCACTCTCAAACCACCTAGATGATATTATCATTGTGGGAGGAGACCTCAACCTTGTACTGAACTCTGGTGTGGACAGGGTCAATGCTACAGAAAATAGCAGGGATTGGCAATCTGTCAATACTATCAAACAATACATGGCGGATTTTGGTCTTTGTGATGCATGGCGATCTCACAATCCCACTTTAAGAGAATACACATTCCTCTCATCAGTTCACCACTCATATTCTAGATCAGATTACTTCTTAGTCAACAGCTCATGCTGAGCAATATATCAGAAGTTAAAATCCACCCCATCATTATTAGTGATCACACACCAGTCTCTTTTACTTTGATAAATAAGGAAGCCACATCACCATCTGAAAACTGGAGATTCAACAATATATTGACTTTATTAGTTACTTTAAAAAAGAGTGGAATATGTATTTACAAAATAATGACCTCCCAGGAACATCAGCATGCATGTTGTGGGAAGCAGGAAAAGCTGTAATGCAAGGACAAATAATCAGTTTTTCATCTTCTAAGAAAAAGAACAAGAATGCAAGAAAATCACAGTTAGAACTTGAAACAATAGGGCCCTGCCATACTTCGTATGGCTCGGACCCTAATTTAAAACCCTAGAGGATGCCAATGGTACTTCTCTATGTGATGACATCTTGAATAAAATAAGGAGGGCCAAACTAGAGCTAAATGAAATACTAGAGAAGAAAACACAGTTTCAAGCACAAAGACTTCGCTTGAAAAACTTTAAATATGCCAACAGGTCTGGGAAATATTTAGCCAATCAGTTGAAAATGAATCGGGGAAAAGATACCATAGTCTCTATTAAAAACTCAGGAGGGAATATCACCCATGATCATCAAGAAATAAATTTAGTATTCAGGGACTTTTAGCACAACTTATACACACCACAAATTGATACATCAGAAGACAATATTAATCAATTTCTGAGTAGTACCGACCTTCCTAAATTAAATCATGAACAGGCTACGGGTTTAGATTCACCTCTCTCAGTATAAGAACTCCACAAAGCCTTCCAGCACATGCCCAGCAATAAAGCTCCAGGCCCAGATGGTTTTCCTGCTGAATTTTACAGAGAGTTTTGGGATGTATTGGCATCTACATTTCATAAAATGACATCAGAAATTAAGGAAAATAATAGATTACCTTTAAATATGAATTCCGCTAAAATTAATCTCTTGCTAAAATGAGATAAAGACCCGACACTACCATCCATTTATCGGCCTATATCACTTATAAATGTTGATCTTAAAATAATTTGCAAAGCCCTTGCTACCCGACTAGAAAAGGTAACTCCATCTGTTATACGTGATGACCAAACTGGTTTCATTAAAGGCAGACAATCCTCTCTGAATACACGGAGACTTGTCAATATTATAGACCACTCATAAAGAACTTAGAAACAATAACAATCTCTTTAGGTGCAGAGTAAACTTTGACAGAGTAAACTGGAAATTTTTATTAGCAACTCTACATAAATTAGGATTTGGACCCTCTTTTATTGACTGGATAAAAATATAATATAACTCACCCAAGGCCTGTGTGAAGACAAATGATCAAAAATTCACCAAGCTCCAGTTTACGGAGAGGCACCAGATAAGGCCGTCCACGTCCACCCTCACTATTTGCAATCTTTATTGAAGTGTGTGTGTGTGTGTGTGTGTGTGTGTGTGTGTGTGTGTGTGGGGGGGGTATGAGGGTGGGGATGCATGTTGGGGGGGTAAAAGGGTGTGTGTATAGGGGAGTGTGGTTGAGCATGAGTGTGTGGAGGAGTGAGTTGGTGCATGCGTGATGGGGTATCGGGGAGTGTGTGGACATGTGGGGGATGGGGGTGTGTGTGGACATGTGGGGGATGGGGGTGTGTGTGGGATGCTTGTGTCGCTGTGGGTGTATATCGGCAGGTGGAGGGGAAGTGGTTAGGTGGGGATGGGATGGGTGAGGGCATCGCGGAAGGATGTCTCAGGGGAGATGCAGTGGAGGGAGGAGAGGGGCAGGGATCTGAGCTTGGGGGTATTTTTGAGTGACGGGGTGTGGGTGGGTGTAGGGGTATGGGTGGGATGTGGACATCTGGGGGATGATTTTGAAGGGTGGGCTTGTATGGGTTGGGATGTGGATGTGTGTGCCTGTAAGTGTGTGGATGTGCTGGTGTGTGGGCAAGGAGGGACTGCGGCATGTCCTTGGGTAGTGGCATCCCTGCGGGTGTGGGGGGGGGGGTTGGGCCTTTGGTCTGGGGTCTCCGTCCGTCTCCCCTTCCCCTTCCCTGCCTTCCTGCCCCCTTTGCGTGTGGTTGGTTGGTGCCTTCTGGGGCCGGTGGCGGCCCCTTTGTCGGGGCCTGCCTGCCCTCTGTCCCCAATAGGGCGTCACACTCGGGGCACGTTGGGAGAGGAGAGTGACTGTGAGTGAACGGGTGAAGTTGCAAATGGAAGGTGAGAGTAGTGTGTGTGTGTGTTTGTGGGGGGTGGGGGGGATGAGGATGGCTGGGGTATGGGAAGGGGCATGTTAGGGGGGACACAATGAGATGGATGTGTGTATGATGTAGTGTGTTTGTGTAGGAATATGAGGCCGGATGGAAGGGGGGTTAGGGGGTGTGTATGTGTGTAGAGTGGAGTATGTGATGGGGTGTGTGTGGGTGTATAGAGGTGGAGTGAGGTGAAGGGATGGGGCCGGAGTATGGGCATGTATAGGGGGACAGTGAAACTGGGCTGGTTGAGTGTAAAGCAGAAGAGTGTGTGGATGGGGACTGAGTAGGGGGTGTGTGATGAGTGTGAGGGTGTGTCGAGGGGAGCGTGTGAGGCGGGGGAGTGCGAAATAGGGTATCTATAAGCGACAGGATAGATAGTGTGTGTGTGTAGGAACGGAGTGTGTGCGCACGTAGGTATGTGAGTGAGTGAGTGTGTGTGTGTTTGTGGGAGGGGTGAAAGGGCCTTGGTGCCCGGGGGGTGTGGCCTGGCTGCCATTCAGTGGCGGTCTGGGTGTCCTGGCTCTCCATTGGCGTGGGCTGTACCTTCTGCCTGCGGGGGTGGGGGGGTTGCCTTCAGGCTCCTGGGGTCCGCATTCTGTCTGCCCTGGGTGGGCTTTGCCAGTCCGGGCCTGCTGGGGCCTGTTCCCCCTGACCGTGGGGAGCTCTGCTATGCTATGCTTAGCATGATCATTCTTCTCTGAACACGTTCCACTCTGTATGTTCTGCATGTGACACAGTCACTGAGTCGTCTGCAGGTTCATTTACTAACAACGGCTGGTTTTCTTCCTGTGTGTCTGATCTAACTTGTGAGCTCTGGGTTTTCCTGATAGTTAATGGCTTCGTCCTCCCGCAGGGGGAACATGACTCCAGTTTGTATAGGTGTATGGATGTGTGCATATATAAGCGGGTGTGTATGTGTGCTTAGATACATGCAAATGTATGTAGGTTGTTCTCTTCCTTTTTTCCCTCTTTCTCTCTCTCTTTTTCTATCTACAATGTGTTTTCAGTTTTCTCTTCTTTTCGATTCTCTTTCTGTCCGCTCCGGTCTGGTCAACCAGTACAAACTTTGTCATACAAACAATTATGCAAAATGAATAGAGAAAAAATAATTGAAATCCAGAATATCAAGGGGAGCATTATATCTATGATGCTTCCCTTGGCAAAGTAAATTTGCCAGCAGAACACAGCATCCAGAAAATCCATTTCGCCTGCCGAAATGTTAGACAAGACCAAAAAAAAAAAAAAAAAAAATGAAAGCCCTGGAGAGACTCTTACTGGCTCACCTCAACAAGCAAGTAAACACCTTTCAGGACCCATTCCAGTTTGCATATCGTAATGGACTTGGGGTTGAAGATGCCATCATATACCTGCTCCAGAGAGCACACTCTCATCTGGACCATTCAGGCAGCACTCTGAGGGTCATGTTCTTTCATTTCCAGAACAAGACCTCCTCTAGTTAATTATTCATTTATTTTATCCTGGACAGCTTGCCAGTCCATCGCAGGGACACACAGAGACAAACAACCAATCACGCTCACACTAATTCCTAGGGGCAATCTCTACTACTACAATATTGAATTTCCCTTTGGGGATTAATAAAGTATTCTTGATTTTATTTTCATTTCATCAGCCATCATACATGACATCAGCTATTAGAACTGTCTGTTAAGTTTTTGCTGGCTGCGTATCCTACACCATCCGTCCAATGAGCTGCTCCACAGCACATCCTTTTTAGTGAGTAAAGTTGCATAAGTATGCATGTGAGCACAAACATGTGATGCTGAGTAGGACTGTATGCAAATGTGTGTAAATGTTTTTTTCATGAGTGCAAGTACTGTGATTGTGAATAGATCATGAGGTGGCTCGAGGTTCAAAGTGCAACCAGTCTTAGTGCAAATGTTTACCCATACAGTGCCCTCATCACAGCTGTTGAAGGCCCATTTTCTCCACCCGTCTCTTGCTCCATCCTTCCATAAGCCGCAAACAACATCTCTAGACTCTTTCACTCCTCCACTTGTGGCAATGACTCTCCTAACCTGCATGGCCCACTCCCTTGTCCAGTTGAGAACCATAGTGTCAGACTTAGAAGGGCTGACTTTCATTGTGACAGTTCATCCTCAGCTTCAGACTGCTACATTGTGTAATGAAGAACTCAGTTTAAGGAAGCAAACAGAATCACATCTTCTGCATGAAGCAGGATTTCTGAACCAGACACACTTCTCATTCAGAGTCCACTAGATTCTGTATGATATGAAACTTAAATCCCTTTTTTCCAGTGAGTAGTTCTGTTTGAACCAGTACGGCTTGGAAGTTTTAGAACAGTCCAGCCAACTCAGGTGAGTGTTGCAAGTCAGACCACCACTGAGCATGTAGGGTTTAGACCAAATGGATGCAAATGACATCATAGTTGTGTGACAAAAACAAATTGTGACACAAAAAACAACAATGGAAAAAACAACTACAGCTGACAAAATTTGTGGTTCCAGAACAGACCAGACCTTACTGTTGATCGCAGGCATCCTTTTCCTTTTATCTGTCCAACCTGGACCGCATCGTGGACTGAGCAACATTGTGTGTAAGTCATGCTTGCTTTTGTTGTGGACATTTTTCTGTCCACTAATCAATGGATTGTACTGTGTGATGCCAGTAGCTCCACCCTTACCGTACCTACCATTTTGGCAGTTAGACCTACCACTAAAGGGAGTTCACAGTTGTATAGGACGGTTTTAAAATAGAAACACACATAAAAGCGTTCCTGAATGTACCAGTCCAAATCGAACTGCTGATTGGGAACAATGCTTTGGGGGCCAAGATAATCTGCTAGATGAATCTGAGCTTTTAAAATGTATTCCACTCCTTGCCAGAGTGCAGAGTACTATCTTGCTACTAAACCCGACAACCTCACAGACAGGAGGCATTACATCAGAGAAGAAGGACGTCTGTTTGTTCTGGGAAATGGTCTGGTCAACCAACGTTATCTCAAGAGGAAAACAGTCACATCTGTGAGGGGTTGCAGCTATAATCTGTGTACAGGTGTGAAGAAATGTACCTGTTTCACATCATATGCGAAGAGAACATATTTCATGTCTGGAGACACGGAGTACTTGGCCACGTTGAAATTAATCTGTAAGAAATGATGAAGAAGAAATGAGGACAGTTTATGTGGCAGAGCCAGTCAATGTTCACACACTAATTCATTTTTATTTTCTGCTTTAGAGAGAAAAAATACAGACATCAAAACAGTTAAACTGTTTTCTAGAAATTTAGAAGAATGATCACAGCTGTGAAATTTAGTGTCTTCTTTCTGCCGGTGTTTTATGAGCGAACTGCTGGTGTCTCCTGTCCAGAAGCAAGAACTCAAAATGAATAAGATTCTTGTAATTCTGTATCAGCTGAATGTAAAGGAATTTCTGCAGCTTGAACATGCAACATTTCCTGACCTCAAACTTTACTTTCCTTCATCATTCACACCACTTCCTCCTCAACATTGTCAGCAGAGTGGAGGCAGGTTCATCACTACAGTTTTTTGTTTCTGTGCTTTAAAGCCTTTACACACTGGGACCCATGTCAATAAATGTCATAAAATTGTGAAAAATTTAATAATTAACATTTCTGTCTATGCACATCAACTGCGATGCAAAATTGTGAATAAATGATGGAAATTCTAAAACAAACTGGCAAAGTGGATTCCACATCAAGCCACAACAACAGTGTGCTGATGCTGCAAAAGAAAAGCCAAAACGAGGCGCTGGGTTCATCCTGTTCTGGAAAAGAGGGGAGAACTTGGGGAATTTCATCGTTTAATCCAGGATCTGAAGCTGGACCATGACTGCTTCAGGACGGACTTAAGGCCAGACTCTAGGATGAGACTTCGGGACGTATGGGACGGTTGGAGGATCTGCTTTAGCAGCTCGCTGCCTCCTTTAAGAAGAAATAATAAAGTCGCTCGGCCATAATGATTAAAGACTGGAATGTAATAGCATAGCTAGCACCTACAAAACCACTGATCTATCAATCAACATACATTCTCTGATTGGTTTATATCTGTCTGATGTGAAAATAAAAAATATATCATTTTAAAAAAATAAACCAAAATGGCTGGACAAAATTTCGTCACTGATGTGACTTTCACATCCAATAAAGATATTGCTGTGCGAATTATTCAGACAAAATATTCAGAGTAGGTGGCTTGATGTGGAATCCATCTTGTGAGTTTGCTTTAGTATTTTTATCATTTATGTATAATTTCACATCGCATTTGGTGTGCAGACAAAAATATTAATATTTCACATCCAAATTATTTGCAGTTTTGTGTTGTTTATTCACATCGGTGTGTAAAGCCCTTTAGCTACGTAAGCAGGGATGTTTGTCATACGTCTCCGTCCACATACTTTCATGCATCATTTATGTTGCCATGGTTAAGTCAGTTCATCCACTAGTGGGTGGTGCTAATTTCAGAGTTCACTCACAAAACCATTTTGCATAGCACTGTGGCCTCACAGCTACAAGGTCGCTGGTTCAGAATAATCAGACCAAGCGTTTTGGATAATGAATGAATGAACCGTTTTGCATATTTTCCAGTTTGTTCCCTTTGCTGGTTGCAAGTCAACTACCCTGCTAAACACTGTCCACATGCTTTCTGTTGGAATTCCTCTGTTTATGGGGTCAATCAATGGCTCTGCAAAGCCCCCAAAATCTGATCAGATCATGTGTTTAAATGATGAATTAGACGTATGACATAGTACATCCTGTTGCATCCTTTAGAGAGCCAAAATCTGGGTTGTGTGTTGCTGAACAACATTTTGGTGGAAAATCTGGTGATGATGTTCTTAAATATTTGAACAAAGTTCCAAAAATCTCACCTACAACCCCCTCCCATATTGTCTCATTTTGACTGAGCAGAACCAGGTGTTTCTGGGTTTTGGCCAGTGGATGATTCCAAATCAGCCTAACAAGGGCGCCGTCTCTTTCATCCAACCCCCATTAAACCAGTAAAGGACATGGTTGTAGTCCTTGTCTTAGTGTCTCATTTCATAGGGCTGATGTCTTTAGCTTTGTTCTGTTGTGGGAACACCAGTAAAGATGAAGACAAACCCTTCCATTAACCGTGTCCCAAACTTTAATGGAAGCTTAACTGTACTTACGTCACAGGTCTTCATACTTACAAATGTTGTGTTTGTCAGGATAATATCAGTGCTGTTGGAGAGGATGTTGAATTTGATGACGTGGCCCTCACTGTTCCTGTAGATAACTTCAGAATCTGTGA
Organism: Telmatherina bonti; assembly: GCF_933228915.1. NCBI lineage: Eukaryota > Metazoa > Chordata > Actinopteri > Atheriniformes > Telmatherinidae > Telmatherina > Telmatherina bonti. The sequence continues at coordinate 40,222,752 of NC_136613.1, forward strand.
ACAGGAAAGAGGAAAGAAAAACTCTGAATACTGAAAACCAAAACATACAGAATCATTCTGCATCTGTTTAGATGCCACAGAAAAACATCTTTTCAACACCTCAAGTCAAACACAATTCAGAACAAGTGAAAAAAGGGCTGAGTTATAGGGGCAGTCATGTTATGTGATTAATGTAGCAAATGAAAAGCTGCCAGACATACAGCAGCGGAAAGTAACATCTCTTTGTACCAGCTTTGATTGCAAACAGTGCAGTCACATCTCACCAAAGTGTCTGAGCCAAACAATGGGAAATGCAGCCCACCTCAAATGTCATGGATGATGGGGGCTGTCACAAAGCAAAATAATGTTGTGCCACACAACAGAATCCACAAACACTGTGCATGCAAATCTACAGCTTGGAAACAATCAAAAATCCGGTCTATTCAACTGTTACGTCCCAACTCTGCAAGGTGTGGTGAGTGGAGTCAATCTTCAGGTGGCGACGGCACACAGGGATTTGAATACAAAATAAAACAATTAGGTGGATTGGCAGGCAGCCGTAACATCAACACTTTGTCATCATGTAGAAGACATGTAATAATGTCTACCGGTGGGAAATGAACAGTAATTATTAATCTCTTATCAGCACCATCATGAGGGATTATGGAGTGTGGATGGGAAGCTGCTTTTCCAGCCACACCACCCAGATACATTTATAAAAGCTGAACACACTCATATCTCTGATCCTGGCGAGAAATGCTCCAACTTCACAGAAGTTACTATGGTGATGGATTAGAGCTCCAACCATCTTGACACAGATGGAAACAAAGCACTATCTTAGGGCAGAGGCGAGACACAATCCTGTAAGTTTTAAATGTTTTCCTGTTTAAACACACATGATTAAAATGAATAAGTCCCTGAGCTGAACTTGATCAGCTGTTGGATCCATTTTATTTGAATACAGTGTGTTAGTGCAGGAAACATGTAAAACCTGTAGGACTGCAGCTCTCCAGGACCAGACTGGTGTAGTACAGGGGCGTTGTAATCTTACAACTTCTCACCATAGACTGATCTGCACAGTGTTTCCTCCATGACCCCACAGGAATAAGCAGTGTAGATAATGATGGTAAGAAAGACAGGTTCTTCTTTGTGGTTTTTTTTGCCAAAACAGCTTCAAACAAAATAAGGGAGACAGCAAGGTTAATGACTAAGTGTGGATAATCATATTTATTTACGGTAGTTGACACATGAAGTGCATGTCTGCATCTCTGCTCGTTTAGGGAAGCAGAACAGCAGAGAGAGTCTGGAGTTATGATGCCATAATGTATCACTGAAAGATGTGATGGTGAAAGTAGGTTAGAGCTGCGGAGACTCAGGTGAGGTGTGGTCAAAGTAAGATGTTTGATTATGGAAATGTGAATGTATTCATGTTCGGCAAAAGAGATGAAGTCCAAAATGTAGCATTGTTATTTGATGTCACCTAAGCTGTTTCATGTCAAATCAGACATTTTTAAAATAGTAACACAAATTTATTTTTGTCTTTTCTTAATGATTCATTGACATGATAAATAAAAGCCTTAAATTCACAGGACAATATTCATCAAACGTTGACTCCTATTCAACAGGTTCAAATTTAAAAGCATATTTCAGGGTTCAATGCTTGTTTATTACCAAACATGGTATATAATTAGACATATAGAAACAGTTTTTTCACGACATTGGTTTATACTCAAATCACTCATGCTGGGCTACCACTGTCTAGCATCTCCAAGTGTTGTCCCCCAAAGGCTGCACACAGGGCCCCCACTGTTCAGTGTCTACATGTGGAGCCCCCAAGGCTCACATGTGGAGTCCCAAAGGCTCCATGCAGGGCCCCCACAGTTCAGCATGTACATGTGGAGTCCCTGAGGCTCCATGTTGGGCCCCTGTTGTTTAGTGTCTACATGTGGAGTCCCAAAGGCTCCATGCAGGGCCCCCACTGTTCAGTGTGTACACGTGGATTTCCCAAGGCTCCATGCTGCTGGTAGCACAGGCGAATGAAAGCAAATTTTGTGTGTGATCATAATTCTGCTAATGATGCAGGAGACTGTTGTCACCTCAAAGCTTCAGTTTCTTCTTGGTCAAATTAATAAATAAAAGTTCTAGAGGTTTTTGCAGATAAATCTGAAATAATTTAGTCAGGAAACAAATAGTAATGCGACAATGGATGAACATAGCTCAGCAAGCTTCAGAAAAACTTCTTCATCATTTGTTTTTAGTTGTCTGGACTTCTGTAACTTTTACAGGTTTCTGTCCTCACAAAGACCATTAACCAGTAACAGATTATTCTGGTTCAAACATTGATAGAATATTGTTTGTGGTGTAAAAACCAGTCTAAATGTTTACTTATATAGCACCTCTTAAGACAAAATTCACAAAGTGCTTTACAATAAAAGACAAAAACAAATAAAAATAAACAAAATCAAGGCCACTGGAATAGTCTTTTACACTTCTGAATAATCTGCTAAGCAGGAAACTGACCTGAGTGCATCTTTCTGCATAACCCCACCACCTTTTCAGCATGTATTCATCAAACAGACATAGGAGCGAAAATCTGTTAAAAAGCAGGGTCCATGTACACTTCATTGTATTCACAGTGATTTACTTTACTCTTATCGTTCAATTCACCTTTTATACATTGATAAATGTGTAATAAGCCTTCAGTTGGCTTGTGCTTATTGAACTGCTGCAATGAAATTCATTTTCCATCAGTCGACACGCTGACCTTCTGACATTGGATCGAATTGGCCCAGATTTCTGGTGGCTTCCAATAAGCAGATGACATTCAGCTAAAGGGCCCCCTAAATGCTGCTTTAGAGGGCGGATACAACGCAACACAAATTTTAAAATAACACTGGTTCCTGCAGTCGATGTTGAACTCATGCAAATCCTTCACCTTACAGATCAGACCTTATCTTATCACTTATTCATGCTGGTTGACTCTTAGGATATCTATGGTCTGGTTTATTTGCTTGGTAAACTAAGACACAGTCTGAAAAGTCTTCTTGTGAAACACAAACAGTCACTTAACCGATAAAGACCCAACCCATGAAAAAAGGATCAGATAAGTCTAATTCTTTCGATATAAGGTCTTTATTTGTCCCTTTAACAAAATGAAGAATAAAAAGGTACCAACATTTTCTTTTAGGGATATATATTTTTTTTTTTTTACCATACATGTCAACAAGTATAATCTGCTTTCTGGTCTCTGTTAAAGAGCAGAAGACAAAAATCAGATGTATTCCACAGGATCTTGAGTTTATACCATATAGTGATGCCAAATGTCTCAAAAACGGGTTTTATTGTATATGTCAAGTTGGGTTCTCATGGTTTATTGAATTACAATTATCTGAATTAGCCAATGGGAGAGGAGTTAATAGTTAGATCTCACTGAAAAGACATAATTTCAGTGATCTTTTAAACATTTCCACAGCTTTGCGCTTGTCTGTTTTAACAATGGAATACTGGTAGCTGAAAAAGACTCATGTATAAATGATGCCCTACGTCTGTAACCCAGTAAATAATGGAACTCCTTCCTGCCAGGTTTATGTCGGCTTAAGTAATGGCCACATGCCAAATGCTGCCTGCAGCTTCTCACTCTGTTATTTGAAAACATGCAAGTATTAATTCTCCTTCAGTAAAGGTCAATGCAGCTCAGTTGAAGACAATTGCATCTAAATCCATCAATGTGTTTTCATCTGTGGAGGCAGAACTGGCCTCTTCAGCAAACCTCAGAAACAGGACAAAGTTAAAAATGTTCATTTATCAACATCTTATGACTGATAACTAAAGCAGAAAGGTTTATGCTGATAAATCATCCAACATGTAATTCAAGTGGTCCTTGTCTTTTTAACTTATCACACCATATTGAAGTTTCTTGTTAAATTGAAACTTTTTTTCTTTTAAAGTGAGTGAATTTGGTGATTACCCAGACTCCACGGAGTTCTACAAACTGTCTTTTCCTGAAAAAATAAAGTATTGATGTTTTTTAAAGTATCTTTTTTTTAATGTCTTGTTATCCACAGTTTGTTTTAATCCTTATGACTTGATTTTATCTTGTAAAACACTTTGTGTTGCCTGTGGCATGAAAAGTGCTCAAGAAATAAAGTTTGATTTGAGAAAACATAAACTTATCATTTGTGAATCAGAATAATTGTGCATGTTTACAATGAACCTTTTTTTTTTTTTTACATTTCTTTCTAAATGCTTCTTCTGTTAAGTGCATGGAAGGATGATAACCTTGGAAGAAAGTGTTGGGTAACACATCTTGCCGGGACATCCGCTCACCAGTGATGCACCCCGATGCCACTGCGGGGCAGGAAATGCCACCGTTGCCGGGGTACACACAGCGGATAGCTGGTGAAATTCATGCAGCATCTAGTAAACTGTTCTATAGAATTGCTGTCTACATCCAGAGTTTCTTATTGCTTCTTTCCTTCCCAGCACTCACTGAGGTAAAAGTCTACCAGAGTATTGCAGCTCTCATTGCAGCACTCTGCCCACTGACAAAGCTGCATCAGCTGACTTCCATCATACTCTGATTGGTCAACAGCAACTTGAAGTGACCAATCCACAGCATGATGGAAGTCAGCTGATGCAGCTTTGTCAGTGGGCAGAGTGCTGCAATGAGAGCTGCAATACTCTGGTAGACTTTTACTGAAAGAATGGAATATTCATGGAGATGCTGATAGCTCCAAACACCAATAGATTCACCAGAGTCTGCAGACTTCAGGTGGCCACTCATATTCTAAGGTGAATGATAAATCTAGCTCCATAAACATGGAAGATGAGGAAGATGATGAAGATGAAACCTCTCCCAACACGCCATTAAATATCTCGGCTCCTAAGAAAAGTAAAACCATGGATCCCACCTTGCTGGAGCTGCAAACAAATAGTATCAGCACCATTACCATCAAAATCAATGAACAAGCTGACAAAGTTGAAGGTCAACAGCAATACTTAAACGATTTAAGGACTTCAAAAGGACACCTTAGAAAAAAAGTCCATCAAACAACAGAAAGACATTATTGCTCTAGCTGAAAGGCTAGCTGAAGCTAAATGTTATTAAAGAAAATGGTGTCTCTGTGGCTTGGAAGTAAAACAAAAACAAAAAGTAAAACAAAAAGTATCCAAAATCTGTTGTTCCAGAACTTGGAGAACAGGCGACAGAGGGAAGTGATATTGCGCAGCAACTGTGAAAAAGAGATTGTTACAACCAGAAACCACAAGTTGGGAATCTACTGCAACTAGCATCACTCTTACTTCTGTTCTCATCTACTCAACTGATGACGGTGGACCACAAACTGAGTAAAGTAGAACCTGCAAGCCACTTCATCTGCTCAGGTCCTCCACCCACTCCATTTGTGAACAAAATGAAGAGAACCTACTTCTTCAGACCCTCGCTCCCCATCCACAAAAAATATTGGATTCACAATATGTTCTGTTAAAGCAGTCTAAGACTAAGAAGTTAAAAATGTATCATGGGTTATGAATGTTAGAAATGTATGCCGATGTTTTGCAACATATTTACTCTTCACAGGTTTGCAGGTATAAAACCTCTTAGGAGCTGTTTTTCAACTATTCCCAGAAGTTTGATGGATTACACAACATAGTAAAAAGGAAAGCCTTCTATTCATTTTGCAAACAAATCAAAACATATCTAATCTTATTGGAAGAAGTTCGTTCCTGTGCAGAGGACATTTAGTTCTGGAAAACTCAATGGGGCAGTGACACCTGGTGGTCACATGGCACAGGTCTTTCAGCAGGAGCCGCCATCTGAGAGACTACTCATTCGTTCATTCATTTATTCATTTTTTAAACCGCTTAATCCATTCAGGGTCGCGTGGAAGCTGGAGCCTATCCCAGCTATCTATGGGCGAAAGGCAGGGTACACCCTGGACAGCTCGCCAATGCATCACAGACCACTTTAAAGGTAAAATATTAGGTAAAATCTGAAGTAAGAAAATTAAACATCTCATTTGGAAAGAAAAAAGCTTCAGTTAAAAAATCTAGAATCCATCATTTAAAGACATATCTGAGCTAACCTCCTCTCAGTACCTAAACAAACAAGATCACATTACAAGACCTGGAAGACCTTTTTGCAGAAAGGGCGGAAGGAGCTTTTATCCGCTCCCAGGAAAACATGGCTGGAGGAAGGACAAAAAAATACTAAATATTTTTTCCTTTAGAAAAAAGTAAGGCTGACATAAACAACAAAATGGAAAATAATGAAGCAATTTGCAAATACAATAACCTTATAAGAAACTACATAACAAACTTTTCTGTAAAACTCTGTCAGCGTCCCTCATCAAAGCAATAATGTCTTAGAAACATTTAAAAAGCCAAAAACAGCAGATGAAAATCATCAAAGAAAATGTTCATAAAAGGTAACGTTAGAGGGAATTCTTCCAAACATCAAAGAGCTTTAAAAGAAAAGTCCGGCTCAACATCCGGGTTTTATAAAAGCTTTTACATTGCAGTATTTCTCTGAGCTGTCGACAGTGACAAAGAAGAATTACTGCCACTATTACAGCAAGGACTACTAACTCTCATCCCTCAACCGCATAAATACATCTTATTGCTTAAAAACTTCAGACCAATTACCCTCTTAAACAACGATTAGAAAAATTGTTGCCTCCGTTTTGGCAAAACGCTTAAAATCTGCCCTAAATAAAATCCTTCACAAATCACAGAGCGGGTTCATGGCTGGTCGCTGCATTTCTATCAATATCAGCCTCATCATCGACCTGATAAACTAGAAATATCTGATTGATGGCTCCCCATTCATTCATTTTTTAAATTTAAAAAAAAAAAAAAAAAAAAAAACTTTAATTCTGTATCCATTAATTTCATCTTTGACGCCTTTAGATTCTTCAAATTTGATAACTTCCTAAAAACAATGAAAACATTATGTAATAAATGTTCCAGTTCTTCCGAAGGGTCCCTCCTCCAGGGACGCCTGCTCTCTCCTTACCGGTTTCCAGTCGTGGGTGAAATTGTAAATCTGTTCTTCAACATTCGTTTTAATGACAAATTAAAATTTCCCAACTGGCTGATGGTTCCACTCTGGTCTTAGAAAGCCAAACTGCTCCCATTTGTCTGAAGCGTCTGGTCCAATGTAAATCTGTGTGACGAACTCCGTTAGGGACATTTTTCACTCTCATATCTGTGTTACTCCACTGTCAAATACTCATGCATTACAACCTCGAGTGATAATAAACTATTAATAACTGTTGTAACTGCTGCCAAAGGTGGATCAACAAAGTATGAGGCAAAGGCTGTGAATACTTATCTACATGTGATTTCTGTGTAAATCTCAAAAATAACTTTTTACTTTGTCTTATTGGGGTTTTATGTGTAGAATTTAGAGGAACGAGATTTATTTCATACAATTGGAAAAAGGCTTTAACATTAGAAAACGTTACAAAGTGTAGCGCTGTGAAGACTTTCTGGATGTACTGTATGTGTTGCAGCTCCAGTACGACCAGTCACATCGTCAGAAAGCTTCCCAGTTCCTCGCTGCAACTTCACGTTGCCATGGTTACAATCTAATCAAGTCTGCACACATTCTGCATCTCTGTGAGACTGTACAATAAAGTTATACTGCATGAAAACATGTGGTTGTTTATATAGTCATTTATTGTTAAATATTGTAATACATTTCATATTTTTGTGAATTTTTTACTGTAGTTTTCTGGCTACAGCAACTATAAACACGGTTAAGCATGTATTTATTCAGTTTACATAACAAGTGAAATGTTTATCCTCTAGTGATATAATAATGCTGTTTTGTACAATTAACTAGGTTAAAGAAAAAATCCCAAATAATCATTTAAAGCATCTGCAGCCACTTGTCCTTCAGCTCAATCATAAGATCTTTAAAAGGATTTATTGAGATCATCTCTGCCATTCAGCTCATTTCTCATCTGACACCAGTTAGACCAGAAAGACTGACTGGTTTCCACTGCTGGAGTGTTAGGCAGACAGTAAATCCTGGAACAGACGGTAATATTACAGCTTTGCTGTATAATGTACATATGAAGGTGAGCTCAGACAGGTGCTAACTCAGTGTTACAGTGGCACAGTGTAGCAGGATGAGGTGTAGCGATGCCATGCTAGCATGCAGAGGAAACCGGTTTTTTAATGAAGGTTAGAACTCCTTGTTTTACCTCGTCAAATAAAAGACACATTGCATTAACTAAAATATTTATTTTCCATCACTAAATAGAATCTGTAAATATTTTTACTGGTGAGTTTAGCATGTCGTTTCTGTTGACAGTATAAAACTCTGATATATTTCTTGTCCATGCTGCTTCCAACAATAAATCTTTAAGAAGTTACAGAGACATTACAGTAATCAATACACATTATTGGGCAATCCTAAGGGAAGTTAAGAGGAAAATGCATGTATATGCATTGCTTCCCATCAGAACCCATTCAGATGGACCGTTAGCACCGAGCTGTTCGGAACAACAGAAGAACCACGTGACCATGCACAGGGTTGTAATTTCTCCTGTCAATCAGCACCTAGCGCAAATTTGAGAATGCTCATTGGTCCAAATGAACCTGTTGCCACCATGCCAACCCCCTTCCCACTCCCCCAATGTGTCAATCAGGTCATGTGTTAGCACCTTGTTAGTGAGGAGTTGGAAAATGTCTGTCAAAGAAGGTTTAGAGTGGTGCTTCCCAAAGAACATTGGCTGAACAGTTTTTTTTTTAGTAACACAAATGACAAAGGAGGAACTGCCCATCCGACCAGCCAGCGAAAGCAGCAGGACCTGCACCGTTGTCACGCAGAGGAAGGCAGAGGCCGGACGGAGTAGGAGCAGCAGCCACATAAGCATCAGAGAGAAAGACGAGCCAGAAAACCCTCTTAAGCAGTGATCCGGGCCTTTGTAGGATGACTTAGACTGGTCTAAAGTATGCGCTTACTGGGCAAATATAGGACCACTGGCGTGTCAGAAAATGTGCTGATATGTCTGCGTTGGAGCATATAAAAAGCAGAAACTGCCTTTCAAAAACATATTTCAGCCGCAAACTGAGTAACATTGTCAATAACCTTATAATCATTAAGCAAAGCATTCTTCATGATTTGGATTTTAAGGACATAATCACAGATCTCTGCAGAAAAGAGACCAAAAGAAAAGACTTCTTTAAAGGACAGTGCAGTGTTTAGGGATGGCATCTGCAGGGTTCCAGATGTTGTGGCTGTGCAGTGTCGGAAAAGAAATGTTGATGAAGCTATTTCTGTTTCCAAATCATCACCTCACATGATCTGTTGTTATTCATTCATTCAATATTGTATTAATTATCATTGATTATGGCTCTCGTTATTGACACATCAATACAACTAAATAGAGGAAAAAAACTCGTTGTAAGGTTAGATTTTATTTTCTATAATGAAACTTGGTACACGTGTAGGACAGTACTGGGCCTACAGAACTTCTCAGGTCAGGAGTCCAGAAGGTTAAGGCAGCCATGCATGTGACCGCATGCCGGGTTAGAGTGTTGTAACTCTAAATTAAATGGAACTGTCAATGAAGAGGTCTCTGAAAGCTAACTAGTCTCTTCCAAGCCAGTCTTTACCAAACCACCAGGACATCTTTAAATCTTTACCTGTATGAGATGGTTTGTTTTCTTCATCTTGCTGTTCTCCCTTCATCATCCTGGACTTCATCCAGCACAGCGTTATTCCTCTGTATGTTGGTCCTGACATGTACATACAACTAGGACTCATTCTGCAAGCCCCCCTGCAGTGTTTCAGTTCCAGGGGGCTGCAGAGGGTGAAATGATGTGACTTATAACGGTTAGAGTGGCTGTCAGCTGCATCCTGCCAGATGTTGCATTGATGCAGCAGAGTCCAGAGGCCAAGTGGGAAGTCTGGGCACAATGCAATATGCAAAGCAAACCTGAATTATTTATCTGGGTTGTGTGAAGCCTGAATGCTGTGTCTGCAGTCCTTGTGGTTCCACTAAATGTCACAGCTGGTCGAGCTCAAAGCCGACTTGTTCAAAATGAAATGCTGGAGCTAGGTCTGCAGATGCTAACAGCAAATATGGCTACATGTGCCGAGGATTCATCAGCACTGGAAGCTGATGGAAATGACATCTGTGCCTTACAGTTCAGACCTTTTATCTTCTACTAAAATAGAAGGGATTGTTTTGTGGATATTTCAAAGGTAAACCGACGGAAGTGGAACCGAAGCTAGCATGCAGTAGGTTTGATCTAGCTGTCTTTTGGTCATTTGCTCCATAAGAACTGAGATTTATTCCAGTTTAGATGATCCCATCACTCCTCATGGAAGAACTGGGAATATTTGTATCTTGGCGAATACGAGTGGAATAAATGTGGCTTGGGGAGAGAAAGACCTGTGCTAGGATATTTTAAGCTGCATGGCAACAGCATTATAAATATAGCAACGCATGGTGCAGCAGCAGTGGATAAGAACCAGTCAGAACCAGTTTCTGGAGGAGGGTTTGAACGGAGCATCCAGATGGGACAGCAGTCAGCATGGTCTTCCATTTGGATGTGATATAAATGAGCTGTGGAGACATACAGGAAGGTATCTGCGTTCCTGCACTTTGTATTCTTTTCTCCACTAAAATAACTTTGGGTTTTTCCTGGAGACGGCTCCAGAGACCCGGGAGCTAGACTTCTCTGCTCAGAAACATCTTTCCTGACATACATGTGACATCTGCATCCCGACAGCTTCTAAAATAACAGCTTTTATTTCTGTCTCCTTCACTTTCTTTCATTTTACTGTTTCACGACATTCTGAAGCTTATTTAATTAGTTAAATAAATAAAACAGTTTCCAACCAACAGCAATAACAACAGAAATAAGACGACGCAACGCCTCAGTTGTCATAGTTACTAAAACAGCAGTCTAGCATATTACCAATATTCTATTCTATTCTATTCTATTCTATTCTATTCTATTCTATTCTATTCTATTCTACAGTCATTTAGACGCTTTTATCCAAAGCGACTTACATATGAGTGAGAACAACACAAGCAGGAAATCAGACAGTAGAGGACATCGTAGGAAGATGCTGGTGGACTGTCCAGTTGGACGCAGGTCCTTTTAGTAGAGGTGGTTCATATATAACCAGGCCTCTGAATTAACGGCAACCTGCCAAATGGAAGCTCAAATTACTTTTGGTCCAGTTTAGCAGGTTATGAACAAAGCAAGTCATTTCAGGTGTTTGTCCTGGCACTGCTGTCCCCACAAGACCACTTTTCCATGTCGGGTCATGAAGATAGGACATGCAGACCTTGTGTGCACCAATGCAGTCACCAGGAAGAGGGCTCACTTGTGCAAATGTACATAAATGTCTGCATCAAACACTCTGCAGCGTCACTGTCCACACACTCCCACTTTTTGCTGGCATGGTTGCTAAGCAATACACCCACCAGGGGGCAGTGCAGAGTTCGCCTCCAACATCAGACTGAGGCAAACATGGCAGTGGAGATGGTGATAACATACTTTCTCAGAAAGAAATATAAAAGGACGCAGCACATGGGTGGCTATAAAACACATCAAAGCTTCACCGTTGTTCCTTTTCATGGTTGCATGTGAGCTTGCAACTTTGCCGCCACCGTCTCCACTGGTGCTACTCTGTTTGCTGCATTGACGTATGGATCCGCTAGCTCTCTGAAGAGGTATGGACGGAGGCAGGAAGCACTATCTACATACATAATGTTGTGCATGAATGAGCTGTAACGGAGCTGAAAATAACTTCCAGATCCAAACAGACACATAAGAAATCTTCTCAGCTGTGAAGACATTGCACCGATGTTAGGAGTGTCAGCAGTAGGTTGCTGTTCTGTTGGAGCCAAGTCATGCTGTTAAATGTGTGCATTTGCACTTCACTTTTCAGCAGCTTTCATGTCTCCATCGGTGGCGATGACTAAAAAAGTGAGACACCCCAGACTTCAATGGCGAAATGAGCTTTGGGATTGACACAATGAGAGCAGACATGAAGCTTAAATTAGAGCAACTGCTGCAGTCAATGTGGCCTCTGACTGACTTCTCCTCTGCTGCAGATGAATTAATGAGCAACATCTCTGATGAGATTACACACTTTTACACACAGATTAGGACAAGATCTCAGCAATGTGGACCTTTTACTCTTCATCAATATAGAGGCTTAATGAATTACACAATCTTGTTAGACAAACCAGTCTGAACCACTCTGACTAGCTGGGATTGTGTTTATATATAAAATAATAGTTTGGTTCTACGCAAATAAACCCAGTTGTTGCCACACTCATCAGGCCTGCTACAGTCTGACTGGCTCTGACTCTTCTGGGCATACAGTTTGCAATGACTTGTGAGAACAGAACTCTAATTCTGACAAAGTTCTGACACAGTAAACTTTATGTTACATTGCTTTCAGCTCTGTTTGGTGTGAAGTTCCATCGTGGCTTGAAAGACATGTCATGTGACATACCAGAGCTGAATAGGTGCTGACAGGTAGGCTCTGTTACATGTGTGTTTTCTTTCCATTGTGTTAATTAAGGGAAGAAGGTGTTTAAATAATTTATGCAGTTATTTGCTATACTCTGGACTGCATAGCACATCACTAACTAATGCATCACTAACTAATGCATCACTAACCAATGCATCAGTAACTAATGCATCACTAACCAATGCATCACTAACTAATGCATCACTAACCAATGCATCACTAACCAATGCATCAGTAACTAATGCATCACTAACCAATGCATCACTAACTAATGCATCACTAACCAATGCATCACTAACTAATGCATCACTAACCAATGCATCACTAACCAATGCATCACTAACTAATGCATCACTAACCAATGCATCACTAACTAATGCATCACTAACCAATGCATCACTAACTAATGCATCACTAACTAATGCATCACTAACCAATGCATCACTAACTAATGCATCACTAACCAATGCATCACTAACCAATGCATCACTAACAAATGCATAACTAACTAATGCATCACTAACAAATGCATAACTAACTAATGCATAACTAACTAATGCATCACTAACCAATGCATCACTAACCAATGCATCACTAACTAATGCATCACTAACCAATGCATCACTAACCAATGCATCACTAACTAATGCATCACTAACAAATGCATAACTAACTAATGCATAACTAACTAATGCGTCACTAACTAATGCGTTACTAACTCATGCATTTACCAACATAAAGTACATGCTTACCTCTTCTTGTGTAGGTTGTCTACTTGCAGACTTACACAAGCAGCTTCTTACAGAGCACAGACCTTTGCTTAGTTATAAAACATATCGCCATCATTCCTTTTTGTACTTTTTTACTGTTATCACTTTGAACATATTTCATATGCTGAATTAATCCTGTTTCCACTAGTGACCTGTGCATGTGTACCTGCCTCTCCTCTGGTAATTGCTGGGATAGAGTCCAGCATACCTACAAACCTAAAGTTGACAAAGTGATGGATGGTGGATGGATGATAGATGGAAGGTTGGAGGACAGATGGGTGATGGACGGATGAAGGGATGGATGGATGATTGGATGGATAGATAGTGGATGGATGATGGATGGATGGATGGATGATGGGATGGATAGATAGTGGATGGATGATGGATGGATGGATGATGGGATGGATAGATAGTGGATGGATGATGGATGGATGGATGATGGGATGGATAGATAGTGGATGGATGATTGGATGGATAGATAGTGGATGGATGGATGGATGATGGATGGATGAATGGATGATGGGATGGATAGATAGTGGATGGATGGATGATGGATGGATGGATGGATGATTGGATGGATGGATGATGGATGGATGATGGGATGGATAGATAGTGGATGGATGGATGATGGATGGATGGATGGATGATTGGATGGATAGTGGATGGATGGATGATGGGATGGATAGATAGTGGATGGATGGATGATGGATGGATGATGGGATGGATAGATAGTGGATGGATGGATGATGGGATGGATAGATAGTGGATGGATGGATGATGGGATGGATAGATAGTGGATGGATGAATGATGGATGGATGATGGGATGGATAGATAGTGGATGGATGGATGATGGATGGATGATGGGATGGATAGATAGTGGATGGATGGATGATGGATGATGGGATGGATAGATAGTGGATGGATGGATGATGGATGATGGGATGGATAGATAGTGGATGGATGGATGATGGATGATGGGATGGATAGATAGTGGATGGATGGAGGATGGATGGATGGATGGATGATGGATGATGGGATGGATAGATAGTGGATGGATGGATGATGGGATGGATAGATAGTGGATGGATGATGGATGGATGGATGGATGATGGGATGGATAGATAGTGGATGGATGATGGATGGATGGATGATGGGATGGATAGATAGTGGATGGATGATGGATGGATGGATGATGGGATGGATAGATAGTGGATGGATGATGGATGGATGGATGGATTGCAGGTGCTTCTCAGGCCTGTGGGGTGCTGGCTTTCCGTGCGGCCCTCAATGAGGCGCCCAGCACCTGCTGGGCCTGCTTGTCATCGCCATGTGCTGCTCGGTGCCCCTGCATCCTCGCTCCGGTTTGGGGGTCTCCTCTGCCCTGGGCTTTGTGTGCCTAGTGGGCCCTGGGGATCTCGGGCTCGTGCTTCAGGGCCTGGTTGCGGTGCCCTTGTAAACACACGGTTCATCATTGCCGTATGATCACATGAGCATGCCTACATAAGAGCTCCTGTCCTCTTCTGCTTCCTACAAAATGTTGCTGATGTTTATGTGGCATAAAAGTTTCTCTGCAGGAATGTTTATAACTGTTGTTCTTGCAGACCATGATTATTCTACATTATTTATCCTGTAGTACTATAGGTCTGTACTACTGTGGTACTGTAGCAGGTTTTTTTTTTTTTTTTTTTTTTTTTTTTTTTTGTGACTGCTGTGATTGGCGCTGTGATGGACAGGTGACCTGGCCATCCTGCTTCTCGCCCAGTGATTGCTGGGTTGGCTCCAAAATCCCTGCAACCCTTAATCCTCTTGGAAAATAAATTCTGTACCTTTCTCTCCTCTCCTTTCTTACCTACTTTTCCGCTGTCAGGTTCAGCATCGCCATATCATGACTGATAATCAAATCAAATCAAAGATACTTCATTCATCCCCGAGGGGAAATTCAAAGTTCAAGCCAGCTCATCCAATGTTTGACATAAAGACATGTAACATTAAAGACAAAAGAATAATACACAACCAAGCTTAAAGTGGAACTATCACTGTGTGAAAAGGGCCAGAATCCTGACATATCTTTTGGGGATATTTCCCTAAATATCGGAAGAATACGGACCATTTCTGGTGCCTTTTGAGACATATTTCATGTCTGGCGATATACGGACATAATATCTGGTAAATATGCTCAGTGGTCAACATGTACCATATCTGGTGATATATGGACAGAATGTTGTGGTTCCTGCTCTGACCTGTGCTGCAGTGGGTGTGCCTGTTTCCCTGGCAATCAAGTCCACACCAGGTTCTCATCGGGTAATCAGCAGCAGCAGCAAGATAAAAGGCCAGCTCAGTTCACCAGTCATCGCCTGATTGTTGTTTCATCTGTGTGCATGATTCTTGCCTGCCTGCCCGTCAACCTGCCTGCCTGCCCGTCAACCTGCCTGCCTGCCCGCCCGCCAACCTGCCTGCCTGCCCGCCAACCTGCCTGCCTGCCCGCCAACCTGCCTGCCTGCCCGTCAACCTGCCTGCCTGCCCGCCCGCCAACCAGCCTGCCTGCCCGTCAACCTGCCTGCCTGCCCGTCAACCTGCCTGCCTGCCCGTCAACCAGCCTGCCTGCCCGCCAACCTGCCTGCCTGGCCACCTACCATTCTGCCCAGGAGAACAATAAACCTGTCATAGTATCCACATCCAATCCGCACTTGGGTCCTTGTTTGTCCTACACTACAACAGAACAATCAGGCCATCAGGTATGGATCCAGCAGATTCTAACCCAGAAGGCGCCGCCGGACAACTTCAGCAAGCCCTATCCGGTCAGAATGCTCACTTAGCTCGACATGAGCAGATGCTTCTAACTTTGGACCAGAATTACCACACCATCCTTACGCAGTTGTCTCAACTCACCAGTCATGTGGCTGGTCTGGTACAGCCTGCTCCCGATCAGCAACAGGTTCCGGACTCATCCAGGCATCCTACCGCTTCTGCCACCCCGGTAAGAGAGACACACATCCCGGACCCCAAACCTTATGCCGGGGATCTGGGTAAATGTAGAGGGTTCTTACTCCAATGCTCACTTGTGTTCGACCAGAAGCCCATCACTTATGCCAGTGACAAATCCAAGATCTCCTACATCATCGGACTTCTGGAGGGCAAGGCTTTGTCATGGGCAGAAGCAGCGTTTGAACGGCAGGGTTTCAGGCACATGTCTTATCCAGCTTTTATGGATGAGATGAAGAAGGTGTTTGACCATCCAGTGAGAGGGGGCGATGCCGTTAAGCGGCTGATTAATCTCCGACAAGGAAAAATGAGTGTTGCTGAGTTTGCTGTGGATTTCAGGACTGCGGCTGCAGATTCGGGCTGGAATGATTAGGCTCTTTGTGGAATCTTCACAAATGGTTTAAGCAGCCGGCTTAAGGATGAGCTTGCCACCCGTGATGCATCAGATTCCCTGGACGACCTGGTCTCCCTCTCAATAAGGCTGGACAACCGCTTACGGGAGAGAGACAGAGCGCGGCAGACTCGTTCTGAGCTGTATTTTCCCGGCTCCACCATCGGAGCGGTCCGCCCTTCCCTTCCTAGCACAACACAGTCCGAGGAGCCCATGCAGCTGGGCCGAGCTCATCTGTCCACGGAGGAACGACAGAGGAGGAGGGACACCGGCGTTTGTTTTTATTGTGGAAGACCGGGACACCAGAGAGCTGTCTGCACAGAACGGCCAAAAGATCTGGGTCGTCAGTAGCTGTGGGAGTACTGACGACCACCACTCCAAAGGTAATTCCCCACACAAAGACACTCATTCCAGCAGTGCTATATGTCAAGGGTTTCTCTCATCCAGTACAGGCTTTAGTGGATTCTGGAGCTGAAGCAAACTTTATTGACAAGGAATGGGCTGCAAGGATTAATCTAGACCTGGAGTCTCTCTTCCCTCCTGTTTCTGCCCGGGCTCTGGATGGTAGCATTCTTTACTCCATCACCCAAGAGTCTGTTCCGGTTAAACAAATTGTTTCGGGAAATCACCAGGAGTTTATCAGTTTCTTTGTTGTAAACTCACCAAATTCACCCCTGGTTTTAGGACACCCCTGGTTATCGTTACACAATCCCCATCTGGATTGGACTACTGGGAGGATTATTAACTGGAGTTCTTATTGTCATGCAACTTGTCTTCACTCTGCCGTCCCATCTGGTGTAACCACTACCAGTCATTGTCCCACTTCTAAGGATTTGTCAGACATTCCTCTAGCCTACCATGACCTCGCTGAGGTGTTCAGTAAAGAGAGGGCCCTTTCTCTTCCTCCTCACCGACCATATGACTGCGCCATAGACTTGTTACCTGGGGCTCCGTTGCCAGCCAGTCGTCTGTACAATCTTTCTAAGCCAGAGACTGAGGCCATGGAGAAATATATTTCGGATTCGCTGGCTGCTGGTTTAATTAGACCTTCTTCTTCCCCTGTTGGCGCAGGTTTTTTCTTTGTCTCTAAGAAGGATGGTTCTCTTCGGCCTTGTATTGACTACCGGAGATTAAATGCTATAACCATAAAGAATAAGTATCCTCTGCCACTTCTTGAGTCTGCCTTCAACTCTCTCCATGGCTCAACAATCTTCACAAAGCTAGATCTCCGCAACGCATATCATCTGGTCAGGATAAAAGAGGGAGATGAGTGGAAGACAGCCTTCAAGACCCCACTCGGCCATTTTGAGTATCGAGTCATGCCTTTTGGACTTTGTAATGCCCCTGCTGTTTTCCAAGCCTTAGTTAATGATGTGCTGAGAGACTTCCTGAACCGTTTTGTTTTCGTCTATTTAGACGATATCCTCATCTTTTCCCACAACCTCACCGAACATGTACAACATGTCCGACAAGTCCTGCAGAGACTTCTGGAGAATCGCCTATTCGTTAAGGCCGAGAAGTGTGATTTTCATAAGAACACTGTTTCTTTTCTCGGATACATTTTTGAGAGTGGGCAGGTCCGAGCAGATCCTGAGAAGGTCAAAGCTGTTACCGAATGGCCAGTCCCAACTTCTGTCAAGCAGCTGCAACGTTTCTTGGGTTTTGCTAATTTTTATCACAGATTCATTCGCAATTATAGCCGCATCGCAGCTCCCCTGACAAGACTTACATCGCCTACAGTCCCATTTGTCTGGTCTGAGCCGGCGGCTCAGGCTTTTGTCAAGTTAAAGGATCTATTCACCACTGCTCCTGTCCTCCTCCACCCTGATCTCAACCATCAATTTGTGGTGGAGGTTGATGCTTCTGATGTCGGCGTTGGAGCTGTCTTGTCCCAACGATCCCCAGAGTCTCAGAAGTTACATCCTTGTGCCTTTTTCTCTCGACGTCTAACACCAGCTGAGCAGAACTACCATGTCGGTGATAGGGAACTCTTAGCCATCAAACTCGCCCTGGAGCAGTGGCGCCATTGGTTGGAGGGATCCAAAGTGCCATTCCTCATCTGGACTGACCATAAGAACCTGGAATACCTACAGTCTGCTAGACAAATGAATCCCCGACAGGCCCGTTGGTCTCTTTTCTTCAATCGATTCCACTTCACGCTGTCATACAGACCTGGGTCCAAAAACCAGAAACCGGACTCTCTCTCTCGCCAATTTCCACCCAAGACTGCAGTTTCACCTGATACCATCTTACCTGCAACCTGTGTTGTAGCCGCTGTTTCCTGGGAGGTGGAGGACAGGGTTAGAGAGGCCCAACAGCAACAGCCTGACCCTGGCACAGGTCCCCGTAACCGCCTTTATGTCCCCAATTCTGTACGTTCCCAAGTCCTCCAGTGGGGACATTCCTCCCGCCTAGCATGCCACCCTGGTTCTGTGCGAACACTTTCTTTTCTGAGATGCAGATTCTGGTGGCCCACAATGGATAAAGATGTCCGGGAGTTTGTTGCAGCCTGTACGACGTGTGCACGCAGTAAGTCATCACATCAGCCACCTGCGGGATTTCTTCGTCCATTACCTGTTCCAAGCAGACCCTGGTCGCACATTGCTCTGGACTTCGTCACTGGTCTTCCAGCCTCAAGAGGTAACACCACCATCCTCACAGTTGTTGATCGCTTTTCCAAAGCTGTTCACTTTATTGCCCTTCCCAAACTTCCTACTGCCAAGGAGACAGCCAACTTACTTGTTCATCATGTCTTTCGGCTCCATGGTCTGCCCACAGACATAGTATCAGACAGAGGGCCCCAATTTACATCCCAGGTATGGAAGTCGTTTTGTCACTCACTCGGGGCCACTGTGAGCCTGTCGTCTGGTTTCCATCCCCAGACCAATGGCCAGGCTGAGAGGTCTAATCAGGATCTGGAAACTGCCCTGAGATGTGTGGCTGAGTCCAACCCCTCCTCCTGGTGTGACCATCTGGACTGGGTAGAGTATGCTCACAACTCCCTTACCTCTTCTGCTTCAGGCTTATCACCTTTCGAATGCTCCCTGGGATATCAGCCGCCCCTGTTTCCAGCACAGGAGGTGGAGGTTTCTGTGCCGTCGGTCCAGCTACACATCCGCCGCTGCCGACGGATTTGGAGGAAGGCTCGAACTCCGTACGTACCCGCCGCATGGCGGATCGTCATCGGACTCCTGGACCCCATTACGCACCTGGCCAAAAGGTTTGGTTATCAGCAAAGAACATTCCATTGCGTACTGATGCCAAGAAGTTGGCCCCCCGCTTTTTGGGTCCTTTTGAGGTTGAGCGGATCATTAATCCCACCGTGGTCAAACTGAAACTCCCCAGTTCCATGAGAGTCCACCCTTCTTTCCATGTCTCCCAACTCAAGCCTATTTCCTCTAGTCCTCTCGTCCCTCCTTCCAGACCCCCTCCTCCCGCCCGGCTTGTGGCGGGTCGCCCTGCCTATTCTGTCCGGCGTCTCCTGGATGTGCGGCGTCGGGGTCGTGGCTTCCAGTTTCTGGTGGACGGGGAGGGGTATGGTCCTGAGGAGCGTGCCTGGGTTCCGCGCTCATTTATTCTGGATGCCTCCCTGGTCCGGGATTTTCGTCGTGCTCATCCGGAGAAGTTTCGGTCGCCCGGTGGCTCCCGTGGAGGGGGGGGTACTGTTGTGGTTCCTGCTCTGACCTGTGCTGCAGTGGGTGTGCCTGTTTCCCTGGCAATCAAGTCCACACCAGGTTCTCATCGGGTAATCAGCAGCAGCAGCAAGATAAAAGGCCAGCTCAGTTCACCAGTCATCGCCTGATTGTTGTTTCATCTGTGTGCATGATTCTTGCCTGCCTGCCCGTCAACCTGCCTGCTTGCCCGTCAACCTGCCTGCCTGCCCGTCAACCTGCCTGCCTGCCCGCCCGCCAACCTGCCTGCCCGCCCGCCAACCTGCCTGCCTGCCCGTCAACCAGCCTGCCTGCCCGCCAACCTGCCTGCCTGGCCACCTACCATTCTGCCCAGGAAAACAATAAACCTGTCCTAGTATCCACATCCAATCTGCACTTGGGTCCTTGTTTGTCCTACACTACAACACAGAAGATACTGCATGAGGACATATATTGTGTCCAGATACAAGGTGTGTCTGACTTTTGTCATATATGAGCTCCGAATATGACCTGCGGTCACGTCCGGATGTAGCCGAGGTCAGGATACTAAAAAGAGCCTGAGTCCTGATATAGCTGTAGGGAATATTTCTCTGTGCCTTATAAAAATCTGGGCCATTTCTAATAAAGTCACAAAACGTTGACATTTTTCTTTCTTGATATGCGGGTTCAGGATACTTGTGCAGATATTGTGTCAGGATACCAGACATAAGCTCAATGTAGCAATATTGACTAAAAACACATTTTTTGTGTTATTTATTGTATATTCTTTTTACAAACACATGCAAACAAACACATGAGCAGAAAAGTTCATTTGACAGCAAAGAAAAATACTTAAATATTAGTCTTACGATACAAATTTGACCAATATGATGTTATATATCAATGGATGATTTATTGCTGGGCAAAGCACATAACTATATACATTTTGCTAATAGTTCGATCACAAACATATAACATGTAGTTTCTTGCCTTCTTTTAGAAAAGACTACTTTAGACGTATTGCAGCTGTCTTCAGTGGAATGAAAGAGGCATTTGAACATAGCAAATGCGTCATGAGGAAATCAGACATTGGGAATGTGTTGTGGCTGCAGTCAAAGGGAAACTGTGAGAAGAGGCATGTTAAATTGTAGATAAGTTTACACCTTCTTGTGCTCTCTCTTTTGTAACAGGGATTGTCCTCACAACGACCACTTCAATGGCAAATTGCTCTGGGCTTGGCCACAATGCCAGACAATGACATGCAAATCAGCCATTTTGGGTGTCTTCCAGGGCAGATTAAATCTCTGTAAATCTTCTAAGTCAGAAACTCTGAATTGCAAATGTTTTGCTGAAGTTATGTTTTCCTCTAGAGTATGTTTTTACAAATAAGTAGCTAAATTACATGTTCATCTTCTGATGACTCCACAATGTAGCGAGTTGGTGGTCGTCTCATCAAATGGAGGGGAAAAAAAACCCAGCAGTTCTCCATATCATAGATCTTGTCTGATCAGTATAAATTTAGTCTAAAGTTGCAGTAAAACAACTTTTGTTGTATGTATTGGTGAAGTTATTGCTAGTAATTTGGATGTAAAATAGGAGTAAATAAGTTTTCTTCTTTCCACCTTTAAGGCGAAACTGTTTTTTTCCCCTGATTTTGTTACATGGTTACATGTCTTCTCTGTTTTTGCTGTAAATACTTGAAATTGTCTGAAAGACAGCTCTGAGGTGGGCTCAACAGCAGATAGGTCAAGGCTCAGCAAGGAAGGGGTGTGCGAGGGCCTTTCTTCAGCATCTTATTCCCTGTCCTAAAAAAACAGAATCAATTTTCTATGTTAATGGTTTGCAAAATAAGCAGTCAGTACAACATTCAAGTTTATGTAGCATGCTAAAAATGATTCTTAGTACATTATACTCTTAAGTATATCTGCACAAGCACTTGAATTTGTTTGCTCATTGAAGCATAAGCAGCACGTGGACTGGAATTGTGCGCAAAAAATATGAAAACATACACATAGGACAAAAGTTGTGCTTACCTCTTGCAAAATATTCACGTTTGTGGTCATTTCGCGGTGCTTTATGTGCATGTCCAGCCACTGCAAAGACACATAAAGAGCCGGTACTGACGGTTTTCCACCGGGGTCCCCACTTTTCCTCTGCTGGCTTTTTGACTTTTGCAAATTTGGCTTTTGCAAATTTGTCACGAAGGTAGTGCCACTTCCTTCTGCACAAGCTTTTGACTGACAAAGTTTTGGCTATTTCTTTCCAGGAGTTGTTAGCCATGAGCGTATCTTTGTATGTTTTTAATGACGTGTTGTATAAATTCTCATACTGCCTCATCGCCTCAGTCTTCTTAGGACACAGTTGTCAACCCCATTTTGTAGCTAGTAGCTACACTGCTCTGTGTGCTGCCAGAGGCTAATATTCGGAGTGTGACTGCTCATCTCTACTGAATACTTATTGGCATGCTGTGTGTGGGAGCGTGCTGAATGAACGGCGCGATCCAGTAGACAAGCTCGTCAAAGCGACTGGCCAATATTCTGAAATATGAGAAGTGTCTCTCATCGTCCATGGCCCGCATCTGTTGAACCAGTACGTTGTACTTGCCCTGCTCAACCCTGGTTGTTTTCAGCGGTCTAACACACCATCTACGTTTAGTCTTTTTTTTCATCTCAGCAATCAACAATAACAACAACAGATCTTCCTCTTCTTCCACCTGGAGCACATTGTTTTCCTCTTCATTTTTGTCCTCTATCAGTTCAAAAAGTGCCAAGGCTGCCATTAGCATGGTGTTACCATCTTGTTTATAGGCCCTGTTGTGTGGCGTGTGTTTGTTGTTGCTCTTCTTTGGTTGACCAAAAACGACACATTAATTGTTTGCTGTCATCTATTGATCAGTTTATTCAGCATGACGTATGCTAGAGTGGGTGGGCCGTATGAGGACTTCAGCAGGGTGACTTCCTGTGGAGTATGAATGCCATGCCGAGCAAGAACTTTTTTCTTGTTCTTGTGACCTCAAGACCAAGAAAAAAGTTCTCGCTTCTTGTGGAGTATTTAACATGCTTAACACAAGCATGTCTAAGAGGAAAACATTGGAATAAAGTCGCCTTCTATGAGTCCTGACCTAAATCCTACTGAGCATCTTTGGAAGGAGTTGGAACATGGAAAAGGCACCCTTCAAATCTGAGAAAACTGGAGCAGTTCGCTGAGGAGTGGGCCAAAATACCTGCTGAGAGGTGCAAAATTCTCATTGCCAGTTACAGAAAACATTTGATGGCAGTGATTGCCTCAAAAGGTTGTGCAAAAAAAATACACTGCTCAAAAAAATAAAGGGAAAACTTAACCAACACAATGTAACTCCAAGTCAACCAGACTTCTGTGAAATGGAACTGTCCACTTAGGAAGCAACACTGATTGAAAATCAATTCCACCTGCTGTTGTGCAAATGAAACAGACAACAGGTGGCAATTTCAGGCAATTGGCAAGACACACCCAATAAAGGAGTGGTTCTGCAGGTGGTGACCACAGACCACTTTTCAGTTCCGATGCTTTCTGGCTGATGTTTTGGTCTGAATGCTGGCGGTGCTTTCACTCTAGTGGTAGCATGAGACGGAGCCTACAACTCACACAAGTGGCTCAGGTAGTGCAGCTCATCCAGGACGGCACATCAATGCCAGCTGTGGCAAGAAGGTTTGCTGTGTCTGTCAGCGTAGTGTCCAGAGCATGGAGGCGCTACCAGGAGACAGGCCAGGACATCAGGAGACGTGGAGGAGGCCGTGGGAGGACAACAACCCAGAAGCAGGACCGCTACCTCCTTCTTTGTGCAAGGAGGAACAGGAGGAGCACTGCCAGAGCCCTGCAAAATGAGCTCCAGCAGCCCTCCATGTGCTCGCCAGAGGTAGCCTGACTGCCATTAGGTACCGAGATGACATCCTCAGACCCCTTGTGGGACCATATGCTGGTGCGGTTGGCCCTGGGTTCCTCCTAATGCAAGACTATAGTCTCATTTGGACAGAGACGAATAGTGATCTAAGAACTGTCCTTCCCCAGAGAACCGTGTCACTTTGCATTCAACATGAGTCGGAGACCCGATCGCTACTGATCTGACGCAACCATCTGTGACAGTGATGTGTTATTCTAGCGCCACCCAGCAACAAAACAAAACCGCGAAGATGAAAACACCACAAAGGAGAAAAATATGGAGCACGACAAGGCCATCGTGTTGGTAGCCTGCTTAACGGGGTTATTAAACATGAAGCATCGCTTCATGCGGCTAACACAGATGCTGGAAGACAACATAAAGACAGCCAGTAGAAGAAGAAACAAGCGGCAGATGATGCTTCTTTGTTTCATGGAGCAAGAAGGAAAAGCACAGCTCCGCAGACACAGGAGATGACGTGTAAGTTTAACTTCTTAAAAATGCGCCGATTGTATTCATTTTGTATGAGTAAACGTATCATAAGTTAACAGTGGTTTTTAAAAATGGCGGGGTCTGAAGATGCAAATATTAAGTAGTGGCGCTCAGCGCGAGGGCATAGCTATCACCTACGTCAGGCAGCTACGTCAGATGCGTTCCTAAAGAACTAAGGAAAGACCCGGAAGCTGAGTAGGAGCTGAAATGGTTATAGGAACTGAGGGTCATGGTCCCTAAGTTCCGATCCATCCACCAACGCCAAGTTGCACCACAGACTGTCCAGGAGTTGCGGATGCTTTAGTCCAGGTCTGGGAGGAGATCCCTCAGGAGAACATCCGCCGCCTCATCAGGAGCATGCCCAGGTGTTGTAGGGAGGTCATACAGGCACGCGGAGGCCACACACACTACTGAGCCTCATTCTGACTTGTTTAAAGGACATTACATCAAAGCTGGATCAGCCTGTAGTGTGTTTTTCCACTTTCATTTGGAGTAGAACTCCAAATCCAGACCTCCATGGATTGATATGTTTGATTTTCATTGATAATTTTTGTGTGATTTTGTTGTCAGCACATTCAACTATGGAAAGAACAAAGTATTTAATAAAAGTATTTCATTCATTCAGATCTACAACGTGTTACTTTAGTGTTCCCTTTATTTTTTTGAGCAGTTTTTCTTTCATTGACTGAAGGGTACCAAAAATTCTGTCTGTCTGTTCTGTCTATGTATGGTTTTTGTATGGTCATCAATGCAACTTTCAGTACATTACCTGTTGATTTCCTAGAGTCATCAGTGTAATTAACAATGTGGTATGACAGTCTTATCAACTGAGTGGGGAAAAAAAAAAAAAAACATAATATAATCGGCCAAGTTTTCAGACTTTCTGCTATAACAGGAAGTTATTGTTGACCTACAAAAAGTTTTTACCTACACACTTTCTGCCAATATCCATGCTGCCTCTCTCCTCCATCTGAGGGGTGTGATTGGGTCACTGACTAATGTAAATTTTATCGATGTAGAAAAAAGAAGGACACAAAGAGTTAAACATCTGAAATAAAGAGCTTAATAAAAAAAAAAAAAATACTGAACATTTGATTCGGTGAGGATTCTCTTAATTTAATCTCATTCTTGATTATCATTTGTTTTTGTCATATTTATGTAATCACTTCGGAGGATTTTAAAATCAGAACTTGTTGCAAAGCAACAATGCCCATGACGTATTTCCAAAGCGCCAGTAAAAAGAAATGTGATTGGCTGCGTCACTGGCGTGCCACTGTTGCTTTTTATCTATTGGCTGCAAAGTCACATGACCGGGCTGTTTAAAAATAATGGCGGGACGCGCTGATGAGCCGCTCCTTAAGAAGAACAACGGCTCTGAAATACTAAAGTAAATACTGAACAAATAAAACAAAGAACAGGAGACATGGGCGACTGCAGCATGAGGACACTCCCCAACGAGAAGCAATGACGCAGGAATTTGCGCGAAGTTCGGACGTCGTTCTCATTCCAGCATCTCAGAGAAGCCCACACCGCGCGGGAGGGGCGGGGGCACGTGCGGGTATTTTCAGGTAAAACTACTTTCTATCATGCAGCAATATTGGTTTGGTACTATAATAATAATTCTTCCAATCTGCCAACATCACATGTGTTAATGTGTTATTTAAAACCAGCAGGAGCCAGAAGAATGAACAGTTAACATCATGTGGGAGAGATGGGAGCAGGGAGGAGGAGAAACATGCTGATAAGGTTAAGTTGTTTAAATTAAATCTGCAAATGTCTGTTTAACTGAACTTTGATAAACCAGACTTTAACAAGTCAGAGTTGCATTTTCACCAAGGGTTTTTAAAAAATTTTTTATTGTGTGTGTGTGTGCAGTGAGACATCATTTGCTGAATACTGTTTATATTATGGTATGTGGTTTGTTTACGTGTGTGTGTGTGTGTGTGTGTGTGTATGAATGTGTGTGTGAGTGTGTGTATATGTGTATGTATGTATATATATATATATATATATATATATATATATATATATATATATATATATATATATATATATATATAATGTGTGTATATATTTTGTGTTCGCATATGAATGTATGCTCTCCCATATGTAAGCTGTTTTAGATAAAGGTGTCTGCTAAATGACTATTGAACAATATATACACGCATATATATACATGTGTGTATATATACACTACTCACAAAAAGTTAGGGATATTCAGCTTTTGGGTGAAATTTCACAACAAGCCTAAAATGCATTCAAACCTGTACAGGTGAACTTAATGTGATCTTCTCTAAGCTTTTAAATGCACATGTCCAACTGTTAAATGTTTCAATAAATTTTGCACAAGTTGCTGTTCTCTAACAAGGAGCTTAACGGCAACAATCACGGCAGGTGTGTGATCCTTGAATTGACCAATAAATGTCCTGGTTCAGTTAGAGCTGGTGTTTAAACAGTTGTCCTCATCATGCTGTTCACATTTTGACATCATGAGACCAAGACGACACCTAACAATGGAACAACAGTCCCTTGCCATTGCGATGCTTCAAACAGGACGTTCTCAGACAGAAATGGCCACTGAGCTTGGAGTGTCACAGAGTGTCATCAGCAGGTTGCAACAGAGATATGGAGAGACTGGAAGAGTCACAGAAAGGCCTAGAAGTGGACGTCCTTTGGCCACATCCCGTGCTGATGACCGCTACTTTGTGAACACTGCCCTGAGAAACCGGATGATGAATGCCACTCAACTCCAGGCACGTTTAAGAGAGGTGAGAGGCACCCAAGTGTCACGTCAGACCATTCCAAACCGTTTCCATCAGCGTGGTCTGCGTGCTAGACGACCTGCACGGGTACCTGACCACACCACCAGGCACAGGCATCATCGTCTTGCATGGGCCAGGGAGCATTTACGCTGGACGAGGAACCAGTGGGCCTCAGTGCTGTTCTCTGATGAAAGTCGATTCACACTGAGCAGAAATGATGGCCGGCAACGATGTTGGAGACGTCAGGGAGAGCGCTATGCATCAGCCACTGTTGTCACCAGGCCAGCTTTTGGTGGTGGCGGTGTTACAGTGTGGGCAGGGGGGTCCACTTGGTACAGAACTGCCCTACACTTTGTGAATGGTACAGTGACAAGCCCATACTACCTGAATAACATCATTAATCCAGTGATTGTGCCCCTACATGAACAGGCCTAATTTCATCTTCATGGACGACAATGCTCCTGCTCATCGAGGCCGCATCATCAGGGAACGGCTGTTGGAGACTGGTGTACCTCAAATGGAATGGCCTGCACTCTCTCCAGACCTGAATCCCATTGAAAACCTGTGGGATCAGCTGAGCCGTCGTGTAGAGGCTCGAAACCCTGCACCCCAGAACCTCAATGACCTGAGGGCTGCCCTTCAAGAAGAGTGGGATGCCATGCCTCAGCAGGCAATAAGTTGCCTTGTGAACAGCACGAGACGTCGTTGTCAAGCTGTAATTGATGCTCAAGGGCACATGACCAGATATTGAGACGTTCACATTTTTTGTTGTGGCGTAACTACCGTTGTTACCTTTTGTGTTGAATGAATTTTTTGAGATAAGGAAATCAGTAGTGCATCCTTCTACTTAAATGTCTTACTTTTATGATATTATATCTGAAACTGTCATGATCGGAGAGTATCCAGGACAGATATCACTATGCTTGAGGCCTATCTGAGGGTATCCAGGCAAAGATATCTCTGGATTTTGGGGGGTTTTGCGCAGTGTATTATGTGCATTTCAGGCTAATTTATTTTTATTTCTGAGCCCAGAAGGGGTGGGATTGATCAAGTTATCGTCACAAATTGCTTTATTTACTTCAGACCAACCCTCTCCGTAGGCTGTCAGATCAGCCTGCGGGCAAAACGAGTGGATTGAGACTCTTCCGCATGAAGCCCCACCTCCCGCCACTGCACTACATCGGGAGCGCGCACCGCCGTCATTGTAACATCTCATAAACAGAAGGATTAGGCTAATATGAACTGTTAAAAAATACAATGTCAACACATAGCATACAGCCCTGCATGTTGGAACCTGAATCAGACCCTGAAAACGGAGTAGAAAACAGCAACCCACAGCAACGAATGCAGCAGGATGTCTCTCTTTGGTAAACTCACCAGCCATCGTTGGAAATAACTTTATCCCACGTTTTCCACCCGCCTGATGTATTTGTACATGCCCTTGTTAACCAGTAGAAGGTAACCAATCACCAAACCTTATCCCCCGGGACGTCACAAGGATTTCCACGTAGAAAAAACTCTAAAACCACGCATTTTTCGTCGCCATGGAAACCGAACGGAGAGAGCGCTGGAACTCAAACTCAAACATGCGTTTAGGTGATAAGAAAAAACAGTACCGTTCACATGTCTGATGAGGATTCAACACTGTAATACTGTGGAAAGCTCAGAAAACTTGAAATACCATCATAGCACCCCTTTAAGCTCAGGTCACACAGTCAGTTTTACCGGCGCCACCTTATAACAGGTAAGAACAGAGACACATTAGGATAATTGGGGGGAGGGGGTAGAGGGAAAAAAGGTAATGTAACTACAGATGACGCAGTCAGAAGAAACAGAAAAAAATTCATACACTGAAGCACAAACTCAAACAAGATACACAAAGTCCAGGGAGGCGGTGAGTCATGTAGGAGGGGACCGGGGGTGGATGGGGAGGGGCACAGAGCGTCTATGAACATCTCTTCTTCTCTTCTCAGGGGGGGGTTGCGCCGGACCAAGGCCACTGGGAAGCCGAGTCCAGATATGATTGTTGTTTGGGTTCCAGGCGACGAAAACGATTTGCTCTTGGCCTTGAGTCCATAGCTGATCTCAGGCTGGCAGCTCCAGACAGCCGAATTGGGGGGGGGTCAATTTCGACCGATCCTAGCAGACATCTTCTCCATGTTGTTGTCAATTCTGCGGACCAGCTCCGGGACCTCGGCCACATGACCAGTATGGGTCTGGCATCCTGCTTACGGTTGAGTCCGGTCAGCGCAAGAGTCTGTGCACTGCTAGCCCAGCACATACCGTTAACGAATTCTGGCAGCCTGCCAGTTGTTGCCAGAATCTCACGGGTCTTGAGATAGATCAGAACTCCGCCAGCGCCAATCAGCAGAATCCCGAGACACATAGGTCTCCATCTGGCCCATGAGTCCTGAACGTATCCAGCCGGAAGCATCCCCTCAGGACATGCGGGCTCCCCTCTGCCCGATCTTTGGGTTGAAAAAATTTGATCAATTGCGTTGAGAGACCAGCCGATAAAATCGTCTCGTCTTCGTGCCGCTTATCCGGGGTCGGGTCGCGGGGACAGCAGCCTAAGCAGGGAAGCCCAGACTTCCCTCTCCCTAGCCACATTTGCCAACTCTGCGGGGGGGATCCTGAGGCGTTCCCAGGCCAGCCGAGAGATATAATCCCTCCAGCGTGTCCTGGGTCTTCCCTGGGGTCTCCTCTAAGAGGGACGTGCCTGGAACACCTCACCAGGGAGGTCCAGGAGGCATCCTAACCAGATGCCCGACCGCTTCAACTGGTTCCTCTCGATGTGGAGGAGCAGCGGCTCTACTCTAATCTCCTCCCGGATGACCGAGCTCCTCACCCTATCTCTAAGGGAGAGCCCAGCCACCCTGCGGAGGAAACTCATTTCAGCCGCCTGTATATGAGATCTCGTTCTTTCTGTCACGACCCACAGCTCATGACCATAGGTGAGGGTAGGAACATAGATCGACTGGTAAATAGAGAGCTTTGCCTTCTGGCTCACCTCCTTCTTCACCACGACAGACTGGCGCAGAGTCCGCATTACTGCAGACGCCGCACAGAAGTCCAATAACAAAACACCATTTTGGGTTCAGAGGGGGGGACCATGCCTCCCAATCACTCCCCTCCAGGTCTCACTGTCATTGCCCACGTGAGCATTGAAGTCCCCCAGCAGAACAATGGAGTCCCCAGAAGGAGCACCCTTCAGCACTCCCTCCAAGGACTCCAGAAAGGGTGGGTACTCTGAACTGCTGTTCGGTGCATAAGCACAGACAACAGTCAGGACCCGTCCCCCCACCTGGAGGTGGAGGGAAACTACCCTTTCAACCACCGGGGTAAACCCCAACGTGCAGGCACCAAGCTGGGGGCTGATGAGAATGCCCACACCTGCTCTGCGCCTCTCACCATGAGCAACTCCAGAGTGGAAGAAGGTCCAGCCCCTCTCGAGGGTTCTGGTTCCAGAGCCCAAGCCATGCGTCAAGGTGAGTCCAACTATATCTAGTCGGAACCGCTCAACCTCGCCACAAGCTCAGGGTCCTTCCCCACCAGAGAGGTGACGTTCCACGTCCCTAGAGCCAGTTTCTGCAGCCGGGGATCGGACCGCCAGGGTCCCCGCTTCTTGCTGCCACCCAGCTCACACTGCACCCGACCCCTACGGCTCCTCCCGCAGATGGTGAGCCCACGGGAGGTGCCGATAAAATCCATGGTGTAAATTTGAGTGAGGAGTAAAGAGATGTAAAAAGAGGCTCCGAGTCAGACAGGACAAAGTCGCAGGCCAGAGTGGGAGGGAGGGGAGGAAACAGGAGCAAAGAGAAAAGCGTCACTGAGAGCAGGAGTGGAAAGAGATGATGATTGCATAAAAATAATTATAAAAATATTCAGATTATCAAAGGCAGCCATGTATATAGACGACGTGCAAATCTTTCTGGCTAAATATGGCACACAGACTGCCTTTCTGTATGTTATGATGCTCGACAGGGTTAAAGAAAAAAAAAAAACAACCCAAAAATAAATCATCCCAGCAACGAAGAGAAATGAAATGCAAAGTATCTTCTTTGGGTGTGATCAGACTCAGTGGGTTCCAGTCTGTCTTTTAGAGAAATGACTTTATTGTTTTTTTTTCCCTTCGAGCTGGCACCTGAATGCTGTATCACATTCAATCAGCGGTTATTTCTGTAACCTAGCTGTAATTCCCCTGTGGCTCTAACAAGAATACTTCTGCAGTCTGAAGGTCTTTCATCGGTAGGTCACAGCAGCAGTAGAGTTTAGTACTTTCAATTCAACTTCAAAGATCCTGAAACATGAACACAGAGCTTTTCCAGTTTTATACTGTAAAACTGCCTTTACATAAAAATGACCTCTTTAATGTCTATAATGGCTTGAAAAGCTAAAATCTCGAGTTTACATGAGCAGAGGGACCTCGTGAGACCACTGCTTCCACTGTCCAGCAGTGGCCCTGCAGAAACATCTGTACTTCAACCAAATGAGCCAAGGATTTACTGAATGAGGATGTACCTGTAGTAAATGCATCTGTGTGGCACAGTTCCCACAAATAAACCAGTTTTCCAGTTGACTGTTCGGAGCCACATTTAAATGTCAGTCTCTGCACTGACTCCATGTACAC
Source organism: Telmatherina bonti (assembly GCF_933228915.1). Taxonomy (NCBI): domain Eukaryota; kingdom Metazoa; phylum Chordata; class Actinopteri; order Atheriniformes; family Telmatherinidae; genus Telmatherina; species Telmatherina bonti. The sequence continues at coordinate 40,254,812 of NC_136613.1, forward strand.
CTGTGAAACACACCTTTTTCTCCCAGCAGGCTCCCACCACAGCCAGTGGAAACCTTCTTCCTATTTGCTGCAGCCAGTTTATGCTTACAGTCCGTCTGGGATTTTAGCTTTTTGATCATCTGACTGCTTTTACGCCGACTGAAACACCAGCATCAAAGACACAGCTGTCCCGCCTGAAACTAAACTGTTTATACTTCCTGAGGTGTCTGGAGGAAGAGGAGGGTCTAACTGTGGGTCCATCTGTCTGCCGTAAGACCAGTATACCTTAATGTTTACCAATCAGTTGTTGCCTCATTGTCATTTCCATGCATTGCACATTGTCCATCTCCTTGCCAGACCTCATGCATGCATTTCATACTTTCAGTCAGTGCAGTCTATAAAGTAGCTCCACGTCCAAGATGTCAACATCCACAGCAGGAAAAGACGAAGAAGTGGGACCCAAAAGGAGAACTGAGACCGACAGGATGTGAGACACAGAGGATTTCATGAAACACAAGAAATGCCAAGACACAGGAAACATAACTGTTAGGAAAATAAATAAAAGAGAATCCTGCTGCTAACAAAGTGGATCCAGCTCCAGGCACCGTGAATGATGGCGTGCTTCTCTTCATGCCCAACAGTTAAACATTAAATTATTCATTTTATTCACTTCAGAAAGACTTATTTTATTTCCTCTCATTATCTTGCCCATGCATCAGTCTGCTGCTCTGCTGAAGCGGAAAAAACAAAATAAAACGGATAAGTGGATGAAGCCTGATCATATTCACTCATCTTCCTCTTCATCAGCTTCAGCAGCTCAACTTCCCGTTTATCATGTGCTCCGCCAACGATGACTTGAGGTTCAAACTGAACTTTATCCTTTTATTTAAATACATAATTACCTTTTTTTATTCTTGTGTTTATTTTTATCTTATGGTTCTTAGCTGTTCCTTGTTAGTTTTAGTTTTGTTCGATCTTTTTAAACTGTAAATTCCAGTGTTTCCCTCGTGGGGGTCTTCTGCACCGGGGCTATGCCACTCAGTCATTGCCATGGGGATGGCTTTTGACTGGGCGGCCCTTGCACTGCAGCCTTTTGGCTATGGTGTGGATCTGGTCCTACCCTGAGTCATGGCCATTCCAGTTCCTCTGCGGTCATGGGTGGGTTGCCCCTTATGAAAACATTCTCTGACATAAAAAACAGTTATTACAGGCAGCCAATCATATTTTATCAACCATCCCATGTTAATCTCTGCAGTGGCTGCTTGGTCCTGCCAGCTGGGGGCTGGGGCCCTCCCTCCCCAGCAGTAAGGTGGGGTTGTGGAAATGGTTTCAACACAACCTAAGGTTGACTTCTTGTCAACAACACAATACATAAACCTGCCATATTTAATCAGTCGTCATCATTGTGGTCTTCTTTTGGTTTTAAGACAGAAAGGTGAACTGAGGATGTAATGAAATGCAAAGCACTTCATTACATCAGCCATGATGTAATGCACAAGCCATGGCGGCTTGTGTAGGAACTGAGTCACTGCTCCCCCATCATGCAGCAGCTCTCAGTACCTGGGAAAGAAGAAGTCATCTGCAATAAGCTCAGATTATTCTGAAACAGGTTTATCTGCTGTCAGAATGTCTTTTAAAAATGAGAATCTGATGGCAGACCTGCACAAAGACATCCGGTAGTTTTCAACCCAGCACCTCTTCTGTGGAGAAACCATCATGTAAATGTTTCCAGTGAAACACATGGAATCAACACTGATCCACAAACAGGATTTAAACTGTAGTTTTAGTTCTGACTGTCCTGTCCTCCTTGAACATGAAGTCCTTTGATCGGTGTGCTGTAGCCTGTGGATGGATGTACAATGTACAGTTCAGTGTCGACCAATCAATACACCCTGCTATGTTATAATCCTTATTCTCTGTTCCAGTCTGGCACACTGTTTACCATCAGGCTAGAAATCAGCTGTTGTAAATCAGGACACAAAGACTGTAATTTACCTCCCCCATGTGCAGAAAATGGCGTTTTGCAGCAGTTTCGGCTTTAAGGCCCAGATCTACAAAAGGTTTGCGTGTATTAAAACATACAAACTCCCTGCACACACACACAAAAAAGGAAACTGATTTACTAACGGCGCACTGAGGGTTGCATTTTTTAAAGGCATCCACTTTGTACGTCCAGTTAGTATGTCTGCTGTAATGAATATGCAACATGGGCGCACTACTCTGCGTGTTGGGAGGAGAAATTATACATATATTCATCAGCTGCAATGTGATTTATCAAACCCAAGATCAATGTTGCTGATAGAAACTGTGTCTATATTTAACACGTTTCTAAAGGACTTGCAGACAGTCTGTGTGTGTAATTGCGCACATGGCTGCAGTTATTGTCACAAGAAGGAAATATGGAACCAAAGCAAGGAGACGCAGAGACGCTTTTCACCCCATGTGAATTATTTCAAGATGAACACGGAAACATTCATCAAAACTTCTTTTGGAGCTGCTGGAGGAACTCAGGAGTGTTTTGGAGACGAGTCTGTGCCCTGACTTTCGCCCGGAGGTCTACCGGGGTGGACTCGCGGGGTGGACTCCTGGGATGGACTACCGGGGTGGACTCCAGTTTCCCTGCAACCCTTAATTGGACTGTGCGGTTAGGATAATGATAATGCTTTAATCATGAACCTGAATTATTACGGCATGCCAACAGAAACTTGTAGCTGAATAATAATTGTTGTGAATTGTCTTCTGGAATTGAAATATTTTCAAATCTGTGTTTTCTGTACTTTTTTTTCTCTCTTGTCATGGTAAATGTTTTATGTACATCCTATTTATTTCTTTGTTTAAAGAGTTATGCATTTATCCTGAAGATGTTGACCCCAGGAAGAGTAGCAACTGCTATGTCCGGAGATAATGGGGATCTAAACAAACAAACAACAAATAGTGGAGGAGGTTGGCGTTTGTTAGGAAAAATGAAGCCAGCAGTATGAAAGGTCCCTGAACCAGGCACGTCACGTTGTCTCAGATCCTTTTAACTCTGCATCGTCATCAAACTTCCACTCTAATTGGTCAGCAGATTCTCATACTACTAACTGGAATGTTGCAGCTTGATATCAGTCTGATATGGTCCATCCATGAAATAGACCAACTTAATGTTAGTCACGTGGTCATGATGTCATGGTGACATCATGCTGCTGGAAGCTGAAGCTTCATCAAAATGCCCCGCGGTTGCACAGTTTTCCTCAAAATCCTGTTTTTAGCACCAGCCTTAGTTCCTGGCCACTGCTCCGGTTCTGCAACACACATCCCCACGCCATCAATTAATGCTTTTGCACATTAAAATGAACATTTTAAAATATTCAAAATTAACGTATAATATTTTTGTTTTAAAACGACCCCCCAATTATTTGGTGAGTGTTAAATTTTGAGGCAAGCTGTCATCATTCCTCTAACATTAAATCCTGTGTAGTCTGCTAGTTAACATGCTAATAACATAAATAGGATCAGTCTGTCATTAAACACTAATCACACTACCATCCAGTCCAGTTTGTCTTTTTTCATCGAGCCATCAGCCTACCTTGATTTTCTTTCATTGAAGTAATTGGTTAAATGATTATGGCCATTAATCTGCTTCCTCTGCCACTTGACTGGACGGAAGCAGTCATGTTGCTGGGAATGAGCTGCAAAGTTGTCTGCGGCATTTAGATCACTAGACGTAAGTAGGATTTTGGAAAAACCAAACTGCTTTATTGTTAGACTGTTTATCCACTGATGCCTTTGCAGCATCATTTTGAGGGGTTAATTACAGACTACATGCTGTTGTGCCTCCCATTAATTAACATTAAAAACTCCCCAAGCTATGCTGCGAACTGCTGCTCAAGCCTCAGTGTGATGCTGTTCAACTGCATGCTCACATGCATGTGTATGTACATGACTGTCTATGTTGATGTGGATACACAGATCTGATAAAGCATGAAGGTTAGTGGCTACATGCTGATGCTGTTTGGCTGAAATAAGGTGGATGGTTGTCCTGCACTGGTCAGGAACACTTCTATATACATGTGAACTACAATGTCACCTAGTGACAGCTTGAGCCCTCATGGAGCTCACACTCCATCTTCCATTAAGCTCCTGTAAGCCATGTGTTTGCAGATCCTACATGGCCATTATCACCGCAGCACCGAGTAGTGACTGACATGATTAAAAGGGAGAGATTGGATTTTCTACTCTTCTACGTCTGCCTGTGATCGGGCAGAGGGGAGCTCGCATGTCCTGAGGGCACGCTTCCGGCTGGATACGTTCAGGACTCATGGGCAAGGTGGAGGCCGATGTGTCTGGCGGTTCTGTCCTCTGAGGACATAGTGGACGTTTACATATTTGGATTCTGCTGATTGGTGCTGGTGGAGTCCTGATCTACCTCAACACCCGTGAGATTCTGGCAACAACTGGCAGGCTGCCTGAATTCTGTCACAATATGGGCCGGGCTAGCAGTGCACAGACTCTTGCGTTGACTGGACTCGACTGTAAGCAGGATACCAGTCTGGCTCATACTGGTCATGTGGCCGAGGTCCCGGAGCTGGTCCGCAGAATTGACAACAACATGGAGAAGGTGTCTACTAGGATCGGTGGAAATCCCCCCCCCCGTTCGGCTGTCTGGAGCTGCCACCCTGAGACCAACTATGGACTTCAAGGCCGAGGGCAAATTGTTTTCCTCACCTGGAACCCAAAAAATAATCATATCTGGATTCGGCTTCCCAGCAGCCTTGGGCCGGTGCAACCCCCCCTGAGAACGGAAGAAGACATGTTCATAGATGCTCTGTCCCCCTCCTCAACCGCTCCCAGTCCCCTCCCACATGACTCACCGCCTCCTTGGACTTTTTGTGTCTTGTTTTAGTTTGTGCTTCAGTGTATGAGATTTTTTTTTTCCTCTGTATGTCCGGAGTTACATGACCATTTTCTTACTTGCCCCCCCCCCCATGATCCTTATGTATCTCTGTTCTTATCTTGTAAGGCAGTGCTGGTAACTAGTTGCACGGCCTAAGCTTAAGCTTGGTTCAGTATTACTCTTTTGTCATTAATGTTACATGTCTGTATGTCTGACCTTGGATGAGCTGGATTAAACTCTGAATTTCCCCTCGGGGATGAATAAAGTATCTTTGATTTGATTTGATCATGTCCACCACATTTCCCCCTTTTGATCCTTTCAGGATCAACACAAGACAAGCACAATTCAGGGATATAGTAATACAATAAAACAACAAAACAAACCCAGTAAAAAAAAAAAAAAAAAAACCGAACTGCTTAAAGAGATACAGGAATATCTGAACATCAGAATGGTCACTCCCGGCAGGGTTGAAGAACATTTGTCAGAAAACATCCTGAAAGGAAAAACACTCACATGCCAGTGTCAGAATCATAAAAGCTATCACTATCAAAACAGAAGGGAAAAGGATCACAGAGAGGGAGATCTGAATCAGGAAGAGAGTCAGAAACAAGCCAAGGAACACAACATCCTAAGGCAGTGTCAATCAGCCTAACCAACACGGTTCTGATACACGGAAACAAGAAGGGCAGCAAATACTGCAATGGAACCCCAAAAGCATTGACGTAGGCGGAAGCAGCTGAGTCATCAAGATGAACAGAGGGCCTGGAGCGACTGACCGGATAAGGGGGCAGATGGGAAACCCAGGAAGACAGCTGTTGCTGCACGCTACTGTGCGTGACATCGACAGGAGCGGGGAGTAGAGAGGCTGGATTTAGAACTGTGCATCGATTGACAGTCAAATTGGGAATAAAACGTCCAACACTGATGTTAAAGATGAATTCATCTACTACAAACAGACACACACACGTGCATACATATATATATATATATATATATGTATGTATTTTTATATATATATATATATATATATAGGTATATTTTCTGTATATATATATATATATATATATATACATATATACCTATATATATATATATATACAGAAAATATACCTATATATATATATATATATACATATATACCTATATATATATATATACAGAAAATATACCTATATATATATATATATATATATATATATATATATATATATATATATATATATATATATATATATATATATATATATAAATACATACATATATATATACATATATATATATATATATATATATATATATATATATATATATATATATACATACATATACATACAGCACTTGTATTTCATCCGTGACAGGCAAACAGTCCAACACATCTCCATTCCTGCAGGTGCAGACTTGGTGAATGACTTACCACTGATCCATTTGGCCTCTGGGTCGTGGACTCTAAACTCAGGTTTGAATAAATCCTCCACAGTCAGTTTAGTGTCGCTTCCAGCTTGGTTGTCAGCTGCAGAAACAAACCACACATATTGTTTGGTCACATGATTTTATTGACTTATTCATGAGAAAATTTCTGACTGAAGTCCATATCTTCTGTTGTTCTGATCTCAAACTGACAAATCAAAGCATTTCAAATTTCAGTTTATCAAATTAATTTTTTTTTGTATAGCACCTGCATGCAAACAAAACAACAGCAGCACAAAAGTGCTTTACATATATTTAAAAATGACAAAGAATACAAATATATATTTATGGAAACACCTGATCATGGGCGCACGCATCCAGATCCCCAAGTAAACATCTACAACTTTTTTCTAAACTACATACAAATGAGCTTTCTGTCAGAAATATGCTTTATAAATTATTAATTCAGTATTTATTAATAATTAACCAAGGCTTCAGAGTGTGTAGTTATTATAGAGTGTTAGCCAATCCTGAAAAACACCGGGGACCAATATAGCAATTTTAAAACGATATAACGTGTGCTCGCCTTCTGGTCCTCATCAGAACTCGTGTCTGAGGTGTGGAGTCATCGGAACCATGAAGTACAATTTCCAGGAAGTCCAGAGAGCAGCATATAATCTAATCCAGTAGAAATAAAAGCATCAGTATCTCTGCAGTGGCAGGAGAGAGAGAAAACAGCGGACTCTGGAGATGTTTTTAGACGATAAAATCCTGTTTTTGTTACATTTTTGACGTGTGGAATAAATTTCTACTCAGGGTGAAATAAACTCCCCAGGTTTCTCACAAAGTTAGAAGGATTAAAGTTCTACAGTTTACGTAAAATGATCTCTCTCTTGTCTTCAGGACCGATGATTAAAACCTCAGTTTTGTCCTGGTTGAACTGTAGGAAATCTTTGCCATCCATGACTTTGTATCTACAGTTTAAAAGGATGTTAAGTGGTGCTGGGTCACCAGTAGACATGACGATATAAAGCTGTGTATTATCAGCATGGCTGTGTACCTGAGAGACTTTACACCAGACTTTACAGTATGTCTACTAAAATACGAAAATCTACCGTAACAAATGTGGCACTAAGATCCAGTAGAACCAGGACTGAAAGTTTCTGTGTTGACACTACACCTAAGGACATTAACAATCTCTAACAGGGTCATCTCGGTATCAGACTGATACTTTTCTAAAATATTATTTTTATTCAAGAAGTCATGTAATTGAAATAAAATGACTTTTTCCGTCATTTTACTTGAAAATAGTGAGTTGGATACAGATCACTAGTCATCAAAAATATGTGGATCTAAATGACTCCTCAGCAGAAAGGGCCTCACCACCGCTGCTTAAAAAGGCAGATTGAAACTAACCCATCTGAAGACAGTAGTTTACTATGTTTAGAAGCTCAGGCACAAAGAAACCACCAAAAGTTTTAAAAAACGATGTGAGAGTGAGATCTAAAATGATTCTTGGGTTTAGCTGGAAGAAAACAGGACAAAACTTTCCAGTGTTTCCTCTAATAAAAACATTGCTTCACATCTGTTAAAATCCACATTAAACTGAGATAAGACTGGTTCTAATCGCACTGTTCTTATGTCTCAAGTGGTCTATAAAGCAGGCAGCGACAGGTAAATGCACCGAGGACTTGTTAATATCTGTGTTAATTAAAAGGTGAACTGTCTTCAAAAGGAATTTTGGATTATTTCTATTGCCTGTATTGAGATTTTAAAAAATGAATTGTTCTTACCTGTTTACCCGGATTTAAATTTTAGGTTGTTCCTTAAACATTTCTAAATGAATAGTTTATTTGGTTTTCCTGCATTTTCTTTCTGCTCTCCTGCAACTTCTTTTAACAACACGAATTTCCTTATTTGACCATGAGGGTGTGGGTTTCAGTCTTACTGTTTTAATTCTAACTGGAGTTACAAGGTTAATAGCTGGTTTAGTTTAGAGTTTAAATGTACAATAAAAATTACCTGATGCAGGTAAAAATCTGAGAAAGTGTTTAGTTTAAAACTGTAGCTACAGGTGGAAAATTGGCCGAGTCACCCAGGGAGCTGTCAGAGGAGGACACACTACGGTGTGGCCAGAATGACAAAGTCCAAATGAAGGTTGGTCTCCAGAATCTTGGATACCTTGTGTTCAAGCTCAGCAATCTTCTGAAGATGCACAGCTCTCACAACTCAATTACAAGGTAAGTCCAACCATTGCCTTCCGCCTTGAAGTATAACCAGTTGAAGGTAGAGTGTGTAGGATTCTATCGCGATTCTTCCCAACATCAGCTGGTAAACACCAGGTAGTGAGCAAAACCACAAAACCGCTACCTCCACAAACCACCACAGGGTGGCAGTATTCAGCAAAACTCCTCACCCCTCCTATACCCTAAACACAACTTTCATCATCACCAAGTTCACAAGACTCAAACTTTATTTACAACTTGTGTGATGTATTTATGGTCCAAGTAAACTGGTAAGTAACCAGCATGTTATGCTGCATAACATTCCAGAAGACTTGATAACCAGCCTGCAGGGATAACAGGCCAGTGCAGGGAGCCAGATTTGTTTTGGGTCTGGCTGAGCTTCATTTGGCTCAGCTTTAAGTTCTTATTGGTCTAAATTGGACTCCAAACAGCCGAATCGGGGGTCAGTGTCCACTAAATTGAGCATCAGCTTCTCTAAGATGTTTCCCACCCCACGGAAGAGCTCTGGAACCACAACCAATCTGCCAGTTCAGGCCAGACTGGCATCCAGTTTACGGTCCAGCTCTATCACTGCAGGAGTTCGAGTGCTAGTTGCTCGGCATAGTCCATCAGAGATCTTCTAGAATGTGTGACACAGCAGGAAACTGCACACACCAACCAGCAGAAACCAGTTATCATAAATCCAGTTGTGTAGAAATCAGAAAGAAGGAACAGACACATGACCTCCATCACGGATCCAGCAGCATGCACTCCGTCAGTACATGCAGCTCCACTTCGATCGTTCTCCTGGTAAAAACAGATTTGAAGAATTATCTTGAGAGACCAGCTGACCAGATCCATGATTCAAATTCAGAAAGAAATGGAGAAACAGACTTAGATAGATAGATGACAATACAAAGAAACAGCAGGACAGAGTGGGAACGGGAGGGTGAGAAATAGCACCTGTCCTCTCTGAGAGCAGGAAATTTCCAGGAGCAAGTAAGAAGAGGCTAAGCTATGTGCTAAGCTAGGTTAGGTTATTTATTACTTTATAAATATTTCTGCATATATTCAGCTGTTAGACTGAATTAGACGAACACAGGCAGTCAGACACTGACACGGTGCAGAATTTACAGGGTTTGAAAGTTGTTACAGCTATTTTACGTGTGTACACGTGTTTTTAGAGTGATGAAGATGACATGTTGCTAAGTTTGGTGGGAAGGCCGAGGCAGGGCTGGTGGACGGACGTGAGGACAAGGACAAGTCTGAGGAAGACGAGCTGCAGCTTCCAGAGAAATGAAGAGCAACGCTGGGACCAGCTGGCTGCAGTACAGGTAAAATGCAGCTTCATGTTTGGTCTCAAGATATTACTGATGAAAATATTTATTATAGGAATTCCAGTTTATTACAACAACCAGTAATAGTAAATATTATATATATTATTTATTGTTGCACCATAAATGTGGTTTCATATTTGAGCTTGTTACCTACTGCACTGTCTTCTATATGTTACTTGTTGCTTTGCCATCCAGTCATTAGTATCAGATATTACAGTAATATTTTACCTTAGTCTCTGAACAGAATAGGTAGACACAGACCTTCACTAATAAATCGGATCTTTCACTTTGTTTTCCATCTGACAGTAAAACATGGCTCAACTTATAGGACTAATTTTTTGAATAATCCTTGCAGATACGTCTTGATGACATAAAGGTGAAGGACCTGAGAAAAGACTCACATCCCAGTTCCTCAGAAGGAAACCAGGCCCGGTTCCCAGTCGCCGTGTGGCTACTGGAGACCAGTTTCCTGATCTGCACAGACACAACACTGCTTTTGTTTCTGGTTTTTCATTCTTTTTTTTCAGGTAAACTGCCAATTAATAGCTTTTCTGTGGAATTTATTGTTGACATATTTATTTTTGTTTAATTTCTTTCTTCGTTTATTACTTTGTGTTCCTAATGGCCTCATGTGAGCTAGATGAGCTAGTCTTGCAGATGTCTTTATTCTGAGGGGTCATCGTCTCTGTAACATTCTGTCTTCTCAGTGCATTAGTTATGGATCAATTAGTCATTAGATTTTCTAACATGATTTAGATGTGAAACAAGATGACAATGTCAGAATTATTGGGATATGTGATGGTTTGGGAGAAGTGCTTATGCATCTCAGTGGGAATTTCTAAGAACAATCTTAAATTTAGTTCATATTCTTTTTCCTGATTTCTGAATGATAGAACAGCCTCATTAGTAAGCAACACCCTGAAAATCAATACATTTTATATTTTAATATTAACTAATCTTCTGTTGTCAGTTATCCTAGTCAATGTCACAGAAAGATATTTAGCAATACCATATAATACTGAATACAATACTACATTAACAATTATTCTAAGTACTATGTAATCTAATACTATTTGATCTTTTGCCATATTATTGTCCTCCTTCCATTGTGACACAAGGTGGAGGTTTTCCCATACACGTGATTTCTTCCACTACAATTCTCCATACTTGAAGTTTTCTCTCTTAATCTTAGTGCTCTCTCAGCCTGTAAAGTGGTGAGCAGGAGGGAACACCGGGCGTTTCTCGCTCCGATAGATGACGTGGCACCAGTAACTGATTCAAAGCATTGGCAGTCCAATGCTTTGAATCAGTTACATCATTTCCGGTGTTTCGTTGGAGCATACGAAGAGTCATTTGTCATCGGTCACGTGACGGCAGGGATTTCATGGGGCTTCAATGCAGCGTTTCGACCAAGTCCGTCTCATTTGAAGGAAACAGGCTTCAGTGCTTCCATTTCAAACATCCCATCTCTACTGGATTATCCGTGGTTCGATTCCCTGGTTCTGATCCCTGCTTGTCTCCTGGACTCCTTGGCTCAACATCCTGGTTTTGAACTCTTGCCTGTCTCATGGATCATCCCTTGAGCTGCCTCACAGCTTGGTGAGAGATTAATCATTTACCTGTTTGGTGAATAAACTTGTTAAAAACTTCTATCTGTCTCGAGGAGTCCTTCAAAGGTCCAACCGGAAACAGAAACGTGGAGATGGCTCTGATTTGCAGGAGATCCAACTGTATGCAAAGGATTTCTTCTTCAATGTTCTTTGGCCATGGAACTTAACCCAGGCAAGTACCCCACTGACAGACCTAAGATCGCTTACATTATTTCACTCCTCACTGGTTCTGCTCTTCAGTGGGCTGAAGTATAATGGCAACAAAATAGTGCTGTAACTCAATCTTTCGCCACATTCTTACAACACTTGCAGGAAGTATTTTGTCTCCGCAAGGGTGATTCAACCATCCAAGAACAATTATTTAAATTTTAACAAGGCAAAACCCTCATAACTGAGGATGCCTTACATTTCAGCACCTTAGCGGATGCCAGGGGATCGAATGAACCTTCGCTGTTCACTCAGTTCCGTACTAGTCTAGAACCCTCACTACGACTCTTTCTCACATCGTACAATGATCTGGGGCTTGAAAATTTCATACAGTTAGCCAAAAGAGTTTCTCACCATATAAGGAGCTGTCTCCATGATGAAATTTCTCCTGCTGCAATTTCAGTCACAAATCCTGTGGTACGCTTGCAGGTGAATACAGCACAACTTACTCTCACTGAGTGTCAGTGTTGCCTCACAAATAACCTGTTTGTCTTGTGGTCAACCCAAGCATAGGATCCGAGATTCTCCATAAGATCTCCACATCCTGGGGTAAGTGAAACTGTTGAGCACATTAATCCATCCAAACCTCACTATACAAGTAATGTTAAGTAATGAGATTCTTGTCACAGTTTCAGCTTTACTGGACTCTGGCTCAGCAAGGAATTTAATCTCTTGATCCCTGATTAAACGTCTTAATCTGGAATGCTCTCACTGTCCAACTCCCTTTAACATTCAGTCCATTACTGGGTCTAACCTCACCAACCACCACCATATGCAAACTCTGCCTATCTCTATGCAAATTGGATGTTTACATCATGTGGATCTTTCATTCTTAGTTCTAAATCTCTCTACTGCTGATGTCAATCTCCGACAGCCATGGTTACAACATTCTCCTACTTCGTCTTGGAAAACCTGGGGAAATATTAAAGTGGTTCCACCTTTCATCCCGACTGTTTTTCCAAATTCCCTCTGTCTAAACAGGTGTCGAAGATATCAATTGCCGCAACATCTGTGGAAAGTCCGGACGTTAAATCGACTTCCTCTGTTCCCAAGGAGTATAGGGAGTCCAAGAAGTCTTCATTTGAAAACAGGCAGCCAAACTTCCTCCTCACCGCCCTTTGGATTGTGCTAATGAATTGATTCCAGACAACAAGCTTCCCTCTGGTAGGATCTACTCTCTTTCCATTCCTGAGCAGTAGGCAATAAAACATTACATTTCTGAGGCCCTGCAACAGGGCTATATTCGCAATTTTACTTTGTCTGCTACATACATTTTTTTTTTTTTTTTAAAGAAAGATGGATGCCTGAGACCGTGCATCGACTGCTGCATGCTTAACCAAAGTACTGTAAAAAACAACCTGCTTCTTTTTGTACCTGCTGCATTGGAGAGGTCAGTGGTGCCACAATATTTACTAAACTGGATCTTCACAGTGCCTACAATCTCATCCGTATAAAAGAAAGTGACAAACAGAAAACATCCTTCAACACACCCACGGGACATTATGAACATCTGGTGATGCCTTATGGATTGCTCAATGCTCCTTCTGTATTTCAGAATTTCATGAATGAAAATTTTCCTTGACATGCTGTAGCAATTCCTAATCATTTACATTAGTCTCCTTATTTTCTCATCAGACCTCTCCTTTCAACACATCACCCAAGTTCTCGAACGGCTTCAGGAGCATCATCTGTTTGTCAAACCCGAGAAATGTTCCTTCCACCAGAATACAGTGGATTTCCTGGGGTATGTGGCGAGTGCAGACAGAGTCCAGATGGATCAGACAAAGGTACTTGGATTGGCCGCTGCCTGATAGCCTGAAATCTTCGTTTTCTAGGGTTTGCCAACTTTTACTGATTTACTGATTATTTGGAACTATAGCACTTTTGCTGTTCCTCTGACTTCAATGATTTGCAATAAACCTCAGTCTCTAATCTGGACTCCTGAATCGGAGGTGGCCTTCATTCGGTTGAAGGATGCATTTGTGTCAGCATCTGCTCTCCCACATCCAGAGGTTGATGCCTCTGCAGCTCGCATAGAGGCACATTTGTTGGGGGTCGCTGTGAATCTTACCTCAGGTTATTGTCCAGAATCGAATGGGCAGTCTGAATGCAAGATCCAGGAGGTCAGCCGATTCTGACCTCCTTTCTGTCACAAGAACCTCTTGTCATAGAGCGAATTCCTTCCTTGGGCTAAATACGCTCAGAATTCCCTCAAAAGGCTTCCACTTTTGTGTTTCCTAGGTTTTCAACCTCCTCTGTTTTCCTGAAATGGTGAGAGCTCCAATGTGCCTGCGGTGGATGACTGGTTCAAGCATAGTGAGAGGGTTTGGCACAAGCGTATCAACAGCTCCAGAGTGCCGTCAGGCGCTGCTCTCATCAGGCTGACAGACGGCGGAGGTTGGAGCATGTTTACTCCACAGGCGATCTGTTGAGGCTGTCCACACGTGACTTCGACTCCGCAGCACCTGTCGCAAGCTGAGTTGCCATTACGTGGGTCCCTTCAAGGTTGTGGCTCAGGTTAACCCCATTACGTATTGTCTGAACTTACCTGCCTCTTTTGTTTAACAGAGGAGAGACAACACTTGTGATGGCTACAAGTTGACAGCCAGTCTCTGGGGAACACATGAAACAGGTCAAAAAGTCATTCACTTTTCTTTCCTTTTTTTCTAGATTGTGCCGTCTGTTGGCAGCAGATTGTAGTAGCTCTGATTTGCTATCTTGATTTTTTTTAAGTACAAAGTCTTCTTGCATAGATATTACCTCAAATTAGGTATTTTTTCCTGAGGATTTCATGCCGGTTCGGAGGGTGTGCTGCAAGGAAGATTTTTCTGCATATTTGCGCTATTTCAAGGATTGTTATGATGAGTCTCTATGGCAACGAAAGACTTGTTTACAATTGGGGTCAACTGATTAACCTCTCCCAAATCAGGATTATCAGCGAAACAACAACAAAAAGCGATACAGATTAAAATCATATTTACCAACTGTCTTAATGGGTAACGTGAGATCGCTGGCTAAGGAAACGGAGGAGCTGGAGATGCTAACAAGGTCTCAGAAAGAATACAGAGAGTGCAGTATTATGTGCTTCACCGAGACATGGCTGCATGAACACATCCCTGACTGTAATGTGTCTGTACCGGGCTTTAAAACGGTCCGTGCAGACCGCAGTAGACAACACAGCGGAAAGCTAAAGGGTGGTGGAATTGCAGTGCTGGTTAACCAGCGTTGGTGTCATCCTGGACATGTTACTGTCAAGGAGAAGATATGCACAAGGGACATGGAACTGTTAGCTGTGAGCTTCCGTCCATATTATTTACCCAGAGAGTTTACCAGTGTTATTCTGGTAGCGGTTTATATAATACCTAGTACTGCACCAGACACAGCCTGTGACGTCATCAGCTCCGTCGTTGCTCGGCTACAAACACAGCATCCAAACTCATTCATGGCGATCTCCGGAGACTTCAACAACGTCTCCCTCTCTGCAACTCTACCAACATTCCAGCAGTTTGTCAGCTGCTCCACCAGAGAAAATAAGATGTTGGACTTATTTTATGCAAATATGAATAATGGATCCAGTTGTTCTGCCCTGCCTCCTTTAGGAAGATCTGACCATAATCTGGTTCTTCTCACCTCCACCTACAAGCCCATCGTTCAGCAGCAACCAGTCATCACAAAGACTATCAACATCTGGTCTGCTGAAGCTGCAGATGCTCCTAGAGGAGGCTTTGAGGCTACAGACTGGAACGTCCTCTGTGAACCTCATGGAGACGACATCAACGCCATGACTGAGTGTGTGACAGATTACATAAACTTCTGTGTGGACAGCATCGTCCCAACAAGAACAGTGAGGTGCTTCCCCAATAACAAACCCTGGATCACCAGTGACCTGAAAAAGCTGCTGAACATCAAAAAGAAAGCCTTCAGGGATGGAGACAGGGAGTTATTGAGGGCAACACAAAAACAACTTAAAACACAAACTAAGAAGTGCAAGGAGGACTACAGGAAGAAGTTAGAAAGTCAGCTCCAGCAGAATAACCTGAGGGATGTGTGGTCTGGAATGAAGAAGATCACCGGCTTCAAGTTAAAGGGGGACCAGCCTGATGGAGGTCTGGACAGAGCTAATGAGCTGAACATATTCTTCAACAGGTTCAGTTCACCCCCTACCTCCAGCCCAACAGACCACACAACCTCCATCAGCCCACTGCTTTCCTGTCACGCCTCCAATCTGTCACCCTGCAGCTCAGTCATGGACCAGAACATAGCTTCATCTCCCTCCCCATCAGGACATCCTGAGACCTCCACCTTGTTTGTCTCCTGCAATCAGGTTAAGAAGCAACTTGAGAAACTGAACCAGAACAAGGCTGCAGGTCCAGATGGTGTCAGTCCCAGAGTTCTCAAGACCTGCTCAGAACAACTATGTCCGATTCTCCAGCACCTTTTCAACACCAGTCTGAGACAAAATAGAGTCCCAGTGCTGTGGAAAACCTCCTGCCTTGTTCCAGTGCCTAAAAAAACACAACCAGCTGAACCAAGTGACTACAGACCAGTTGCCCTGACATCTCACATCATGAAAGTCCTGGAGAGACTCTTACTGGCTCACCTCAACAAGCAAGTAAACACCTTTCAGGACCCATTCCAGTTTGCATATCGTAATGGACTTGGGGTTGAAGATGCCATCATATACCTGCTCCAGAGAGCACACTCTCATCTGGACCATTCAGGCAGCACTCTGAGGGTCATGTTCTTTCATTTCTCAGTGCTTTTAATACCATTCAGCCTGCTTTGTTATGTGAGAAGCTCCATAAATTCCAGGTGGATACCTCCACAACCACCTGGATCTATGACTACCTCACAAACAGACCCCAGTTTGTGAGACTGAAAGGTTGTGTGTCTGAGATGGAGGTCAGCAGCACTGGAGCACCACAAGGAACTGTACTCTGGCCATTCCTCTTCACTCTGTACACCTCAGACTTCCAGTACAACTCTGAGTCCTGTCATCTGCAGAAATACTCTGATGACTCTGCAGTTGTGGGGTGTATCAGGGATGGACAAGAAGCAGAGTACAGAGAACTGGTCAGTCAGTTTGTTAAATGGTGCGGTGACAATCATCTCATATTAAATAGCAGCAAAACAAAAGAGATGATTGTTGACTTCAGGAGGAAGAAGAATAAACAAAGCACTGTTTCCATCCTGGGAGAGGAGGTGGAGGTGGTGGAGGAATACAAGTATCTTGGAGTTCAGCTGGACAACAAACTGGACTGGAAATGCAACACTGACTACATCTACAAGAAAGGTCAGAGCAGACTGTACTTCTTAAGGAAGCTGAGATGGTTTAACGTCTGCACCAAGATGTTGCATATCTTCTATAAGTCTGTTGTGGAGAGTGCAGTCAGCTTTGCAGCATCTGCTGGGGTAGTAGCATCAGAACCAGAGACTTGAAGAGAATCAACAAACTGATCCAGAAAGCTGCTTCTGTGCTTGGAGTAACTTTGGAGCCGCTGGAGCTGACTGTCCAAAGAAGAATGCTGCACAAGCTGATGAAGATGATGGAGGATTCTTCACACCCTCTCCACAACACAGTGATGAAACAACAAAGTGTGTTCAGTGAGAGGCTTCTTCAGGTCCGATGTAAGACTGAAAGATACAGAAGATCATTCCTGCCAGCAGCCATCAGCCTCCAAAACAAGACCTCTAGTTATTATTATATACTACAATATTGGATTTCCCTTTGGGGATTAATAAAGTATTTTTCATTTCATTTCATTTAAACCGTGTTTGTCTTCAGAATGACATGAACATGAGGCAGATCATTCCCGACAGTAATTGATACTTCCAAGGTTAAGCTAGTTATGCTAAACCATTAGCCTTGGCCTTTTCTGTTCTACATAATTCTATTAAATCCAGTGGTGAAGTGTACGTGAGACCAAAAACATATGGATTTCCCAAAACCACTAAGTGGCTGCTGCTGTGAGTGGGCATGTGAGAGTGTGCATGCTTTGTGTTGTAGTATATGAAAACAGCTAACATCAGTTTTGGAACTTTTCTTTTTCGATGCATTTTGAGTTCAAATTTAAAGATTGACAGCTTATATTATTTACCTTTTACCTGCTGTCTCTGGCTGTTCAGTAGTTAAAGTCCAGCTGTTAAAGACAGTTTTACATCTTGTGTTGCTTTGAAATATATTTGGAAAACAGAACCAGTCTTATCATGATATATTTGTCTGTTTATGAATTAAGGATGGTGGTTGTTGCATGTGTGTGTTGCTCCAGTACGGGCTGTTGGAGACTGGGAGGGACAAATTAGAGCAGACCAATAGACTCCACTATAAAAGTACTCAGGGAGCGCAAACCTCTGCCAAGAGGCACAGTTCTCCCCATATTGTAATCTGTTCTCTTCCTATGATAATTCCCAAGACCCCTATTTTTTCACATTCATCATCATAGTATCCAGAATGATTCCTTATTTGGATCAGTCTTATGTATTTTACAACCTGCTCGAAGCTTGTCCTGATTTTTTTTCCTCAGTGGTCCAACCATTTTCTTTAGAGTTACGTTCACCAATGTTGAAAATGACCCTATCTAAATCAAATCAAAGATACTTTATCCCTCCCCGAGGGAAAATTCAAGGTTCTAGCCAGCTCGTCTAAGGTTTGACATACAGACATGTAACATTATTGACAAAAAGGATTACAGAACCAAACTTAAGCTTAGGCTCCGCAGCCAGTTTAACCGGCACTGCCTTATAACATATAAGAACAGTGATACATTCGGCTCATGAGGGGTCGAGGGGAAAAAAACATGGAACTCCGGGCCGCGCCACTAGATGACACAGAAGAGACAGAGAAAAAAACCTCATACACTTAAGCAGAAACTCAAACACGACGCACACAAAGTCCAGGGAGGTGGTGAGTCATGTGGGAGGGGACCGGGGATGGATGAGGAAGAGGGGCAGAGTGTCTATGAACATCTCTTCTTCCATTTTCAGGGGCGGTTGCACCGGCCCAAGGCCGTTGGGAAGTTGGATCCAGATATGATTGTTGTTTGGGTTCCAGGCGAGGAAAATAATCTCAGGCTGGCAGCTCCAAATAGCCGAATGGGGGAGTTCATTTTTACCGATCCTAGCAGTTATCCTCTCCATGTTGTTATCGATTCTGTGTACCAGCTCTGGGACCGACACACGATGACTAGTCTGTGCTAAACTGGCATCCTGCTTACGGTGGAGTCCGGTCAACGCAAGAGTCTGTGCACTGCTAGCTCGGCCCATACCGTTACATAATTCAGGCAGCCTGCCAGTTGTTGCCAGAATCTCACGGGTCTTGAGATAGATCAGAACTCCGCCAGTGCCAATCAGCAGAATCCCGAGACACATAGGTCTCCATCTGGCCCATGAGTCCTTAACATATCCAGCAGGAAGCCGTCCCTCAGGACACGCGGGCTCCCCACTGCCTGATCTCTGGGTTGAAAAAATTTAATTGAATGCGTTGAGAGACCAGCCGATCAGATCGATGTAGTAAAAATTTAAGGAAAAGCAAAAAGCAGAGAGTATTAGTTTCCGACCCTCATTGGAAACTAATACAACTTACTGCTGGTAATCAAAGCTATGACGCCTGTCGTACAGGGACTGGATAGCTCATAGAATGGGGTCCGGAATCCCGTACTCCCGGAGCACCCTGCATAAGAGGGACATGGTCGAACGCCTTCTCCAGGTCCACAAAGCACATGTAGATTGGTTGGGCAAACTCCCATGCCCCCTCCAAGACCCCAAAGAGGGTATAGAACTGGTCTGTTAGAATTTTTTTTTTTTTATAAATCATTTGTTTATGACAGTCTTTTCTTTTACTATATGTTAACTTTTGAGATTACTTTAACAAAGATCATTCTTGCTGGGGGGGTCTTTAAAGAGGCTCTCTTTATCTCTCTCTTTTATTCCCCCCCCCAATAACAGTGTAGCATCATTAACATGTATGTCTCCTGTCTCAGCAGGTCTCCCTGGCCGGGAGTAGCAGTTCCTGTTATCTGTTGTCTTTCTGTCCTCTTCCCCCCACACAGCAGAGGCAGATGGCTGCCTGTCCTTGAACCAGGTTCTGCCGGAGGCTTCCTTCCTGTTAAAAGGGAGTTTTTTCCTTCCCACTGTCGCCAGTGTGCTTGTTCAGGATGGGAGAATGATTTGGAGCCTCAAACTCAATCTGTTGGTTTCTTTATATCGGCTATTCTGAATTTGCTTTCATTATGTTGTTTTTTTTTTTTTTAAATTTATTTCCTGTCTGTAAAGCATCTTGAGATGGCTTTGCCATGATTTGATGCTATATAAATAAAGTTGAATTGAACTGAATTGAAAATGCGCCATTTTACACATTCCTGTAGAACCAGCATGTGTACAACTAATAGACCTACTACCAAAGTTGTCAGTGGATTATATTTATTCAGCAATTGTTATCTCGGTTTAGTCAACATTGAACTAGATCTGGTAAATTCCACTCTCAAGGGCTCATTCATACCAGGTGTTCTGGGATCGACTGGGAGGGAAAGTCTTTGTTTGATTTTGTTTTACGCTGGACTTTGCTGGAGCAACCCAAACCACCTGGTCAGCATCATGTAGTTACAACAGCTGATCACTAGGGGTGGTGTTGTCCATAACCATGAATAATCAAGTGGCAGAACAACCCAGCTCATCGAATGGCCAGGAGCAGTGAAAGCTTGTAAATGATGGAACAGCAACACAATTATGCATTTGTGGGGTTTCTGATTCTACTTTGGTGTTCAGACCTCATCCAGTTCTCACCAGAATGACTCCAGTATGAGCAACACCCAGATATCCACCATGTTGATCTATATCACTCCCTGGAAGCTCCGGTTGCTTTCACACTGCGAGTGTCAAGACTCTGCAGGACCTGGCAAGTGTGTATGTGTGGGCGTATCTACTTTACAGGTAGAAGCATGGATCTGCAGCAGAGTCAGCCACATCTGGCATTCATCATCTCATTACCACTTATCCCGTTACTGCTTCATGATAGATTTTTAGGACAGAAGACATGTTGCACACAGGGCACTCAGCAAGGCCTCTAAATGTGACTGGCTGCTGCATGTACTAACTGGGCACTGGTAATAACCCTCTGAAATTGTCACGAGAAAACTCAGTTTTGACCTCATAGATTCATATTAGCGATAATTCTTATACAACTCATATCATAAAAGACCTGGTCTGTTCATCAATGTCTAAAATTTTGATTAGTAATATTTAGTTTCCAGGTTTAGCCTCTTGCTGATATTAGAAATTAACATGTTAACATGTATTTACTGTCTGCTAAAGCAGAGTTGGACAGACATGAGAATGACATTATTCATGGAAACATGAAATGATAAAAAAAAAAAAAAGAAAAAAATCATTGAGTGAGAGTTTCACCTGATGTGGTCACATTTAATCTGTGAAAATGTTTGTAGGTTAGAGGGGTTGCACATGTCTGCACAGTGTGAGCCTAATCTGAGAGTAGTAGGAGCCCAGTCTGAGCACAATCTCAACCAAGTCTAAGCCCAGCTGAAGCCCAGTCTGAGCCCATTTTAAGACCAGCCTGAGGTCATTCTGAGCCTGGTCTAAACCTAATCTAAGCCCAGTGTGAGACCAGACCAGTTTGCTCCACAGCAGAGGAGACCTAAGGCAAAATGAAGCAGCACCTAAAGATGATGTAGCCAAGCAGTGGCCCATGCATTAAAAAACACCACCCCTTGAAGAATTGCCGTGGCTTCAGACTATCTAGGAACGTAAAGAACGAGGCATCTGTTCAAGATGCTGCTCCTCTACTTCTCATCTTGGATGTGACTGCAAGGTTACCCTGAAATGTGAAGAGTGTAACAATGACAAGCACACCACGGCTCTTCATCCTGGTCCATTGCAATGGTCAGTCACAGCCTAAACCTCCCCAAAAAATGATGGTGGGGAGTCTGAACAGGACACTACACCAGAAGCAGTTGTAAGTCCTTTATAAACTGAAGTTTGTGGCAACCACTTTAAATCAAAATTGTGTTCAATTATGTTCAGACTTGAACTATTTTGTTAAAGTATATACAAAAGAGCACCCACAACAGGTCATAAAAATGTACACAATGCTTGATGATGAAAACAACATAGCTTAAGTTTTTCTACTTTTTCAAAATTAAAGCTGGCTCATACCCTTACAGGAACCAACGCAGACATATCAGTACTTTTTCTGACACGCCATTGGTCCCATTTTTGCCCAGTAAGTGCATACTTTAGACCAGTCTAAGTCATCCTCCAGAGGCTCGGATCACTGCTAAGAGGATTATCTGGCTCGTCTTTCTCTCTGATGCTTATGTGGCTGCTGCTCCTACTCTGTCCCGCTTCTGCTTTCCTCTGCGTGACAACGACCGGCTGCAGAGGCACCGGACAGCCCGTACAAGGGGGTCCGGTACCCCATACTCCCGGAGTACCCCCAACAGGAGCCCGCGGGGGACATGGTCAAACGCCTTCTCCAGGTCCACAAAGTACATGTAGACTGGTTGGGCAAACTCCCATGCCCCCTCCAGGACCCCAAAGAGGGAATAGAGCTGGTCCACTGTTCCGCGGCCGGGACGAAAACCGCACTGCTCCTCCTCAATCCGGGATTCGACTATCCGGCGGACCCTCCTCTCCAGGACCCCTGAATAGACCTTACCAGGGAGGCTGAGGAGTGTGATTCCCCTGTAATTGGAACACACCCTCCGGTCCCCCTTCTTAAAAAGGGGGGCCACCCCAGTCTGCCAATCCATCGGCACTGCCCTCGATGTCCACGCAATGCTGCAGAGGCATGTCAGCCAGGACAGTCCCACAGCATCCAGAGCCTTAAGGAACTCCGGGCGGATCTCACCCCCCCCCCCCCCCCCCCCCCCCCGGGGCCTTGCCGCCAAGGAGCTTTTTGACCACCTCAGCGACTTCAGCCCCAGAGATAGGAGAGTCCACCCCTGAGTCCCCCAGCTCTGCTTTCTCATCGGAAGACGTGTTGGTAGGATTGAGGAGGTCTTCAAAGTATTCCCTCCACCGACCTACAACATCCCGAGTTGAGGTCAGCAGCTCCCCATCTCCACTGTATACAGTGTTGATGGAGCACTGCTTCCCCCTCCTGAGCCGCCGGATGGTGGACCAGAATCGCCTCGAAGCCGTCCGGAAGTCTTCCTCCATGGCCTCGCCAAACTCCTCCCATGCCCGAGTTTTTGCCTTGGTGACAGCTGAAACCGCATGCCGCTTAGCCTGTCGGTACCCATCAGCTGCCTCCAGAGTCCCACAGGCCAAGAAGGCCCGATAGGACTCCTTCTTCAGCTTGACGGCATCCCTCACTGCTGGTGTCCACCAACGAGTCCTGGGATTACCGCCACGACAGGCACCAACGACCTTACAGCCACAGCTCCGGCCGGCCGCCTCAGCAATAGAGGCACGGAACACAGCCCATTCGGACTCAATGTCCCCCGCCTCACTCGGGACATGGTTGAAGCTCTGTTGAAGGTGGGAGTTGAAGCTCGCTCTGACGGGGGACTCTGCCAGACGTTCCCAGCAGACCCTCACAACACGTTTGGGCCTGCCAGATCTGACCGGCTTCCTCCCCCACCATCTGAGCCAACTCACCACCAGGTGGTGATCAGTTGAAGCTCCGCCCCCCTCTTTACCCGAGTGTCCAAGGCATGTGGCCGCAGGTCCGATGACATGACTACAAAATCGATCATCGAACTGCGGCCCAGGGAATCCTGATGCCAGGTGTACATATGGACACTCTTTTGTTGGAACATGGTGTTCGTTATGGACAATCCATGACGAGCACAGAAGTCCAATAACAAAACACCATTTGGGTTCAGAGGGGGGGACCATGCCTCCCAATCACTCCCCTC
Organism: Telmatherina bonti; assembly: GCF_933228915.1. NCBI lineage: Eukaryota > Metazoa > Chordata > Actinopteri > Atheriniformes > Telmatherinidae > Telmatherina > Telmatherina bonti. The sequence continues at coordinate 40,278,326 of NC_136613.1, forward strand.
CAGGTCTCACTGTCATTGCCCACATGAGCATTGAAGTCCCCCAGTGGGACAATGGAGTCCCCAGAAGGAGCACCCTCCAGCACTCCCTCCAAGGACTCCAGAAAGGGTGGGTACTCTGAACTGCCGTTCGGTGCATAAGCACAGACAACAGTCAGGACCCGTCCCCCCCACCCGGAGGCGGAGGGAAGCTACCCTTTCATCCACCGGGGTAAACCCCAACGTGCAGGCACCAAGCTGGGGGCCAATGAGAATGCCCACACCTGCTCGGCGCCTCTCACCGTGAGCAACTCCAGAATGGAAGAATATACAGCCCCTCTCGAGGGTACTGGTTCCAGAGCCCAAGCCATGCGTCGAGGTGAGTCCAACTATATCTAGCCGGAACCGCTCAACCTCGGGCACAAGCTCAGGCTCCTTCCCCACCAGAGAGGTGATGTTCCACGTCCCCAGAGCAAGCTTCTGCAGCCGGGGATCGGACCGCCAGGGTCCCCGCCCCTTGCCGCCGCCCAGCTCACACTGCACCCGACCCCTACGGCTCCTCCCGTAGATGGTGAGCCCACGGGAGGTGGGGCCCATGTAACCCTTTCGGGCTGAGCCCGACCGGGCCCCATGGGCGAAGGCCCGGCCACCAGACGCTCGCTCTCATACCCCACCTCCAGGCCTGGCTCCAGAGGGGGTTCCGGTTAACCCGCGTCCGGGCAAGGGAACATTTTATGCCCAGGTTTGTCGTCATCATAGGGGTTGATGAGCCGTGCTTGGTCTGGTTCCTCCCCTAGACACTTGTTTGCCATGGGTGACCCTACCAGTGGCATAAAGCCCCCGACAAGATAGCTGCTAGGATCTTCGGGACGCACAAACCCCTCCACCACGATAAGGTGACGGCTCAGGGAGGTGTTTATCATTTGTGTAATTAAAAAATCTCCCTGAGCTTCGGAATGCTCTTTAGTCCTTTTTTCTCTGCTAGTTCTGTTTGTCATGAGCCAATTTTATTCAGCCCACGTAAGTCAGTGCATTAACACGGCCTTGAGTACAGTATGTACCAACGGAGCACAACCCAGTTATACATACTTGTAGGTCCATCCAAGCCTCACAGCTGACCAGGACCAACTGGTTCACAGGTCCAGCATTCCTATACAAGTCACAGAGAACTATTAAACAGCATGAAACTTTTGAGCTCAGTAACCCAAATTCTGATGCAGAAATACAACCACAAGTAACTAGCTGTGTTACAAAAAGACAAACAGTGGATCCTGAGAGGTTCACAAAAGTCATTGTGTTCCTCAAGGTTCCGTACTTGGACCAATACTCTTCACGCAATATATATGCTCCCTTTAGGCAAAATTCTTAGACAACAAGGAATAAACTTTCATTGTCATGCAGATGATACTCTGATATACTTTTCCTTTAAACCAGATGAAAGAAATCAGCCAGATAGGCTACAAAATTGTCTCACAGACATAAAGAATTGGATGTCTAGAAATTTTCTCCTCTTAAACTCAGATAAGACTGAAGTAATTCTCATTGGATCTGAAAAACTCAGAGCTAAATTTCCCAGTTTTGTAATGAACTTGGATGGCATTACTTTAGCTTCCAGTGCTACAGTGAGAAACCGTGGAGTAATATTTGACTCTGAACTGTCCTTTGGCCCACATATTAAGCAGGTTACTAAAACAGCCTTCTTTCATTTACGTAATATAGCCAAAATTAGGGACATTCTGTCTCCGTGATGCAGAAAAACTGGTTCATGCTAGATTACTGTAACTCTCTATTACTGGGCTGTCCTAAATATGCCCTGAAAAGCCTTCAGCTGATCCAGAATTCTGCAGCCAGAGTCCTGACCAGAACCAGCAGGAGAGATCATATTTCTCCCGTTTTAGCCTCTCTTCATTGGCTGCCTGTTGAATCTAGAATAGAAATTGTCTTCCTTCTCCTTTCATACAAAGCCCTCCACAACCAGGCACCACTATATATCAAAGACCTCATTGTTCCTTATATACCAAGCAGAGTACTTCGTTCGCAGACTGCAGGCTTACTTGTGGTTCCTAGAGTCTCAAAGAGCCGAGCAGGAGGCAGAGCCTTTGGTTATCAGGCCCCTCTCTTATGGAATAAGCTCCCAGTTAGTGTTAGGGAAGCAGACACCCTCCCCACCTTTAAGACTAGGCTGAAGACTTATCTTTTTGATAAGTCCTATAGCTAGGGATGGTTAGCATCCCTTAGTTATGCTGCTATAGGTTTAGACTGCTGAGGGACTTTTCCTGATACACTGAGCTTCTTTCTCTGTCTCTTTATCTCTATCTCTATCTCAATTCGTTTTACCTGCAACATCAAAAACGCGGAAGCAGCAACTCCGCTTCATGCTATTTCCACTAATGACGCCCACCTCAAATGTCTGACCAATCACACGATACTTCTCAGAGTCCCGCAAGAAAAAAGTTTTGCCAGCCCGATGTGTCAAGACTGTCTTCATACGCGTCCGCGAGAACAAAATGTCGTCATTTTCTTCTCAGAGCCTCGAGAACAAGAAAAAAGTTCTCGCTTCTCGTGGAGTATGTAACAAGCTTAAGTTGGAGCTTCCAATTCAATCTGTTGGTTTCCTTATATAGACTATTATGAATTGGTTTTCATTATGTTTTTTTTCCCTGTCTGTAAAGCGTTTTGAGATGGCATTGCCGTGGTTTGACGCTATATAAATAAATTTGAATTGAACTGAATTAGATTCAAAATGGGAGCAGTTCCTATACACTTCTTCCACTCCTTGGGGAGATTTTTTGCAATCCGTGGTACTTCTGAACAGCTGCAATAAGACTTTTGGAGTAATTTTATTGGTCTTTGCAAAGAGTTGGAGTTAAAAAAAAAGTGGTGACAGACCACCAGAGATACGCCAACAACCAAGAATGGAACCTAGCATTTCATCCCACTTCATTCCTTGCACATGGGTGGTGCATGGGAACATAAACGGAGTTGCAAGGAGAATTTTTGACTCAGTACTAATCCACACTCCATCTTCCCCTATCCAACAAGGTCTTATGCACCTTTATGGCAGAAGTAATGGCCATCATCAACTCCAGGACTCTAGTTTCTGTCTCCTAGTGTCAAGTTGTTCCTCAGACTCTTACCCCTGCAATACTTCTTTCTAAAAAGCAAAGTGTTCCATCTGCTCAAGGGAAGTTTGTCTAGAAGGACCTGCATAAGCAACAGTGGTGTCAAAGTTCAAAGATTGTCTGATGAATTCTGGAATTGTTGGAAGCACAAATACCTGGAGACACGACAACTTAATAATAAATGGCAAGAGTTGAGTCTCAACATCATAAAGGGTGACATCGTCTTGCTGAAGGATGACTGTACAAGCCGGAATGACTGGTCCTTGGTGCTCTTAACAAACACCTTCCCAGATGACGATGGAAAAGTTAACAAGATTTAGATTAAGGTCATCAAGGATGAAGTGGCCAAAAAAATTCTCAACCCTTTAACAGAAGTTATTATGCTTCTAAAGAACAAAGACCAAACGGCTGTTAGGTTTATGATGTGTTTAGGTGTTAGTATGTGGTATCTTATTCCATATCAGGCGGGGAGTGTTCTGCCATTGATTTTGGCTTAATATTAGTGCTTTATATTAATTTGCCTCAGGATTTTCAATGGTGTCTTTTGTTTTTAAAGTCAATTTTGAGCCTGTGACAGAAAGTCAACCATGTTGTTTTAGTTCTCAGAGAGCTACATGCAGGGAAATTCTTCCTCTGAAATCTGCCATCCGTTTATGCCATCGTCACCACCGTGTGTAAGTTTTTAACTAATGTTCAGGAGCAGTATTTTGTTTCAGCCCTGCTTGTGGGAAATTTTAACTACAAAGGTGAATTTAATTTCTTATAACGTTTTGAATGGTTTAGGTGGTTTACTGGGGTGCAGACATGCACTATGCTAATATTAGCTACTTAATTTATTTTCTGCAGTTTTCCTATAGGCTGAAATGTGTACGTGGTTCATCAAATTAAAGTCCTGACTCGTGGATTCATTAGAATGGAGCTTACTGCTAAATGGTATTGGATACATACAAGGAGAGCAGGTGGCTGAGACCAGTATGATCACGATCTAGGCCTGGTCCGAGCCCAGTCTAAACCCAGTCAATCAACAGAAAATTAGCATCTTATAGACATTTGTAAACACAGAAACATATTAACATGTACTTTGGATTATTTATAAATAGTCATATTTAATGTAATATTTTTGAGCAGGGAAGGTAAGGAGGTGTTTAGTTTTCTTTCCTGGATCTGTTCCAATCATACATCTACATTCCTGTGCTGCCTTAGGCCTTGGTAACCATGGAAACCAGTGTGTCACAGACTGCATGAATAATATTTCATTCATCTTTTCTGTGGCACCTCTTTTTTTGAAGCCCCGATCATCTCAGAATAATCCCACATGGAGGTTTTATATCTGGTTTATTCATCTCTTCGGACAAAAACTGGTTTTCTTCCACTGACCTGACTGTTAGTGTCTTTTTCCATTCAGCAGCTCTTAGCTTGCACTCTCACTCACTGTTTCATCATCTGTTTTACACATGGCAAAGAACTGGGTTGGACTGTAAGGTCAGGAAACACCTTGAAAGTAATTCAGGTAAACAGAACACATTCTGAATCCGCCTTCCACATGTCTCGCAGAGATAATGTGCTGGATAAAAAGCATGGCATCTAAGTTAGTCTTCATTGGCACAGATTCATTCTGGACTGGATAATACATCACAGTAACTAAAATAGGAGCATAAAATAAAAATGAGGCCATGGTGAACATTGTAACTTCTTACAAGCCAGTCTGAGTTACCTGGTGTAAGGAGGATGACGGACATGGTGATGAGGGAGCAGACCACTAGGATGACCAGCAGAGCAATGGCAATCCCCTTCCAGTTCCTCTGAGGAGGACTGACACCACCCAGGTCCTGCAGAGAGGTGGTTAGAAAAACATCAGAGGATGGAGGTGTTGAAGTCTGAGCTGTGGTTTTTATGTTGTATGTAAGATTGGACTACAAATGAAAACAGATAATAATGACATGACTGAAATTCATGGTGCATTTAGGTCAAAGTTTGTGCAGCATGTACCAACTGTAAATACCAACTGTAAGTACCTCTGTAAATCCTGTAGTATCATTAGATGAACATCAGAGTATTTGTGATATAAAAATGGCCTTAATTTTGGGAGGTTTAGGTGTTTTATGTCAATCACTTCGAGACATGATATTTGTTCCTCCTGTTTGTTGCAGATTTCAAAGGTTTCATAGCAGTGTCATGCTACTAAAATTTGATTAATTGAAAGAAGGACATTTTATCTACAAGACAACTCACAAACATAAAAAGCATCACAGCAGGGTGAAAGGAGCATTAAACATCAGTTAATTTAATAAAAAAAAGAAAAAAAAAGAATTCAAATTAAAACAAAAGTAGATCTGTCTATCTGAACATAATCCACCAGTCTGCTCTTCCAGCTCTGTCTCCTGATGTTTCATCATCACATCTGTACATGTGGTCCCTGTCTGAAAAATGTGAACAGAAACTCATGTGTTTTTCTGAAATCATACTTGAACACTTCATCACCATGAATCTTGGTTCTGCTATGATGGTCATATGTAGGTAAATGGGAAGAGGGTGAAAGTAAAACTAAATGGACTTGTACTTCTATAGCACTTTTCTAGTCATGCAGACCACTCAAAGCGCTTTACACTACTTGTCACATTCACCCATTCACACACACATTCAACACACTCATACCCCGATAGGCAAATCGGGGGGCAGCTTGGGGTTCAGTGTCTTGCCCTAGGACACTTCGGCCTGTTAGGGGAAGCCTGGAATCAACCCCCCAACTTTCCAGTTGAAGGACAACTGCTCTTCCTCCTGAGCTACAGCCGCCCAAAGCTAACTGTAGCTCCACCAATCACTTCCCCTTCTCTACTGAAAACACCATTCAGTGCTGCAAGATATAACCACTTCATTGCTTAGGACTCCACAACACTTTACACCTGCGTTCTGCTTCACACACCAGGTCACACTGCAGATCAACAGGGTCATCCATCATACAAACCCAAGATCACATTATGGGAGGAAGAGAGGAATAGAAAGAGACAAGATGACAGAGAACAAGATGAGACGAGTCAATGTCAGAGTGAATTTTACTGACTGGAGAGAACTCAGAGTTGAGGTGGGATGCAAGGACAATGCTGATTCTACAGTTGACGGGAGCATGTCATTGCTTCTCTTTAGTAACAGGTCAGATGAGAGGTGATCCTCTGCATGGTGAAGGATTTGCAGAGAAACACTGCAAAACAAAAGCAAATATTTCTAAATTGACAGGTAAGTGCTAAAAAGCAGAAAATGTCTGCATGGATTGATCTTTTCCTTCAAATAACAAACTGATGTGAAAGCATCCCTCATGCCAGGGCAAGGAATCTGCATGTGGGCAGCTGATGGACATTAAGGCCTGTAGATTAGGAACTGGGGTGTGAGGACTGCGGAGTACACAGTATGTTATGTTATGTATGGTGGAACAGGTAGTCAGGAGGTCTGTGAAGCTCCTCTGTGCATCTCCATTTCTGAATCCTGATATTTAGCAGGTTTCCACATCTGGTGCCTCTGACAAGGTGAATTAAGACTTCCTCCTCTGGTATAATTACTTTTCTGGCCTTAGTTACAGACTGTTACTGAAGTACAACCTCAGAAAAGCTGCTTTTACATTAATTTCCCTTATCATCTCTTGGAACATACCACAGGCTGTTTTTGTCAGCATAAGCAGCCTCATGCCGACACAATACTCATGACACTAATCTGTTATGAGGACTTGGCTCATGTCATAAATATGACACAAAGCTGATGTGTCCTTGAAACTGAGCATGACCCTAAACTCTTCTGCCACTACCCAGGACATTCCCTCTTCCCCTCTTTGTAACTCAATTTATCTTCTATTCATTAATCTAATAATCAGTGTGTTTAACCCAGTGCTTCTCGGTGATGGTGGTCCCACCCACCTGGGGGTGTTCAGAGACTGTGAAATATTGTGAGAGCCTGTTGACTAAGGGGGGCGTTGAAGTGTTCTCATTGGGCATTGGAAATCAGTTGTTCACTGATAATGATCAGTCCATATAGGTCAATGGTCGGCAGCTGGACAATAATATCTGTCTCACTACAAACTTATTTGCAAGAATTAGTTGTCAATGTCAATTTGTCAATAGCAACACGGTGGCCTGGTGGTTAGCACTGTGACCTCACAGCAAGATCCTCAGCTAGGGGCTCAAACAGTGGCCTTTCCGTGTGGAGTTTGCGTGTTCTCCCCATATCTGTGTGGGTTCTCCGGCTTCCTCCCACCATCCAAAGACATGCAATGGTCTGGCGACCTGCCCTGGTGATCTGTCCCCCGTGACCCTCAAACTAAGCGACTGAATGAATGAATATTTGTCAATGTACAGACACGGTTATAGTGCTGTGTTAAAATATACACATGGTCTCTTTTAAAATGGTCAAGCTAGAGAGAGGAGAGAGAGTCAAGGATATGTCAGAGTGTCCATCTGTGTTCATATACCAGCTCTGAAGGAGCTCTGGGATTTTGCAGAGTTATGCGAGAGCTTGGAAGGTAGATGAAGGCGGGGTCTTGTACGAAATGTGTTGTTTGTTGGCTGCTCTGTTGTCAATAAATGGTTTTCTTTCAACAACGGCTCATCATTTGACAGAGACTGGGGCGTACAGCATGTCAGCTGAGTCAGCAGCAGAGGAATTAGCTGTGAGAAACTTCCTGTTTAGCAGTGAATGTTTCGCTACAACAAAGAAAGTTTATCAGCCTCTCCCTTCTCTCTCAAATGTATACAAACACACACACACACACTCACTTAGACATACATCCACACAACATCCATTCCCAACACTTGTCTTAAACATCACGCATACACCTACCTAGTCATATATTGCTGAGCACAGAAACACCATCACAGGAGCTTCTGCACCAGGAGTCGACCAGACCGCAGCATCTGGGGCACCATCACGAGACCAAAGACATGAAAGGTGACCCCGCAGCCATGGCGGGTATGACACCCAGTGCAGAGGGCCCCCTCTGAGGAAAATAATAAAACAATAAAGATTTTTAAGAAAAAGCAATACAATCAGTCATAAAATATCACTCATATTGAAAAAGAATAAAATGTCTGAAAGGAATTGGGTAAAAATGAATTAATGGAATATCCACACTAACATAATAAATATTAAATGAAAGCCCAATTAAAAAAAAAAGAGTTTTAAAATTGCTTTGAAAAACATGAATGTTCTCTGAAGCCCTGAGGTCCTCTGGCAGGCTGTTCCAGAGATGGGGGCCATCATATTGGAAAGATGCCTCCACATGGGTACGGGTCCTGACGTTAGGAATGACTAGAAGACGAGCACCAGAGAGTTTCAGGGTCCGCCAGGGCACATAGAGTAAAAGTAGATCAGAAAGAGGGTTAACCCTAAGCCTAACCCTAAGAAGGCCCAAAACTGTTAAGACATTTAGAAACTAGTAAAAGGAACTTAAAATCAACTATGAAACACACAGGAAACCGATGCAATGACCTGAAAAAAGGTGTAATGTGGACCCACCCCCTGGTCTTCATCAGGACACGTGCAGCAGAATTTTGTAATAATTGAAGAGCCAAAATCCTCTTTTTAGGAAGACCAGAAATCAGGACATTACAGTAGTCTATGCAATAAGTGAAAACAGCATTAGCATCTCTGTGTTACCCTGAGAGAGAATAGGACGGACTCTAGTGATATTTGAGATGATAAAAACCAATTCTTGTTTTGTTCTTAATATGTGGGACAAAGCTAAGGTCAGAGTCAAGTTTTTCACCTGCAGATATAGATGCAAGGACAATGCCTGTGCTTTTAAAACGTATTTCTCTCTCAGGACCGGTAAGTAAAACTTCAGTTTTGTCCTGCTTAAGCTGTAAAAGGTCTTCCAGGATGCAGCTAAAAAGGGCATCCATTGGTCTAGTGTCATCAGGACACATGGAGACATAAAGCTGTGTGTCATCTGCTTAACAGTGATTCCATGTCTCCTGATGACACCACCAAATGGGAGCACTTGCAGACTGAATAGAACAGGGCCTAGAACTGATCCCTGAGGAACACCACATGTAATTTCATCTATCTTCGAAGAGCATGTAACCAGACCTACCAGGAATTTTCTGTTTGCAAGTTAGGATGTGAACTATCTGTAAACAGCACCAGAGAGACCAACCAAGTGTTTAAGTCTTTTCAAAAGGATAGTGCAGCGTTTGACACAGTCCATCGCACTAAGATCCAGCAGTACCAAGACTGTTAGTTTCTGTGAATCTTAATTACACCTAATATCATTCAAGATAAGGGCCGTCTCTGTGTTGTGGTTTGTTCTAAATCCAAACTGAAACTTCTCTACAACATTATAGCTATCAAAGAAATGATCAAGTTGGATAGGAACAAGTTTTTCGAGAATTTTGCTTAAGAACGGCCGGTTGGATACAGGTCTGTAATTGTTCAAATTGTTAACATCCAGCTTGCTCTTCTTCATGTGGGGCCTCAGCATCACTGTTTAGAGGGCAGCAGGAAAGACTAGGGTCTGGAGAGAGAAGTTCATCATGTTCAAGAGCTCCTCTCTGAAAGATCCACATGATGTTTTAAAAGTGCAGGTGGAATGGAATCTAAAATACATGTGGTGGGTCTCACTGTAGAGACAACTTTGTCCAGCATCTCAGCATTGACCAGAACAAAACTGTCCAGTGTTTCCTCAGGTAAAAACACTCATAAAATGGCATAAAATCAGTGTTATTGGAGGATAAAACGTTGCATCTGATAGTGTTTATTTTACTTGTGAAGTGGTCAGCAAACTTCTCACAGAATGGATCTGATGGAGTTATTTAAAGTATGCTGGAATTGGGATTAAATAAGTGGTCGATGGTGGAAAAGATCATTTTGTAAATGTGCTTATTATTATTGATTAATTTGGTAAAAGAAAAATTTCTTTCCTTTTTCACAGCATTGATTTATATTTTCAGCTGGTCGCAAAGATTCTGGTGGATAATTATTTTATTTTCCCTCCATCATCAATCTGTTTCATTTTCTTGACAGATTTCTGATTTTCTGGCTTCTCCAGCGGGAGGAAGTTTAGTTTGTACCTTTTTTGCTGTAAGTGGGGCAACCGAATCAAGGTAACACTGAAGTCTACTGTTAAAAGTGTCAACAATAAGATCACAAGGGGCAGGTGACATGACTGGAGGACATTTATCTAAAATAGTAAGAATATTAGTGGCAGCTTTGGGGTTTAGATAGTGCGTCCTCACAGTTCGTACCTGTTTGGGTTTGGGTCATCATTCATTGATTGGATTAAAATACTATACAGCAACCCAAATGCATGTCTAAGACAATGATCAAATTTCTCCAAGCTTCTGCTTAGAGAGGGGCACCAGACTGGGCTGCCCACTTTCTCCATCACTCTTTGCCATTTTTATCAAACCCCTGGCACCTGCCATAAGACAGAATAAAGAAATCAAAGGAATTTGTGCTAAAAAATATAAAACATAAAATAAGTCTTTATGTTGATGACATTTTACTTTTCCTTCACAACTCACAAACATCTCTTTTTCAGACAATCACACTCATTAATAAATTTTCATTAATATCAGACTATTAACTGGTCAGAGGGGTTACTGCCCCTCGATTTTAATTACAAATAACAAAAACTTCACAATCATTAGTGGGGAGGGAGTAAGGGGAGATGGGGTTCTCTCATAGGGGGGTGGGGTTGTCAGGCGGGGTTGGAGGTTGGGGCACATATAGGGGGATTGTGTATGAACGGAGACAGAAAGGTGAATTGGTGTATGTATGTGTAGGGAGAGGTGGGAGACTGGATGTGGGATGCTGTGTGTGTGCAGATAAAGAAGGGAGTGTGTGAATTAGGGGTGAGTAGGGGGGGTGTGTGTCGAGGTGTGTAGAGAGGGAGCTCTTGAGGGGAGTTGCGTTATGGGGTGTGTATGTGTGTATGGGGGAGTATGTGAGCGGGGCAGCGAGGTAGGAGGTTTGAGCTGGAGCGTGTGTAATGGACGGGGCGGGTAGGGTGTGTAGGGAGGGAGTATGTGCATGTGATTGAGTGAGTGGGAGAGCGTGTGCGTGTATATGCATTGGAATGTGGTGTGTGTGTGTGTGTGTGTGGGGGGGGGGGGGGGGGGGGGGCTTGTATCCGGGGAGCGCAGCTGGTGGCACCTGCTGGGGCCTGATCCCCCTGAGTGCGGGGGACTCCGGCTGGGGCTCCCCTCCGCCCCCTCGTTGGTGGGGGCATTGAATGGGTCGGTTGGGGCCTCTGCTTGGTGGTGGTTGCCAGCTACCTGGGTCTAGAGGTCCTCCTGGCCTGCCTCTTGACGTTGTGTGGGCGGGGCCACATTGGCATGACCTCTCTTCTCTGAACACGTTCCACTCTGTATGTTCTGCATGTGACACAGTCACTGAGTCGTCTGCAGGATTATTCACTAACAGCAGCTGGTTTTCTTTGTCTCTCATTTATATTTAACCCGATAGTTTTTGGTGCTTCTGACAGTTGACTAGTCCTCCTCAGGGGAATATGAATCTAAGATTGGCCTGTTTGTGTCTATGTGTGTGTATGTGCATGTACATGTGTTTATATAGGCGAATGCGTATGGGTGTATATGCATATGTATATGCATATGTCTGTTTTTCCCTTTCTTTCTCTCTCTTTTTTCCCCTATTTCTATGAGGTGTTTTCTTTCTCTTTCCCTTCATCTTTCTGTCTCTCTTCTATCCTCTCCACTCTGGTCCAGCAGTAGAAACTCTGTATTACATATATGCAAAATAAATAGAGAATTGAAATAAGAATCCAGAAAATCAAGAGAATCATCATGCTCATCATGCTCCCCCTTGGCAAAGTAAATTTGCTCAGCAGAACACAGCATCCAGACCATCATTTTGCTTGCTTTAATGCTGTTCAAAACACACACAAAAACCCACAGCAGTGGTTGGAAAGAGCCAGGTCTACAACAGAGGTCACACACCTGTGTGACCATAACAGAATCTTCCCCAAGGTAATTTGATGTCTTGCCTCGCTAAGCAGTGGTGGTGTGGAAGATCACAAAAAAGCGAGATGAGAGCAAGTTGAGTCAAGCACATTATTTGTTCCATCAGTCAAAAGGGACAAAAAAAAACGGAAGAGCACAGTCTTGGAAGGATAACAGAAACTTCTGAAGTTATACTTCAGTCCTGTTACTATCCAATTCATTGTAGTCTAGTTGAAACAAATCATTTACATGATCCACTAGGGTCGCCACTAGTACGGGACGCACTATGTGGGAGTGCATCAGGACCAGGATCAGGATGAAAAACTTCCATCAGGACCAGGATCAGGAAGGTAAACCTAAATCAGGACCAGGACCAGGAAGAAAACCTCCATCAGGACCAGGATCTGAAAGGTAAACCTCCATCAGGACCAGGATCAGGATGAAAAACTTCCATCAGGACCAGGACCAGGAAGGTAAACCTAAATCAGGACCAGGATCAGGAAGAAAACCTCCATCAGAACCAGGATCAGAAAGGTAAACCTAAATCAGGACCAGGATCAGAAAGGTAAACCTCCATCAGGACCAGGATCAGGATGAAAAACTTCCATCAGGACCAGGATCAGGAAGGTAAACCTAAATCAGGACCAGGATCAGGAAGAAAACCTCCATCAGAACCAGGATCAGAAAGGTAAACCTAAATCAGGACCAGGATCAGAAAGGTAAACCTCCATCAGGACCAGGATCAGGAAGGTTAAACCTCCATCAGGACCAGGATCAGGAAGGTTAAACCTCCACCAGGACCAGGATCAGAAAGGTAAACCTCTATCAGGACCAGGATCAGGAAGGTTAAACCTCCACCAGGACCAGGATCAGAAAGGTAAACCTCTATCAGGACCAGGATCAGGAAGGTTAAACCTCCACCAGGATCAGGATCAGAAAGGTAAACCTCTATCAGGACCAGGATCAGGAAGGTTAAACCTCCATCAGAACCAGGATCAGAAAGGTAAACCTAAATCAGGACCAGGATCAGAAAGGTAAACCTCCATCAGGACCAGGATCAGAAAGGTAAACCTCCATCAGGACCAGGATCAGGAAGGTAAACCTAAATCAGGACCAGGACCAGGAAGAAAACCTCCATCAGGACCAGGATCAGGAAGGTTAAACCTCCATCAGGACCAGGATCAGAAAGGTAAACCTAAATCAGGACCAGGACCATGAAGGTAAAACCCTATCAGGACCAGGATCAGGAAGGTAAACCTCCATCAGGACCAGGATCAGGAAGGTAAACCTCCATTAGGACCAGGATCAGGAAGGTAAACCTCCATTAGGACCAGGATCAGGAAGGTAAACCTCCATTAGGACCAGGATCAGAAAGGTAAATCTCCATCAGGACCAGGACCAGGAATGACAACGTCCACGAAGACAAGAACCAGGAAGAAAGTTGCCATGTTCTATCAGCAAGTCTCCAAGCAGACCTGCTGGAGGTCTGCAAGAGGTCTCATCTACACTCTCAAAAATAGAGGTACAAGATAGGGACATTTCTGTACCTATTGGTACATTTTAAAGAAATGTTCTCTCAAAAGTACAATTCTGGTCTTTAAGAGACCAGAAGCACCTTCAGAGTATGAAAAAGGGTTCGAAGTGACATAAAGTACAAATTTGTACCATTTTAACCATAAGGGTACCTGCAGCATTGAAAAGTGTTTGTCGTGACATAAACTATTGTTAGCAGCAGTGCTTTAAGTGGGCCGGCACGCAGCGGTACACAGTACCGGCACTTTTAAATTCTATCCTTTTGCGTACTGGGACTATTTTTTACAGCGAATGGTGCATACTGGGACTTTTACCAGCTTTTCTTCAGCAATCAGTATACCCCCCTATGACTTGACCACATATTACAATTGATATTTGATGATTTTATTTTTAAAAAATTTAAAAAGTCGCCTCAAAAGAAATGTATTGTTAAGACCAGTTTAGACGCACAGCACTTGCTGTAGCCCACAACGTCAGTATTTTGAGTCTTTTGAAGAGTACTTCTAGATTAAAGATAAGATAGTATTGCTAAGTGGCATGGACCAGGTCTAATGCTGTGAAAAACATAAAAAACATGACTTGATAAGGTAAAGTTGAACTTGATAAGGTACAAAAATAGACCAGAACTGAAGGGTACTGAAATGTCTCTCAAAAGAGTACAACCCCAGCGACAAGTATTTGTACCTTTTTACACTCAAAAAAGACAAACAGCCTGTTTGTCCAAGTTACTAATCTCTAACATGTAGTTTCTACATAAAAAAAATATGATTTAAGATTTACATAATTAGTTTGAATACATCTTACTTAAAACTTTACAAGAATATATTTACTTAATTGATGTATGTTGAACTAACTTGAAGGAATCAAGTTCAAATACAGACGTGGATAATCTTGGAAACTATCGCGAGATCAGATTACAACTTCAGGGAAGGAGAGCTGACGGCGCGTGCGTTGCTGCCATTTCCTTCAGACAAACCTGAGGAGCACTTGTAAGGGTTAAGGTGAGCTTACTCTTATGTAATTTAAAAAGTGTTACCATGCTTGAACGTGCCTTACTATACATACATGTGCATCTGAATTTAAGTATTTGGTAAATGAATTTATGACTTTACAATGAGGGGGGGAAGCTAGCCGTTGGTCACCGTGATGCTAACGACAAAATGTAACGGGCGGCGCAACAGTTAGCTTAATTAGTTCAACATGTTAGTGCAATTTATGTTAGATGATCGTGGTTTCGTAAGTTTACCATGTTGTTGACATTTTTAGACGTATTTTTAATCTTTTAAGACGAAAATGGAGAGATACAGTTTACACGGTTTTCGATGTAACGCAGTGAAACACTGAAAAGGCAGGTGAAACCCCTCGCAACCACCGGGACACGCGGAGTTATTTGCTGCACCTGTCGCTTCATCTTAGCTTAATATTTTATGGCTATAATCCAGCTGCTATCTTCGACTCTCTGGAAACATCAGGTTGATGCGACACATTTTCAGATGCACGCTCGCTGTCTACTTGTGGGGTGGTGTTATGTGTTTGTGGGTCAAGGCGCATTAACGCTGTTTGTAACACAATTGTTAAACACGCGACTACGTAGGGATAGAAATGTCACACAGTCATGTAAATAAAATAGATCGCTTCAAACTGTGCAGTTATTTAAAGACAAGGGGCATACACATAAATACATCTCTGCAAACAAAGGGGACCGCACCCCAACTAGTGTCAGGGTCTTCAGTCACGAGAAATAGATAAGAATGTCTGCGTTTTCAGGGTGGTGAAGACAGAAACATTTGCTTTATGGCAATGGAAGCTTGTGTTGTTCAGCTGCCTGCTCATGCAGCAGCATGTACAACCAAGCAAGCAGAATTTTGTGTTCGACTTATTTCTGAGGCACAATATAGCTTAATATGAATAATGTTTGGATGATGATGATGATATTTGGAGGAAGGTTTATTACTGAATTACTGTCCACCATATCCAGCAGGTGAATCAGCTGAGACTTTGGAACAGATAAGACTCAATCTGCTGTCTGAAGTAAACATCCGAAATAATGAAAACAAAGTAGCTGCCATGATGGACAAGACTTTTGCACTGAGACGTCATGAGGTGGTCCAAGATGCACCCATGGTAGCGGGTTTCAAAGCAAGGTGGCCAGGTCTCTTCAGTGTGAGGGAGGCAAGTAAATATAATGTAAACACAATGTTGGACTGTTTCTCAAAATGCATGACCATCATTATTCTTTTTTTCTGTTTAATTTCAGGTGAATTCAGAATTCAAGAGAATAACCACAGTTGAACTGCAGTCCAAGTTCTACTCACAACTAGATGCACACTCGGAAAACTTGATGAAGGTGTTTGCCAGAAAAAGAGGAGTCCTTGGGAAGAAGATAAAGGGAATGATGGTTCCAATGACTCAAGTAAGATAACATGCCGGGAAACTTAAGTTTTGATGTCCAGAATTTCATAACGATAATGTGACTAAGTATCAGAGATATGTAAGCAAAGAAGACACCTCAATTATTACTAATTGAAACTCCCCAACTTGTCATTTTTTTCATGTTGATAACTCAGTTGCACATAAATGTCTGCACTTCTTGTCATTTTAGACCAAAAAAGAATTATTGAACATAGAATTACAACAAAACAGGTACCAAGTTCTACAGTTAATATTTATGAAACCTAAAATTGGAGTGAAAAATAATTTGTCTGACCTAATTATTTTTTGCATTACATTAAACATTTTATTCACCGATATTCTGCATGCATATATATTAAGGCTCTGTGTGGCTGATCTTTGTACCAAACCACATAAATCTTCAAGAGCTGTATGTTAGACAACTTGATGTTTTTTTTAGTGCATTGTTATCACTACTTGAACAGTACATGGGATGTGTTTTCCAGACACACTTGGTTGCAGTTTTTTGTGTATCATTATTGCCAGCTTTCTTCAAATGTAGGATTTAGGTGTTGGATAATTTGGATAAATGGTTTCATTGACAGTTAATTTATTCCAGAAATTCCTGACTAAAATGTCATTAGGTTTGACCAAATCTAAGCTAAATTAGTTAACAGTTGGCTAAAGAGGGATCATTATTTTTTCTTTTTACATTGATGGGTAGGAGTAGTAAAACAGGTCATATTATAACCTAATAATACAACCTGTATTTTTAGAAAAGTATATTAATTCATATGGACATTACTTTGAATTACCTACACCGATATTTTTATAACATTACATTTCAAGATACAAGATAAGAACTTGTATTGTAATTGAGCCAGCATCTCAGCACAATGAAATTATCAGGACAGTTAAAGATGTGAAATTATGATAAAAGTAGAAATTACTTTATGTGGCTACTACAGTATAGTGTAAACCTTAAGTAACCTTTTCCAGAACGTGTCATTTAGTGATCATCCATTTTTCTAGCTTACATAATCCTACGCTATTTCTAGGTTAAGATTCATATCTCCTATGGTCAATGAATAACAGACAGGGTGTACCCATAAAAGTTTCAGTCTCATCATAGGGTAACACAGAGGACAGACATCTGCCTAATGAATATCAAGTAAAGATATTCAAATCATATGACTACTTAAAGCCACCCCCTACATTTGCACCTAGGTTAGTTTTAAAGACATTTTCTGTGCCAATTGGTTTTGAACCTAATGGTTTGATCTGTGTGTGAGCATCCTTTTCTATATTTCATTATTAGGTTGACAGCATTGATGTGAGAAGAGAATGCATCCTCAGAGGCTTGACTGTGTATCTGAATGAGGATCAACAAAAATTTATCAAGGACTACAGGGTAAGTTTAACAGTCATCATGTAATATTAATAAAATAATTATACATCATAAAAAATGTGGTCATCCCTCACACATGGAAGGTTGTAAGGGATGAAATTTAAATAGGACAGACGTTTTGGGGTTTTTTCTCTTTTTTGTTAAAACTGTCTCTGTCTCTATAGTACATATGTACTATAGTACATAGTACACTCTATAGTATACTGTGGTGGGTGTGAAGAATTTTCCATGATGAAGACAAATGTGTTCAGATAGCTCCAGTCTGGTTGTCTCCAGGTTATGTCCAATGATATTACCAGCTTTATTGATCATTTTAATGATCCTACTGACATCCCTGGAGTTGTTACTGCTCCCCGTTACACTATAGCATACTTGATGACACTGGCCATCACGCTCTGGAATACCATCTCTCACAGGTTGCTGCAAACATGGAAGGATTGAAGCTTCCTTTTACCAAATTCTTTCACATCTGACCATGAACTATTGTTCAGAAGTACATCCCTCAGCTGTGTAGCAGTTAAAATTCATTCAACTCTTACACAATTTCTCTGGTTCCTTTTGTTCAGGCACTGTGAAGAACACTTAAAATGGAGAACTATATATTATCAAATTTCATGTTTTTGAATTGTTTCAGTTCACATTATTCTAATATACTACTTTGAGCAGCACAAGCTCTTAGATCTATGCCACTAGGTCCAGAAGTGTTGTGCAGCTTTGAACTTCCAGAAGCTTTGAATATGAACCCCTCCCAGACACTTCACTGCTCCAGGTGGAGATTCAGCTTCGCGATTTATATCAACAGCAGCGGCGCCTGGTAAAATGTACAGTTCTAACCTGTGATATCAGTCAGCAGTGACGAGGCATGGCGAGGTGTCGGCTGCCAACGCATGTTAACAGTCTTGTAATCCGTCCCTCATCTGTCTCTCCTGCACACACGCAGAGTCAAAGCACATGTTTTAGGCAGCATTTGACGGCAGGCTCTGTTCCTGCAGCAAACTTTTATTCCAGATTAAACAGACACACCTTTAACAGGCTTTTAACCAAGACATCGGCTAGTTCTTAGATACTTTGGACATGTTTACAAGTCACTCCTTCTTTCTACGGGAATTCTTCTTTTTAATCTTTTATAAGACAGAAATTTGCGACCGTTTGAGAACTGTTTCTCCACACATTGAGCGCGTGCACAAACACGTTGGCACATTTTAAAATACGATACTTTTAAAACATTTTAAATCATTTTCCTCATGCATTAGGTAGTAACAACACATGCAACAGCTTCACAAATATACATTTATTGGTTTACTTTGGTTGAGTTTCTAGTATTTGTTTTACAAATTATAATAATTTTTTTAAAAAATCGTTAGAGTACTAGATAACTCAAACAAATAATCGACAGAGTACCCGATTACAAAAGTACTCGATAGTTGCAGCTCTAGTTCACTACCATCTGAGTCTTCGTCATTCATTTGTTAGAGCATAGCAAAGCGTTTTTTGTAAAGCCCAGTTGCCTAGCAACGCTGATTCTGTGGCTAGTCTCATCATTTTACATTTTCTATGGGGTCAAAATGACTCCCTCTTCAATCTACAAGTTACCTTTTCTTAATGTAATTTTTGGTGTAGAGTCAGTGCAAAATTGATTTAATTTTTTTTTCCTTTTTTTTTTTTTTTTTTTTCCTTTAAAAGAAAAGCTATTTGTAAAACCTTAAACATTTACTTTTTTTAATTGTTCTCTTACAGAGCGACGATCAGTCCATTGAAAGAGACATGGCAGAAACGGTGTTTGGGATCTATGTGGTTCATCCAGAGGGTGCAGAAGCTGATGACTGCACTGAGGATATCGGGATAATTTTGGAGGGGGTGGAGGTACTAAGTGGTTTGCCAAGTGTCCCATTTGCAATGGCAATGTTTCTTGGACTTGTATATGCTCTGAACATCAGCTACCCTCCTGAGTTAAAGTATACATTTGAAGCAGTGCAGAAATCATAATGGAGATGGATGGAAACAGGTTGTCGGCCAAGGTACAAACTCAAAACGCTGCTGGCACGTCAATGAACATGAAAGAAAGCCCATGTTGATTTTACTGGCTGCCCATCTAACTGTTCTTTATAAATGTATAAAGTTAAGAATAATGAAAGAAGTTTTAATGTTGCCAAATCTGACTTTGGAAGAAGTAGTCTCAACAGTTTACTGCTATGTATATTACATCATACATTTGTTAACTTTAACTCAGTTTTGTAACATAGCAGCCCAAAGACTACTAAAGTGTGGCCTTTAAAAGAAACATGAACAGCAGTGTGAAAAACTCATGACTTGACTTTGTCTTTGGAAGCACTTTTTCTTTTATTTTTTTCAAGTACTTCCTGACTTAAAATATACATTTGAAGCTGGGGAGATACAGCAAAAGTTATTTTATATTTTATTTTTGGAGATAGAAACAGATTATCAGCAAAAGTACAAGCTCAAAATGTTGCTTGCAGAAAAATTACAAAAAAAAGGAAGCATATTTCCAAGACTTCCTAATTGTTTTTGTTTTATGTTAAATTTTAAAAGTAGCAAAGTTTGGCTTTGGGAGAAGTATTCTCAAGTTTACTTGGGATTTCATGAAAAAAATTTAACTTTATTGCACTTACTTTATTATACAAGCCAAAAGCACTTTATTTTGCATTGTAATACATACCATGACAGCAATGTGAAATAATGAAAACTGTCAATATCCTTGTTTTTTTTTTTTCATTTTGTAGATTGTACTGAGCTGCTGCAAGGAAAATTACTTATGTTGTTTTTTTTTTCCTTGTCTTAAAACTTAAGACCATGTTCTGTGTCATTACTGTAGCCACTGTGTTAATGTGCTTGAATGTAGCCTGTCCGGAAAACTTCCTTCCATTAAGAGCATTATTTGTGTTGTTTGTGAAATAAGCACTAAAAACTTGTTTGCATTTAAGAAACTGAAAATGATGTCCTGCTGTTTACTTTTAAATGTTTTATTATGCATTTATTCAGATTTTGTACGCCAGTGTCAACATGTTAAAAGTAAATCCTCTGGTGAAAAAACTTTGGTTGAGACAAATGAAAACTTTATTTCTACTTTGACACCACAAAATTTTTTATTTGGATGAACTAGAAGAAGTCATGGAAATAATTTCCACATAATTAATTTATTTGTTGTCAACATTAAGGATTTTAGTTATTTTAACCAAATATCCTTGGTTTGGGTCATCTAAATATATCAGGGTTAGTCAAACATATGTTCTATGGTTCAGTGTGAACCTATTAAAAGATGTCTTTTCAACAGTTTTTATATTAGCTTAGGTTACACAATATCCTTAAGTAAATTTTACCCATGAAAATTAGGTTGAATTAATCTAAAGTGATAGTTTAAAACAAACTTATATAAAAGAAGTTAAAGAGACACAGTTAAACTGGGTTAAACTGGAAAGAATAAATTAAGTTGAACAAACTGAAATAAATTAGGTTGACCCAAATAAAGTATATTGGATTAAAAGAACAACTTTTTTTTATGTTGAAAAAGATTAATTTAATGGTGTGGAAATCATTTCCATGATTTTTTTAAGTTCATTTAACAAATCATTTCTTTGAGTGTAGGTACAAGCTGGTACCTCTATTTTTGAGTGTGTAAGGAACATTTTTAGATTTATATTGTTTCTTGTCTTCAGTTTTTCTGTTCGTCTTCCAAGAGAGATGATATGATACTCCTCACACACACAAACGTATTTGATGCAGTTTCTCAGCAGCTTTGCATGAGGGACTCCTCTCTCCTGCACATGCACGTGTTCGGTATGAAAGGCAGCTACTGTCGGAGCAATCCAGGTATTTATAGAGCTATGAGCTTATTCCAGCCTCTGCTCTGACCTTGGTGTTGATGTGACAAATGGGATGAAGCTCAGCCTCCTGAACAATGACAGAGAGATAAAGCTCCAGCTGCACAGGCTTATTTTGTTGATGTTTCTGCATTCAGTCATTGACGGACACACCTAAGCCAGTTTGGGTCTTTATCAGCAATATGAAATGGTGAACTTATCATCTTTATCTATGCAGTATTACGCTGTTGGTTTTCGAAAGGATGCAACCACCTCTGGTCTCACTCTGCAACATCACCATCTCATATTAGTTTATTAAATAACAGCAAGTTCACATCAATTCTTGCTAATTTTGTTATTCCTGACAGGCAGACACAAAAAAATTAGCAAATTATCTTGTGAATG
The DNA here is from genome assembly GCF_933228915.1 of Telmatherina bonti. Taxonomy (NCBI): domain Eukaryota; kingdom Metazoa; phylum Chordata; class Actinopteri; order Atheriniformes; family Telmatherinidae; genus Telmatherina; species Telmatherina bonti. Next base: position 40,299,921 of record NC_136613.1, read on the forward strand.
GATTTCACTGCTTCGTTTATCTCTTCATATGAACACCTCACTCTGGATTATCCTTTGTTTGTTTATCTTCCTCTGCTTAGAGCAGCACATTGAGCTAAAATGTGAGCTGTTCATATGTTTAATAGGTCTGCTGTTTAATACCTAGAATATATACAACAAAGTATTGCTTTATTACTGTCACTGGTTTATTTTTATACATTGAGGTGTCAAGTCAAAAGGAATATTTATTCTCTGTACTGTAAACTATTAGTCCTAAGTTTAGGACATGTTCCCATTGGATTTAATGGGTAAGTGTCCCAAGATGTACGATCACTGGCGTGTGGATAAATATGATTCCATCTATCCATTTATCCATCCATCCATCATCCATCCATCCATCCATCCATCCATCCATTTATCCTTTAATCCATCCATCCATCCATCCATCCATCACTTTACTGACCATCATAAAAAGATGGATGCTATGAAAATGAGTAAACTTGTCTGTGTTCTCTCTTTCAACTTATCTATTGTTTGTCTTACATAGAAACAAATACAGATGGAAATATTGGCATTTTTCCGTTCTTTCAGCTAATGTGACCATCGTTGAGAAAGGCCTTACAATCAAATCTCCTCAATAAAACTTGTAGATTTCCGTCACTAACTGGTTGTTAAACTTGAAACAAGCTAAAATCTAAGCCTTTCTGACAGCTTCTTTATTCATCTCTGGGGGAGAGAGATAAAGATACTGTTGTCATAGTAACAATAACCATGACCTTCAGTTCTGTGGCTTAAAAAGGATAAGCATGTGATGTCATCACAGCTTTATCATGGAGAAAAAGGTCTATGCCATCATCATTTATAGCTACATTGATGATCTGAAATCAATTCTAGGATCTGTTTATCTGTCTGGATTCATTTCTGATTCTTTCATATCTTCAGTGATTTATGTCTAAATGTAGAGGATTGAATCAGTTAATACGTCTGGTTTTAGCAACAGAAAAAACATGAGAAAGTAGATTTATTTATTATTAAAACATTAAAATAAATCTGGATCTTATGTCACAAAAACTGAGACCAGTAGAACCATATTCTCTGGGATGTTTATCACTGCACTGAGGATGAAGATCTCCTGCTGCCTGAATCAAAAATAAAAGATCTTTCCTCTTCTTCAGGACAGTAACGTATCCAGGTTGGAAACGTACTAGACCGGCCGTCTGTCCTGCTTACTTGTTACTGTTGTCACAGCAGGACCTGCAGGGTATTTTCTGACTGGGTAGGATACACCTGTTCCTTCAAACGTTTTGTTCTCAGATGCAGTAAGTCTGCTTCCTGGTAAACCAATTTGCTTTTTACAATTTGTGAAGAATGCTTTTATTTTGTACTTATTTTATGAAGTAAGCCTGGTGAAATTGCTGCTGTATCATGTTTACAGCAGCTCCGCAGTCACTAAAATGTAGCAGCTCTCATCCACATGTGTGAACAAACTTCATTTTTCCTTTCATACTAAGCAAAGGGAGAGCTTTATCTCGTTCAATAAGGCTGATGAGCAGGCTTGACCTCAAAGTTACCAACAGCTTGTTGCATCTATGCCATCAAGAATGAAGCAGTTGTGCAGGAAATGGGCTCAGAACAGCAAGGTGGACAAGATAAAGACATCACCTGACTGAGTGTAATTTTATTCCAGTTTCCTGTTGTAATTTGTCACATCAGCTTCAGTGATGTACCTTTATAGAAAAACATATTGACACAGCAAGCACTTCTAACATGTACGGAAGCGTAGAGCTGTCATCCTCATAAAAAAAAAAGTTTGGGCCTTATCACATTAAAACGTGACAGATTTATTGTAAAAACATGAAATATATCATGTTATAATGTGATAAGTTTAATAGTTAAATATGAAGCTATCACGTTATAACGTGATAAGTTTATTGTAAAAACGTGAAACATATATTATAACGTGATAAGTTTTATTGTAAAAACATGAAACGTATCATGTTATAATGTGATAGTTTACTGTAAAAATGTGAAACATATCACGTTACAACATGATAAGTTTATTGTAAAAATGTGAAACATATGTTATAAAGTGATAAGATTTATTGTAAAAACGTGAAACATGTCATGTTACAATGTCATAAGTTTTATTGTAAAATCGTGAAACTATCACGTTATAACGTGAGAAGTTTATGGTAAAAACATGAAACATATGTTATAACTTGATAAGTTTTATTGTAAAACGTGAAACATATCACGTTACAACATGATAGTTTATAGTGAAAATGTGAAACATATGTTATAATGTGATAAGTTTTATTGTAAAACGTATAACATATCATGTTACAATGTGATAACGTTTATTGTAAAAACGTGAAACTATCACGTTATAACGTGATAGTTTATTGTAAAAACGTGAAACGTATCACATTATAATGTAATAGTTTATTGTAAAGCGTGAAACATATTACGTTACAACGTGATAGTTTATTGTAAAAATGTGAAACTTGTTATAACGTGATAAGTTTTGTTGTAAAAACGTGAAAAATATAATGTTATAACATGATAAGTTTATTGTAAAAATGTGAAACAGATGTTATAACATAAGTTTATTGTAAAAATGTGAAAAATATCATGTTATAACTTGACAAGTTTACTGTAAAAACATGCAACTATCACGTTATAACATAAGTTTATTGTAGAAACGTGAAAACATATCACGTTATAAGTTTAATTGTAAAACGTGAAATATTTGTTATAACATGATAAGTTTTATTGTAAAACGTGAAATATATCACGTTATAACGGGATAGATTATTGTAAAAAGGTGAAACATCACGTTATAACATAAGTTATTGTAAAAACGTGAAACATAACATTATAACATGATAAGTTTATTGTAAAAACGTGAAACATATAACGTTATAACATCATAAGTTTACTGTAAAAATGTGAAACATGTGTTATAACGTGATAAGTTTTATTGTGAAAACATGAAACATATCACGTTATAACGTGATAGTTTATTGTAAAAACGTGAAACGTATCACATTATAATGTAATAGTTTATTGTAAAGCGTGAAACATATTACGTTACAACGTGATAGTTTATTGTAAAAATGTGAAACATGTTATAACGTGATAAGTTTTATTGTAAAAACGTGAAAAATATAATGTTATAACATGATAAGTTTATTGTAAAAATGTGAAACAGATGTTATAACATGATAAGTTTATTGTAAAAATGTGAAAAATATCATGTTATAACTTGATAAGTTTACTGTAAAAACATGCAACTATCACGTTATAACATAAGTTTATTGTAGAAACATGAAAACATATCACGTTATAACATAAGTTTAATTGTAAAACGTGAAATATTTGTTATAACATGATAAGTTTTATTGTAAAACGTGAAATATATCACGTTATAACGGGATAGATTATTGTAAAAAGGTGAAACATCATGTTATAACATGAGTTATTGTAAAAACGTGAAACATATAACATTATAACATGATAAGTTTATTGTAAAAACGTGAAACATATAACGTTATAACATCATAAGTTTACTGTAAAAATGTGAAACGTGTTATAACGTGATAAGTTTTATTGTAAAAACATGAAACATATCACGTTATAACGTGATAGTGTATTGTAAAAACGTGAAACATATCTCGTTATAACGTTATAGTTTATTGTAGAAACATGAAACATATCACATTATAACGTGATAAGTTTTATTGTAAAACGTGAAATATATCACGTTATAATGGGATAGTTTATTGTAAAAAGGTGAAACATATCACGTTATAACATGATAAGTTTATTGTTAAAACGTGAAACATATAACGTTATAACATGATAAGTTTATTGTAAAAACGTGAAACATCACGTTATAATGTAATAAGTTTTATTGTAAAAACGTGAAACATATCACATTATAACATAGTTTATTGTAAAATTGTGAATTTTGTGCATATATTTAACAGCATTTACATGGTGGGTGCAATTGTCTTTGTCTGTCTCCAGCAGTAAAATCTCTGATTTGAAGGTAATTAGACACAGCGTTCCCACACAAATTACATTTCAGCCTGTGGATAAGATTCTCGCCATTTCCTCCCCCTTCAGACACATTCATCAAGAGAAATGAAAGAACAACCTGACATGGGCAGCAGTAGGGGCAGAATATGTGTGGAGCTGAACAAGGAGAAGACTGTAAATTGTCTCTTCACATTGTTGAGAAGTCAGGTTGTTTTTATACCTGTAGAGTGACATTGGAGGCACTGAGCTATAAAATTGGTAGTTGAGAGGGGGTTATTGGGGATGGAAGAAGAGGAACAACGTTATAAAATGGCCACAATAGCCACTAGGTGGTTCCCGCAGTCTGCTAACCCATGTGAAGAATCAGGAAATAGAAAAGCAGCGTGTATGCTTGTTGCGCGGGGCTCAGATGTGTTGACTATGCCCGTATGACAAGCTTCACAGTTTTTCTCAAATGCTAAAACACAAAAGCCAATCCTCTAAACCAAATGACCAGTTGTCTAAACACATTTAATAAATCTAGCCCTCATTTGCCAATATCCTAAATACACTTCACATGAAGACACAATTTACAATACACAATCCTCCGTTCTCATAAATTTAAACACAAGCTGCAAAAGAACTCACATTCTCAAATGAAAGTTCATGTGATGCAAAATGCTTGCTACGCTCTGCAATATTTGAACACAATGACCACACCTGGCGTCATTCATTACAGGAGGAGGAAGAGGAGCAGGCCAACGAGGAACAGGAAAAGGTCCAGGAGGAAGAGTAAGTCAATGTCAAACCATCATTGCAGAGGAGATGTGAGCAACAGTCATTGACCATGTCATTGTCCATGGCATGACGATGGCTGCAGCAGGACAACGAGTCCGTCCACAAACCTGACTTGGTTCACAGTGGTCACTGTCATTGCGGCATTCACAACAGGTATTGTACTCTGTTGCTTTCTTCCTCACAATACAGTATTACAAGCTTGTGAAAGTATGTATTTGTTTCATCTCAGTTGCTATTGCAAATCATGTCAGTTGACAACACATTACTTTCTTTAGAGTTGAAAGAATGCCACATAGATGTGGGAGGGTTGCAATATTTACAGCAGGACAAAACCCATAATTGTGGATGTGGTTTTTGAGAACAATCTCATCAGACTCTGGAAGAAAAGACAAAGTCATTGTTGATAATGTCAACTATGAGAACATTGATGATATCAATGTTCTTCAGCGCCAAAAGATGGGGATGAAACAGGTCTGTAGGGTTCCTTTTAAGTGGAACTCTGCATGAAACAAACACCTATATTATGAGACTGTGCAAATATACATCCATGTTCCCAGTACAGTTGGTGGAAATACTTGTTACAGTACTTCTGTTGTTGTTCTTCTGTTGTTCTGTTCTGAATGTTGTTCTGAACACCTGCTCACTCTCACACTTTCACAGAAGCTATTCCAGTTGGACGTGATGGACAGACCTCATGAGTACCTCTTCCTGGATAAGGCTGGGTTCAACATGCAGAAAAAAAGGTGAAGACACCGCAACATCATTGGCCAAAGAACCATCACTGAGGTTCCAGGCCAACAGGGAGGTAATATTATTCTTTGTGCAGCCATGGCTTCGGAGGGGCTTGTCCACCAGCATGCTGTCCTTGGGTCTTGAACCACCCAATGTCTCCTCACCTTCCTAGAGGAGCTAAGAGAAATCCTCCTGGACCACCAACACCATCCTGGGCCTGCACATCTCATTCATGTAATCATTTGGGACAATGTCTGCTCCCACAGAACAAACCAAATCAGAATGGTTCACCACCAACAGTGCCCAGTTTCTAAATGTCTGTCTGCTACCCTACTCCCCTTTCCTGAACACTACAGAAGAATGCTTCTCATCATGGAGATGGAAGGTTTGTGACAGAGAACCATACACTAGAGAGGGCCTCCTAAGGGCAATGAAGCTGGTCTGTGTTGACATCCCAGTGGAGGCCTTCCAAGAACGGATTTGCCATTTCAGGGCATTTTACCCGCAATGCTTGGCAAGGGAGAATAAAAGCCTGTGATGTGGATGAGGTGATGTGGCCCGATGCAACTCAGCGACATGATGCTGGACAGTGAATGTGGTGTGAATAAAGTAAATAAAATAAACTTCTCATAAACTGTTCACTGTGTTTTCAATTGTTTTGCTGTAGTGTGTAATTATGTTTATAGTGTTGACATTTTTGAAAGCTTCGAGCTGCTCGTTGGGTGTGAAAGTTTAAGTTTTAAAGTGAGAAGATTTGGTGGTAGCTTCAGAAAAGTGTGTTGTGTTTAGACATTGGGGAAGGTGAAGAAAACATTTGTGAAATGTGTTGAGCAGATAGACATAAAAGAAGATGTCTGCGACTGGATTTTTTCTGCGCTGATTGGAAAAATTATGAGATTGCTACAGGATTAGAAAGAAAAAGATTCTGGTGGCAGCCTTATTAACTATCATGGATAAGGAGTGGCTGACCTCACTCTGACAAGAACTATAGACACTTGCTGCTCCAGTGAACAGGCTCAAATTCAAACAAAGGAAATAGGAGGGGAACAAGAATTTGTCCTTTATACCTCCCTGAACACAGAGTTCAGGATCAAACGACAGGTATGAAGTCACATCCCACGAACACCAATCAGGACCATACAGTTGAAAGGCACCAATGCAACATGGAGCTACCAATGAAAGGCAAAGAAAAGATAAAGTCTGTCAGTTACTGTCATTACTGTGAGTCGATACATGCAAGAGGTAAATGAAATTAAATGAAAAATTCTTTATTAATCCCAAAGGGAAATTCAATATTGTAGGATATAATAATAATTACCTCCCGTGGGCTCACCATCTGCGGGAGGAGCCGTAGGGGTCGGGTGCAGTGTGAGCTGGGCGGCAGCAAGGGGCGGGGACCCTGGCGGTCCGATCCCCGGCTGCAGAAGCTGGCTCTAGGGACGTGGAATGTCACCTCTCTGGTGGGGAAGGAGCCTGAGCTTGTGCACGAGGTTGAGCGGTTCCGGCTAAATATATTGTTCCTTATATACCAACCAGAGTACTTCGTTCGCAGACTGCAGGCTTACTTGTGGTTCCTAGAGTCTCAAAGAGCCGAGCAGGAGGCAGAGCCTTTGGTTATCAGGCCCCTCTCTTATGGAATAAGCTCCCAGTTAGTGTTAGGGAAGCAGACACCCTCCCCACCTTTAAGACTAGGCTGAAGACTTATCTTTTTGATAAGTCCTATAGCTAGGGATGGTTAGCATCCCTTAGTTAAGCTGCTATAGGTTTAGACTGCTGAGGGACATTTCCTGATACACTGAGCTTCTTTCTTTTTCTCTTTATCTCTTTCTTTTACCCCCCAATAACAGTGTAGCATCATTAACATGTATGTCTCCTGTCTCAGCAGGTCTCCCTGGCCGGGAGTAGCAGTTCCTGTTGTCTGTTATCTTTCTGTCCTCTTCCCCCCACACAGCAGAGGCAGATGGCTGCCTGTCCTGAGCCGGGTTCTGCCGGAGGTTTCCTTCCTGTTAAAAGGGAGTTTTTTCCTTCCCACTGTCGCCAGTGTGCTTGCTCAGGATGGGAGATTGAGTTGGACTCAACTCAATCTGTTGGTTTCCTTATATAGGCTGTTATGAATTGGCCTTCATTATGTTTTCCCCTCTGTCTGTAAAGCGTCTTGAGATGGCATTGCCGTGATTTGACGATATATAAATAAAGTTGAATTGAATTGAATTGAATTGAATATAGTTGGACTCACCTCGACGCATGGCTTGGGCTCTGGAACCAGTACCCTCGAGAGGGGCTGGACTTTCTTCCATTCTGGAGTTGCTCATGGTGGGAGGCGCCGAGCAGGTGTGGGCATTCTCATCAGCCCCCAGCTTGGTGCCTGCACGTTGGGGTTTACCCCGGTGGATGAAAGGGTAGTTTCCCTCCGCCTCCGGGTGGGGGGACGGGTCCTGACTGTTGTCTGTGCTTATGCACCGAACAGCAGTTCAGAGTACCCACCCTTTCTGGAGTCCTTGGAGGGAGTGCTGGAGGGTGCTCCTTCTGGGGACTCCATTGTTCTGCTGGGGGACTTCAATGCTCACGTGGGCAATGACAGTGAGACCTGGAGGGGAGTGATTTGGAGGCATGGTCCAAATCACCCCCCCCCCCCCCCCCCGAACCCAAATGGTGTTATACAAGAACGAGATCTTGTATACAGGCGGCTGAAATGGGTTTCCTCCGCAGGGTGGCCGGGCTCACCCTTAGAGATAGGGTGAGGAGCTCGATCATCCGGGAGGAGATCAGAGTAGAGCCGCTGCTCCTTCGCATCGAGAGGAACCAGTTGAGGTGGCTCGGGCATCTGGTCAGGATGCCTCCTGGTGAGGTGTTCCAGGCACGTCCCTCTGGGAGGAGACCCCGGGGAAGACCCAGGACACGCTGGAGGGATTATATCTCTCGGATGGCCTGGGAACGCCTCGGGATCCCCCCCGCAGAGTTGGCAAATGTGGCTGGGGAGAGGAAAGTCTGGGCTTCCCTGCTTAGGCTGCTGCCCCCGCGACCCGACCCTGGATAAGCGGCAGAAGATGGATGGATGGATGGATAATAATAATTAATTAGAGGAGGTCTTGTTCCGGAGGCTGATGGCTGCTGGCAGGAATGATCTTCTGTATCATCAGTCTTACATCGGACCTGAAGAAGCCTCTCACTAAACACACTTTGTTGTTTCATCACTGTGTGTGCATATCTTCTATAAGTATCTCCACAACAGACTTCTAGAAGATATGCAACATCTTGGTGCAGACGTTAAACCATCTCAGCTTCCTTAAGAAGTACAGTCTGCTCTGACCTTTCTTGTAGATGTAGTCAGTGTTGCATTTCCAGTCCAGTTTGTTGTCCAGCTGAACTCCAAGATACTTGTATTCCTCCACCACCTCCACCTCCTCTCCCAGGATGGAAACAGTGCTTTGTTTATTCTTCTTCCTCCTGAAGTCAACAATCATCTCTTGTTTTGCTGCTATTTAAGATTAGATGATTGTCACCGCACCATTTAACAAACTGACTGACCAGTTCTCTGTACTCTGCTTCTTGTCCATCCCTGATACACCCCACAACTGCAGAGTCATCAGAGTATTTCTGCAGATGACAGGACTCAGAGTTGTACTGGAAGTCTGAGGTGTACAGAGTGAAGAGGAATGGCCAGAGTACAGTTCCTTGTGGTGCACCAGTGCTGCTGACCTCCATCTCAGACACACAACCTTTGCTGTGCTTTTAATACCATTCAGCCTGCTTTGTTATGTGAGAAGCTCCATAAATTCCAGGTGGATACCTCCACAACCACCTGGATCTATGACTACCTCACAAACAAACCCCAGTTTGTGAGACTGAAAGGTCTCCGGATGAGTTGGTAAATGTGGCTGGAGAGAGAGAAGTCGGGTCTTCCCTGCTTAGGCTGCTGCCCCCGCGACCCGACCCCAGATAAGCAGCGAAACGAATCCGACTTACTACTGGCAATGCGGAACCAAGCTCTGACACCTGTCGTACAGGGACCGGACAGCTCGTACAAGGGGGTCCGGTACCCCATACTCCCGGAGTACCCCCAACAGGAGCCCCCGGGGGACACGGTCGAACACCTTCTCCCGGTACACAAAGCACATGTAGGCTGGTTGGGCAAACTCCCATACCCCCTCCAGGACCCCAAAGAGGGTATAGAGCTGGTCCACTGTTCCACAACCAGGATGAAAACTACACTGTTCCTCTTCAATCCAGATATATTGACATATTGTCACAAATGACAAGATAAAATTTAATCTGTCAATAGTCATTTCAGAATTAGCTGATAATTTCACTTTTGATCCCATAGAATTGAAGTGAGGTTTTGCATCCACATCAGAGTATTTGTGGACTAAAACTACATTGGCACAGACCACCAGTGTACTGAGAGCCTGCTTATCATGCAAGCAGTGTGCATCAACATGCCTGCTGAATACTTGATTGGGAAACTCAAACACAGCATGTCTGACATGATTTACAATGACCATCCATCCAACGTTTGCAAATCATCTGGATTTAATTAAAAGGAATGAACACTGCACAAAAGTCTGTGGAGCATCAATGAAGCCCAGCCAGAGGACAAAACACACCTGGTGGGATAACACGATAAATCCTTGCACACTAATGTCAGCAGCACACACATGAACTGCAAGACATGCAGGGTAACAGGGTGACAGATCCAGAGCGGGCCTTTAACCATAGCTTCTGTCAGCTGATGCAACAAGAACCATCAAAACCTTGTTTCCTTCACCTAAACAAAAAAAAGGCACTTTTTATTTCTGGTATTTTAGAAAATAAATATGTTTTCTAATCGCTAAGTGAAGCCATGCTTAAAGAAACAGCAAAGACGAATAAACACAACAAGAAACTGCACAATACTGCATCACATGCAAATGTACTGTAAAAACCAAACACCCCTCAGGTTGATTCTACACGGATCCATAATTATCTACTATGACTGATTATTTGAGTGAGTAAATATTTGTTTGGATTTCACTTTCCCTTTCTATGGTTGTTAACATTATAGTTACACATAAAGATCGTTGTGTTCATGGATTGTATTACCCGAGAAATTCATACATTTATGAGGTCACACAAATATAATCCGTTGTTCACCACTGAGAGATCTGTTATGACAGATCCAGAAGTTCTGGTTCTTTTCCGGAGCTGATTGTCCAAAGCCGAATGCTGCATAAGCTGCTGGACATGATGGAGGTTGCATTTCGACTGCATTTCAATAGTTTTTGAAATGCAGCTGACAAAAGATCTTTTAAAAAAACAGCTTGAAAGAGTAAGCAGATTAAAAAATTTCACGTCATGTTTTTAATCTAATGTTTTCATTTCATTTCAGACCAAGTACAGCTCAAAGATCTCCATAATGACGACAAACATGGGCATAAATGTTCCCTTGCCCGGACCTGAGTTACCGGGGCCCCTCTCTGGAGCCAGGTCTGGGGGTGGGGTACGTGAGCGAGCGATTGGTGGCCGGGCCTTCGCCCATGGGGCCCGGTCGGGCTCAGCCCGAAAGGGTTACATAGGCCCCAGCACCCATGGGCTCACCATCTGCAAGAGAAGCCGTAGGGGTTGGGTGCAGTGTGAGCTGGGCGGCAGCAAGGGGTGGGGACCCAGGCGGTCCGATTCCCGGCTACAGAAGCTGACTCTTGGGATGGTGAATGTCACCTCTGGTAGAGCGGTTCCGGCTAGATATAGCTGGACTGACCTCGACACATGGCTTGGGTTCTGGACCCAGTACCCTCGAGAAGGGCTGGACCTTCTTCCACTCTGGAGTTGCTCATGGTGAGAGAGGCACGTTAGGGTTTACCCCGGTGGATGAAAGGGTAGTTTCCCTCCGCCTCCGGGTGGGGGGAAGGGTCCTCACTGTTGTCTGTGCTTATGCACCAAACAGCAGTTCAGAGTACCAACACTTTCTGGAGTCCTTGGAGGGAGTGCTGGAGGGTGCTCCTTCTGGGGACTCCATTGTTCTGCTGGAGGACTTCAACGCTCACGTGGGCAATGACAGTGAGATCTGGAGAGGAGTGATTTGGAGGGATGGTCCCCCCCCTCTGAACCCAAATGGTGTTTTGTTATTGGACTTTTGTGCTCGTCATGGATTGTCCATAACGAACACCATGTTCCAACATTAGAGTGTCCATATGTACACCTGGCATCAGGACTCCCTGGGCCGCAGTTCGATGATCGATTTTGTAGTCGTATCATCAGACCTGCGGCCACATGCCTTGGACACTCGGGTGAAGAGGGGGGCGGAGCTTCAACTGATCACCACCTGGTGGTGGGGGATCAGTTGGTGGTGGGGGATGGTGGGGGAGGAAAGCCAGTCAGATCTGGCAGGCCCAGACGTGTTGTGAGGGTCTGCTGGGAACGTCTGGCTGAGTCCCCCATCAGAGCGAGCTTCAACTCCCACCTTCAGCAGAGCTTCAACCATGTCCCGAGTGAGGCGGGGGACATTGAGTCCAAATGGGCTGTGTTCCATGCCTCTATTGTTGAGGTGGCCGGCCGGGGCTGTGGCTGTAAGGTCGTTGGTGCCTGTAGTGGCGGTAATCCCAGGACTCGTTGGTGGACACCAGCAGTGAGGGATGCCATCAAGCTGAAGAAGGAGTCCTATCGGGCCTTCTTGGCCTGTGGGACTCTGGAGGCAGCTGATGGGTACAGACAGGCTAAGCGGCATGCAGCTTCGGCTGTCGCCGAGGCAAAACCTCGGGCATGGGAGGGGTTCGGCGACTTCCGGACGGCTTCGAGGCGATTCTGGTCCACCATCCGGCGGCTCAGGAGGGGGAAGCAGTGCTCCATCAATACTGTGTACAGTGGAGGTGGGGTGCTGCTGACCTCAACTCGGGATGTTGTGGGTCGGTGGAGGGAATACTTCGAAGACCTCCTCAATGCTACCAACACGTCTTCCGATGAGGAAGCAGAGCTGGCGGACTCAGGGGTGGACTCTCCTATCTCTGGGGCTGAAGTCGCTGAGGTGGTCAAAAAGCTCCTTGGCGGCAAGGCCCCGGGGGTGGATGAGATCCGCCCGGAGTTCCTTAAGGCTCTGGATGCTGTGGGGCTGTCCTGGCTGACACGCCTCTGCAGCATCGCGTGGACATCAGGGACAGTATCGCTGGATTGGCAGACTGGGGTGGTGGTCCCCCTTTTTAAGAAGGGGGACCGGAGGGTGTGTTCCAATTACAGGGGAATCACACTCCTCAGCCTCCCTGGTAAGGTCTATTCAGGGGTCCTGGAGAGGAGGGTCCGCCGGATAGTCGATTCCAGGATTGAGGAGGAGCAGTGTGGTTGTCGTCCTGGTCGTGGAACAGTGGACCAGCTCTATACCCTCTTTGGGGTCCTGGAGGGGGCATGGGAGTTTGCCCAACCAGTCTACATGTGCTTTGTGGACCTGGAGAAGGCATTCGACCGTGTCCCCCGGGGGCTCCTGTGGGGGGTGCTCCGGGAGTACGGGGTACCGGACCCCCTTGTAAAAGCTGTCGGGTCCCTGTACGACAGGTGTCAGAGCTTGGTTCCGCATTGTAAGTCGGATTCGTTTCCTTGTGAGGGTTGGACTCCGCCAAGGCTGCCCTTTATCACCGATTCTGTTCATAACTTATATGGATAGAATTTCTAGGTGCAGCCGAGGGGTTGAGGGGATCCGGCTTGGTGGCCTCAGGATTGGGTCTCTGCTTTTTGCAGATGACGTGGTCCTGTTGGCTTCATCTGGTCGTGATCTCCAGCTCTGACTTGAGCGATTCGCGGCCGAGTGTGAAGCGGCTGCGATGAGAATCAGCACCTCCAAATCTGAGACCATGGTCCTCAGCCGGAATAGGGTGGATTGCCCTCTCCGGGTCGGGAGTCAGGTCCTGCCTCAAGTGGAGGAGTTTAAATATCTCGGGGTCTTGTTCACGAGTGAGGGAAGGATGGAGCGTGAGATCGACAGACAGACAGATCGGTGCGGCGTCTGCAGTAATGCGGACTCTGCGCCGGTCTGTCGTGGTGAAGAAGGAGCTGAGCCAGAAGGCGAAGCTCTCGATTTACCAGGTGATCTACGTTCCTACCCTCACCTATGGTCATGAGCTGTGGGTCGTGACTGAAAGAACCAGATCTCATATACAGGCGGCTGAAATGACTTTCCTCCACAGGGTAGCCGGGCTCACCCTTAGAGATAGGGTGAGGAGCTCGGTCATCCGGGAGGAGATCAGAGTAGAGCCGCTGCTCCTCCGCATCGAGAGGAACCAGTTGAGGTGGCTCGGGCATCTGGTCAGGATGCCTCCTGGACCTCCCTGGTGAGGTGTTCCAGGTACTTCCCTCTGGGAGGAGACCCCGGGGAAGACCCAGGACACGCTGAAGGGTATATATCTCTCGGCTGGCCTGGGAACACCTTGTGATCCCCCCCGCAGAGTTGGCAAATGTGGCTGGGGAGAGGGAAGTCTGGCTTCCCTGCTTAGGCTGCTGCCCCCGCGACCCGACCCCGGATAAGCAGCATCATTAACATGTATGTCTCCTGTCTCAGCAGGTCTCCCTGGCCGGGAGTAGCAGTTCCTGTTGTCTGTTGTCTTTCTGTCCTCTTCCCCCCACACAGCAGAGGCAGATGGCTGCCTGTCCTTGAGCCGGGTTCTGCCGGAGGTTTCCTTCCTGTTAAAAGGGAGTTCTTTCCTTCCCACTGTCGCCAGTGTGCTTGCTCAGGATGGGCGATTGAGTTGGACTCAACTCAATCTGTTGGTTTCCTTATATAGGCTGTTATGAATTTGCTTTCATTATGTTTTCTTCTGTGTCTGTAAAGCGTCTTGAGATGGCATTGCCGTGATTTGACGCTATATAAATAAAGCTGAATTTAATTGAATTGAATAGAAGATTGATGGATGTTTTCATTTCATGATCTCTTCCTGATGTTTCTATGAAGCACTTTAATTGCCATTTTTGAACTGTGCTGTGCAGATTCGTTCGCCCTGCTCAGTATTCATGATAAACATGTTTGTATATACCCTGCTCATGTCCAGAGAACATCCAGCTGCCTGAGTTGATCTGATAAGAAGATGCTGGTTGTATCTGTCCATGTCAAGAGAGGTGTCGCTGCCCTTCCAGATGAGCCTTTGATTATCTGCCGAGGGAGTGAAATCGATCCTGCCTTTGGTGCTTATCATAAGTCCTGGAAGTGCAGAAACTGTTTGCCAGACAAAGAAGCACATCACAACAGCTGAATTCTCTCACAGCCAACCATTGTGTCTTTAAACTGTCTCAGCCAGAGCATCCATCTGTCCCTCCAGCAGGGACAGATAAGCTATTGATATTGATCAGCCTATTGATCACCTCATTGATCAGCTGTGTGAACTTCATAACATGTAAGACTACTTTCTTCTACAATGATAGAACATGTTTAACTGGTTGAAATTAGGGCTGGGCGATATATCGAGTATACTGGAGATATCGTGGCTAGTCCTCTGTACGATATAGAAAATGCCTATATTTGTCATATTGGAGTATCCTGTTGTCACGCAGGTGTTTTTAGCTGTGGGGGGGTTTCCTCCCTCCTCCTCGACTCTGCACCGCTTTGCACAGAGAGTTAAAGCAAGCGCACCTCGTTACGTACATAACGTGAGCTACGTGCTACGTCATGAGAGGCAGCGTGGAGACACTTTCTCGCTAAATCTGGCGACTTCTTGTGAAAAGCGACAAATCTAGCAGCTTTTACAGGAGTTATTGGAGACTTTCCTGGTGTTTTGGCGACTGACTTTAAAGCGCATATTGTAAAGTTATTGTCAGAAGGAGAGTCTCTCCCCGTCCTAAAGCACTCAGTCGCTCCGGCTGCAGCTGCAGCCAGTCAGAGGAGCAGAGAGGACACCTGCACGACTCCACCTACAGTCACAATGAACAGCCAAACCCGCCACTGATCCCGCTCTGGATTACAGAGTGGGACGGAAATTACAACGTTTTTCACGTCACGCAAAAATAATTCATTCTATTTGATTACATTCACAGCCTCTGTCACTTACTCACCTCATCCACTGTGTGTGACACAAGCATATTTATCTAGCTCCTCATGTCTCTAGAAAGTACAGAAAGGAGTGGGAATCAAACCCTGAATTAAAAACTGTCTGAAGCCGTTTATTGGAGACGATACGAGGACATTCTGCCTGGATTATAAGACTGATTTCTACGCTAAACTCTGCGATTAAAAAAAATACACGACAACTCAAAAACGTATCCATAAAGCAAAGCCTTGTAATAGTTCATCATTTGAAAAGTCCCCCCTAGAGCACCTATTTTCATACGTTGCATTTATTACGTCATGCAAAGGCACTTTATTTTGTTTTAAAATTACATGTTTCTGCCACTGCTTGGACATAAATGGACATAAAACACGAGTCCCCTAATCAAAGGGACACACACACATCTATGTATACAGAGACGAAAACCACCACTGCTCTACTGCTCAGGTTCAGTTTCCTCTTCCAGCTTTACAATATCTCTGCATATTTTTCATCCATCATCATCACCTTGATTAAGAGTAACCTTGTTAAGACACTGCCAAGAGCTGCTCATGCACACTGAAGATCAACAGTAACATCTTTGTCTTTGCTTAGCTCACATCCTCCCCCTACAAAGGTGACACCAGTGTGTCTTATGCAACATGCCGGTCAAAATCCTCCAGCTCTGCATCCCAGTTCCTTCTGGGATCTTCACGTCTACGATCCATGACAGATCCTCGTTTCTTTCCTTTTACGTTAACTTTTACATTTTTACATTTTCCTTTAACATTCATACTCCCACCAGTTACAGCAGTAGCATACTATATATATAATACTTCATTATTACAGATTTTTCTGTAATTTTATGTATTAAATGCATAAAAATAAAAAACAATTAGAGAAAATTTACCTCTACTGTATAACACCAGGAAAACCTGTAACTATGAAAATATTAGTTTTTTAAAGCTAAATATTTCACAAAGAATATAATAATGCCATTTATTTGTTCATTGCAATTTTACTATTCCATTTTTAAAAATAATATAGCAGGGCATTTTTAATATTATTAAACCTGTTACTTTACGGTAAATATTCTGATGCTCATTATATTTCATATGCACAGGCTGAACATGTGGACCTGGGCCTGGATGATCCAGGTTCAGATTCCTAGAGTTGATTTCACACCTGCAAATGTCTGTAATTAAACATTAAAAAGCTCAAAGTAAAAGATTCAGTGTAAAAATGAAGGTGTAAACTAGAGGTTTATCATGGAATTATTATTATACAGTCAGATATAACACTTTTTGGAAGATCTCAGAAGGACCAGGTTTAATCCGTCTCCAGTTAGACATGAGGGGTCTAACTGGGGACCTGTAAAACCTGCTGTCGGACCGCAAGGCCCCCCCCCCCCCCCCCCGGCTAATGTTCACAATGAGCTTCACGCGCAGCTGGCCGCAGCTCGTGGCTTCATCTGCAGCACAGCTTCAGCAAACCCTGGAGCCAGACCCTGCAAGGTCTGCAGTCTGCGGGGTGGGAGCGGGATGTGCGGGATCCAGACCACCGCACGTCCCGCTTCATGTGGCAAGAACAGCTGGCCTTCAAACGCATCACAGCCTACCGCGCGCGGGGAGACATGCAGGTGCCCACCTCGTCCTGCTGCGGCTGGCTCGCTCTCTGGTTCGGCGGCTCCTTGGTGGCCGTCATGGTGAAGTCCTGGTCTGGAGAGCCGGGCTGAAGTCCTGGTCTGGAGAGCCGGGCTGAAGTCCTGGTCTGGAGAGCCGGGCTGAAGTCCTGGTCTGGAGAGCCGGGTTGAAGTCCTGGTCTGGAGAGCCGGGCTGAAGTCCTGGTCTGGAGAGCCGGGCTGAAGTCCTGGTCTGGAGAGCCGGGCTGAAGTCCTGGTCTGGAGAGCCGGGCTGGAGTCCTGGTCTGGAGAGCCGGGCTGGAGTCCTGGTCTGGAGAGCCGGGCTGGAGTCCGGCACAATCCTGCGGGTTTCAGATGAAAGAGAAACCGGGAGAAGGCCAGCTGCGGATCTGAAGCCTGATCAGTTCTGGAGGGACGGATCTGTCACGATGATGAGCAGGGCGGAGGAGGGGGGGGGGGGGGTTCTGGAGTCGGGCTGGGGGTCTGACGAGCAGTAAATACAGCGCGTGCATTTACATCCCACCGCAGTGGAGACGGACACTTTCAGCCCAAAGGAGAAAATAAAAGCGGAGTTTTTCACCTCCTGCCTGCTCCTCTCCGCTCTGTCGCTCGCTCCCCCCGTCAGCGCGAGAGGAGGAGGAGGAGCGCGCTCAAGTGGTCTTGTGATTGTTTCCTGAGAGGGGGGGGGGGGGGTGCTTTCTGGAGCCCCCAGATAAAACCCCGATAGGAGAGAATGGAGCTGGATTCTGCGTCACTGTCTGCGGTGCTGAACCTCCGCGCGCACGCGCTGCCTCACGTCGGCCATGCGCTCAGTCTGCTTCCCGAACCTAAGGCTTCCAGCCGGCCTGGAGGAGCAGCTCACACGGCCAGGAAAAGAATACTGAGCTCGGTTCTGCCCGGTTCGGGTCGGTCCAACTTGCTGCGGGGCGTTACAGAGGCGTTACAGAGACTAGTCTGACAGACGCAATTTTCAGCGAGCGCGTGCATGAGCGCACGTGTCAGCACGCGACCAGGAAGTTAAAACTGTCATAGCAACCAGAAGGATGAACTGGCATCAGCAGTGTGCCTTTGCTGGTTAACAAAAACCTGCTACTGGGGACGAGTCTAGACCAGAACCAGGACCAGGCCGGATTGGGACAAAGAGTCAGCCCGTGAATCATAAATTCATTCAGGCCACCCCTAAATTCACGCACTCGCGCGCGCGCACACATACACACACACACACACACACACACACACACACACACAGATATGGGTAAATAATCACCAAAAGATCAAATGAAATTCAAATCAAATCGGTATAAAAGCACCATGAGCACAGACCGACATGAAGCCCGATGCTTTTCAAACATCAAACACTCTAACCAGCCGGATAGAAAGTTGTCATCAATTCTTTTACGACAGAACCCGACCAATCAAATCAGTTTTTCAGCATTTACACTGGACCAATGAAACGCCCCACATGGTCACAGGTTTGCAGCTACATCTGTGTTGGACATGGGCAGATGTGGACAGATGTAGACAGTAAATGTGTACAGATGTGGATAAAAAATAAAACCACAAATAAAACCACCACCAAAGCTAGAAAAAAAAACTAATACCAAAACCTAAACCAGAACTGCAACCAGAACTTTAATTGCAACCACAAACAGAACTACAACAATAAAAAGAACAAAGACAAGAATAACAAGAATTACAAACCAAACCAAATCCAGAACTAAGGCCAGAAAGAGAATCACAAGAGACAGAACTACATAAGCAACCAGAACTGACCAGAACCAGAACTACAAACACAACAAAAACTACAGCCAGAAACAGAAAGAAAATTACAAGCACAACCAGAATTAATCTAGAACAACAACCACCAAAACCAGAAATAAAGCCACACACAGAAACAGAACTACCAACAATATTGGAATCAAAACTACAATCAGAACCAGATTTACAAGCAGAACTCCAAAAAGAAAAAAACAACAACAACCACACCTACAACCAAATGCATAAATACAAACAGAATGAGAACTAAAAGCATATCCAGAACCAGAACTACTGACAGACTAAGGGTCTAAATGAGTTTCTGTGGTGGCAAAGCCCACAACCGTGGAGGTAAAGTTCACAACCAGGCTAGAAAAGCCCACAACCAGGATAGCAAATCCCACAACCAGGATAGTGTCACAAGTGTAGTGACAAAGCCCACAAAAGAAAGAGTCCAGAGACTGGTGGGAGATGGGGGTCCCAGAGGCAATGTCCAGAAGGTCCGGCACCGGAGGATAGGATTACGAAGGCAGGCCTGAGTCTGCAGGACAGCTGGCAGGACTGCATAGCTCACTCTCTCTCTCTCCCTCTCTCTCATCTTGGCTAATTAAGTATTTGATGCTTTCTGATGCTATTTCTGGTTTACATTATTAATTTCATTTGTGCCTGATGATTTTAACCGGTGTGGTTTTTAATAAAGTGTGTTATATTTTAAGAAGTCATGGTAGCGTGATCGATCTTTAAGGAAGTGATTTGTTCCCTCTGACGAGAACTTACAGTTAGCGTATTCTGAGACTGATGGTTATCTGTTATTAGACAAATATCATTGTCATATTATGGTATTCCCTGCCTGACCGTATAACAAATTTAGGGAAGGGTGGTGCCCCGAGATCATCCGCTTGTCTAAGGACACAGCGAATTAATAATTAAAACACACACTATCACATTGGATCTCAGGTTAACATTAATGATAATATGCTACAACCTCCACAAACCTCTTGGCTGCTCCCAGCTGCACGTGAATGGGGTAGTGACCGGCCGTAAAATCAATAAAGTCCTTGGTTGCTTTATGGTCTACCAGGAACTCCATCTCTGCTGGGTCCATGTCTGGCTGGATCACTATGTCACGAGGGGCGGTGAGGAAGGTGAAGGAGTGGACCCAAATGCAAAGATGAGGGAACTGGGATGCAGGTTGAAGACGGATTTTAATCTTAACAGAGGCAATCAGGGGACTTACAACAAAGTACAACAAAATGATCCAGCAACTAAGAACTGAAACTTAGGGGTATAAAAACAGTGGGGAACCAAACAAGAAACAGGTGTACGGAATGAACTGAAACAAGACCCGGTGAACAGGAAATCAATAAAGCTAAACAACAAACAGGAGAACCAAACAGGAAAAACTACAAAATAAAACAGGAAACCTGAATCTAAGGCACAGCACAAACCACATCATGACACTTACAAACACGGTTCACCATTGACGCATGATCACACGTGCACATTCAGACGTGCACGTCCAGAAAGGCACTCCTCTTTTCCTTTGCCTTTTACTGAATGTTTCTGAAATTTATGTGTTGTCAGGTTCGCTGCAGGCATGTTTACGTGTGTTTTTGCGTATCATTGTGTATCCTGTAGTACCATAGTACTGCAACAGTTGTGTGTGTGTGTGTGTGTGTGTGTGTGTGTGTGTGTGTGTGCACTGTGATTATGGCAGCTTAGACAAATGTTTTCTTCACACTTTAATTCTGTGCCTTTCTCTTTTTTCTTTCTTTTTTCTCTCCCCTCCCCTGCCAGGTTCAGCATAGTCATGTCAGGACTGATGATTACAGTAAAAATTTTAAAACTATTCAGACGATTAAGGATTTGGCTACAATGCCAAATCCTTAATCAATCAATCATTTTAGAATTTATTTTTGCAAAAAGAGTTTTGTCATACTGCAAAAAGCATCTGTCTGAAAACTTACCATTTGTAAATGTGCAGAATGAACCTGCATGGCTGTAAAAGGTTTGCATTTGCAAACTTCCTGTCCACAGATGTGCAGCACACAATTGAAGTAAAGTTTGGTCAGTATTTTTACTTCTATATGATTCCTGTCTTCCTGTCAGCATCTGTAACAGGAGCAGGAGCAAGGCTTGTAGTGCGCGTGTCAGCGGCGTGGACCAGAGCTGGATGTGGCCTGATCCATGCTGAGCTACAAGTGATGAGTAATACTTTGTTTTTTATTTAAAGAGGATTTCATGGTCCCATTAAAACCCTTCTGCACTATGAATGTCATGCTGGCGGTTCGCAGGCTCAGAACTGATGAACCATCGTGCCTTGACATTATCAAACCCCCATCAATCTGGTGAAGAGCCCTAGCATGCAACCATACAGAACTTACTGATACGAAAGGTTAAAAAAGCAGACAGGACAACATCACGCTGCCTTTACTCATCATCGCTGGGCACTGAAAATGCCAACAAAGTCACAAACCAATGTTGCAAATGGATGCCAAGTGGGCTGCGTCCGCCTGCTGGCAATACTGGGTGCTGGACTATTAATAAACCAAATCATCAGGGACTGAAATGGGATATGGATCCAGGACCCCATGTTACCCTATGCAGTGGCAAAAACATCAACAGACCCCAACTATTGTGTGTCATTTTTGCAAACTGACCGAACAGAAAGTGATGTCTGTCAACCAGCCCCCATTAACCAACCCTGTTCCTCCTTTCATCACTTTTCTTTATTTTTCTTCTATTCAATGTGATTCCTTTTGTTTTGTTTACATTTCCAGTATAAAAAGGCAAAAATACCAGACAGTAAATATATATTTTAACCTGTATCACATCAGACTGAACCTCTCTTTAGTCTGCTATTTTATTCAAGTGATTTCACCAGATATCATGCAGCATTGTGGTTCCAGTTGAGGTCTTCACCCTGGATTGCAGAGCCAGCAGCAGAAACATCTCTCACTGCACTGGACAACGGGATGGAGATGACATTCTTTGCTTTAATCGAAGGTTTGGAAACAAGGTGACCACAAAGGCTGATGTAAAACCAAAAGAAAAACAACCCATTTGATGTTCTAGAAAGCTGGATTTTCTCTATTGGAAGTACCTTCAGGGTTTTCTGTACTACAATGCTGGTTCACGTCTTACCAAAGTAAATCACCATGGTAACTTCTGTTGAATGGCTAACTGATTCTCAAGCAGGTTACATTCTTGATAAGAGATCGAGTGTAAAAGTGCCTCCTCATGACCAGTCAGTTCTCTTGGAAATGCAGAGAACATGTACTTGTGTTGTTAAATGAGATTAAGAAATCAAATATTAATGATAAGAGTGAAATAAATGTAACTTGTAACTAACTGAATGTGTGCCAGTTAAAAACCACCTCTTTAAAAAGAAAATAATAATAAATCCTTCCAGCAGTGCTCCTCCAGCACCGGGGACACAAGACTGAAATATCCAATGTTGTGGCCATCACAAGTATTTCAGTTTTCTCCATCAACTGCAGCATTTCACTCCCGATAAGCTCCACAGAGCAGCGGCTCCTCTGGACGCTCCACGTTGCAGTCATGAAGGAAAACACTCCACAGAAGCATTGTGGGTATGCCGAGGATAAAGGATGCAAAAACAGCCGGTTTGGTGTCTTTGTTCCTTTAAGCAAGATGGACAACACAACAGGAGCTCTTTTCTCTGCATTTTCCTTCTGCCGTGGTCGAGTCACACCGTACTCTTCATACAGTTCATCATGTCCACCTCCCCCTGATCTGTAGGGCCTGAGCAGCATCACTAAGCTGGGAGAACTCGCTCTTCAGTACCAAATACGCAATCTTCTTCTGATTGCTGTTGTCTGTGAAGTAATTTTTCCAGATAGGTGCGTGCAGTTTTGTAGAAGTTGGAAAAATCCTGTTTGATTGTAGCTGTCTTTTGCTCAGGAAGCTGTTGGGCGGTTGCACTGGTTTCCACTGGTCTCCATTCTACAGAGGAATCCATTCGTCATCGTTTGCCTTGAGAGTGAGCATCAAGTCATATATTCCACAGACGGTCCCGCCTTGTCCTTCCAACAGCAGCACAACATCATGGAAGATCTTCCGCATGTTGTTGAGGTGCCCCAACAACATGCCCTTCATTATCTTGATCTATTCTGAATCGCTGCCTCAGAGCTTTTAGTCACTGATTCTCCCCCAGTGACAAGAAGCAGCTCTTGATTGCTGCCCAGCTGCCATGTAGCCTCTGGACAGGAGGCCACAGACTTGGCCATCTTGTTGGTACATGTCTCTGTATTACATGGTATCTTCCTCCACAACGGATAACTCTGTGTTCCTCTGTAGGCTAAGCAGACACTGAGAATATTTTGTCCACTATAATATCAGTGTTCAGCCCATCTCCAGCATACTTTACAGTGTGTACTATGTGAGCCATACAATTTGCCTTAATAATCCCACTGTTAACTGTGTTTAGCTTCTGAAAAACAGAATGGTTTTTCCCATAGTTTACACTCACTATGTCAGCAGCATGTACAGGAATCCCGTCCAGCTGCAGGCCATTATCCTCAAACCTACTTCTGTTGATGGACAGTAGCAGCCGACTCACTGCTGTCCTCATAAATATCCTGGAGCTTGCTTTTCAAACCCATTTCTGGTGTCCAGTACCTCAGTGGGGACACTTTGGTTGTGCCATGATTAGATGCATCTGAAGCAACTGAAAAAAAATGGCATGTGGGCCTTTTAGTCACTTGGGAACCAACAGTGTTGTTAGATCTCTCTAACAGATCTCTGCAGATGCAGGTGCAGCACATCTGTCACCATGGATGCTGCCTTTGTACGACCACATGACATTTTCTCTGCCATTTCTGAGTCTGGGAACATGACTGATGTCTTACTTCCACAGTCTGACTGGGAGCGTTGCACACTGGTCAACACGTGTAATTTCAGTAGCTGGTATTTTGTTTTAGAGTCTTGTTTTAGCTTTATCAGGAACACCTCCACTGACTGGGAAGCCTCCCTCTGACTAGCTCGTTTTTTGTGCCGTTTCACATATTTGCTGCCGTGTGACACGGAAAAACAACTGACAAACATCACAAAGACCCTGTCAGTCTCTGGAAGAGGTTTAACCAGGAACATCTGCTTTCCCAGTCTTTGTTGAAACAACACTTTTCTTCTTTACTGCGCTCGTCTCCCTGTCCTCCATGTTTATTTATTTATTTTAGTGGGTGTCATCTGGGATGCACCGGTGCATCCCAGATGGGCATGAAGTTCTGCCTCTTAGTTTGATTGACATTATTGTAAATCCAATCAGCAGGCGGGGTGACGTGTGAAAGCCAGTTTTGTTTTTATTTATTTTTCCTTCACAAAAGTCAAGCCTGGTTGTAGCAATGTGGGACAGCATGCTGTTTTTTGGGATGTGTGAAAAGTAACAGAAATGCAGGACAAAACGTGACGTAGCAAAGTGGAAGATGTGGGTTTATGTCAGAAAGGTATCGGAATTGTTTTAACATAAATTAATAAATCAGGCCTAAAGTGGTCAACTTAACGAAACTATAATCAAAGAAGTTGTAACAGAAGTAACTCAAACAAAATTAAACAAACTGACCAAACAAATGACACACAAGGGGAAACTTAAAGAGTGACTGATCAGCCCAAACAAAAACAGACAAAGGGGGTAACACACAAAAACCTAACTAAATGAACAAGAGAAAACCCTAAATTCCCCCTCCCATTTCTGCCACAGGTCTGGTCCAATTAGCTGGCTCTTCCCCGTGGCCACCTGCTGGTTCACAGCCAAGGGACTGAAGCCACTGAAACTCACAAGGAAAAAGAGCACAAATGACAACCATACCATCACAACATAAACTAAAATGTGCGCTTTTTAAGAATAGTTGTGATGCTACATGAAACTAATGTCTAACAAAAATATTGGTTTACAAATTAAATCCTGGTTGAACAAAATAAATCTAAGTGTATGTGTGGTGCATTTTGATATCCCCCATGTGTCGCTGTAGACATAGCCATCACAGAGGGTGTAGGAACCAGGTTTTTTAAGTGTCCAATGTGTAAACAATTCCCTTGGAGTGAAGGAATACTTTGTAAACAATATCCAAATTAAATCACCAAAAACCTTACTAAGGAAGGTTTCAGAAATCAGACTGAGTCCCCGAACTGTCCCTGTGTGATGCATCCTGTGTCAGGCATGATGTCTAAGAACCACGGCATGATGGGAACTCAGATCCCAGCTAATGGTGGGGTGTTATACCAGTACAAAGAGCATCTGTACAGTTCAGCAGGCTGAAAGGGTTTGACAGCCTTTTAAAGATTTATTCACATATTTGGAGCATTTCATGCTAATTTTATGTTTTGCCTTTTTTTTTGTCACGTTTGTATTTTTTCTGATGCACTGCTGATGAAAAGCACACTAGGTCATTGTTGATGCTTATTTAGATGGGAAATGAGTTGTGATGAGTTAGAATACTCTTGGATATGCCACTGTTTGCGTGGAGCATAGGAGTAAGATATAATTAATAGGAGAAGAATGAATTATAACATAATAAATAAGCAGCAAGGTGAAAGAACTCCAAACAGAGCAAGAGGTCTGAAAGCATGGCAGGGATGCAGGACAGAGAAAGGAAGCCCAGGGGAAGGGTTTTGCTGAAGCGTCGTCTGCTGTTGATAAAGTATTTATGACCCTGGGGCAATTTAGTACAGACACTCAGAAGTCTTCTCTGCCCAGCAGCCAATGAAAGTTTCATGAGCTACCTCAACTGTGTGTAGCTGGCTTGGCAGCAGCAACTTTTAGCTCTGCTGATACGGACCCAGGATGCGTGATGATTGCATTTAGTGCTCTGAAGCACTAAATGAAAAGCAAAGTCGAGATTTTTTTTCATCACCTACTGAATGATCATGAACCTGGTCTGTTACATCGTTGGGCAAACTAAAAGGCCTTAAAGGCGAGTCCAATATTGTCCTTTATGTTTAGACTTATAAATCTGCTGCAGGTAAACATGTTAGAAATATGTCTACAGTACAAATAAACCTCTTTATAGTAGAAATAAACACAAGATAAACTGTCCCATTGTCCTTCCCTGTCCCCTCTCTGTCCCAGTGTCCTCCCTATCCCAGTGTCTTTTCCTTGTCCCAGTACCCTCCCATTCCCAGTGAGCAGCAATACCAGGGGGTATGGCGGGGCAACCAAAGGACTTGCCGTGACAGGCTTGAGTTTGCTGACGTGAAACGTGGGATGCACACGAAGGGACCTGGGAAGACACATTCGAACAGACACCGGATTAACAACCTTGTCCACCGAATGTTCACTCCATGTTGCCTGATTCTGAGACACCAGGCACCACAGGCATGTTTCCAACTCCTGGTTCATCCGCTCGGTCTGGCCATTTGATTTGGGGTGATATCCAGATGACAGACTGATTGTGTTACCTATAAGGTGGTAGAACTCCTTCCAGAAAACAGAGACAAACTGTGGACCCCTGTCCGAGACAATGTCAGTGAACCATGAAGACGGAAAACTTGAGAAATCATGACACAGGCAGTCTCTTTGGCAGAAGGTAATTTGGAAAGGGGAATGAAATGAATCATCTTTGAAAAGTAGTCAACTACTGTCAGCACTGTAGTGTTACCTTTAGACGGAGGTAGGCCTGTGACAAAGTCCAGTGAAATGTGAGACCAAGGTCAATGCGGCACCTGTAGTGGCTGGAGAAGACCCATCTGGACCTGCCTCGGTGTCTTTACCCTAGCACAGACTGAGCAAGCGGAAACATATTCTGCCACATCTTTTTTTCATAGATGGCCACCAGAACCGCTGCTCTATGACTAACCTTTAGCAGAATTGAGTACCTAAAGTCTAGATTCTTGTGGTCTGTCCAGACCACAAAAGGTTGCTCTGTCTCCTCCAACCAATGTCGTCACCCCTTCAGTGCAACCTTGACAGCCAAAAGCTCTTCGTCGCCCACATTGTAGTTGCACTACTCTGGTGTTAACTTACGGGAGAGGAAAGCACATGGATGAATGCGGTAGTCTGAAGCAGAACGTTGGGAAAGAACAGCGCCAACGCCTCCATTGGAAGCATCCGCCTCCACCACAAACTGTTGGGCAGGATCTGGCATGGATAGGACTGGGGCTGTGGTAACAAGCTCCTTGAGTTTATGGAATGCTGTCTCAGCTTTAGGGTTCCACTGAAAAACAATCTTAGAAGAGGTTAGAGCATGCAAGGGGGCCGTAACAATACTGAAGCCCCTGATAAACCTCCTATAGAAGTTAGCAAATCCCAGAAATTGCTGCAGGTTTTTGCGGTTGGTGGGAATAGGCCAGTCTGTTACTGCTCTCACCTTTTCTGGGTCTATCACAATCTGATTGGCTGTTTTAATGTGTCTTAAGAAGGCGACAGAGGTGGCATGAAAGTCACATTTCTCTGCCTTGACATTTTTTTAAGTATTCCCACAACACTTTATTAATAAAGGACTGGAACACAGCAGGGGCATTGGTTAATCCAAAAGGCGTCACCAGATATTCATAATGGCCTTGAGGAGTGTTGAAACCCGTTTTCCACTTATCTCTCTCATGAATCCGCACGAGATGATAGGCAATCCGCAGGTCTAGCTTAGTGAACACGTTTGCCTGTTTAAGTATCTCAAAAACAGAAGAGAAGGGGTAGTGAAGAGGCAAGGGGTAGTGATTCTTGACTGTTATCTCATTTAAAGTACTGTAATCTATACATGGTTGGAGTGATCCATCCTTCTTACCAACAAAGAATACCGCGCCAGCCAGAGAAAAAGATGGCCGAATGATGCCGGACTAAAGAGAAGACTGGATGTACTGATCCATAGCTTTCCTCTCTGGACCAGAGATGGAATAGAGGTGGCCTTTAGGCATCAGAGCTCCAGGATACAGGTCACTGATGCAGTCCCATTCACGATGTGGAAGCAGTGAAGTAGCCTTGACCTTGTTGAACACTTCTTTTAAATCATGGTAACATGATGGCACTTTAGCGAGATCAGGATAAACACTAGAAAACCCAGGCAGCTTGGCAGATTCTGGATGCAAACTGGAAACACCTTGAGAATCAGTGACACAAGTACATGTCGACCCCCACTGCTTCACCCTACCAGAACCCCAGTCTATATATGGGTTGTGAGAAATTAGCCATGGTAACCCCAGAATAAGAGCATACTGGGAACACTCAAAAATATGAAAACAAATATTCTCCCGATGACTGGTGTTTATGGTCAACTGCAACAGCTCAGTTTGATGAGTAACATATTCAAGAGAGTACCATCCAATGACCTAGCACTGACAGGTTGCTTAAGTGGCTCGATGTTAACACCCAAAGACAAGGCCCGAGATTTGTCCATCAAACTTTCGTCAGCACCAGAATCGATGAAAGCTTTAAGAAAAATGTCCTTACCACTGACTTTGAGGTGTACCGGAGTCAGACGTCTTTGACGTGAGGACTTGATGTGTGTCTGGCTCACCAGTGCCTCCCTTATTCCTGGTGAGCCCCCTCTTTTAACTGACAGGTGTTGACTCGGTGACCAGATTGCCCACAATAAAAGCAAGCTCCCTCTCGAAGCCGACAAAGTTGCTCCTCTGACGACAGTTGTGTCCATCCCAGTTGCATGGGCTCCTCCGATGATAATGTCATACAAGGATTGGAGAGAACTGGCGAGGAGGAGGCCAACTGACGTGGTTCACATGGAAACCCAGATGTTTTCCATGACTTGCACGGTCGTTTAGAGCGCCGTCTTTCTCTCTCTCTTTCCTGAAGACGGGTATCGATGTGCGTGGCCAGGTCCACCAAATCTTCAATTTGTGGGTAAGTCATGAGGGGCAAGAAAGTCTTTTATTTTATCTGTTAAGCCAAAAACAAAGGCGTCCCTCTTTGCTGCATCATTCCATCCACTGTCTGCAGCTAGAGTGCGGAAGTCTATGGCGCAATCCATAACTCGGCGACACCGCTGTTTAAGATTCAGTAGCACTCTGGAAGCATCCCTGGAAGGGGAAGAACGATTAAACAGATGGGAGAGAGCTTGGGAGAATGCTGTGGCATTTCGGCAGACTCACGATCCCACTCCGCTGTTGCTCAAGCTGCTGCTCATCCAGTAAGATGTGAGATCATGAAAGTGACCTTGGCTTGATCAGGTACAAAAGAACCAGGATCGTGTTTGAAATTCAGATCCAGGAATGTGCGGCAGTCACCCGAGTCACCTGAGAATTTTTTCCGGAGCAGCCAGGCAGAGAGAGTGCAATGCAGTTGGAGGTGGAGCTGCTGAAGAGGCAGGTTGTGCAGCCTGAGTTGTGGTTGCTGAGGAAGGAAGGAACTTTTCTAGACGAGAAACCATTTGCTGCATCTGCAGAGCCAGGTGGTTGATTTGGGTTATGACGGTGGATTGGTAACCCCTCTCGGTCAGGTCCTCCACTCCTCGACTAATGGATGTAAGATGCGCATCGTGTTGGGTAAGTTTGGCCTCCTGAGAAGTTTCGGTTTCTCTAACCTTGTTGTCTGCTGGTCCACTGGTCAGATCATTCTGTTAAGCTAAGCTCAGGCATTGACTTTCTACAGCAAAACGTCCCTTCTGACAGAGCAACAGTGTTTCAAGTCACAAATCCAAATGGAGATGAGATTCAGCTATTTTACAATCAGCTAGAAGATAAGAAAACAGCAGGAAATGATCTTGATTCAGGAATAAGCTAAATGGAGACTTTTCGCTCTGTAAAACTAATTTCTTTAATACTTTTTTCACTTCATATCAGAATTCTGCGCTCATTTGTGTTGTAACAGTGGAAGTTCACAGGACTGGGAACATCTTTTATTCACATTTTCCACAAGGCTGAAAGGATTTGTGAACAACCTCCCGTACAAAGATTTCTGATCTGTGGTTTGGAGAGATTTCTACAATAAATGTGTCCATCCATTTATTTTCCTGATGTCTAACCCTAACCCGTGTCCTGTGTATTCTGTTTTAGCATGTTCCCATGATGGACAGGAGGTGTCTCACCTGGATTAACTTGCTCTCCATCCTTAAGGAAACTTAATGAAAATACACTGCTCAAAGAATTAATCAGGAGACTTAAGACTGGGATGTATCAACCTGCACCTAATACAGACCTGGAGAAGCAACAATCCCCATCATGTTCATGCATGTTACCAAAGCACAGACAGAAAGAGACTCTCGCATATAGAAAGAATATTTATTTACATATGTTCAGATTATAAAACACTTTCACACTTATAATTAACTCATTTCTATGTAGGCTGATTGTAATCTAAAATGAGTATATATGATCAAGAGTGTGTAGGTAAAAAACATCATGGCATACGAAAAATGAACCAAACCAAATTATGGCATACAAAAATCAATCAACCTGAAATATTATCTTTTTATAGTAATTCTCTTTCACCATACTTCATTCACTCCAAGTGGTTCTTAGTGGTGAGTTGGCTCAGATGGTGGGGGAGGTTTATTATGATCATATACTTTGACCATATTGACCATATACTTCAAAATGGTCTTGTTTGTTTGTGTTGGATAGTGCTGCAGAAATGATAGCTTTTGATGGCAACAGGGGACTGCGTGACGTCAGACTGATATGAAAATATTCTTTTAATCTCAAAAAGTAAAGCAGAACAAACAGTTGAGTTTATTTTCATGAAGTTTTGTTGAGGATGGGGGGGTGGGGGGGCTGGCGGGGGGGTAGAATAATCCAGGTGACATATTCTACCAACACTGACTGCTCCTTGCTGGATGTTTCAATATTCGGCCTCCACAGTTTTTTTTTTTTTTTTTTTCTTTTTATTAAAAGAAAAAAAAATCTTTTGTCTGATTTTTAACGAGTTGGCATATTTTGTGACGGGTGCTTGTTTGGGTTAGGGAGGAGTGGTTACCTGTGTGTGTGCACACGTATCATGTGTTTGGCATCAAGCATGAACTCGCAGAGTCACACAGACAGCAGCTATGACGACAGCTATGTCATCAATGTCTAATGTCTTGATCATGACACAGTGACATTTAAAAATATTTAATTAATTTTCAGAAACTACTACATAATACTCAGATGTCATAGGCAAGTCACATTGTGTCTGATAAAATACTTTGCTTTACTTTATGCTGTTTTCTTCAGCAGGTCCAGAATTCAACACCAATCCTCCCTCCACATCAGGAATTAGTCAGACCTACAATGATGACCAGTCAGGATGTTGTCAGACAATGATGACCAACATGAAGCACAGAGCAGATGCAGAATTCACATCATAGCAGATACTGCTACAGATAATTCAACTGTCGACCTCCTGCTCCGTTCCTCCTCTCTCGTGAACAAGACTCTGAGTTACTTGAAGTCCATCACCTGAATCAGGACTTCATCCCAACCCAGAGGAAGTATTCCAAATTTTGGATGTTCCACATCCCTAGACCCAATTCATGCAGCCAAGGATCAGATCGCCAGGGTCCCCGCCTCTTGCTGCCGCCCAGCTCACATTGTACCCAACCCCTACGGCTCCTCCCACTGACAGTGAACCCTCAGGAGACGGGGCCCAAGTAACCCTTTTGGACTGAGCCCGACAGGGTCCCATGGGCAAAGGTCCGGCCACCAGACCCCCCATCCCCCCACCCCCATTGTATCTGCAGCTTGGGCTGCAGATACAATGTTGTCCAGGATGATTGCTCCATCAACACAAATTCCAATGTCATCATGGTGTCCAGGATCTCCACCGTACTTACTGATGACGTAAATGTCCATAGACCACTTCTGCATGTCTGTCTGGATGGCATTTCCTTCGATGTCCTGCGTATTTTAGGTAAAAAGGAAAAATTGAAAGGTTAGAATTCTTAGCCCTCCCGTGGGCTCACCATCTGTGGGAGGAGCCGTGGGGGTCGGGTGCAGTATGAGCTGGGCGGCAGTAAGGGGCAGGGACCCTGGCGGTCCGATCCCCGGCTACAGAAGCTGACTCTAGGGACATAGAATATCACCTCTCTGGTGGGGAAGGAGCCTGAGCTTGTGCGTGAGGTTGAGCGATTCTTACTAGATATAGTTGGACTCACCTCGATGCATGGCTTGGGCTCTGGAACCAGTACCCTCGAGAGGGGCTGGACTTTCTTCCACTCTGGAGTTGCTCATGGTGAGAGGCACCGAGCAGGTGTGGGCATTCTCATCAGCCCCCAGCTTGGTGCCTGTACGTTAGGGTTTACCCCGGAGGATGGAAGGGTAGTTTCCCTCCGCCTTCGGGTGGGGGGACGGGTTCTGACTGTTGTCTGTGCCTATGCATCAAACAGCAGTTCAGAGTACCCACCCTTTCTAGAGTCCTTGGAGGGAGTGCTGGAGGGTGCTCCTTCTGGGGACTCAATTGTTCTGCTGGGGGACTTCAATGCTCACGTGGGAAATGACAGTGAGACTGGACGGGAGTGATTGGGGTAAATGACAAGTCCTCCTCACAAACTACAGTAAGTCATGGAGTTCCTCAAGGTTCTGTACTTGGACCAATACTCTTCACGCTATATATGCTCCCTTTAGGCAAAATTATTAGACAGCATGGAATAAACTTTCATTGTTATGCAGTTGATACTCAAATATACTTATCCTTTAGACAAGATGAAACAGATCAGCCTGATAGGCTACAAAATGGTCTCATAGACATAAAGACTTGGATGTCTAGAAATGTTCTCCTCTTAAACTCAGATAAGACTGAAGTAATTCTCGTTGGATCTGAAAAACTCAGAGCTAATTTTTCCAGTTTTGTAATGAACCTGGATGGCATTACTTTTGCTTCCAGTGCTACCTTGGAGTAATATTTGACTCAGACCTGTCCTTTGGCCCACATATTAAGCAGGTTACTAAAACAGCCTTCTTTCATTTACGTAATATAGCCAAAATTAGGGACATTCTGTCTCAGAGTGATGCAGAAAAACTGGTTCATGCTTTTGTTACTTCGAGACTAGATTACTGTAACTATTACTGGGCTGTCCTAAATATGCCCTGAAAAGCCTTCAGCTGATCCAGAATTCTGCAGCCAGAGTCCTGACCAGAACCAGCAGGAGAGATCATATTTCTCCCGTTTTAGCCTCTCTTCATTGGCTGCCTGTTGAATCTAGAATAGAATTTAAAATCCTTCTCCTTACATATAAAGCCCTCCACAACCAGGCACCACTATATATCAAAGACCTCATAGTTCCTTATATACCAAGCAGAGTACTTCGTTCGCAGACTGCAGGCTTACTTGTGGTTCCTAGAGTCTCAAAGAGCCGAGCAGGAGGCAGAGCCTTTGGTTATCAGGCCCCTCTCTTATGGAATAAGCTCCCAGTTAGTGTGAGGGAAGCAGACACCCTCCCCACCTTTAAGACTAGGCTGAAGACTTATCTTTTTGATAAGTCCTATAGCTAGGGATGGTTAGCATCCCTTAGTTATGCTGCTATAGGTTTAGACTGCTGAGGGACATTTCCTGATACACTGAGCTTCTTTCTCTTTATCTCTCTCCCCCCCCCATAACAGTGTAGCATCATTAACATGTATGTCTCCTGTCTCAGCAGGTCTCCCTGGCCGGGAGTAGCAGTTCCTGTTATCTGTTGTCTTTCTGTCCTCTTCCCCCCACACAGCAGAGGCAGATGGCTGCCTGTCCTTGAGCTGGGTTCTGCCGGAGGCTTCCTTCCTGTTAAAAGGGAGTTTTTTCCTTCCCACTGTCGCCAGTGTGCTTGCTTTGAGTTGGACTCAACTCAATCTGTTGGTTTCCTTATATAGGCTGTTATGAATTGGCTTTCATTATGTTTTCCCCTCTGTCTGTAAAGCGTCTTGAGATGGCATTGCCGTGATTTAAGGCTATATAAATAAATTGAATTGAATTGTGGATATAGACTGTAGTGACACAGAACCGCTTCTGATTGATGAGTCAACATGCACACTGAGATGTGATCAGAGTTGACTGGGAAAACAAACAGTATTGTAAGCTCTCTTCCAGCAGATGAGCTCAGCTTTTCTCTCCGTCCTCATGCTCTTAACACATCATTTAAATCAGGACAGTGAAGGTGATTGTGACGGAGTCTATAAAGCTTCTGGGGCTCCATAATGTACCGTGGCCTCTCCACTCCAGCACTGAAAGGTCGAGCTCTTCCGATACCTGCAGCTTAGTGCTCAATTAGTTGGAAATTGTCTTTTGTCTGGTGGGAGCAGCTGAGAATTGCTTTGGGTCACAAGCGATAATTGCTAGAAAACCCTCAGAGTGAATGCCTATTAACAGAAGTTATTTAAATCACATCACCTTTGGGGTTCTGCTCACCTTCATGCTGGTCTTTAATTGTGGAGCAGATTTATGGAAGTGGCCTTATCACCTGATCGGCTAGAGCCAGCATTGCGGTTGTTGGGAAAGTCACATTATCAGCAGTGAAACTTTTACAGGTACAAAGTGGACCAGCTGTCCCTGAACACACAAGACCTGGAGGGTTAGGGGGTTAGAGTTAGGGTTAGGGTTGGGGTTGGGGTTTAGGGTTGAGAAGTTCGACTCCCCGTCATGGCAGAGGATGTCCACCCCGGAAAGCTGGAGCAACACTATTGAAACAAACCTTAGTATGAGGGAGAAAAAGGGAAATATGATTTTGGGGAAGATAAAAGAAGGTAATTAACACAAATGTGTGTTAGGGGGACAAGCAATGTTTGTGGCAATATTGGATGGACATCCACCAGCCCCACTGCCGGGGAGAGTTTGACTCCTCGGTCCGGTGAGGGATGTCCACCCCAGGAGGGTGAGGCAAGATCTGCTGAGAAGGGTAGAGGATATAAGGTCATTTATGAAGGAAGGTTTTGGAATGGGGGCTATGAGAAACCATAAATACAACCATCACACCATAAGTGTGAAAGGGTCAATAATGTTAGTAGCAAGGTGGGAGGGCATGTTGGGGAAATGGTTAGGGTTGGAAAGCAGTAATACGTGCAGAGAAGGATTAGGGTTATGGAGGGGGGGAAGGGAAGGGGGGTTAGGGTTAGGGGGTTTGGATTAGGGGGTTAGGGTTAGGGTTCGTGTTAGATGATCCTAAAATACTGGATGCCACCATCCATTAGGAGGCAGCATCAGCTGCACACCTTCCAGCATCCCCAATCCAGGTGGGGGCCCTCCCCCAGACAGAAAATTAAAGGGGTTAGGATTAGGGGATGACACCAGGGTGGGGTTGTCATGGGGACCACACAGTGGGAATAAATAAAATAAAATCACAGAGATTAGGAAATAAGACCAGGTTGTCATGGGAATGGGAATAAATAAAAACACAGAGGTTAGGGTTAGGAAATAAAACCAGGGTGGGGTTGTCATGGCAACAGGAATAAATAAAGACACAGAGGTTAGGGTTAGGAAATAAAACCAGGGTGGGGTTGTCATGGCAACAGGACTAAAAAAAGACACAGAGGTTAGGGTTATTTAGTTTTTTAATTTTGTCTATGAAATCATATGTGTCCTTAATTTAACTTTGGTGTTTTGTAGCCAATGGGTTTAGATAATAATCAATGAATTCAGCTGATCTATAGGTCTCACTGCTGCAGTCAGACACTATTGGACGCCCAGGGGGAATCTGGAAGGGTTTGCTCCAGTCAGATGGGTTCTTATGAATTTTGGGGAGCAGATAAAAACGTCTAGGTCTGGGCTCCGTGTCTCCAATTAGATAATATCTTTGTTTAGCATTAATAAATTTCTTTTCATAGAGTTTTTGGAATATTGGGATAATTTCTAAGAATGTTTTTTACATATATTGGTTCCATTAATTTGGTATAGTACTCAGTGTTCCTTAATTGTCTGTATCCTTCCCACAGATACTGCTCCGTGTCCATCACCACCACAACGCTGCCCTTGTCAGCAGGTTTGATGATGATGTTTTTACTTTTCAGTAGTTCCTTCAGGGCAGTGTTTTCATCTGGACTTAGATTAGGCCTAATTCTGGGGATTTGGAAATGATTTTTAAAATAATCCTGATCCAATTTGATTAATTTCAGAATATGTGGGGGTAAATTAGCATCCGGGGGGGTCCAATTCGATGCCTGGGTAAAGGGTACTTTTGTGGAGTTGCCATCGTCTGCGTAATAATGAATTCATTTAAGTCTCCTGTGATCGAATCTGGTTTGTGCTTTTAGATTTATTTGGCTGCCCTTAGTTGGAATGAAATTCAGTCCTGGTTGTGTGTGATGTAGTTGTTTAGGACCTGTAGATTAAGTTGCTCCTTCTGGAGGAGGTTGGTGGAGAAGTTCAGTTCTGGGATGAGGATGGTGGCATCCAGGAACCTTGTGGCTGCTCTGCAGGCACCCTGCCTGGTGCTGCGGGTGTTTTGGCTCTTGCTGTTAATACCAAAAGAGAGAACCACCATCTCCACTGTGGTGGTGCAGACAGCTTTCCTGATGATGGCTTCTGCATGCCGGAAGGTGGTGCCAGGATAGCTGTCAATCTGCAGGTCCTGGGTCTGAGAAGGTGGAAACTGGGCCACGTTTGAATCTCTTAGGATGAGATACTTCTTTCTCAAACACAGGCCCCAGTCCTTCATTTTTCTGTTGGTGTTCACATGTCACATGTTCATAACTGCCAAGAACCACTTGAGACTATGGATACTGATCAAAATGACTTAAACTGGATTCAAACTGCTTTATTTTGTTCAATATGTTTAAACAGCTCGAAACTGTCGAGAACAGCATGAAAATGCTTAAACTTGACAGGAACTGCTCAAACTGGCACAAAACCATCAAAACTGGTCAAAACTACATTAAACTAATCTAAACCGCAAGAACTAGACAGAATCTGTTCAATACGTTTTAAACTGCTCTAAACTGTCGAGAACTACATGAAACTGCTGAAAGTAGACAGAAACTGCGTTTTCTTCTTCGTAACTGCCAAGAACCACTTGAAACTACGGATACTGATCAAAATGACTTAAACTGGCTTCAACCTTTCAAAACTTGTCAAAACTACTCAAATTTAGTCTAGACTGCTAGAACCGGACAAAAACTGCTTTATTTTGTTCAATATGTTTAAACAGCTCGAAACTGTCGAGAACAGCATGAAAATGCTTAAACTTGACAGAAACTGCTCAAACTGGCAAAAAACCATCAAAACTGGTCAAAACTACATTAAACTAATCTAAACCGCAAGAACTAGACAGAATCTGTTCAATACGTTTTAAACTGCTCTAAACTGTCGAGAACTACATGAAACTGCTGAAAGTAGAACAGAAACTGTGTTTTCTTGTTCGTAACTGCCAAGAACTGCTTGAAACTATGGATACTGATCAAAATGACTTAAACTGGCTTCAACCCTTCAAAACTTGTCAAAACTACTCAAATTTAGTCTAAACTGCTAGAACCGGACAAAAACTGCTTTATTTTGTTCAATATGTTTAAACAGCTCGAAACTGTCGAGAACAGCATGAAAATGCTTAAACTTGACAGAAACTGCTCAAACTGGCACAAAACCATCAAAACTGGTCAAAACTACACAAAACTAGTCTACACCGCGAGAACCAGACAGAATCTGTTTAATCCTGTTCAATACGTTTTAAACTGCTCTAAACTGTCAGGAACTACATGAAACTGCTGAAACTAGACAGAAACTGCGTCTTCTTGTTCGTAACTGCCAAGAACCACGTGAAACTATGGATACTGATCAAAATGACTTAAACTAGCTTAAAACCTTCAAGACTTGTCAAAACTACTCAAATTTAGTCTAGACTGCTAGAACTGGACAAAAACTGCTTTATTTTGTTCAATATGTTTAAACATCTCGAAACTGTCGAGAACAGCATGAAAATGCTCAAACTTGACAGAAACTGCTCAAACTGGCACAAAACCATCAAAACTGGTCAAAACTACATTAACCTAATCTAAACCGCAAGAACTAGACAGAATCTGTTCAATGCGTTTTAAACTGCTCTAAACTGTCGAGAACTACATGAAACTGCTGAAAGTAGACAGAAACTGCGTTTTCTTCTTCGTAACTGCCAAGAACCACTTGAAACTATGGATACTGATCAAAATGACTTAAACTGGCTTCAACCTTTCAAAACTTGTCAAAACTACTCAAATTTAGTCTAAACTGCTAGAACCGGAGAAAAACTGCTTTATTTTGTTTCATATGTTTAAACAGCTCGAAACTGTCGAGAACAGCATGAAAATGCTTAAACTTGACAGAAACTGCTCAAACTGGCACAAAACCATCAAAACTGGTCAAAACTACATTAACCTAATCTAAACCGCAAGAACTAGACAGAATCTGTTCAATACGTTTTAAACTGCTCTAAACTGTCGAGAACTACATGAAACTGCTGAAAGTAGACAGAAACTGCGTTTTCTTCTTCGTAACTGCCAAGAACCACGTGAAACTACGGATACTGATCAAAATGACTTAAAGTGGATTCAACCTTTCAAAACTTGTCAAAACTACTCAAATTTAGTCTAGACTGCTAGAACTGGACAAAAACTGCTTTATTTTGTTCAATATGTTTAAACATCTCGAAACTGTCGAGAACAGCATGAAAATGCTCAAACTTGACAGAAACTGCTCAAACTGGCACAAAACCATCAAAACTGGTCAAAACTACTTTAAACAAGTCTAAACCACAAGAACCAGACAGAATCTGGTTAATCCTGTTCACTACGTATTAAACTGCTCTAAACTGTCGAGAACTACATGAAACTGCTGAAAGTAGACAGAAACTGCGTCTTCTTGTTCGTAATTGCCAAGAACCACTTGAGACTATGGATACTGATCAAAATTTCTTAAACTGGCCTCAACCCTTCAAAACTTGTCAAAACTACTCAAATTTAGTCTAAACTGCTAGAACCGGACAAAAACTGCTTTATTTTGTTCATTATGTTTATACAGCAAGAAACTGTCGAGAACAGCATGAAAATGCTCAAACTTGACAGAAACTGTTCAAACTGGCTTGAAACCATCAAAACTGGTCAAAACTACTTTAAACAAGTCTACACCACAAGAACCAGACAGAATCTGGTTAATCCTGTTCAGTACGTATTAAACTGCTCTAAACTGTCGAGAACTACATGAAACTGCTGAAAGTAGACAGAAACTGCGTTTTCTTCTTCGTAACTGCCAAGAACCACTTGAAACTCCGGATACTGATCAAAATTTCTTAAACTGGCCTAAACCCCTCAAGACTTGTCAAAACTACTCAAATTTAGTCTAAACTGCTAGAACTTGACAAAAACTGCTTTATTTTGTTCAATATGTTTAAACAGCTCGAAACTGTCGAGAACAGCATGAAAATGCTTAAACTTGACAGAAACTGCTCAAACTGGCACAAAACCATCAAAACCCATAACAACTTTCTAGTTGTGGTTCTTTAACACAAACTACAGTCTCATAATGATTACCCAGGCAGTTTTCCAAATAAATGGATTTTTCTGACACACTGCTACTGCATCCATACTTTAACCAACGACCATCTAATAAGGTGAAGACATTAATACCCAATAAATCTGCTGTCGCTTGGATTTCTAATTCTGTGGCCCAGGTGCTAACATATTTCATTTTTGATTTGTCTATGTAATCTGCCACAGAGGAATAACCTTCTCTTAGACTAGTTCTATATTGGTAGTCATTTTTTATTAAATGTTTAACAACCGCTCTCCTAATTTTGATGTGATGCTTTTGTGTGCCACTCACTGCCTGAGAAACGGCCCTAAAGTAGCAGCTACCGTCAGCAACTATGTCTCTATTTTGGCACGGAACGCCTAACACGCCGACACGACTAGACGCAGCACTATTTACACTTTCAAACTCTATTTTTAATTTGGTACACAAGCTTTGGCAAGTACTTTCACAGAGAGGGTTAAACATAAGCTGTCCATGTTCTTCACTGACTAACTCTACATCTGAACTAACCTGCTGACTTAAGAAAACCTGTTCCTCAACATCAAACTCTTCATCTGAAACATGACGACGTTTCTTTGCCACATGTTCAGATGGGCTGGAAAGGTCTGTTTCATCCCAATCTGCTGATACCTGACGTTTTACTCCTCGCTGACTGTCATCATCAGAATCACAACCAAATAAGCTACTCGGCACATCGTCAACACACTCCCTGCTAACATCAACACCATTGATCTCAAAAGGCTTGCTACGACCACCTAACATCACTGCCAAACGACTGAAGTGATTAAACACTTCCCTAATGGAACCAAAGTACAAAACAACACTGGTACCATTGACGTCCAACAGGCCAGTAGCACTACGAGAATGAGAGTCTACCACGGCATACCTACCACCAGCAGAAATGACAGCACATGTATTTGAACACAAGGTCAAAAGACATGTCTGGTACTGAGATAACAGCCCGTTTTCTAAAGTCACATATGCTCCACACTCGATAAACTCTCCCTCAGTCACAGTGACATCCCCACTCAGAGTATCGGGGAACTCAAACTTAAAGTTCTGCCAGTACAAAACCCTCTGTCTCGGCAACTCTGGGACCATCAAAAAGTTTTCTCCTGAAGGGATTATACCACGGTCCTTTAGATCAGAATAGAGGTCATCTCCTAACCACAGAGCTAAATCTAAATCTTGTGTCCTCCAATTCATCACACTAGACACCATATGTCTGGCTAAACTGACCAAAGCTATCGCCATGCACTGAACTCCTGGATTCCTAAACTGACCGTGCCCCTGGTGAAATGAACCCCGAACAACATCAGCATTAGCCATACTCACCTCACTTACCTCCACAGTAGCTTCCTCATCTTCATCAGTAGAAGACAACACACCCTGGCTCTGTGATGTCTCAACCTAAGCAAGGAAATCAACAAGCAATGGCCTCAAAACACTGTCATGTGTAATAATAAAAATATTTGATGCTAGTCTTTAAGAACAATATTCCTTACCGTCTTCACCTCCACAGTGGTCTCGGACTCCGACGACGACCCCCGGCTGGATGAAGTGTCGGTCTAAAGAGAAACCAAAACAAGTGTATTTTACTTTACATATACCCAAAATAGAAATAAATAAAATACATGAGAAATTTCCCCCCCCCCCCCCCCATACAATACAGAAATATGAACATATACACATATTTATAATTTAAAAAAACCTTTAAACACAAAATAACATTTCTTACCTTCTTCGACTCCACAGTAGCCTTGGAGTCAGACGACATCCCTCGGCTAGATGTCGTCTCGGTCTGGGGGATTAAAAAAAAAAACAAAAAAACAACAACTTTATTTTACTACATCGTCACAGGAAAAAGATTCAATACAAAAATTTTCATTGCCAAATCTCCTTACCCTTCGCTTGTCCGGGCGAGTCCTCTTGGACTGGTGTTTCACGCGCCGCCTCTGGCCAAAACACAAACAGATTTGCACACTGTGAATTTGATATGGACACTGAACACATTCAGCATTATAGAAGTCTATCGTTAATCAATGACTCTTTCAGAACAAAACATTTTATAGCAACCCATAAACACGTTTGTCTTTATGCACTTTACCTTTGGTGGTGAAACACCAGCGAAGACAGCAGGAGATGTCAGATTCGATGGTGAAACCTTCTCCATCTCCTCCAACATCTCACTGCTGAACAGCACAGGATTCAGGGGGATGCCAGCAAGCTAGAAATACAAAAACAGAAACACAAGCAGTGACTTTTACTGCTTTTCCAATTGGAGCAAACCTTTCTTCAAACATCTTTCTGTACAATTATCACACTGACCTCCCGCTGAACTGCACTGCATTCTCCAGAGGACTGAAAAAAAAAAGGAAAAAAAAGAAAATTAAAAAATAAACAGGGATAATTTTTGTCTGTGGAACTGTGACAACAATAAAAACCTTTAGAGCTGTGACATTTCCTGCCATATTATTATTACCTTGCCGCCCGGACGAACAGCAATCCACTCCTCGGGGCCTGGACTCCGACGGACACGCACCTCTCCCTTCACAACCACACGGGGAGTGAAGCGAGGAGGTGGTGACGGACGACACACCGGGGGGGCTGGTGGCACGGTCTCCAGTTGCTTCAATAAAAAATGAAGACATAATAATTATAAACAATATAGCTTTTTACATACTTAGTCAGCAGCCAAAATCACATCCAGGTGAATGTTTGCAAGATAAAAAGTGTTTTAAATAAAAAAGGGCAAACCAGGTAAGCGACGTCGAACAGCAACTCTGCAAAGCGCACCATCCCGACGTCATCACTCAGGTGCACCTAGTACAACGACATGAATGAAATGTTAAGTTTCTCCACAACATCTCTCACTAAATACACACAGCTCTATTCAAACAGTTTGTCATCTCTGGATCAGAAGGTCCTGGATTCCATCCCAGCCACTGACTTGAGCATGAGTGCATCAAACTTCATCAAGACCGTCACGACTCCACATGCTGAGGCACCGCCGGGGGAAGTAATCCACGAGGTGGTAGTACTTCACAGCTTTCAAAGAAAAACACATAGCACAGCTCTTTATGCTTGCAAAACAACACAATTACATACATCTATATACCACGATGCAGAAGATAAAATACAATCACGACACATGTCTGATGTCTTCTTTGATAAACATGCAACAGCACAAGTACATATTTTAACGTACCCATGCGGGTTGCCACGCGGTGAAACTCCTGACGGTAGAGCTCTTGCAGGGATTCCTCGACAGTCAGCCTCGGGGGAAAGTCCAGCACACACACCTGTAGAGAAACAACTCATCAACATCTCTCGTTTTCTGATCTTTTCTTGAACAGTCAGAAGGCTATCAATTTACACATTTTTCTGTCAACTTTTATCGGATGAAATTCTGTTCACACTACTGAGTTTAAACATACTGCAAAAACACTTTTAGTCATTTTGGAAAACAGACTTCTGAAAGACTGCTCTTACATATGCAGTATCAAAACATTAAAAACAAAAATATGCATTTTACATAAGTGTTTGAGCTGTATTCAGAGAAAACAGCTTTTACATGTAAAATACAAGTGAGAAGCTAATCATGCCTGCCACAAAGACTGTAATTTCAGGGTGTGCTTACCTTAGGCCAGCGACTGCAGACGGCGGCCAGGTACCTCTCAAAGTCTGCAGCCACGTGACCGATGGTGTGCTTGGAAGTCAAGTCATTGCTCGGAGCTAAAACGCACACCAAGTCGGGTGTCAGAGGGACTACTGCGTTAATCACCTCTGTCCTCAACTCTCGGGCGCCAGCTCCGGGCGTTGACATGAACCCCCACGCCAGTAGCCATACAGTAAAAACTATGAAAATATACAAAGATAAAAAATATATGAATATAAAGTATAAAAATATATGAAATATGAATACAGGCAGATAAGGTGCGAATAAGAGATACATACGCGCACAGTGGACCTCGGGAGGCTGAGGAGAGGCCTCGATCGTCAGTCTGTTGGCTGCCCTCCTCATGGCTGCCTGGCATCTCCGGAAGTTCTTCTTTCTCGGCATCTCTGCAAAAAAAAAAAAAAAAAGAAACCACAACACACACTCACTCGCACACACACAAACACCCCCAACAGAGAGACAGGCGCTCACACAAACAGTCTTACACAAAAGCTGTATAAAAAGAGAAAATAGGTTAGACAAAATACAGAAAAATAAGCATAAAGAAAACAACAGAATGATACTGGTATAACACAAACATTTGCAAGTCATCATCAATTGCAATGAAGAC
The DNA here is from genome assembly GCF_933228915.1 of Telmatherina bonti. NCBI lineage: Eukaryota > Metazoa > Chordata > Actinopteri > Atheriniformes > Telmatherinidae > Telmatherina > Telmatherina bonti. The sequence goes on from NC_136613.1 coordinate 40,343,451, forward strand.
AACATATTTCTGCTTCTACCAAATAAAACTCCACAAGACTAAACAGAAGGTAAATCACACACAATTATGGAAGAGTGACACATTCATAATTAATTTTTATTGCCTCTATGTCATGTGTTGGATAACATGCAGTCATCCAACCATTAACTTGTGTGTTCCACCCTCATAGATTTAAGTGTAACTACTATCAGGCAAACATATTTTACTAGAAAATTTAGGTTTAAAAGTTGATTTGAACATGATGATAAATCTAAAAACAAAACAAAAACAGAAATAAAACATGAAAAAATGTTCAAAAGGAGTGGGTAGAAGCATAAGCTTATAATGAAACCTGTCCCAGTCATAAAGAAATGTAACAAAAACAGCAGTAGCAGAAACACAACAGCAGCAACCATCCATCAGTGATACCTGTACAATGATATCCTCACTATCTCATAATCTATAAGAATACAAGAATCAACTACAGTGATGAAGAAACAACAACTGGTCAAGCCAGCCTACACTTTATTTTAAGTGCGCGTTCACTTTCAACTTTATGGTAAAGCCAACGTCTACCAACGATTACTTCGGATTTCAAAATAAAGCATCTCTTTTATTTCTTATTTAATCCTTGTTTTTTTTTTTGTTTTGTTTTTTTTAACAGAGCAATAGCACACAGTTTTGTTAAAGTGATATGATAATAATTATAAAAACTAAATAAAAAATGTGTTGCTCAACACGTGAAAAGTGCAATAAAATGAATATATTCAATAGTTTGTCCACCAAACCTGTACAGTTGGACTTAGTACCTCATATACTACTTGCATAAACACTATGACTTACTTTTCCTGTAATCAGTTAATAAAATCTCATACACGTGAATAATCAGACCTTTTTGGATGATTTTCAAATGTAATAAATTAATTTCTTCAATAGTAACTTTTTCAATAGTTAGTCCACCAAACCCATATGGTTGGACTCAGTACCCTTTGTACTGCTTGCACAAAAACAATGAAGTATTTTTACTTTTCCTGTAATCTATTGATTAAATGTCTTACACATAATTGATTGACCTTTTGGGATGATTTTGAAGTGTAATAAAATTAATTTCTTCAATAGTTAGTCTACCAAACTGTACAGTTCTAAATACCTCATTTGCTTCTTGTACAGAAACTATGCAATACTTTTACTGTGTGCTTTTCCTGTAATCAATTCATAAAATCCCATACACGTGAATAATCAAAGACTTTTTTGGATGATTTTCAAATGTAATAAAATTAATTTTTTCAATAGTTAGTCCACCAAACCTATACAGTTGGACTCAGTACTTTATGTACTACTTGCACAAAAACAATTAAATACTTTTATTGTGTACTTTACCTGTAATGCATTCAGAAAGTTCCTTACACATGGAAATAAAATGCATTATCAGCTAACTTTGAAGTATGATATAATTCATTTGTTGAATAGTTAGTACACCAAACCTGTACTGTAAGTACTTCATAGTTTCTGTACAAGTAATATATGAGGTACTGGGTCCAACTGTATGGGTTTGGCGGACTAACTATTAAGGAAATTAATTTTAATCCACTTCAAAGTCATCCAAAAAGGTATTTCATTTTACGTGTTTGACACTATATAAATGAATAACAGGAAAAGTACACAGTAGAAGTACTTCATAGTTTCTGTGCAAGTAGTATATGAGGTACTGAGTCCAACTGTATGGGTTTAGCGGACTTGAAATGATAATAATGAAACCTGCCCCCAGTGATAAAAAAAATAGCACAACAAAATACAACAACAGCAGCAGCAGTAGCAGCAACACAAAAACAACCACCCAGTATATCAGTGATACCTGTACAATAATATCCTCAATATCTCATAATCTATAAGAATACATCAATCAACTACAGTAATGGAGCAATGCAGCAAGACCAACAACAATAGCAACAATTATATCAATAATAACAGAACTACTCAGTTTATATAATACGTCTGTATTCTATACTATTTCTGCCTTGCTCAGTTATCATTTCTGGACATTTGATAAGTGTGGTTTTGTAATTGTTACCCCACACCTCCACACAGTACTGTAACTACAGTATTATCAGTTAACAAAACAGAGCGTGAAGCGACTGGTAATCCAGAATCAGCCTAATACTCATGACTGCCTCTTTCATGTCATATTTAACACTACTGTTACCAGCAAAATATCTGGATATGTCATTTTCTTTGTCCCACTCTTTCTAAGTTGATTTAATATTCCTCAAATGTTTTTTTTTTTAGATCATTTTTAGTCTTATTTAGCTTTTTTCTGTAATACAATTTCTTAGTATATTAATTATTATTCTTATATATCAATTAATATATCAATTAAATTGTTAACTTTTAAATTTCTTTTCAGATTCTTCAGAACTTACTCTAAAAACATCCCAACTTTATAGCATCATCTCACTAAATCTTCAGTGAAATAAAGCCATTTTCACAGAAAAACTAAATAAAATGCTCAGCAAATTTAGAGCTAGGAGCACAAATATCTCCATTCATGTGCAGTAAAACTTATGCCTAATCATCTCCTAAGCTAAATTAGCTTAGCTTAGATATCCATGTAAGAGAGGCATTTAGTTAATAAAAACACGGTTCGCTGTTAAGACATATTTTTTTGAGCTCACGTTAAAAAAAAACAAAAAAAAAACAATACAAACAAAAAAACCCCCAAAAACATCGAACTATAATTTCAATGCAGAGGGATAAACAGGTTACAGGCTACACGAAGCTAAGCTCCAATTAAGCTAAGCGAAGCGAAGCTAAGCTAAGCTAAGCTAAGTGAGCCAACACGGTGGAAAAACATCTAATTGATCAAAATAAAAATGATAAACTTACCAGTCGAAGACACGAAGGCTTTATAAGAAGTTCTCCCGGTTGAAAATCTCGAAAATCTCTGGATGAAGTGACAATAATCCACCAATATTCAGACAGGCTCTCAACGAGACGTGCGGTCAGGTCAGAAGCTCGATCTGAAAGACCGGAGAAGCTTCTGGAAGCTTCTAGAAAACAAGATGTCCGACCGGACACATCAAAGGAGCAGACGTGCACCTGCAGTTTGCAGCGCAGCAGCAGCTCTGACGAACGTTTTTTTTTTGTTTTCAATAAACTTTATTGAACAAAGCCAGTTTTACAAAACGAATTTTCTATTGAATATCAACTACATTTAGGAGTTATTCGCTGAATTGTACTTTTTGTGTTTATAATGACTGTGGGGATGCTGCTAGTTTTATGAATGACAGCCCTGTTGTGTCAATAAACAAATAAATAACACAAAAGGTCTCTCTTCCATATAAGGAAAACAGGAGAGTGAAGGCTTTTTTTTTTTTTTTTTTTTTTTTTTTATATACACAAAAGCCTGCATGATTTTGTGACGCAGCATTGAAGCACTTCTCTGCAGCTCCACGGTAAAATTATCCGGATGTGAGAAAGCTGAGACGAGAAAAAGGTGGATTGGAACACAAAGATGAGGATGACAGCTGGAAAAAGTACTTCTTGTGGATGTGCCAGTGAAAGACAAACCACTGTGGTACAAGACAGAGAACACCTCGTTGTCATCTTGAAGACGGAGGGGATTAAGGTGATGACACCTTGGACATGGATGAATAAATAAAAATTAATAAATAAAATGGAAAAAAATACAGTATATTTTGTATTCAGTGACCCATAAATGTCCACATGTACATACATACATACATACACACACACACACACACACGAATTCTATACATACATATATATATATATATATATATATATATATATATATATATATATATATATATATATATATATATATATATATATATATATATGTGTGTGTGTGTGTGTGTATATATATTTTATTATTTTTTAGGTGGGGCTTTGTCAAATCTATCTATTGTTGAAGACAAACAATAATTATAGCAATAAAAAAAAAATTCTACTTTAAAAGTTATGTATTTCACAAGTACTTTATTATATCATAAAATGACAACAATGACAAATACCAGAAATTCATAATGTAGCTCAAAAGAAATTTTGTTTTATAATGACAGGATTGTATTTAACATCTTATTTAATACAAATATTTTTGTAAAAAAAAAAAAAAGACATTAATTAGCTCATAATATATTTTGAAATATAAACAGTGGTAAAACAAATCTACACATAAATATTTGTCACAAGCCTTAATAAGACAATAGGCATGAGAAGTGCTTTTGGTGGCGGCTACAGAAAGTAAACACCAGCATACCTTTCCTTAAAAAATCTAACCTCACTCAAACTTTTGACAGGACTTGTGCAACAATCTACATTCAGTAATAATTCTTTGACTACTAAATAATGAACACTAGAACCTGATGAATGAACTGATTTCATATTTGGTTTTCTCCAAGAACAACAAAAACTCAAATAAAAATGGTAGAAGAATTTAGTTTTCCTCTCCTTATTTAAGGCAAATCTCTCAATAATCCTCCTATTAAAGTCTGAATGTCCCCCACAAGCTTATTCTCCATGAAGAGCATGGCATGGCGTTGAGGCGATCCTGTGTCATGGAGTTTCTCACAGTAGAGTAGAAAAGCATTTCTCAGATTCAGCAGTTGTTATGGTGTTGACATAGTGATCTGGAGAAGCCTGTGACTCATCTGAAGGTTGTTCTTTATGAAAAACTGCTACAGAGGCACCGCTGCACCACAACCTTTAACTTCACCGTTCTTGTAGAAGAGGGATAGTTCTGCCTTGGCCTTGTCCAACATGGGACATGCCTCAACAGTCGTGTTTAGCTGCTTCTCATCGTGCACCAGGATGGTCTCACAGACCTGAAGCAAACATCAAAAGTTTTCAATTATAAGAAAGTTAGACCTTAGCAATTCTATTTATCAGGGGTGTCAATAATTCTGTACCAGATCTTCAGTATTGTTCTAGCATCATGTGACCAAAGTAAGAATATAAACTACATGGATTTGACTGAAAATATGACTGACCTCTGTAGCCAGCCTCTGTTGTTCTCCTGGTCCCAGCATCCTGTCTCTTCACCGGCTGTCCAGCAGTGCTGTCCTCACAGAGAGACGGGACTGACATCCTGGTCCAAACAACATAATAACATAATGAAGGTTTTTATGCACTAAAAACATTCATGAAACACCATAATAATCTAAATCTGCCAATCACTTGACCTGTTTAGGTCACAGTCTGGATTAAGAAAAGGTTTATCATGAAACATAAAAGAATCTTTCTTTAAATACCAAAAGAATAAAATGCGATGTGCTTCATAAGAATAATTTGCTGTAATGTCAAGTCAATAAACTTATGGCTTTTACAGTCTTAAATGAGTGACTGCTCTATTTAACAATAACTTTCTGAGTAAACAATAAATTATAATTTATATAAATATAAATATTTACCTGATGTTGAGCATGTTGTCTTTGAACCTCTGAAAAAGAGTTTTAATCCAGACAGGGTTGATGTTTAATTTCTGAAACTGGTTGAACAGCATATCCACATGAGTCATGGTTTGGTGGACCAGTACTTTTTTTTTTTTCCCACTGGATAGACATTGTTTATGTCCATAAAAATACATTGGATCGACATCAAAGTTAACTGCATTTCTATTTTGTAGGTCCTTAACATGGTCCACAATGGAGGGGGGGGGGCGGGGTGTCTTCGGCATGAGGCGAGGACCCGATGGATGCCGCTTGCGTCTTTAATTATTATTATTAGGGTCCGAGCCATACGAAGTATGGCAGGGCCCTATTGTTATTGTAATGTTTATTATTATTCTCCTCGTTCTGAGCACAACTCGGCCATTTTTGACCCACTCAGCCCCCGTGAAAAGTTGCGAAACTTGGTACACACCTCAGTCCCGGCGAAAATAGCGATATTCTGGGGTCCGCGTGCACGCCAATGTAAAAATGCCTCGACGGCGCCCCCTAGAAACGGCAACGGGGTGTCCGCCATCTTGGAAAAAAACCTTCTCGCCATGAAACACGGTTTGCTTATATCTTTGCACAAATTCATACGATGTGCACCAAAACTGTAACTATTCATATTTGGTAGGTCCTTAACACATTGTAGAATGTATTGTGGGGGGGGCACTTTTTGGGGGGGCCCCAAGGGGCCCGATCGTCTACTTTCATCTCGGGCTACGAAATTCGTCACACATGTGTATCATCCCAAGACAAGCTAAAAAGTCAATGAAACACATGTTGCCATGGTAACGGGCTGTCCGCCATCTTGGCGTTTACACACATTCTTTTCTCAATATGTGAATTGTATTTCTCTATTAAAATGAACTGTCTCTGCGGGTCCTTCACATGTAGCATTAGGAGAACCAGGACTCGGGTGGAGGGTTCGGCATGAGGCGAGGACCCGATGGATGCCGCTTGTTATTAGGGTCCGAGCCTTACGAAGTATGGCAGGGCCCTATTGTTATTGTAATGTTTATTATTATTCTCCTCGTTCTGAGCACAACTCGGCCATTTTTGACCCACTCAGCCCCCGTGAAAAGTTGCGAAACTTGGTACACACCTCAATCCCGGCGAAAATAGCGATATTCTGGGGTCCGCGTGCACGCCAATGTAAAAATGCCTCGACGGCGCCCCCTAGAAACGGCAACGGGGTGTCCGCCATCTTGGAAAAAAACCTTCTCGCCATGAAACACGGTTTGCTTATATCTTTGCACAAATTCATACGATGTGCACCAAAACTGTAACTATTCATATTTGGTAGGTCCTTAACACATTGTAGAATGTATTGTGGGGGGGGCACTTTTTGGGGGGGCCCCAAGGGGCCCGATCGTCTACTTTCATCTCGGGCTACGAAATTCGTCACACACATGTATCATCCCAAGACAAGCTAAAAAGTCAATGAAACACATGTTGCCATGGTAACGGGCTGTCCGCCATCTTGGCGTTTACACACATTCTTTTCTCAATATGTGAATTGTATTTCTCTATTAAAATGAACTGTCTCTGCGGGTCCTTCACATGTAGCATTAGGAGAACCAGGACTCGGGTGGAGGGTTCGGCATGAGGCGAGGACCCAAAGGATGCCGCTTGTTATTAGGGTCCGAGCCTTACGAAGTATGGCAGGGCCCTATTGTTATTGTAATGTTTATTATTAGGGTCCGAGCCATACGAAGTATGGCAAGGCCCTATTGTTATTGTAATGTTTATTATTATTAGGGTCCGAGCCATACGAAGTATGGCAGGGCCCTATTGTTATTGTAATGTTTATTATTATTATTCTCCTAAGCACAACTCACTCAATTTTGACCCCCTTAGACCCCGTGAAAAGTTGCGAAACTTGGCACACACCTCACGTCCGGTGAAAATTTCGATAATTTGGCGTTTGTATGCACGCCAATGCAAAAATGCCTCGACAGCGCCCCCTAGAAACGCCAAAAATGGCCTCTAGAATGGGGAAAAAAATTTTTAGTTTGACGTAGGACGACGAAATTCGGTACACATGTCTATCACATCAAGACAAGTAAAAAAGTCATTGAAACGCCTGTTGTCATGGCAACGGGCTTTCCGCCATCTTGGCGTTTGCGGCCATTTTTTTGCCCGTTTTTGTCAATTTGGGCGCATCGCATTTGAACGAACTAGTCTGAGGCGATTCATGCTATTGGCTCCACATTCGCCATGGAGCTTCGTGACGAGATGGGGACCAAAAGTTATTCAAATCTTTTTGATAGGCGAAAGCGTGTTACCGTGGCAACCCATGGAAAAAAGCGATCTCGCCATGAAACACGGTTCACTCATATCTTCGCAGAAATACATCCGATCGGAACCAAAATTAAAATAATTCATATTTGGTAGGTCCTTCACGCTTTGTAATATATATTGTGGGGGGGGCGCATTTTGGGGGGGCCCCTAGGGGCCCGATCGTCTACTTTGAGCTAGGGCTACGAAATTCGGTACACATGTATAAGTAACCAAGACGAGCAAAAAACTCTATTGAGAACCTGTTACCATGGCAACGGGGTGGCCGCCATCTTGGCGTTTATGCCCTTTTTATCACTTTAAGCGCATCGTATTTGAACGAACTAGTCTGAGGGGATTCATGCTATTGGCTCCACATTCCCCATGGAGCTTCGTGACAAGATGGGGACAAAAAGTTATTCAAATCTTTCTGATAGGAGAAAGCGTGTTACCGTGGCAACCCATGGAAAAACGCGTTCTCGCCATGAAACACGGTTTGCTTATATCTCTGCCAAAATGCATCCGATTGGAACCAAAATTCCAATAATTCATATTTGGCAGGTCCTTAACGCGTTGTAATATGTATTGTGGGGGGGGCACATTTTGGGGGCGGCCCCTAGGGGCCCGATCGTCTACTTTGAGCTAGGGCTACGAAATTCGGCACACATGTGTATCAACCCAAGACAAGCAAAAAACTTCATTGTGCAGCCGTTACCATGGCAACGGGGTATCCGCCATCTTGGAAAAAAAACCTTCTCGCCATGAAACACGGTTTGCTTATATCTTTGCACAAATTCATACGATGTGCACCAAAACTGTAACTATTCATATTTGGTAGGTCCTTAACACATTATAGAATGTATTGTGGGGGGGACACTTTTTGGGGGGGCCCCTAGGGGCCCGATCGTCTACTTACATCTCGGGCTACGAAATTCGGCACACATGTGTATCATCCCAAGACAAGCTAAAAAGTCAATGAAACACATGTTGCCATGGTAACGGGCTGTCCGCCATCTTGGCGTTTACACACATTCTTTTCTCAATATGTGAATTGTATTTCTCTATTAAAATGAACTGGCTGTGCGGGTCCTTCACATGTAGCATTAGGAGAACCAGGACTCGGGTGGAGGGTTCGGCATGAGGCGAGGACCCGATGGATGCCGCTTGCGGCTTTAATTAGGGTCCGAGCCATACGAAGTATGGCAGGGCCCTATTGTTATTGTAATGTTTATTATTATTATTTTTGTCAGCACAACTCGGCCATTTTTGACCCACTCAGCCCCCGTGAAAAGTTGCGAAACTTGGCACACACCTCAGTCCCGGCGAAAATAGCGATATTCTGGGGTCCGCGTGCACGCCAATGTAAAAATGCCTCGACGGCGCCCCCTAGAAACGCCAAAAATGGCCTCTAGAATGGGGGAAAAAAATTTTAGTTTGACGTAGGACGACGAAATTCGGTACACATGTCTATCACATCCAGACAAGTAAAAAAGTCATTGAAACGTCTGTTGTCATGGCAACGGGCTTTCCGCCATCTTGGCGTTTGCGGCCATTTTTTTGCCCGTTTTTGTCAATTTGGGCGCATCGCATTTGAACGAACTAGTCTGAGGCGATTCATGCTATTGGCTCCACATTCGCCATGGAGCTTCGTGACAAGATGGGTACCAAAAGTTATTCAAATCTTTTTGATAGGAGAACGCGTGTTACCGTGGCAACCCATGGAAAAAAGCGTTCTCGCCATGAAACACGGTTCACTCATATCTTCGCAGAAATACATCCCATCGGAACCAAAATTAAAATAATTCATATTTGGTAGGTCCTTCACGCATTGTAATATGTATTGTGGGTGGGGCGCATTTTGGGGGGGGGCCCTAGGGGCCCGATCGTCTATTTTGACCTATGGCTACGAAATTCGGTACACATGTATAAGTAACCAAGACGAGCAAAAAACTCTATTGAGAACCTGTTACCATGGCAACGGGGTGTCCGCCATCTTGGCGTTTATGCCCTTTTTATCACTTTAAGCGCATCGAATTTGAACGAACTAGTCTGAGGGGATTCATGCTATTGGCTCCACATTCACCATGGAGCTTCCTGACAAGATGGGGACCAAAAGTTATTCAAATCTTTCTGATAGGAGAAAGTGTGTTACCGTGGCAACCCATGGAAAAACGCGTTCTCGCCATGAAACACGGTTTGCTTATATCTTCGCAGAAATGCATCCGATCGGAACCAAAATTCCAATAATTCATATTTGGTAGGTCCTTCACGCATTGTAATATGTATTGTGGGGGGGGGGCACATTTTGGGGGGGGCCCCTAGGGGCCCGATTGTCTACTTTGAGCTAGGGCTACGAAATTCGGCACACATGTGTATCAACCCGAGACAAGCATAAAACTCAATTAAGCACCTGTTACCATGGCACTGGAGTGTCCGCCATCTTGGAAAAAAACCTTCTCGCCATGAAACACGGTTTGCTTATATCTTTGCACAAATTCATGCGATGTGCACCAAAACTTTAACTATTCATATTTGGTAGGTCCTTAACACATTATAGAATGTATTGTGGGGGGGGCACTTTTTGGGGGGGGCCCTCAGGGGCCCGATTGTCTACTTTCATCTTAGGCTACGAAATTCGGCACACATGTGTAACAACCCAAGGCGAGTAAAAAAGTGCATTGACCACCTGTTAACATGGCAACATGGTGTCCGCCATCTTGGCGTTTATGCCTATTTATTACTGAATGTGCATTATTTTTTAACAAACTAGTTTTGGATTCATGCCTTTTACTTCACATCTACCCGGAAGCTTTGTGGTGAGTTCGGGTGGAGGGTTCGGCATGAGGCGAGGACCCGATGGATGCCGCTTGCGGCTTTAATTATTAGGGTCCTCGCCATACGAAGTATGGCAGGGCCCTATTGTTATTGTAATGTTTATTATTAGGGTCCGAGCCATACGAAGTATGGCAGGGCCCTATTGTTATTGTAATGTTTATTATTATTCTCCTCGTTCTGAGCACAACTCGGCTATTTTTCACCCCCTTAGGCCCCGTGAAAAGTTGCGAAACTTGGCACACACCTCAGTCCCGGCGAAAATAGCGATATTCTGGGGTCCGCGTGCACGCCAATGCAAAAATGCCTCGACGGCGCCCCCTAGAAACGCCAAAAATGGCCTCTAGAATGGGGTCAAAAAAATTTAGTTTGACGTAGGACGACAAAATTCGGTACACATGTCTATCACATCAAGACAAGTAAAAAAGTCATTGAAACGCCTGTTGTCATGGCAACGGGCTTTCCGCCATCTTGGCGTTTGCGGCCATTTTTTGGCCCGTTTTTGTCAATTTGGGCGCATCGCATTTGAACGAACTAGTCTGAGGCGATTCATGCTATTGGCTCCACATTCGCCATGGAGCTTCGTGACAAGATGGGTACCAAAAGTTATTCAAATCTTTTTGATAGGAGAAAGCGTGTTACCGTGGCAACCCATGGAAAAAAGCGTTCTCGCCATGAAACACGGTTCACTCATATCTTCGCAGAAATACATCCGATCGGAACCAAAATTAAAATAATTCATGTTTGGTAGGTCCTTCACGCATTGTAATATGTATTGTGGGTGGGGCGCATTTTGGGGGGGGGCCCCTAGGGGCCCGATAGTCTACTTTGACCTATGGCTATGAAATTCGGTACACATGTATAAGTAACCAAGACGAGCAAAAAACTCTATTGAGAACCTGTTACCATGGCAACGGGGTGTCCGCCATCTTGGCGTTTATGCCCTTTTTATCACTTTAAGCGCATCGCATTTGAACGAACTAGTCTGAGGGGATTCAGGCTATTGGCTCCACATTCGCGATGGAGCTTCGTGACAAGATGGGGACCAAAAGCTATTCAAATCTTTCTGATAGGAGAAAGCGTGTTACCGTGGCAACCCATGGAAAAAAGCGTTCTCGCCATGAAACACGGTTCACTCATATCTTCGCAGAAATACATCCGATCGGAACCAAAATTCAGATAATTCATGTTTGGTAGGTCCTTAACGCATTGTAATATGTATTGTGGGGGGGGGCACATTTTCGGGGGGGCCCCTAGGGGCCCGATTGTCTACTTTGACCTATGGCTACGAAATTCGGTACACATGTATAAGTAACCAAGACGAGCAAAAAAACTCTATTGAGAACCTGTTACCATGGCAACGGGGTGTCCGCCATCTTGGCGTTTATGCCCTTTTTATCACTTTAAGCGCATCGTATTTGAACGAACTAGTCTGAGGCGATTCATGCTATTGGCTCCACATTCGCCATGGAGCTTCGTGACAAGATGGGGACCAAAAGTTATTCAAATCTTTCTGATAGGAGAAAGCTTGTTACCGTGGCAACCCATGGAAAAAAGCGTTCTCGCCATGAAACACGGTTTGCTTATATCTCTGCAGAAATGCATCCGATCGGAACCAAAATTCCAATCATTCATATTTGGTAGGTCCTTAACGCATTGTAATATGTATTGTGGAGGGGGCACATTTTGGGGGCGGCCCCTAGGGGCCCGATCGTCTACTTTGACCTAGGGCTACGAAATTCGGTACACATGTATAAGTAACCAAGACGAGCAAAAAACTCTATTGAGAACCTGTTACCATGGCAACGGGGTGTCCGCCATCTTGAAAAAAATACTCCTCGCCATGAAACACGGTTCACTCATATCTTCGCAGAAATACATCCGATCGGAACCAAAATTCCAATACTTCATATTTGGTAGGTCCTTAACGCATTGTAATATGTATTGTAGGGGGGGGGGGGCACATTTTGGGGGGGCCCCTAGGGGCCCGATCGTCTACTTTGAGCTAGGGCTACGAAATCCGGCACACATGTGTATCAACCCTAGACAAGCAAAAAACTCAATTAAGCACCTGTTACCATGGCAATGGAGTGTCCGCCATCTTGGAAAAAAACCTTCTCGCCATGAAACACGGTTTGCTTATATCTTTGCACAAATTCATGCGATGTGCACCAAAACTTTAACTATTCATATTTGGTAGGTCCTTAACACATTATAGAATGTATTGTGGGGGGGGGGCACTTTCTGGGGGGGGCCCTCAGGAGCCCGATTGTCTACTTTCACCTATGGCTACGAAATCCGGCACACATGTGTAACAACCCAAGGCGAGTAAAAAAGTGCATTGACCACCTGTTACCATGGCAACGGGGTGTCCGCCATCTTGGTGTTTACGCCCATTTAGCACTGTATGTACATTGTTTTTGAACAAACTAGCTTTGGATTCGTGCCTTTTACTTCACATCCACCCGGAAGCTTTGTGGCGAGTTCGGGTGGAGGGTTCGGCATGAGGCGAGGACCCGATGGATGCCGCTTGCGGCTTTAATTAGGGTCCGAGCCATACGAAGTATGGCAAGGCCCTATTGTTATTGTAATGTTTATTATTTTAAGCACAACACGCTCAATTTTGACCCCCTTAGACCCCGTGAAAAGTTGCGAAACTTGGCACACACCTCACGTCCGGTGAAAATTTCGATAATTTGGCGTTTGTATGCACGCCAATGCAAAAATGCCTCGACAGCGCCCCCTAGAAACGCCAAAAATGGCCTCTAGAATGGGGAAAAAAAATTTTAGTTTGACGTAGGACGACGAAATTCGGTACACATGTCTATCACATCAAGACAAGTAAAAAAGTCATTGAAACGCCTGTTGTCATGGCAACGGGCTTTCCGCCATCTTGGCGTTTGCGGCCATTTTTTTGCCCGTTTTTGTCAATTTGGGCGCATCGCATTTGAACGAACTAGTCTGAGGCGATTCATGCTATTGGCTCCACATTCGCCATGGAGCTTCGTGACGAGATGGGGACCAAAAGTTATTCAAATCTTTTTGATAGGCGAAAGCGTGTTACCGTGGCAACCCATGGAAAAAAGCGATCTCGCCATGAAACACGGTTCACTCATATCTTCGCAGAAATACATCCGATCGGAACCAAAATTAAAATAATTCATATTTGGTAGGTCCTTCACGCATTGTAATATATATTGTGGGGGGGGCGCATTTTGGGGGGGCCCCTAGGGGCCCGATCGTCTACTTTGAGCTAGGGCTACGAAATTCGGTACACATGTATAAGTAACCAAGACGAGCAAAAAACTCTATTGAGAACCTGTTACCATGGCAACGGGGTGGCCGCCATCTTGGCGTTTATGCCCTTTTTATCACTTTAAGCGCATCGTATTTGAACGAACTAGTCTGAGGGGATTCATGCTATTGGCTCCACATTCCCCATGGAGCTTCGTGACAAGATGGGGACAAAAAGTTATTCAAATCTTTCTGATAGGAGAAAGCGTGTTACCGTGGCAACCCATGGAAAAACGCGTTCTCGCCATGAAACACGGTTTGCTTATATCTCTGCCAAAATGCATCCGATTGGAACCAAAATTCCAATAATTCATATTTGGCAGGTCCTTAACGCGTTGTAATATGTATTGTGGGGGGGGCACATTTTGGGGGGGGCCCCTAGGGGCCCGATCGTCTACTTTGAGCTAGGGCTACGAAATTCGGCACACATGTGTATCAACCCAAGACAAGCAAAAAACTTCATTGTGCAGCCGTTACCATGGCAACGGGGTATCCGCCATCTTGGAAAAAAAACCTTCTCGCCATGAAACACGGTTTGCTTATATCTTTGCACAAATTCATACGATGTGCACCAAAACTGTAACTATTCATATTTGGTAGGTCCTTAACACATTATAGAATGTATTGTGGGGGGGACACTTTTTGGGGGGGCCCCTAGGGGCCCGATCGTCTACTTTCATCTCGGGCTACGAAATTCGGCACACATGTGTATCATCCCAAGACAAGCTAAAAAGTCAATGAAACACATGTTGCCATGGTAACGGGCTGTCCGCCATCTTGGCGTTTACACATTCTTTTCTCAATATGTGAATTGTATTTCTCTATTAAAATGAACTGGCTGTGCGGGTCCTTCACATGTAGCATTAGGAGAACCAGGACTCGGGTGGAGGGTTCGGCATGAGGCGAGGACCCGATGGATGCCGCTTGCGGCTTTAATTATTATTATTATTTTTTTCCTCAGCACAACTCACTCAATTTTGACCCCCTTAGACCTGGTGAAAAGTTGCGAAACTTGGCACACACCTCAGTCCCGGCGAAAATAGCGATATTCTGGGGTCCATGTGCACGCCAATGTAAAAATGCCTCGACGGCGCCCCCTAGAAACGCCAAAGATGGAAAATAAAATGGGGTGTCAAAAGTCTACTTTCACGTAGGACAACGAAATTCGGTACACATGTCTACCACCTCAAGACGACCAAAAAAGTCAATCGTAGACCTGGCGTCATGGCAACGGGATGTCAGCCATCTTGGCGTTTGCGGCCATTTTTTTGCCCGTTTTTGTCAATTTGGGCGCATCGCATTTGAACGAACTAGTCTGAGGCGATTCATGCTATTGGCTCCACATTCGCCATGGAGCTTTCTTACAAGATGGGGACCAAAAGTTATTCAAATCTTTTTGATAGGCGAAAGCGTGTTACCGTGGCAACCCATGGAAAAAAGCGATCTCGCCATGAAACACGGTTCACTCATATCTTCGCAGAAATACATCCGATCGGAACCAAAATTAAAATAATTCATGTTTGTTAGGTCCTTCACACATTGTAATATGTATTGTGGGGGGGGCGCCTTTTGGGGGGGGGCCCTAGGGGCCCTATAGTCTACTTTGACCTAGGGCTATGAAATTCGGTACACATGTATAAGTAACCAAGACGAGCAAAAAACTCTATTGACAACCTGTTACCATGGCAACGGGGTGTCCGCCATCTTGGCGTTTATGCCCTTTTTATCACTTTAAGCACATCGTATTTCAACGAACTAGTCTGAGGGGATTCAGGCTATTGGCTCTACATTCGCCATGGAGCTTCGTGACAAGATGGGGACCAAAAGTTATTCAAATCTTTCTGATAGGAGAAAGCGTGTTACCGTGGCAACCCATGGAAAAAAGCGTTCTCGCCATGAAACACGGTTTGCTTATATTTCTGCAGAAATACATCCGATCGGAACCAAAATTCCAAAAATTCACATTTGGTAGGTCCTTCATGCATTGTAATATGTATTGTAGGGGGGGGCAAATTTTGGGGGCGGCCCCTAGGGGCCCGATCGTCTACTTTGACCTATGGCTACGAAATTCGGTACACATGTATAACCAAGACGAGCAAAAAACTCTATTGAGAACCTGTTACCATGGCAACGTGGTGTCCGCCATCTTGGAAAAAAACCTTCTCGCCATGAAACACGGTTTGCTTATATCTTTGCACAAATTCATGCGATATGCACCAAAACTTTAACTATTCATATTTGGTAGGTCCTTAACACATTATAGAATGTATTGTGGGGGGGGCACTTTTTGGGGGGGGCCCTCAGGGGCCCGATCGTCTACTTTCAGCTATAGCTACGAAATTCGGCACGCATGTGTAACAACCCATGGCGAGTAAAAAAGTGCATTGACCACCTGTTACCATGGCAACGGGGTGTCCGCCATCTTGGCGTTTACACCCATTTAGCACTGTATGTGCATTGTTTTTGAACAAACTAGTTTTGGATTCGTGCCTTTTGCTTCACATCCACCCGGAAGCTTTGTGGCGAGTTCGGGTGGAGGGTTCGGCATGAGGCGAGGACCCGATGGATGCCGCTTGTTAGGGTCCGAGCCATACGAAGTATGGCAGGGCCCTATTGTTATTGTAATGTTTATTATTATTCTCCTCGTTCTCAGCACAACTCGGCCATTTTTGACACCCTTAGACCCCGTGAAAAGTTGCGAAACTTGGCACACACCTCAGTCCCGGCGAAAATAGCGATATTCTGGTGTCCGCGTGCACGCCAATGCAAAAATGCCTTGACGGCGCCCCCTAGAAACGCCAACAATGGCCTCCAGAATGGGGTCAAATAAATTTAGTTTGACGTAGGATGACGAAATTCGGTACACATGTCTATCACATCAAGACAAGTAAAAAACTCATTGAAACGCCTGTTGTCATGACAACGGGCTGTCCGCCATCTTGGCGTTTGCGGCCATTTTTTTGCCCGTTTTTGTCAATTTGGGCGCATCGCATTTGAACGAACTAGTCTGAGGGGATTCATGCTATTGGCTCCACATTCGCCATGGAGCTTCATGACAAGATGGGGACCAAAAGTTATTCAAATCTTTCTGATAGGAGATAGCGTGTTACCGTGGCAACCCATGGAAAAAAGCGTTCTCGCCATGAAACACGGTTCACTCATATCTTCGCAGAAATACATCCGATCGGAACCAAAATTAAAATAATTCATGTTTGGTAGGTCCTTCACGCTTTGTAATATGTATTGTGGGGGGGGGGGCGTGTTTTGGGGGGGGTCCCCTAGGGGCCCGATGGTCTACTTTGACCTATGGCTACGAAATTCGGTACACATGTATAAGTGACCAAGACGAGCAAAAAACTCTATTGAGAATCTGTTACCATGGCAACGGGGTGTCCGCCATCTTGGCGTTTATGCCCTTTTTATCACTTTAAGCACATCGTATTTGAACGAACTAGTCTGAGGCGATTCATGCTATTGGCTCCACATTCGCCATGGAGCTTCGTGACAAGATGGGGACCAAAAGTTATTCAAATCTTTCTGATAGGAGAAAGCTTGTTACCGTGGCAACCCATGGAAAAAAGCGTTCTCGCCATGAAACACGGTTTGCTTATATCTCTGCAGAAATGCATCCGATCGGAACCAAAATTCCAATAATTCATATTTGGTAGGTCCTTAACGCGTTGTAATATGTATTGTGGAGGGGGCACATTTTGGGGGCGGCCCCTAGGGGCCCGATCGTCTACTTTGAAATAGGGCTACGAAATTCGGCACACATGTGTATCAACCCAAGACAAGCAAAAAACTTCATTGTGCAGCCGTTACCATGGCAACGGGGTGTCCGCCATCTTGGAAAAAAAACTTCTCGCCATGAAACACGGTTTGCTTATATCTTTGCACAAATTCATACGATGTGCACCAAAACTGTAACTATTCATATTTGGTAGGTCCTTAACACATTATAGAATTTATTGTGGGGGGGGCACATTTTGGGGGGGGCCCCTAGGGGCCCGATTGTCTACGTTGACCTAGGGCTACGAAATTCGGCACACATGTGTATCAACCCAAGAAGAGCAAAAAACTTCATTGTGCAGCCGTTACCATGGCAACGGGGTGTCCGCCATCTTGCAAAAAAACCTTATCGGCATGAAACACGGTTTGCTTATATCTTTGCACAAATTCATACGATGTGCACCAAAACTGTAACTATTCATATTTGGTAGGTCCTTAACACATTATAGAATGTATTGTGGGGGGGACACTTTTTGGGGGGGCCCCTAGGGGCCCGATCGTCTACTTTCATCTCGGGCTACGAAATTCGGCACACATGTGTATCAACCCTAGACAAGCAAAAAACTCAATTTTGCACCTGTTACCATGGCACTGGAGAGTCCGCCATCTTGGAAAAAAACCTTCTCGCCATGAAACACGGTTTGCTTATATCTTTGCACAAATTCATGCGATGTACACCAAAACTTTAACTATTCATATTTGGTAGGTCCTTAACACATTATAGAATGTATTGTGGGGGGGGCACTTTTTGGGGGGGGCCCTCAGGGGCCCGATCGTCTACTTTCACCTATGGCTACGAAATTCGACACACATGTGTAATAACGCAAGGCGAGTAAAAAAGTGCATTGACCACCTGTTACCATGGCAACAGGGTGTTCGCCATCTTGGCGTTTACGCCCATTTAGCACTGTATGTGCATTGTTTTTGAACAAACTAGTTTTGGATTCGTGCCTTTTACTTCACATCCACCCAGAAGCTTTGTGGCGAGTTCGGGTGGAGGGTTCGGCATGAGGCGAGGACCCGATGGATGCCGCTTGCGGCTTTAATTAGGGTCCGAGCCATACGAAGTATGGCAAGGCCCTATTGTTATTGTAATGTTTATTCTTCTCAGCACAACTCACTCAATTTTGACCCCCTTAGACCCCGTGAAAAGTTGCGAAACTTGGCACACACCTCAGTCCCGGCGAAAATAGCGATATTCTGGGGTCCGCGTGCACGCCAATGTGAAAATGCCTCGACGGCGCCCCCTAGAAACGCCAAAAATGGCCTCTAGAATGGGGGAAAAAAATTTTAGTTTGACGTAGGACGACGAAATTCGGTACACATGTCTATCACATCCAGACAAGTAAAAAAGTCATTGAAACATCTGTTGTCATGGCAACGGGCTTTCCGCCATCTTGGCGTTTGCGGCCATTTTTTTGCCCGTTTTTGTCAATTTGGGCGCATCGCATTTGAACGAACTAGTCTGAGGCGAATCATGCTATTGGCTCCACATTCGCCATGGAGCTTCGTGACAAGATGGGGACCAAAAGTTATTCAAATCTTTTTGATAGGCGAAAGCGTGTTACCGTGGCAACCCATGGAAAAAAGCGATCTCGCCATGAAACACGGTTCACTCATATCTTCGCAGAAATACGCCCGATCGGAACCAAAATTACAATAATTCATGTTTGGTAGGTCCTTCATGCTTTGTAATATGTATTGTGGGGCGGGCGCATTTTGGGGGGGGGCCCCGAGGGGCCCGATAGTCTACTTTGACCTATGGCTACGAAATTCGGCACACATGTGTATCAACCCGAGACAAGCATAAAACTCAATTAAGCACCTGTTACCATGGCACTGGAGTGTCCGCCATCTTGGAAAAAAACCTTCTCGCCATGAAACACGGTTTGCTTATATCTTTGCACAAATTCATGCGATGTGCACCAAAACTTTAACTATTCATATTTGTCAGGTCCTTAACACATTATAGAATGTATTGTGGGGGGGGCACTTTTTGGGGGGGGCCCTCAGGGGCCCGATTGTCTACTTTCATCTTAGGCTACGAAATTCGGCACACATGTGTATCAACCCAAGGCGAGTAAAAAAGTGCATTGACCACCTGTTACCATGGCAACATGGTGTCCGCCATCTTGGCGTTTATGCCTATTTATTACTGAATGTGCTAAGCGTGTTACCGTGGCAACCCATAGTCTCAGGGGATTCAGGCTATTGGCTCCACATTCGCCATGGAGCTTCGTGACAAGATGGGGACCAAAAGTTATTCAAATCTTTTTAATAGGAGAAAGCGTGTTACCGTGGTAACCCATGGAAAAAAGCGTTCTCGCCATGAAACACGGTTTGCTCATATCTCTGCAGAAATGCATCCGATCGGAACTAAAATTAAAATAATTCATATTTGGTAGGTTCTTAACACATTGCAATATGTATTGTGGGGGGGGGGCACATTTTGGGGGGGGCCCTAAGGGCCCGATTGTCTACTTTGAGCTAGGGCTACGAAATTCGGCACACATGTGTAACAACCCGAGGACCCGATGGATGCCGCTTGCGGCTTTAATTAGGGTCCGAGCCATACGAAGTATGGCAAGGCCCTATTGTTATTGTAATGTTTATTATTTTAAGCACAACTCGCTCAATTTTGACCCCCTTAGACCCCGTGAAAAGTTGCGAAACTTGGCACACACCTCACGTCCGGTGAAAATTTCGATAATTTGGCGTTTGTATGCACGCCAATGCAAAAATGCCTCGACAGCGCCCCCTAGAAACGCCAAAAATGGCCTCTAGAATGGGGAAAAAAAATTTTAGTTTGACGTAGGACGACGAAATTCGGTACACATGTCTATCACATCAAGACAAGTAAAAAAGTCATTGAAACGCCTGTTGTCATGGCAACGGGCTTTCCGCCATCTTGGCGTTTGCGGCCATTTTTTTGCCCGTTTTTGTCAATTTGGGCGCATCGCATTTGAACGAACTAGTCTGAGGCGATTCATGCTATTGGCTCCACATTCGCCATGGAGCTTCGTGACGAGATGGGGACCAAAAGTTATTCAAATCTTTTTGATAGGCGAAAGCGTGTTACCGTGGCAACCCATGGAAAAAAGCGATCTCGCCATGAAACACGGTTCACTCATATCTTCGCAGAAATACATCCGATCGGAACCAAAATTAAAATAATTCATATTTGGTAGGTCCTTCACGCATTGTAATATATATTGTGGGGGGGGCGCATTTTGGGGGGGCCCCTAGGGGCCCGATCGTCTACTTTGAGCTAGGGCTACGAAATTCGGTACACATGTATAAGTAACCAAGACGAGCAAAAAACTCTATTGAGAACCTGTTACCATGGCAACGGGGTGGCCGCCATCTTGGCGTTTATGCCCTTTTTATCACTTTAAGCGCATCGTATTTGAACGAACTAGTCTGAGGGGATTCATGCTATTGGCTCCACATTCCCCATGGAGCTTCGTGACAAGATGGGGACAAAAAGTTATTCAAATCTTTCTGATAGGAGAAAGCGTGTTACCGTGGCAACCCATGGAAAAACGCGTTCTCGCCATGAAACACGGTTTGCTTATATCTCTGCCAAAATGCATCCGATTGGAACCAAAATTCCAATAATTCATATTTGGCAGGTCCTTAACGCGTTGTAATATGTATTGTGGGGGGGGCACATTTTGGGGGGGGCCCCTAGGGGCCCGATCGTCTACTTTGAGCTAGGGCTACGAAATTCGGCACACATGTGTATCAACCCAAGACAAGCAAAAAACTTCATTGTGCAGCCGTTACCATGGCAACGGGGTATCCGCCATCTTGGAAAAAAAACCTTCTCGCCATGAAACACGGTTTGCTTATATCTTTGCACAAATTCATACGATGTGCACCAAAACTGTAACTATTCATATTTGGTAGGTCCTTAACACATTATAGAATGTATTGTGGGGGGGACACTTTTTGGGGGGGCCCCTAGGGGCCCGATCGTCTACTTTCATCTCGGGCTACGAAATTCGGCACACATGTGTATCATCCCAAGACAAGCTAAAAAGTCAATGAAACACATGTTGCCATGGTAACGGGCTGTCCGCCATCTTGGCGTTTACACATTCTTTTCTCAATATGTGAATTGTATTTCTCTATTAAAATGAACTGGCTGTGCGGGTCCTTCACATGTAGCATTAGGAGAACCAGGACTCGGGTGGAGGGTTCGGCATGAGGCGAGGACCCGATGGATGCCGCTTGCGGCTTTAATTAGGGTCCGAGCCATACGAAGTATGGCAAGGCCCTATTGTTATTGTAATGTTTATTATTTTAAGCACAACTCGCTCAATTTTGACCCCCTTAGACCCCGTGAAAAGTTGCGAAACTTGGCACACACCTCACGTCCGGTGAAAATTTCGATAATTTGGCGTTTGTATGCACGCCAATGCAAAAATGCCTCGACAGCGCCCCCTAGAAACGCCAAAAATGGCCTCTAGAATGGGGAAAAAAAATTTTAGTTTGACGTAGGACGACGAAATTCGGTACACATGTCTATCACATCAAGACAAGTAAAAAAGTCATTGAAACGCCTGTTGTCATGGCAACGGGCTTTCCGCCATCTTGGCGTTTGCGGCCATTTTTTTGCCCGTTTTTGTCAATTTGGGCGCATCGCATTTGAACGAACTAGTCTGAGGCGATTCATGCTATTGGCTCCACATTCGCCATGGAGCTTCGTGACGAGATGGGGACCAAAAGTTATTCAAATCTTTTTGATAGGCGAAAGCGTGTTACCGTGGCAACCCATGGAAAAAAGCGATCTCGCCATGAAACACGGTTCACTCATATCTTCGCAGAAATACATCCGATCGGAACCAAAATTAAAATAATTCATATTTGGTAGGTCCTTCACGCATTGTAATATATATTGTGGGGGGGGCGCATTTTGGGGGGGCCCCTAGGGGCCCGATCGTCTACTTTGAGCTAGGGCTACGAAATTCGGTACACATGTATAAGTAACCAAGACGAGCAAAAAACTCTATTGAGAACCTGTTACCATGGCAACGGGGTGGCCGCCATCTTGGCGTTTATGCCCTATTTATCACTTTAAGCGCATCGTATTTGAACGAACTAGTCTGAGGGGATTCATGCTATTGGCTCCACATTCCCCATGGAGCTTCGTGACAAGATGGGGACAAAAAGTTATTCAAATCTTTCTGATAGGAGAAAGCGTGTTACCGTGGCAACCCATGGAAAAACGCGTTCTCGCCATGAAACACGGTTTGCTTATATCTCTGCCAAAATGCATCCGATTGGAACCAAAATTCCAATAATTCATATTTGGCAGGTCCTTAACGCGTTGTAATATGTATTGTGGGGGGGACAAATTTTGGGGGCGGCCCCTAGGGGCCCGATCGTCTACTTTGAGCTAGGGCTACGAAATTCGGTACACATGTCTATCACATCAAGACAAGTAAAAAAGTCATTGAAACGCCTGTTGTCATGGCAACGGGCTGTCCGCCATCTTGGCGTTTGCGGCCATTTTTTTGCCCGTTTTTGTCAATTTGGGCGCATCGTATTTGAACGAACTAGTCTGAGGCGATTCATGCTATTGGCTCCACATTCGCCATGGAGCTTCGTGACAAGATGGGGACCAAAAGTTATTCAAATCTTTCTGATAGGAGAACGCGTGTTACCGTGGCAACCCATGGAAAAAAGCGTTCTCGCCATGAAACACGGTTCACTCATATCTTCGCAGAAATGCATCCGATCGGAACCAAAATTCTGATAATTCATGTTTGGTAGGTCCTTCACGCATTGTAATATGTATTGTGGGGGGGGCGCATTTTGGGGGGGGCCCCTAGGGGCCCGATAATCTACTTTGACCTATGGCTACGACATTCGGTACACATGTATAAGTAACCAAGACGAGCAAAAAACTCTATTGAGAACCTGTTACCATGGCAACGGGGTGTCCGCCATCTTGGTGTTTACGCCCATTTAGCACTGTATGTGCATTTTTTTTGAACAAACTAGCTTTGGATTCGTGCCTTTTACTTCACATCCACCCGGAAGCTTTGTGGCGAGTTCGGGTGGAGGGTTCGGCATGAGGCGAGGACCCGATGGATGCCGCTTGTTATTAGGGTCCTCGCCATACGAAGTATGGCAGGGCCCTATTGTTATTGTAATGTTTATTATTAGGGTCCGAGCCATACGAAGTATGGCAGGGCCCTATTGTTATTGTAATGTTTATTATTATTTTAAGCACAACTCACTCAATTTTGACCCCCTTAGACCCCGTGAAAAGTTGCGAAACTTGGCACACACCTCACGTCCGGTGAAAATTTCAATAATTTGGCGTTTGTATGCACGCCAATGCAAAAATGCCTCGACAGCGCCCCCTAGAAACGCCAAAAATGGCCTCTAGAATGGGGCAAAAAAATTTTAGTTTGACGTAGGATGACGAAATTCGGTACACATGTCTATCACATCAAGACAAGTAAAAAAGTCATTGAAACGCCTGTTGTCATGGCAACGGGCTTTCCGCCATCTTGGCGTTTGCGGCCATTTCTTTGCCCGTTTTTGTCAATTTGGGCGCATCGCATTTGAACGAACTAGTCTGAGAGGATTCATGCTATTGGCTCCACGTTCGCCATGAAGCTTCGTGACAAGATGGGGTCCAAAAGTTATTCAAATCTTTTTGATAGGAGAAAGCGTGTTACCGTGGCAACCCATGGAAAAAAGCGTTCTCGCCATGAAACACGGTTCACTCATATCTTCGCAGAAATACATCCGATCGGAACCAAAATTAAAATAATTCATGTTTGGTAGGTCCTTCACGCATTGTAATATGTATTGTGGGGGGGCGCATTTTGGGGGGGGCCCCTAGGGGCCCGATAATCTACTTTGAGCTAGGGCTACGAAATTCGGTACACATGTATAAGTAACCAAGACGAGCAAAAAACTCAATTAACCACCTGTTACCAGGGCAACGGGGTGTCCGCCATCTTGGCGTTTGTGCCCTTTTTATCACTTTCAGCGCATCGTATTTGAACGAACTAGTCTGAGGGGATTCAGGCTATTGGCTCCACATTCGCCATGGAGCTTCGTGACAAGATGGGGACAAAAAGTTATTCAAATCTTTCTAAAAGGAAAAAGCGTGTTACCGTGGCAACCCATGGAAAAACGCGTTCTCGCCATGAAACACGGTTCACTCATATCTTCACAGAAATACATCCGAACGGAACCAAAATTAAAATAATTCATATTTGGTAGGTCCTTCACGCATTGGAATATGTATTGTGGGGCGGGCGCATTCTGGGGGGGCCCCTAGGGGCCCAATATTCTACTTTGACCTAGGGCTACGAAATTCGGTACACATGTATAAGTAACAATGACGAGCAAAAAACTCTATTGAGAACCTGTTACCATGGCAACAGGGTGGCCGCCATCTTGGCGTTTATGCCCTTTTTATCACTTTAAGCGCATCGTATTTGAACGAACTAGTCTCAGGGGATTCATGCTATTGGCTCCACATTCGCCATGGAGCTTCGTGACAAGATGGGGACAAAAAGTTATTCAAATCTTTCTAAAAGGAGAAAGCGTGTTACCGTGGCAACCCATGGAAAAACGCGTTCTCGCCATGAAACACGGTTTGCTTATATCTCTGCCAAAATGCATCCGATCGGAACCAAAATTCCAATAATTCATATTTTGCAGGTCCTTAACGCATTGTAATATGTATTGTGGGGGGGGCACATTTTGGGGGGGGCCCCTAGGGGCCCGATCGTCTACTTTGAGCTAGGGCTACGAAATTCGGCACACATGTGTATCAACCCAAGACAAGCAAAAAACTATAATAAACACCTGTTGCCATGGCAACGGAGTGTCCGCCATCTTGGAAAAAAAACTTTCTCGCCATGAAACACGGTTTGCTTATATCTTTGCACAAATTCATGTGATGTGAACCAAAACTGTAACTATTCATATTTGGTAGGTCCTTAACACATTATAGAATGTATTGTGGGGGGGCACTTTTTGGGGGGCCCCTAGGGGCCCGATTGTCTACTTTCACCTATGGCTACGTAATTCGGCACACATGTCTAACAACCCAAGGTGAGTAAAAAAGTGCATTGACCACCTGTTACCATGGCAACGGGGTGTCCGCCATCTTGGCGTTTACGCCCATTTAGCACTGTATGTGCATTGTTTTTGAACAAACTAGTTTTGGATTCGTGCCTTTTACTTCACATCCACCCGGAAGCTTTGTGGCGAGTTCGGGTGGAGGGTTCGGCATGAGGCGAGGACCCGATGGATGCCGCTTGCGGCTTTAATTATTATTATTCTCCTCGTTCTGAGCACAACTCACTCAATTTTGACCCCCTTAGACCCCGTGAAAAGTTGCGAAACTTGGCACACACCTCAGTCCCGGCGAAAATAGCGATATTCTGGGGTCTGCGTGCACGCCAATGTAAAAATGCCTCGACGGCGCCCCCTAGAAACGCCAAAAATGGCCTCTAGAATGGGGAAAAAAAATTTTAGTTTGACGTAGGACGACGAAATTCGGTACACATGTCTATCACATGAAGACAAGTAAAAAAGTCATTGAAACGCCTGTTGTCATGGCAATGGGCTTTCCGCCATCTTGGCGTTTGCGGCCATTTTTTGGCCCGTTTTTGTCAATTTGGGCGCATCGCATTTGAACGAACTTGTCTGAGGCGATTCATGCTATTGGCTCCACGTTCGCCATGGAGCTTCGTGACAAGATGGGGACCAAAAGTTATTCAAATCTTTTTGATAGGCGAAAGCGTGTTACCGTGGCAACCCATGGAAAAAAGCGATCTCGCCATGAAACACGGTTCACTCATATCTTCGCAGAAATACATCCGATCGGAACCAAAATTAAAATAATTTATATTTGGTAGGTCCTTCATGCATTGTAATATGTATTGTGGGGGGGGCGCATTTTGGGGGGGCCCCTAGGGGCCCGATAGTCTACTTTGACCTAGGGCTACGAAATTAGGTACACATGTATAAGTAACCAAGACGAGCAAAAAACTCTATTGAGAACCTGTTACCATGGCAACGGGGTGTCTGCCATCTTGGCGTTTATGCCCTTTTTATCACTTTAAGCGCATCGCATTTGAACGAACTAGTCTGAGGGGATTCAGGCTATTGGCTCCACATTCGCCATGGAGCTTCATGACAAGATTGGGATCAAAAGTTATTCAAATCTTTCTGATAGGAGAAAGCGTGTTACCGTGGCAACCCATGGAATAAAGCGTTCTCGCCATGAAACACGGTTTGCTTATATCTCTGCAGAAATGCATCCGATCGGAACCAAAATTCCAATAATTGATATTTGGCAGGTCTTTAACGCATTGTAATATGTATTGTGGGGGGGGCACATTTTGGGGGGGCCCCTAAGGGCCCAATTGTCTACTTTGAGCTAGGGCTACGAAATTCGGCACACATGTGTATCAACCATACACAAGCAAAAAACTATATTAAGCACCTGTTACCATGGCACTGGAGTGTCCGCCATCTTGGAAAAAATCCTTCTCGCCATGAAACACGGTTTGCTTATATCTTTCCACAAATTCATGCGATGTGCACCAAAACTTTAACTATTCATATTTGGTAGGTCCTTAACACATTATAGAATGTATTGTGGGGGGGGCGCTTTTTGGGGGGGGCCCTTAGGGGCCCGATCGTCTACTTTGACCTAGGGCTACGAAATTCGGCACACATGTGTATCAACCCAAGACAAGCAAAAAACTTCATTGTGCAGCCGTTACCATGGCAACGGGGTGTCCGCCATCTTGGAAAAAATCCTCCTCGCCATGAAACACGGTTCACTCATATCTTGGTAGAAATGCATCTGATCTGCACCAAAGTGGAAAACATTCATATTTGGTAGGTCCTTAACACATTGTAATATGTATTGTGGGGGGGGCACATTTTGGGGGGGGGGCCCTAGGGGCCCGATCGTCTACTTTGACCTAGGGCTACGAAATTCGGCACACATGTGTATCAACCCAAGACAAGCAAAAAACTTCATTGTGCAGCCGTTACCATGGCAATGGGGTGTCCGCCATCTTGGAAAAAACCCTTCTCGCCATGAAACACGGTTTGCTTATATCTTTGCACTAATTCACACGATGTGCACCAAAACTGTAAATATTCCACTTTGGTAGGTCCTTAACACATTATAGAATGTATTGTGGGGGGGCACTCTTTGGGGGGGGGCCCTCAGGGGCCCGATCGTCTACTTTCACCTATGGCTACGAAATTCGGCACACATGTGTAACAACCCAAGGGGAGTAAAAAAGTGCATTGACCACCTGTTACCATGGCAACGGGGTGTCCGCCATCTTGGCGTTTACGCCCATTTAGCACTGTATGTGCATTGTTTTTGAACAAACCACTTTTGGATTCGTGCCTTTTACTTCACATCCACCCGGAAGCTTTGTGGCGAGTTCGGGTGGAGGGTTCGGCATGAGGCGAGGACCCGATGGATGCCGCTTGCGGCTTTAATTATTATTATTCTCCTCGTTCTGAGCACAACTCGGCCATTTTTGACCCCCTTAGGCCCTGTGAAAAGTTGCGAAACTTGGCACACACCTCAGTCCCGGCGAAAATAGCAATATTCTGGGGTCCGCGTGCACGCCAATGTAAAAATGCCTCGACGGCGCCCCCTAGAAACGCCAAAAATGGCCTCTAGAATGGGGTCAAAAAAATTTAGTTTGACGTAGGACGACGAAATTCGGTACACATGTCTATCACATCAAGACAAGTAAAAAAGTCATTGAAACGCCTGTTGTCATGGCAACGGGCTTTCCGCCATCTTGGCGTTTGCGGCCATTTTTTGGCCCGTTTTTGTCAATTTGGGCGCATCGCATTTGAACGAACTAGTCTGAGGCGATTCATGCTATGTGCTCCACATTCGCCATGGAGCTTCGTGACAAGATGGGTACCAAAAGTTATTCAAATCTTTTTGATAGGAGAAAGCGTGTTACCGTGGCAACCCATGGAAAAAAGCGTTCTCGCCATGAAACACGGTTCACTCATATCTTCGCAGAAATACGTCCGATCGGAACCAAAATTACAATAATTCATGTTTGGTAGGTCCTTCACGTATTGTAATATGTATTGTGGGTGGGGCGCATTTTGGGGGGGCCCCTAGGGGCCCGATCGTCTACTTTGACCTATGGCTACGAAATTCGGTACATATGTATAAGTAACCAAGACGAGCAAAAAACTCTATTGAGAACCTGTTACCATGGCAACGGGGTGTCCGCCATCTTGGCGTTTATGCCCTTTTTATCACTTTAAGCGCATCGTATTTGAACGAACTAGTCTCAGGGGATTCATGCTATTGGCTCCACATTCGCCATGGAGCTTCGTGACAAGATGGGGACAAAAAGTTATTCAAATCTTTCTGATAGGAGAAAGCGTGTTACCGTGGCAACCCATGGAAAAACGCGTTCTCGCCATGAAACACGGTTTGCTTATATCTCTGCCAAAATGCATCCGATCGGAACCAAAATTCCAATAATTCATATTTTGCAGGTCCTTAACGCATTGTAATATGTATTGTGGGGGGGGCACATTTTGGGGGAGGCCCCTAGGGGCCCGATCGTCTACTTTGAGCTAGGGCTACGAAATTCGGCACACATGTGTATCAACCCAAGACAAGCAAAAAACTTCATTGTGCAGCCGTTACCATGGCAACGGGGTATCCGCCATCTTGGTATAAAAACCTTCTCGCCATGAAACACGGTTTGCTTATATCTTTGCACAAATTCATACGATGTGCACCAAAACTATAACTATTCATATTTGGTAGGTCCTTAACACATTATAGAATGTATTGTGGGGGGGACACTTTTTGGGGGGGCCCCTAGGGGCCCGATCGTCTACTTTCATCTCGGGCTACGAAATTCGGCACACATGTGTATCATCCCAAGACAAGCTAAAAAGTCAATGAAACACATGTTGCCATGGTAACGGGCTGTCCGCCATCTTGGCGTTTACACATTCTTTTCTCAATATGTGAATTGTATTTCTCTATTAAAATGAACTGGCTGTGCGGGTCCTTCACATGTAGCATTAGGAGAACCAGGACTCGGGTGGAGGGTTCGGCATGAGGCGAGGACCCGATGGATGCCGCTTGCGGCTTTAATTAGGGTCCTCGCCATACGAAGTATGGCAGGGCCCTATTGTTATTGTAATGTTTATTATTATTATTATTATTTTTTTCCTCAGCACAACTCACTCAATTTTGACCCCCTTAGACCTGGTGAAAAGTTGCGAAACTTGGCACACACCTCAGTCCCGGCGAAAATAGCGATATTCTGGGGTCCATGTGCACGCCAATGTAAAAATGCCTCGACGGCGCCCCCTAGAAACGCCAAAGATGGAAAATAAAATGGGGTGTCAAAAGTCTACTTTCACGTAGGACAACGAAATTCGGTACACATGTCTACCACCTCAAGACGACCAAAAAAGTCAATCGTAGACCTGGCGTCATGGCAACGGGATGTCAGCCATCTTGGCGTTTGCGGCCATTTTTTTGCCCGTTTTTGTCAATTTGGGCGCATCGCATTTGAACGAACTAGTCTGAGGCGATTCATGCTATTGGCTCCACATTCGCCATGGAGCTTCGTGACAAGATGGGGACCAAAAGTTATTCAAATCTTTTTGATAGGTGAAAGCGTGTTACCGTGGCAACCCATGGAAAAAAGCGATCTCGCCATGAAACACGGTTCACTCATATCTTCGCAGAAATACATCCGATCGGAACCAAAATTAAAATAATTCATATTTGGTAGGTCCTTCACGCTTTGTAATATATATTGTGGGGGGGGGCGCATTTTGGGGGGGCCCCTAGGGGCCCGATCGTCTACTTTGAGCTAGGGCTACGAAATTCGGTACACATGTATAAGTAACCAAGACGAGCAAAAAACTCCATTGAGAACCTGTTACCATGGCAACGGGGTGTCCGCCATCTTGGCGTTTATGCCCTTTTTATCACTTTAAGCACAACGTATTTCAACGAACTAGTCTGAGGGGATTCAGGCTATTGGCTCCACATTCGCCATGGAGCTTCGTGACAAGATGGGGACCAAAAGTTATTCAAATCTTTCTGATAGGAGAAAGCGTGTTACCGTGGCAACCCATGGAAAAAAGCGTTCTCGCCATGAAACACGGTTCACTCATATCTTCGCAGAAATACATCCGATCGGAACCAAAATTAAAATAATTCATGTTTGGTAGGTCCTTCACGCATTGTAATATGCATTGTGGGGGGGCCGCATTTTGGGGGGGGGCCCTAGGGGCCCGATTGTCTACTTTGACCTATGGCTACGAAATTCGGTACACATGTATAAGTAACCAAGACGAGCAAAAAACTCTATTGAGAACCTGTTACCATGGCAACGGGGTGGCCGCCATCTTGGCGTTTATGCTCTTTTTATCAATTTGGGCGCATCGCATTTGAATGAACTAGTCTGAGGGGATTCATGCTATTGGCTCCACGTTCGCCATGGAGCTTTGTGACAAGATGGGGACCAAAAGTTATTCAAATCTTTTTGATAGGTGAAAGCGTGTTACCGTGGCAACCCATGGAAAAATGCGTTCTCGCCATGAAACACGGTTTGCTTATATCTCTGCAGAAATTCATCCGATCGGAACCAAAATTCCAATTATTCATATTTGGTAGGTCCTTAACGCATTGTAATATGTATTGTGGGGGGGGCACATTTTGGGGGGGGCCCCTAGGGGCCCGATCGTCTACTTTGAGCTAGGGCTACGAAATTCGGCACACATGTGTATCAACCCTAGACAAGCATAAAACTCTATTAAGCACCTGTTACCATGGCAACGGTGTGTCCGCCATCTTGAAAAAAATACTCCTCGCCATGAAAGACGGTTCAATCATATCTTTGCAGAAATAGATCCCATTGGAACCAAAATTCCAATAATTCATATTTGGTAGGTCTTTAACACATTATAGAATGTATTGTGGGGGGGGCACTTTTTGGCGGGGGCCACTAGGGGCCTGATCGTCTACTTTGACCTAGAGCTACGAAATTCAGTACACATGTATAAGTAACCAAGACGAGCAAAAAACTTAATTAACCACCTGTTACCATGGCAACGGGGTGTCCGCCATCTTGGCGTTTGTGCCCTTTTTATCACTTTAAGCGTATCGTATTTAAACAAACTAGTCTGAGGGGATTCAGGCTATTGGCTCCACATTCGCCATGGAGCTTCGTGACAAGATGGGGACCAAAAGTTATTCAAATCTTTCTGATAGGAGAAAGCGTGTTACCGTGGCAACCCATGGAAAAAAGCGTTCTCGCCATGAAACACGGTTCAGTCATATCTTCGCAGAAATACATCCGATCGGAACCAAAATTCCAATAATTCATATTTGGTAGGTCCTTAACGCGTTGTAATATGTATTGTGGGGGGGGCACATTTTGGGGGCGGCCCCTAGGGGCCCGATCGTCTACTTTGAGCTAGGGCTACGAAATTCGGCACACATGTGTATCAACCCAAGACAAGCAAAAAACTTCATTGTGCAGCCGTTACCATGGCAACGGGGTATCCGCCATCTTGGAAAAAAAACCTTCTCGCCATGAAACACGGTTTGCTTATATCTTTGCACAAATTCATACGATGTGCACCAAAACTGTAACTATTCATATTTGGTAGGTCCTTAACACATTATAGAATGTATTGTGGGGGGGACACTTTTTGGGGGGGCCCCTAGGGGCCCGATCGTCTACTTACATCTCGGGCTACGAAATTCGGCACACATGTGTATCATCCCAAGACAAGCTAAAAAGTCAATGAAACACATGTTGCCATGGTAACGGGCTGTCCGCCATCTTGGCGTTTACACACATTCTTTTCTCAATATGTGAATTGTATTTCTCTATTAAAATGAACTGGCTGTGCGGGTCCTTCACATGTAGCATTAGGAGAACCAGGACTCGGGTGGAGGGTTCGGCATGAGGCGAGGACCCGATGGATGCCGCTTGTTAGGGTCCGAGCCATACGAAGTATGGCAGGGCCCTATTGTTATTGTAATGTTTATTATTATTTTAAGCACAACTCACTCAATTTTGACCCCCTTAGACCCCGTGAAAAGTTGCGAAACTTGGCACAAACCTCACGTCCGGTGAAAATTTCGATAATTTGGCGTTTGTATGCACGCCAATGCAAAAATGCCTCGACAGCGCCCCCTAGAAACGCCAAAAATGGCCTCTAGAATGGGGAAAAAAAATTTTAGTTTGACGTAGGACGACGAAATTCGGTACACATGTCTATCACATCAAGACAAGTAAAAAAGTCATTGAAACGCCTGTTGTCATGGCAACGGGCTTTCCGCCATCTTGGCGTTTGCGGCCATTTTTTTGCCCGTTTTTGTCAATTTGGGCGCATCGCATTTGAACGAACTAGTCTGAGGCGATTCATGCTATTGGCTCCACATTCGCCATGGAGCTTCGTGACAAGATGGGGACCAAAAGTTATTCAAATCTTTTTGATAGGTGAAAGCGTGTTACCGTGGCAACCCATGGAAAAAAGCGATCTCGCCATGAAACACGGTTCACTCATATCTTCGCAGAAATACATCCGATCGGAACCAAAATTAAAATAATTCATATTTGGTAGGTCCTTCACGCATTGTAATATATATTGTGGGGGGGGCGCATTTTGGGGGGGCCCCTAGGGGCCCGATCGTCTACTTTGAGCTAGGGCTACGAAATTCGGTACACATGTATAAGTAACCAAGACGAGCAAAAAACTCTATTGAGAACCTGTTACCATGGCAACGGGGTGGCCGCCATCTTGGCGTTTATGCCCTTTTTATCACTTTAAGCGCATCGTATTTGAACGAACTAGTCTGAGGGGATTCATGCTATTGGCTCCACATTCCCCATGGAGCTTTGTGACAAGATGGGGACCAAAAGTTATTCAAATCTTTTTGATAGGTGAAAGCGTGTTACCGTGGCAACCCATGGAAAAATGCGTTCTCGCCATGAAACACGGTTTGCTTATATCTCTGCAGAAATTCATCCGATCGGAACCAAAATTCCAATTATTCATATTTGGTAGGTCCTTAACGCATTGTAATATGTATTGTGGGGGGGGCACATTTTGGGGGGGGCCCCTAGGGGCCCGATCGTCTTCTTTGAGCTAGGGCTACGAAATTCGGCACACATGTGTATCAACCCAAGACAAGCAAAAAACTTCATTGTGCAGCCGTTACCATGGCAACAGGGTGTCCGCCATCTTGGAAAAAAACCTTCTCGCCATGAAACACGGTTTGCTTATATCTCTGCAGAAATGCATCCGATCGGAACCAAAATTCCAATTATTCATATTTGGTAGGTCCTTAACACATTATAGAATGTATTGTGGGGGGGACACTTTTTGGGGGGGCCCCTAGGGGCCCGGTTGTCTACTTTCATCACGGGCTACGAAATTCGGCACACATGTGTATCATCCCAAGACAAGCTAAAAAGTCAATGAAACACATGTTGCCATGGTAACGGGCTGTCCGCCATCTTGGCGTTTACACACATTCTTTTCTCAATATGTGAATTGTATTTCTCTATTAAAATGAACTGGCTGTGCGGGTCCTTCACATTTAGCATTAGGAGAACCAGGACTCGGTGGAGGGTTCGGCATGAAGCGAGGACCCGATGGATGCCGCTTGCGGCTTTAATTAGGGTCCTCGCCATACGAAGTATGGCAGGGCCCTATTGTTATTGTAATGTTTATTATTATTAGGGTCCGAGCCATACGAAGTATGGCAAGGCCCTATTGTTATTGTAATGTTTATTATTTTAAGCACAACTCGCTCAATTTTGACCCCCTTAGACCCCGTGAAAAGTTGCGAAACTTGGCACACACCTCACGTCCGGTGAAAATTTCGATAATTTGGCGTTTGTATGCACGCCAATGCAAAAATGCCTCGACAGCGCCCCCTAGAAACGCCAAAAATGGCCTCTAGAATGGGGAAAAAAAATTTTAGTTTGACGTAGGACGACGAAATTCGGTACACATGTCTATCACATCAAGACAAGTAAAAAAGTCATTGAAACGCCTGTTGTCATGGCAACGGGCTTTCCGCCATCTTGGCGTTTGCGGCCATTTTTTTGCCCGTTTTTGTCAATTTGGGCGCATCGCATTTGAACGAACTAGTCTGAGGCGATTCATGCTATTGGCTCCACATTCGCCATGGAGCTTCGTGACGAGATGGGGACCAAAAGTTATTCAAATCTTTTTGATAGGCGAAAGCGTGTTACCGTGGCAACCCATGGAAAAAAGCGATCTCGCCATGAAACACGGTTCACTCATATCTTCGCAGAAATACATCCGATCGGAACCAAAATTAAAATAATTCATATTTGGTAGGTCCTTCACGCATTGTAATATATATTGTGGGGGGGGCACATTTTGGGGGCGGCCCCTAGGGGCCCGATCGTCTACTTTGAGCTAGGGCTACGAAATTCGGTACACATGTATAAGTAACCAAGACGAGCAAAAAACTCTATTGAGAACCTGTTACCATGGCAACGGGGTGGCCGCCATCTTGGCGTTTATGCCCTTTTTATCACTTTAAGCGCATCGTATTTGAACGAACTAGTCTGAGGGGATTCATGCTATTGGCTCCACATTCCCCATGGAGCTTCGTGACAAGATGGGGACAAAAAGTTATTCAAATCTTTCTGATAGGAGAAAGCGTGTTACCGTGGCAACCCATGGAAAAACGCGTTCTCGCCATGAAACACGGTTTGCTTATATCTCTGCCAAAATGCATCCGATTGGAACCAAAATTCCAATAATTCATATTTGGCAGGTCCTTAACGCGTTGTAATATGTATTGTGGGGGGGGCACATTTTGGGGGCGGCCCCTAGGGGCCCGATCGTCTACTTTGAGCTAGGGCTACGAAATTCGGCACACATGTGTATCAACCCAAGACAAGCAAAAAACTTCATTGTGCAGCCGTTACCATGGCAACGGGGTGTCCGCCATCTTGCAAAAAAAACCTTCTCGCCATGAAACACGGTTTGCTTATATCTTTGCACAAATTCATACGATGTGCACCAAAACTGTAACTATTCATATTTGGTAGGTCCTTAACACATTATAGAATGTATTGTGGGGGGGACACTTTTTGGGGGGGCCCCTAGGGGCCCGATCGTCTACTTTCATCTCGGGCTACGAAATTCGGCACACATGTGTATCATCCCAAGACAAGCTAAAAAGTCAATGAAACACATGTTGCCATGGTAACGGGCTGTCCGCCATCTTGGCGTTTACACATTCTTTTCTCAATATGTGAATTGTATTTCTCTATTAAAATGAACTGGCTGTGCGGGTCCTTCACATGTAGCATTAGGAGAACCAGGACTCGGGTGGAGGGTTCGGCATGAGGCGAGGACCCGATGGATGCCGCTTGCGGCTTTAATTATTATTATTTTTTTCCTCAGCACAACTCACTCAATTTTGACCCCCTTAGACCTGGTGAAAAGTTGCGAAACTTGGCACACACCTCAGTCCCGGCGAAAATAGCGATATTCTGGGGTCCATGTGCACGCCAATGTAAAAATGCCTCGACGGCGCCCCCTAGAAACGCCAAAGATGGAAAATAAAATGGGGTGTCAAAAGTCTACTTTCACGTAGGACAACGAAATTCGGTACACATGTCTACCACCTCAAGACGACCAAAAAAGTCAATCGTAGACCTGGCGTCATGGCAACGGGATGTCAGCCATCTTGGCGTTTGCGGCCATTTTTTTGCCCGTTTTTGTCAATTTGGGCGCATCGCATTTGAACGAACTAGTCTGAGGCGATTCATGCTATTGGCTCCACATTCGCCATGGAGCTTCGTGACAAGATGGGGACCAAAAGTTATTCAAATCTTTTTGATAGGTGAAAGCGTGTTACCGTGGCAACCCATGGAAAAAAGCGATCTCGCCATGAAACACGGTTCACTCATATCTTCGCAGAAATACATCCGATCGGAACCAAAATTAAAATAATTCATATTTGGTAGGTCCTTCACGCATTGTAATATATATTGTGGGGGGGGCGCATTTTGGGGGGGCCCCTAGGGGCCCGATCGTCTACTTTGAGCTAGGGCTACGAAATTCGGTACACATGTATAAGTAACCAAGACGAGCAAAAAACTCTATTGAGAACCTGTTACCATGGCAACGGGGTGGCCGCCATCTTGGCGTTTATGCCCTTTTTATCACTTTAAGCGCATCGTATTTGAACGAACTAGTCTGAGGGGATTCATGCTATTGGCTCCACATTCCCCATGGAGCTTTGTGACAAGATGGGGACCAAAAGTTATTCAAATCTTTTTGATAGGTGAAAGCGTGTTACCGTGGCAACCCATGGAAAAATGCGTTCTCGCCATGAAACACGGTTTGCTTATATTTCTGCAGAAATACATCCGATCGGAACCAAAATTCCAATAATTCATATTTGGTAGGTCCTTAACGCGTTGTAATAGGTATTATGGGGGGGGCACATTTTGGGGGCGGCCCCTAGGGGCCCGATCGTCTACTTTGAGCTAGGGCTACGAAATTCGGCACACATGTGTATCAGCCCGAGACAAGCATAAAACTCAATTAAGCACCTGTTACCATGGCACTGGAGTGTCCGCCATCTTGGAAAAAAGCCTTCTCGCCATGAAACACGGTTTGCTTATATCTTTGCACAAATTCATGCGATGTGCACCAAAACTTTAACTATTCATATTTGGTAGGTCCTTGACACATTACAGAATGTATTGTGGGGGGGGCAGTTTTTTGGGGGGGGCCCTCAGGGGCCCGATCGTCTACTTTCACCTATGGCTATGAAATTCGACACACATGTGTAACAACGCAAGGCGAGTAAAAAAGTGCATTGACCACCTGTTACCATGGCAACGGGGTGTCCGCCATCTTGGCGTTTACGCCCATTTAGCACTGTATGTGCATTGTTTTTGGACAAACTACTTTTGGATTCGTGCCTTTTACTTCACATCCACCCGGAAGCTTTGTGGCAAGTTCGGGTGGAGGTTTCGGCATGAGGCGAGGACCCGATGGATGCCGCTTGCGGCTTTAATTAGGGTCCGAGCCATACGAAGTATGGCAAGGCCCTATTGTTATTGTAATGTTTATTATTATTATTATTATTTTTTTCCTCAGCACAACTCACTCAATTTTGACCCCCTTAGACCTGGTGAAAAGTTGCGAAACTTGGCACACACCTCAGTCCCGGCAAAAATAGCGATATTCTGGGGTCCATGTGCACGCCAATGTAAAAATGCCTCGACGGCGCCCCCTAGAAACGCCAAAGATGGAAAATAAAATGGGGTGTCAAAAGTCTACTTTCACGTAGGACAACGAAATTCGGTACACATGTCTACCACCTCAAGACGACCAAAAAAGTCAATCGTAGACCTGGCGTCATGGCAACGGGATGTCAGCCATCTTGGCGTTTGCGGCCATTTTTTTGCCCGTTTTTGTCAATTTGGGCGCATCGCATTTGAACGAACTAGTCTGAGGCGATTCATGCTATTGGCTCCACATTCGCCATGGAGCTTCGTGACAAGATGGGGACCAAAAGTTATTCAAATCTTTTTGATAGGTGAAAGCGTGTTACCGTGGCAACCCATGGAAAAAAGCGATCTCGCCATGAAACACGGTTCACTCATATCTTCGCAGAAATACATCCGATCGGAACCAAAATTAAAATAATTCATATTTGGTAGGTCCTTCACGCATTGTAATATATATTGTGGGGGGGGCGCATTTTGGGGGGGCCCCTAGGGGCCCGATCGTCTACTTTGAGCTAGGGCTACGAAATTCGGTACACATGTATAAGTAACCAAGACGAGCAAAAAACTCTATTGAGAACCTGTTACCATGGCAACGGGGTGGCCGCCATCTTGGCGTTTATGCCCTTTTTATCACTTTAAGCGCATCGTATTTGAACGAACTAGTCTGAGGGGATTCATGCTATTGGCTCCACATTCCCCATGGAGCTTCGTGACAAGATGGGGACAAAAAGTTATTCAAATCTTTCTGATAGGAGAAAGCGTGTTACCGTGGCAACCCATGGAAAAACGCGTTCTCGCCATGAAACACGGTTTGCTTATATCTCTGCCAAAATGCATCCGATTGGAACCACAATTCCAATAATTCATATTTGGCAGCTCCTTAACGCGTTGTAATATGTATTGTGGGGGGGGCACATTTTGGGGGCGGCCCCTAGGGGCCCGATCGTCTACTTTGAGCTAGGGCTACGAAATTCGGCACACATGTGTATCAACCCAAGACAAGCAAAAAACTTCATTGTGCAGCCGTTACCATGGCAACGGGGTATCCGCCATCTTGGAAAAAAAACCTTCTCGCCATGAAACACGGTTTGCTTATATCTTTGCACAAATTCATACGATGTGCACCAAAACTGTAACTATTCATATTTGGTAGGTCCTTAACACATTATAGAATGTATTGTGGGGGGGACACTTTTTGGGGGGGGCCCCTAGGGGCCCGATCGTCTACTTTCATCTCGGGCTACGAAATTCGGCACACATGTGTATCATCCCAAGACAAGCTAAAAAGTCAATGAAACACATGTTGCCATGGTAACGGGCTGTCCGCCATCTTGGCGTTTACACATTCTTTTCTCAATATGTGAATTGTATTTCTCTATTAAAATGAACTGGCTGTGCGGGTCCTTCACATGTAGCATTAGGAGAACCAGGACTCGGGTGGAGGGTTCGGCATGAGGCGAGGACCCGATGGATGCCGCTTGCGGCTTTAATGTTTATTATTATTATTCTCCTCGTTCTGAGCACAACTCGGCCATTTTTGACCCCCTTAGGCCCCGTGAAAAGTTGCGAAACTTGGCACACACCTCAGTCCTGGCGAAAATAGCGATATTCTGGGGTCCGTCTGCACGCCAATGCAAAAATGCCTCGACGGCGCCCCCTAGAAACGCCAAAAATGGCCTCTAGAATGGGGTAAAAAAAATTTAGTTTGACATAGGACGACGAAATTCGGTACACATGTCTATCACATCAAGACAAGTAAAAAAGTCATTGAAACGCCTGTTCTCATGGAAACGGGCTTTCCGCCATCTTGGCGTTTGCGGCCATTTTTTGGCCCGTTTTTGTCAATTTGGGCGCATCGCATTTGAACGAACTAGTCTGAGGCGATTCATGCTATTGGCTCCACATTCGCCATGGAGCTTCGTGACAAGATGGGTACCAAAAGTTATTCAAATCTTTTTGATACGAGAAAGCGTGTTACCGTGGCAACCCATGGAAAAAAGCGTTCTCGCCATGAAACACGGTTCACTCATATCTTCGCAGAAATGCATCCGATCGGAACCAAAATTAAAATAATTCATGTTTGGTAGGTCCTTCACGCATTGTAATATGTATTGTTGGTGGGGCGCATTTTGGGGGGGGCCCCGAGGGGCCCGATAGTCTACTTTTACCTATGGCTACGAAATTCGGTACACATGTATAAGTAACCAAGACGAGCAAAAAACTCTATTGAGAACCTGTTACCATGGCAACGGGGTGGCCGCCATCTTGGCGTTTATGCCCTTTTTATCACTTTAAGCGCATCATATTTGAATGAACTAGTCTGAGGCGATTCATGCTATTGGCTCCACATTCGCCATGGAGCTTCGTGACAAGATGGAGACCAAAAGTTATTCAAATCTTTCTGATAGGAGAAAGCGTGTTACCGTGGCAACCCATGGAAAAAAGCATTCTCGCCATGAAACACGGTTCACTCATATCCCTGCAGATATACATCCGATCGGAACCAAAATTCCAATAATTCATATTTGGTAGGTCCTTCACGCATTGTAATATGTATTGTGGGTGGGGCGCATTTTGGGGGGGGCCCCGAGGGGCCCGATAGTCTACTTTTACCTATGGCTACGAAATTCGGTACACATGTATAAGTAACCAAGACGAGCAAAAAACTCTATTGAGAACCTGTTACCATGGCAACGGGGTGGCCGCCATCTTGGCGTTTATGCCCTTTTTATCACTTTAAGCGCATCATATTTGAACGAACTAGTCTGAGGCGATTCATGCTATTGGCTCCACATTCGCCATGGAGCTTCGTGACAAGATGGAGACCAAAAGTTATTCAAATCTTTCTGATAGGAGAAAGCGTGTTACCGTGGCAACCCATGGAAAAAAGCATTCTCGCCATGAAACACGGTTCACTCATATCCCTGCAGATATACATCCGATCGGAACCAAAATTCCAATAATTCATATTTGGTAGGTCCTTAACGCATTGTAATATGTATTGTGGGGGGGGCACATTTTGGGGGGGGCCCCTAGGGGCCCGATCGTCTACTTTGACCTAGGGCTACGAAATTCGGCACACATGTGTATCAACCCAAGACAAGCAAAAAACTTCATTGTGCAGCCGTTACCATGGCAACGGGGTGTCCGCCATCTTGGCGTTCATGCCCTTTTAATCACTTTAAGCGCATCGTATTTGAACGAACTAGTCTGAGGGGATTCATGCGATTGGCTCCATACTCAGCAGGAAGCTTCGTTACAAGATGGGGAGCAAAAGTTAGTGAGATCTTTTCAATAGGAGAAAGCATGTTACCGTGGCAACCCATGGAAAAAAGCGTTCTCCCCATGAAACACGGTTCACTCATATCTTCGCAGAAATACATCCGATCGGAACCAAAATTAAAATAATTCATATTTGGTAGGTCCTTCACGCTTTGTAATATGTATTGTGGGGGGGGGGGGCACATTTTGGGGGGGCCCCTAGGGGCCCGATAGTCTACTTTGAGCTAGGGCTACGAAATTCGGTACACATGTATAAGTAACCAAGACGAGCAAAAAACTCTATTGACAACCTGTTACCATGGCAACGGGGTGTCCGCCATCTTGGCGTTTATGCCCTTTTTATCACTTTAAGCGCATCGTATTTGAACGAACTAGTCTGAGGGGATTCATGCTATTGGCTCCACATTCGCCATGGAGCTTCGTGACAAGATGGGGACCAAAAGTTATTCAAATCTTTCTGATACGAGAAAGCGTGTTACCGTGGCAACCCATGGAAAACAGCGTTCTCGCCATGAAACACGGTTTGCTTATATCTCTGCAGAAATGCATCCGATCGGAACCAAAATTCTGATAATTGATATTTCGAGGGTCCTTAACGCATTGTAATATGTATTGTGGGGGGGCACATTTTGGGGGGGGCCCCTAGGGGCCCAATCGTCTACTTTGAGCTAGGGCTACGAAATTCGGCACACATGTGTATCAACCCAAGACAAGCAAAAAACTCAATTTACAACCTGTTACTATGGCAACGGAGTGTCCGCCATCTTGGAAAAAAACCTTCTCGCCATGAAACACGGTTTGCTTATATCTTTGCACTAATTCACACGATGTGCACCAAAACTGTAAATATTCCACTTTGGTAGGTCCTTAACACATTATAGAATGTATTGTGGGGGGGCACTTTTTGGGGGGGGCCCTCAGGGGCCCGATCGTCTTTCACCTATGGCTACGAAATTCGGCACACATGTGTAACAACCCAAGGCGAATAAAAAAGTGCATTGACCACCTGTTACCATGGCAACGGGGTGTCCGCCATCTTGGCGTTTACGCCCATTTAGCACTGTATGTGCATTGTTTTTGAACAAACCACTTTTGGATTCGTGCCTTTTACTTCACATACACCCGGAAGCTTTGTGGCGAGTTCGAGTGGAGGGTTCGGCATGAGGCGACGACCGGATGGATGCCGCTTGCGGCTTTAATTATTATTCTCCTCGTTCTGAGCACAACTTGGCCATTTCTGACCCACTCAGCCCCCGTGAAAAGTTGCGAAACTTGCCACACACCTCAGTCCTGGCGAAAATAGCGATATTCTGGGGTCCGCATGCACGCCAATGCAAATATGCCTCGACGGCGCCCCCTAGAAATGCCAAACATGGCCTCTAGAATGGGGGAAAAAAAAATTTAGTTTGACGTACGACAACAAAATTCGGTACACGTCTATCACATCAAGACAAGTAAAAAAGTCATTGAAACGCCTGTTCTCATGGCAATGGGCTGTCCGCCATCTTGGCGTTTGCAGCCATTTTTTTGCCCGTTTTTGTCAATTTGGGCGCATCGCATTTGAACGAACTAGTCTGAGGCGATTCATGCTATTGGCTCCACGTTCGCCATGGATCTTCGTGACAAGATGGGGACCAAAAGTTATTCAAATCTTTTTGATAGGAGAAAGCGTGTTACCGTGGCAACCCATGGAAAAAACCGTTCTCGCCATGAAACACGGTTCACTCATATCGTCGCAGAAATACATCCGATCGGAACCAAAATTAAAATGATTCATGTTTGGTAGGTCCTTCACGCTTTGTAATATGCATTGTGGGGGGGGGCGCATTTGGGGGGGGGCCCTTAGGGGCCCGATCGTCTACTTTGACCTATGGCTACGAAATTCGGTACACATGTATCAGTAACCAAGACGAGCAAAAAACTCTA
Organism: Telmatherina bonti; assembly: GCF_933228915.1. Taxonomy (NCBI): domain Eukaryota; kingdom Metazoa; phylum Chordata; class Actinopteri; order Atheriniformes; family Telmatherinidae; genus Telmatherina; species Telmatherina bonti. The sequence continues at coordinate 40,386,610 of NC_136613.1, forward strand.
TTGAGAACCTGTTACCATGGCAACGGGGTGTCCGCCATCTTGGCGTTTATGCCCTTTTTATCACTTTAAGCGCATCGTATTTGAACGAACTAGTCTGAGGGGATTCAGGCTATTGGCTCCACATTCGCCATGGAGCTTCATGACAAGATGGGGACCAAAAGTTATTCAAATCTTTCTGATAGGGGACAAGGGTGTTACCGTGGCAACCCATGGAAAAACGCGTTCTCGCCATGAAACACGGTTTGCTTATATCTCTGCAGAAATGCATCCGATCGGAACCAAAATTCCAATAATTCATATTTGGTAGGTCCTTAACGCATTGTAATATGTATTGTGGGGGGGGGGGACATTTTTGGGGGGGGCCCTAGGGGCCCGATCGTCTTCTTTGAGCTAGGGCTACGAAATTCGGCACACGTGTGTATCAACCCTAGACAAGCAAAGAACTCAATTTACAACCTGTTACTATGGCAACGGAGTGTCCGGCATCTTGGAAAAAAACCTTCTCGCCATGAAACACGGTTTGCTTATATCTTTGCACTAATTCATACGATGTGCACCAAAACTGTAAATATTAATATTTGGTAGGTCCTTAACACATTATAGAATGTATTGTGGGGGGAGCACTTTTTGGGGGGGCCCCAAGGGGCCCGATCATCTACTTTCATCTCGGGCCACGAAATTCGGCACACATGTCTAACATCCCAAGACGAGCTAAAAAGTCAATGAAACACATGTTGCCATGGTAACGGGCTGTCCGCCATCTTGGGGTTTACACACTTTCATTTCTCAATATGTGAATTGTATTTCTCTATTAAAATGAACTGGCTGTGCGGGTCCTTCACATGTAGCATTAGGAGAACCAGGACTCGGGTGGAGAGTTCGGCATGAGGCGAGGACCCGATGGATGCCGCTTGCGGCTTTAATTAGGGTCCGAGCCATACGAAGTATGGCAAGGCCCTATTGTTATTGTAATGTTTATTATTATTCTCCTCGTTCTGAGCACAACTCACTCAATTTTGACCCCCTTAGACCCCGTGAAAAGTTGCGAAACTTGGCACACACCTCACGTCTGGTGAAAATTTCGATAATTTGGCGTTTGTATGCACGCCAATGCAAAAATGCCTAGACAGCGCCCCCTAGAAACGCCAAAAATGGCATCTAGAATGGGGAAAAAAAATTTTAGTTTGACGTAGGACGACGAAATTCGGTACACATGTCTATCACATCAAGACAAGTAAAAAAGTCATTGAAACGCCTGTTGTCATGGCAACGGGCTGTCCGCCATCTTGGCGTTTGCGGCCATTTTTTTGCCCGTTTTTGTCAATTTGGGCGCATCGTATTTGAACGAACTAGTCTGAGGGGATTCATGCTATTGGCTCCACATTCGCCATGGAGCTTCGTGACAAGATGGGGACAAAAAGTTATTCAAATCTTTTTGATAGGAGAAAGCGTGTTACCGTGGCAACCCATGGAAAAAAGCGTTCTCGCCATGAAACACGGTTCACTCATATCTTCGCAGAAATGCATCCGATCGGAACCAAAATTCTGATAATTCATGTTTGGTAGGTCCTTCACGCATTGTAATATGTATTGTGGGGGGGGCGCATTTTGGGGGGGGCCCCGAGGGGCCCGATAGTCTACTTTGACCTATGGCTACGAAATTCGGTACACATGTATAAGTAACCAAGACGAGCAAAAAACTCTATTGAGAACCTGTTACCATGGCAACGGGGTGTCCGCCATCTTGGCGTTTATGCCCTTTTTATCACTTTAAGCGCATCGTATTTGAACGAACTAGTCTGAGGGGATTCAGGCTATTGGCTCCACATTCGCCATGGAGCTTCGTGACAAGATGGGGACCAAAAGTTATTCAAATCTTTTTAATAGGAGAAAGCGTGTTACCGTGGCAACCCATGGAAAAAAGCGTTCTCGCCATGAAACACGGTTTGCTTATATCTCTGCAGAAATGCATCCGATCGGAACCAAAATTCCAATAATTCATATTTCGAGGGTCTTTAACGCATTGTAATATGTATTGTGGGGGGGACAAATTTTGGGGGGGGCCCCTAGGGGCCCGATCGTCTACTTTGAGCTAGGGCTACGAAATTCGGCACACATGTGTATCAACCCGAGACAAGCAAAAAACTTCATTGTGCAGCCGTTACCATGGCAACAGGGTGTCCGCCATCTTGGAAAAAAACCTTCTCGCCATGAAACACGGTTTGCTTATATCTTTGCACAAATTCATGCGATGTGCACCAAAACTGTAAATATTAATATTTGGTAGGTCCTTAACACATTATAGAATGTATTGTGGGGGGGACACTTTTTGGGGGGGCCCCCAGGGGCCCGATTGTCTACTTTCATCTTAGGCTACGAAATTCGGCACACATGTGTAACAACCCAAGGCGAGTAAAAAAGTGCATTGACCACCTGTTACCATGGCAACATGGTGTCCGCCATCTTGGCGTTTATGCCTATTTATTACTGAATGTGCATTATTTTTTAACAAACTACTTTTGGATTCATGCCTTTTACTTCACATCTACCCGGAAGCTTTGTGGTGAGTTCGGGTGGAGGGTTCGGCATGAGGCGAGGACCCGATGGATGCCGCTTGCGGCTTTAATTAGGGTCCGAGCCATACGAAGTATGGCAAGGCCCTATTGTTATTGTAATGTTTATTATTATTATTCTCCTAAGCACAACTCACTCAATTTTGACCCCCTTAGACCCCGTGAAAAGTTGCGAAACTTGGCACACACCTCACGTCCGGTGAAAATTTCGATAATTTGGCGTTTGTATGCACGCCAATGCAAAAATGCCTCGACAGCGCCCCCTAGAAACGCCAAAAATGGCCTCTAGAATGGGGAAAAAAAATTTTAGTTTGACGTAGGACGACGAAATTCGGTACACATGTCTATCACATCAAGACAAGTAAAAAAGTCATTGAAACGCCTGTTGTCATGGCAATGGGCTTTCCGCCATCTTGGCATTTGCGGCCATTTTTTTGCCCGTTTTTGTCAATTTGGGCGCATCGCATTTGAACGAACTAGTCTGAGGCGATTCATGCTATTGGCTCCACATTCGCCATGGAGCTTCGTGACGAGATGGGGACCAAAAGTTATTCAAATCTTTTTGATAGGCGAAAGCGTGTTACCGTGGCAACCCATGGAAAAAAGCGATCTCGCCATGAAACACGGTTCACTCATATCTTCGCAGAAATACATCCGATCGGAACCAAAATTAAAATAATTCATATTTGGTAGGTCCTTCACGCATTGTAATATATATTGTGGGGGGGGCGCATTTTGGGGGGGCCCCTAGGGGCCCGATCGTCTACTTTGAGCTAGGGCTACGAAATTCGGTACACATGTATAAGTAACCAAGACGAGCAAAAAACTCTATTGAGAACCTGTTACCATGGCAACGGGGTGGCCGCCATCTTGGCGTTTATGCCCTTTTTATCACTTTAAGCGCATCGTATTTGAACGAACTAGTCTGAGGGGATTCATGCTATTGGCTCCACATTCGCCATGGAGCTTCGTGACAAGATGGGGACCAAAAGTTATTCAAATCTTTCTGATAGGAGAAAGCGTGTTACCGTGGCAACCCATGGAAAAAAGCGTTCTCGCCATGAAACACGGTTTGCTTATATCTTTGCACAAATTCATGCGATGTGAACCAAAACTTTAACTATTCATATTTGGTAGGTCCTTAACACATTATAGAATGTATTGTGGGGTGGGCACTTTTTGGGGGGGGCCCTCAGGGGCCCGATCGTCTACTTTCACCTATGGCTACGAAATTTGGCATACATGTGTCACAACCCAAGGCGAGTAAAAAAGTGCATTGACCACCTGTTACCATGGCAACGGGGTGTCCGCCATCTTGGCGTTTACGCCCATTTAGCATTGTATGTGCATTGTTTTTGAACAAACTTGTTTTGGATTCGTGCCTTTTACTTCACATCCACCCGGAAGCTTTGTGGCGAGTTCGGTTGGAGGGTTTGGCATGAGGCGAGGACCCGATGGATGCCGCTTGCGGCTTTAATTAGGGTCCGAGCCATACGAAGTATGGCAGGGCCCTATTGTTATTGTAATGTTTATTATTATTCTCCTCGTTCTGAGCACAACTCGGCTATTTTTCACCCCCTTAGGCCCCGTGAAAAGTTGCGAAACTTGGCACACACCTCAGTCCCGGCGAAAATAGCGATATTCTGGGGTCCGCGTGCACGCCAATGCAAACATGCCTCGACGGCGCCCCCTAGAAACGCCAAAAATGGCCTCTAGAATGGGGTCAAAAAAATTTAGTTTGACGTAGGACGACAAAATTCGGTACACATGTCTATCACATCAAGACAAGTAAAAAAGTCATTGAAACGCCTGTTGTCATGGCAACGGGCTTTCCGCCATCTTGGCGTTTGCGGCCATTTTTTGGCCCGTTTTTGTCAATTTGGGCGCATCGCATTTGAACGAACTAGTCTGAGGCGATTCATGCTATTGGCTCCACATTCGCCATGGAGCTTCGTGACAAGATGGGTACCAAAAGTTATTCAAATCTTTTTGATAGGAGAAAGCGTGTTACCGTGGCAACCCATGGAAAAAAGCGTTCTCGCCATGAAACACGGTTCACTCATATCTTCGCAGAAATACATCCGATCGGAACCAAAATTAAAATAATTCATGTTTGGTAGGTCCTTCACGCATTGTAATATGTATTGTGGGTGGGGCGCATTTTGGGGGGGGGCCCCTAGGGGCCCGATAGTCTACTTTGACCTATGGCTATGAAATTCGGTACACATGTATAAGTAACCAAGACGAGCAAAAAACTCTATTGAGAACCTGTTACCATGGCAACGGGGTGTCCGCCATCTTGGCGTTTATGCCCTTTTTATCACTTTAAGCGCATCGCATTTGAACGAACTAGTCTGAGGGGATTCAGGCTATTGGCTCCACATTCGCGATGGAGCTTCGTGACAAGATGGGGACCAAAAGCTATTCAAATCTTTCTGATAGGAGAAAGCGTGTTACCGTGGCAACCCATGGAAAAAAGCGTTCTCGCCATGAAACACGGTTCACTCATATCTTCGCAGAAATACATCCGATCGGAACCAAAATTCAGATAATTCATATTTGGTAGGTCCTTAACGCATTGTAATATGTATTGTGGGGGGGGGGCACATTTTCGGGGGGGCCCCTAGGGGCCCGATTGTCTACTTTGACCTATGGCTACGAAATTCGGTACACATGTATAAGTAACCAAGACGAGCAAAAAAACTCTATTGAGAACCTGTTACCATGGCAACGGGGTGTCCGCCATCTTGGCGTTTATGCCCTTTTTATCACTTTAAGCGCATCGTATTTGAACGAACTAGTCTGAGGCGATTCATGCTATTGGCTCCACATTCGCCATGGAGCTTCGTGACAAGATGGGGACCAAAAGTTATTCAAATCTTTCTGATAGGAGAAAGCTTGTTACCGTGGCAACCCATGGAAAAAAGCGTTCTCGCCATGAAACACGGTTTGCTTATATCTCTGCAGAAATGCATCCGATCGGAACCAAAATTCCAATCATTCATATTTGGTAGGTCCTTAACGCATTGTAATATGTATTGTGGAGGGGGCACATTTTGGGGGCGGCCCCTAGGGGCCCGATCGTCTACTTTGACCTAGGGCTACGAAATTCGGTACACATGTATAAGTAACCAAGACGAGCAAAAAACTCTATTGAGAACCTGTTACCATGGCAACGGGGTGTCCGCCATCTTGAAAAAAATACTCCTCGCCATGAAACACGGTTCACTCATATCTTCGCAGAAATACATCCGATCGGAACCAAAATTCCAATACTTCATATTTGGTAGGTCCTTAACGCATTGTAATATGTATTGTAGGGGGGGGGGGGCACATTTTGGGGGGGCCCCTAGGGGCCCGATCGTCTACTTTGAGCTAGGGCTACGAAATCCGGCACACATGTGTATCAACCCTAGACAAGCAAAAAACTCAATTAAGCACCTGTTACCATGGCAATGGAGTGTCCGCCATCTTGGAAAAAAACCTTCACGCCATGAAACACGGTTTGCTTATATCTTTGCACAAATTCATGCGATGTGCACCAAAACTTTAACTATTCATATTTGGTAGGTCCTTAACACATTATAGAATGTATTGTGGGGGGGGGGCACTTTCTGGGGGGGGCCCTCAGGAGCCCGATTGTCTACTTTCACCTATGGCTACGAAATCCGGCACACATGTGTAACAACCCAAGGCGAGTAAAAAAGTGCATTGACCACCTGTTACCATGGCAACGGGGTGTCCGCCATCTTGGTGTTTACGCCCATTTAGCACTGTATGTACATTGTTTTTGAACAAACTAGCTTTGGATTCGTGCCTTTTACTTCACATCCACCCGGAAGCTTTGTGGCGAGTTCGGGTGGAGGGTTCGGCATGAGGCGAGGACCCGATGGATGCCGCTTGCGGCTTTAATTAGGGTCCGAGCCATACGAAGTATGGCAGGGCCCTATTGTTATTGTAATGTTTATTATTATTCTCCTCGTTCTGAGCACAACTCGGCTATTTTTCACCCCCTTAGGCCCCGTGAAAAGTTGCGAAACTTGGCACACACCTCAGTCCCGGCGAAAATAGCGATATTCTGGGGTCCGCGTGCACGCCAATGCAAAAATGCCTCGACGGCGCCCCCTAGAAACGCCAAAAATGGCCTCTAGAATGGGGTCAAAAAAATTTAGTTTGACGTAGGACGACAAAATTCGGTACACATGTCTATCACATCAAGACAAGTAAAAAAGTCATTGAAACGCCTGTTGTCATGGCAACGGGCTTTCCGCCATCTTGGCGTTTGCGGCCATTTTTTGGCCCGTTTTTGTCAATTTGGGCGCATCGCATTTGAACGAACTAGTCTGAGGCGATTCATGCTATTGGCTCCACATTCGCCATGGAGCTTCGTGACAAGATGGGTACCAAAAGTTATTCAAATCTTTTTGATAGGAGAAAGCGTGTTACCGTGGCAACCCATGGAAAAAAGCGTTCTCGCCATGAAACACGGTTCACTCATATCTTCGCAGAAATACATCCGATCGGAACCAAAATTAAAATAATTCATGTTTGGTAGGTCCTTCACGCATTGTAATATGTATTGTGGGTGGGGCGCATTTTGGGGGGGGGCCCCTAGGGGCCCGATAGTCTACTTTGACCTATGGCTATGAAATTCGGTACACATGTATAAGTAACCAAGACGAGCAAAAAACTCTATTGAGAACCTGTTACCATGGCAACGGGGTGTCCGCCATCTTGGCGTTTATGCCCTTTTTATCACTTTAAGCGCATCGCATTTGAACGAACTAGTCTGAGGGGATTCAGGCTATTGGCTCCACATTCGCGATGGAGCTTCGTGACAAGATGGGGACCAAAAGCTATTCAAATCTTTCTGATAGGAGAAAGCGTGTTACCGTGGCAACCCATGGAAAAAAGCGTTCTCGCCATGAAACACGGTTCACTCATATCTTCGCAGAAATACATCCGATCGGAACCAAAATTCAGATAATTCATATTTGGTAGGTCCTTAACGCATTGTAATATGTATTGTGGGGGGGGGCACATTTTCGGGGGGGCCCCTAGGGGCCCGATTGTCTACTTTGACCTATGGCTACGAAATTCGGTACACATGTATAAGTAACCAAGACGAGCAAAAAAACTCTATTGAGAACCTGTTACCATGGCAACGGGGTGTCCGCCATCTTGGCGTTTATGCCCTTTTTATCACTTTAAGCGCATCGTATTTGAACGAACTAGTCTGAGGCGATTCATGCTATTGGCTCCACATTCGCCATGGAGCTTCGTGACAAGATGGGGACCAAAAGTTATTCAAATCTTTCTGATAGGAGAAAGCTTGTTACCGTGGCAACCCATGGAAAAAAGCGTTCTCGCCATGAAACACGGTTTGCTTATATCTCTGCAGAAATGCATCCGATCGGAACCAAAATTCCAATCATTCATATTTGGTAGGTCCTTAACGCATTGTAATATGTATTGTGGAGGGGGCACATTTTGGGGGCGGCCCCTAGGGGCCCGATCGTCTACTTTGACCTAGGGCTACGAAATTCGGTACACATGTATAAGTAACCAAGACGAGCAAAAAACTCTATTGAGAACCTGTTACCATGGCAACGGGGTGTCCGCCATCTTGAAAAAAATACTCCTCGCCATGAAACACGGTTCACTCATATCTTCGCAGAAATACATCCGATCGGAACCAAAATTCCAATACTTCATATTTGGTAGGTCCTTAACGCATTGTAATATGTATTGTAGGGGGGGGGGGCACATTTTGGGGGGGCCCCTAGGGGCCCGATCGTCTACTTTGAGCTAGGGCTACGAAATCCGGCACACATGTGTATCAACCCTAGACAAGCAAAAAACTCAATTAAGCACCTGTTACCATGGCAATGGAGTGTCCGCCATCTTGGAAAAAAACCTTCTCGCCATGAAACACGGTTTGCTTATATCTTTGCACAAATTCATGCGATGTGCACCAAAACTTTAACTATTCATATTTGGTAGGTCCTTAACACATTATAGAATGTATTGTGGGGGGGGGGCACTTTCTGGGGGGGGCCCTCAGGAGCCCGATTGTCTACTTTCACCTATGGCTACGAAATCCGGCACACATGTGTAACAACCCAAGGCGAGTAAAAAAGTGCATTGACCACCTGTTACCATGGCAACGGGGTGTCCGCCATCTTGGTGTTTACGCTCATTTAGCACTGTATGTACATTGTTTTTGAACAAACTAGCTTTGGATTCGTGCCTTTTACTTCACATCCACCCGGAAGCTTTGTGGCGAGTTCGGGTGGAGGGTTCGGCATGAGGCGAGGACCCGATGGATGCCGCTTGCGGCTTTAATTATTATTATTATTCTCCTAAGCACAACTCACTCAATTTTGACCCTCTTAGACCCCGTGAAAAGTTGCGAAACTTGGCACACACCTCACGTCCGGTGAAAATTTCGATAATTTGGCGTTTGTATGCACGCCAATGCAAAAATGCCTCGACAGCGCCCCCTAGAAACGCCAAAAATGGCCTCTAGAATGGGGAAAAAATTTTTTAGTTTGACGTAGGACGACGAAATTCGGTACACATGTCTATCACATCAAGACAAGTAAAAAAGTCATTGAAACGCCTGTTGTCATGGCAACGGGCTTTCCGCCATCTTGGCGTTTGCGGCCATTTTTTTGCCCGTTTTTGTCAATTTGGGCGCATCGCATTTGAACGAACTAGTCTGAGGCGATTCATGCTATTGGCTCCACATTCGCCATGGAGCTTCGTGACGAGATGGGGACCAAAAGTTATTCAAATCTTTTTGATAGGCGAAAGCGTGTTACCGTGGCAACCCATGGAAAAAAGCGATCTCGCCATGAAACACGGTTCACTCATATCTTCGCAGAAATACATCCGATCGGAACCAAAATTAAAATAATTCATATTTGGTTGGTCCTTCACGCTTTGTAATATATATTGTGGGGGGGGCGCATTTTGGGGGGGCCCCTAGGGGCCCGATCGTCTACTTTGAGCTAGGGCTACGAAATTCGGTACACATGTATAAGTAACCAAGACGAGCAAAAAACTCTATTGAGAACCTGTTACCATGGCAACGGGGTGGCCGCCATCTTGGCGTTTATGCCCTTTTTATCACTTTAAGCGCATCGTATTTGAACGAACTAGTCTGAGGGGATTCATGCTATTGGCTCCACATTCCCCATGGAGCTTCGTGACAAGATGGGGACAAAAAGTTATTCAAATCTTTCTGATAGGAGAAAGCGTGTTACCGTGGCAACCCATGGAAAAACGCGTTCTCGCCATGAAACACGGTTTGCTTATATCTCTGCCAAAATGCATCCGATTGGAACCAAAATTCCAATAATTCATATTTGGCAGGTCCTTAACGCGTTGTAATATGTATTGTGGGGGGGGCACATTTTGGGGGCGGCCCCTAGGGGCCCGATCGTCTACTTTGAGCTAGGGCTACGAAATTCGGCACACATGTGTATCAACCCAAGACAAGCAAAAAACTTCATTGTGCAGCCGTTACCATGGCAACGGGGTATCCGCCATCTTGGAAAAAAAACCTTCTCGCCATGAAACACGGTTTGCTTATATCTTTGCACAAATTCATACGATGTGCACCAAAACTGTAACTATTCATATTTGGTAGGTCCTTAACACATTATAGAATGTATTGTGGGGGGGACACTTTTTGGGGGGGCCCCTAGGGGCCCGATCGTCTACTTACATCTCGGGCTACGAAATTCGGCACACATGTGTATCATCCCAAGACAAGCTAAAAAGTCAATGAAACACATGTTGCCATGGTAACGGGCTGTCCGCCATCTTGGCGTTTACACACATTCTTTTCTCAATATGTGAATTGTATTTCTCTATTAAAATGAACTGGCTGTGCGGGTCCTTCACATGTAGCATTAGGAGAACCAGGACTCGGGTGGAGGGTTCGGCATGAGGCGAGGACCCGATGGATGCCGCTTGCGGCTTTAATTAGGGTCCGAGCCATACGAAGTATGGCAAGGCCCTATTGTTATTGTAATGTTTATTATTAGGGTCCGAGCCATACGAAGTATGGCAAGGCCCTATTGTTATTGTAATGTTTATTAGGGTCCGAGCCATACGAAGTATGGCAGGGCCCTATTGTTATTGTAATGTTTATTATTTTAAGCACAACTCACTCAATTTTGACCCCCTTAGGCACCGTGAAAAGTTGCGAAACTTGGCACACACCTCACGTCCGGTGAAAATTTCGATAATTTGGCGTTTGTATGCACGCCAATGCAAAAATGCCTCGACGGCGCCCCCTAGAAACGCCAAAAATGGCCTCTAGAATGGGGCAAAAAAATTTTAGTTTAACGTAGGGCTACGAAATTCGGTACACATGTCTACCACCATAAAACGACCAAAAAAGTCAATCGTAGACCTGTTGTCATGGCAACGGGTTGTCCGCCATCTTGGCGTTTGCGGCCATTTTTTTGCCCGTTTTTGTCAATTTGGGTGCGTCGCATTTGAACGAACTAGTCTGAGGGGATTCATGCTATTGGCTCCACATTCGCCATGGAGCTTTGTGACAAGATGGGGAGCAAAAGTTATTCAAATCTTTTTGATAGGAGAAAGCGTGTTACCGTGGCAACCCATGGAAAAAAGCGTTCTCGCCATGAAACACGGTTCACTCATATCTTCGCAGAAATACATCCGATCGGAACCAAAATTGAAATAATTCATGTTTGGTAGGTCCTTCACGCATTGTAATATGTATTGTGGGGGGGGGCGCATTTTGGGGGGGGCCCCTAGGGGCCCGATAGTCTACTTTGACCTATGGCTACGAAATTCGGTACACATATATAAGTAACCAAGACGAGCAAAAAACTCTATTGAGAACCTGTTACCATGGCAACGGGGTGTCCGCCATCTTGCCGTTTATGCCCTTTTTATCACTTTAAGCACATCGTATTTGAACGAACTAGTCTGAGGCGATTCAGGCTATTGGCTCCACATTCGCCATCGAGCTTTGTGACAAGATGGGGACCAAAGGTTATTCAAATCTTTCTGATAGGAGAAAGCGTGTTACCGTGGCAACCCATGGAAAAAAGCATTCTCGCCATGAAACACGGTTTGCTTATATCTCTGCAGAAATGAATCCGATCGGAACCAAAATTCCAATAATTCATGTTTGGTAGGTCCTTAACGCATTGTAATGTGTATTGTGGGGGGGGGCGCATTTTGGGGGGGGCCCCTAGGGGCCCGATAGTCTACTTTGACCTATGGCTACGAAATTCGGTACACATATATAAGTAACCAAGACGAGCAAAAAACTCTATTGAGAACATGTTACCATGGCAACGGGGTGTCCGCCATCTTGCCGTTTATGCCCTTTTTATCACTTTAAGCACATCGTATTTGAACGAACTAGTCTGAGGCGATTCAGGCTATTGGCTCCACATTCGCCATCGAGCTTTGTGACAAGATGGGGACCAAAAGTTATTCAAATCTTTCTGATAGGAGAAAGCGTGTTACCGTGGCAACCCATGGAAAAAAGCGTTCTCGCCATGAAACACGGTTTGCTTATATCTCTGCAGAAATGAATCCGATCGGAACCAAAATTCCAATAATTCATATTTGGTAGGTCCTTAACGCATTGTAATATGTATTGTGGGGGGGGCACATTTTGGGGGGGGCTCCTAGAGGCCCGATTGTCTACTTTGAGCTAGGGCTACGAAATTCGGCACACATGTGTATCAACCCTAGACAAGCAAAAAACTATATTAAGCACCTGTTACCATGGCACTGGAGTGTCCGCCATCTTGGAAAAAAACCTTCTCGCCATGAAACACGGTTTGCTTATATCTTTGCACAAATTCATGCGATGTGCACCAAAACTTTAACTATTCATATTTGGTAGGTCCTTAACACATTATAGAATGTATTGTGGGGGGGGCACTTTTTGGTAGTGGCCCTCAGGAGCCCCATCGTCTACTTTCACCTATGGCTACGAAATTCGGCACACATGTGTAACAACCCAAGGCGAGTAAAAAAGTGCATTGACCACCTGTTACCATGGCAACGGGGTGTCCGCCATCTTGGCGTTTACGCCCATTTAGCACTGTATGTGCATTGTTTTTTAACAAACTAGTTTTGGATTCGTGCCTTTTACTTAACATCCACCCGGAAGCTTTGTGGCGAGTTCGGGTGGAGGGTTCAGCATGAGGCGAGGGCCCGATGGATGCCGCTTGCGGCTTTAATTAGGGTCCGAGCCATACGAAGTATGGCAGGGCCCTATTGTTATTGTAATGTTTATTATTATTCTCCTCGTTCTGAGCACAACTCGGCTATTTTTCACCCCCTTAGGCCCCGTGAAAAGTTGCGAAACTTGGCACACACCTCAGTCCCGGCGAAAATAGCGATATTCTGGGGTCCGCGTGCACGCCAATGCAAAAATGCCTCGACGGCGCCCCCTAGAAACGCCAAAAATGGCCTCTAGAATGGGGTCAAAAAAATTTAGTTTGACGTAGGACGACAAAATTCGGTACACATGTCTATCACATCAAGACAAGTAAAAAAGTCATTGAAACGCCTGTTGTCATGGCAACGGGCTTTCCGCCATCTTGGCGTTTGCGGCCATTTTTTGGCCCGTTTTTGTCAATTTGGGCGCATCGCATTTGAACGAACTAGTCTGAGGCGATTCATGCTATTGGCTCCACATTCGCCATGGAGCTTCGTGACAAGATGGGTACCAAAAGTTATTCAAATCTTTTTGATAGGAGAAAGCGTGTTACCGTGGCAACCCATGGAAAAAAGCGTTCTCGCCATGAAACACGGTTCACTCATATCTTCGCAGAAATACATCCGATCGGAACCAAAATTAAAATAATTCATGTTTGGTAGGTCCTTCACGCATTGTAATATGTATTGTGGGTGGGGCGCATTTTGGGGGGGGGGCCCTAGGGGCCCGATAGTCTACTTTGACCTATGGCTATGAAATTCGGTACACATGTATAAGTAACCAAGACGAGCAAAAAACTCTATTGAGAACCTGTTACCATGGCAACGGGGTGTCCGCCATCTTGGCGTTTATGCCCTTTTTATCACTTTAAGCGCATCGCATTTGAACGAACTAGTCTGAGGGGATTCAGGCTATTGGCTCCACATTCGCGATGGAGCTTCGTGACAAGATGGGGACCAAAAGCTATTCAAATCTTTCTGATAGGAGAAAGCGTGTTACCGTGGCAACCCATGGAAAAAAGCGTTCTCGCCATGAAACACGGTTCACTCATATCTTCGCAGAAATACATCCGATCGGAACCAAAATTCAGATAATTCATATTTGGTAGGTCCTTAACGCATTGTAATATGTATTGTGGGGGGGGGCACATTTTCGGGGGGGCCCCTAGGGGCCCGATTGTCTACTTTGACCTATGGCTACGAAATTCGGTACACATGTATAAGTAACCAAGACGAGCAAAAAAACTCTATTGAGAACCTGTTACCATGGCAACGGGGTGTCCGCCATCTTGGCGTTTATGCCCTTTTTATCACTTTAAGCGCATCGTATTTGAACGAACTAGTCTGAGGCGATTCATGCTATTGGCTCCACATTCGCCATGGAGCTTCGTGACAAGATGGGGACCAAAAGTTTTTCAAATCTTTCTGATAGGAGAAAGCTTGTTACCGTGGCAACCCATGGAAAAAAGCGTTCTCGCCATGAAACACGGTTTGCTTATATCTCTGCAGAAATGCATCCGATCGGAACCAAAATTCCAATCATTCATATTTGGTAGGTCCTTAACGCATTGTAATATGTATTGTGGAGGGGGCACATTTTGGGGGCGGCCCCTAGGGGCCCGATCGTCTACTTTGACCTAGGGCTACGAAATTCGGTACACATGTATAAGTAACCAAGACGAGCAAAAAACTCTATTGAGAACCTGTTACCATGGCAACGGGGTGTCCGCCATCTTGAAAAAAATACTCCTCGCCATGAAACACGGTTCACTCATATCTTCGCAGAAATACATCCGATCGGAACCAAAATTCCAATACTTCATATTTGGTAGGTCCTTAACGCATTGTAATATGTATTGTAGGGGGGGGGGGCACATTTTGGGGGGGCCCCTACGGGCCCGATCGTCTACTTTGAGCTAGGGCTACGAAATCCGGCACACATGTGTATCAACCCTAGACAAGCAAAAAACTCAATTAAGCACCTGTTACCATGGCAATGGAGTGTCCGCCATCTTGGAAAAAAACCTTCTCGCCATGAAACACGGTTTGCTTATATCTTTGCACAAATTCATGCGATGTGCACCAAAACTTTAACTATTCATATTTGGTAGGTCCTTAACACATTATAGAATGTATTGTGGGGGGGACACTTTTTGGGGGGGCCCCTAGGGGCCCGACCGTCTACTTTCATCTCGGCCTACGAAATTCGGCACACATGTGTATCATCCCAAGACAAGCTAAAAAGTCAATGAAACACATGTTGCCATGGTAACGGGCTGTCCGCCATCTTGGCCTTTACACACATTCTTTTCTCAATATGTGAATTGTATTTCTCTATTAAAATGAACTGGCTGTGTGGGTCCTTCACATGTAGCATTAGGAGAACCAGGACTCGGGTGGAGGGTTCGGCATGAGGCGAGGACCCGATGGATGCCGCTTGCGGCTTTAATTATTATTATTATTATTCTCCTAAGCACAACTCACTCAATTTTGACCCACTTAGGCCCCGTGAAAAGTTGCGAAACTTGGCACACACCTCACGTCCGGTGAAAATTTCGATAATTTGGCGTTTGTATGCACGCCAATGCAAAAATGCCTCGACGGCGCCCCCTAGAAACGCCAACAATGGCCTCCAGAATGGGGTCAAAAAAATTTAGTTTGACGTAGGACGACGAAATTCGGTACACATGTCTATCACATGAAGACAAGTCAAAAAGTCATTGAAACGCCTGTTGTCATGGCAACGGGCTTTCCGCCATCTTGGCGTTTGCGGCCATTTTTTTGCCCGTTTTTGTCAATTTGGGCGCATCGCATTTGAACGAACTAGTCTGAGGGGATTCATGCTATTGGCTCCACATTCGCCGTGGAGCTTCGTGACAAGATGGAGACCAAAAGTTATTCAAATCTTTTTGATAAGAGAAAGCGTGTTACCGTGGCAACCCATGGAAAAAAGCGTTCTCGCCATGAAACACGGTTCACTCATATCTTCGCAGAAATACATCCGATCGGAACCAAAATGCCAATAATTCATGTTTGGTAGGTCCTTCACGCATTGTAATATGTATTGTGGGGGGGGCGCATTTTGGGGGGGGCCCCGAGGGGCCCGATAGTCTACTTTGACCTATGGCCACGAAATTCGGTACACATGTATAAGTAACCAAGACGAGCAAAAAACTCTATTGAGAACCTGTTACCATGGCAACGGGGTGTCCGCCATCTTGGCGTTTATGCCCTTTTTATCACTTTAAGCGCATAGTATTTGAACGAACTAGTCTGAGGGGATTCAGGCTATTGGCTCCACATTCGCCATGGAGCTTCGTGACAAGATGGGGACCAAAAGTTATTCAAATCTTTCTGATAGGAGAAAGCGTGTTACCGTGGCAACCCATGGAAAACAGCGTTCTCGCCATGAAACACGGTTTGCTTATATTTCTGCAGAAATAAATCCGATCGGAACCAAAATTCCAATAATTCATATTTGGTAGGTCCTTAACGTGTTGTAATATGTATTGTGGGGGGGGCACATTTTGGGGGGGCCCCTAGGGGCCCGATCGTCTACTTTGAGCTAGGGCTACGAAATTCGGCACACATGTGTATCAACCCGAGACAAGCATAAAACTCAATTAAGAGCCTGTTACCATGGCACTGGAGTGTCCGCCATCTTGGAAAAAAGCCTTCTCGCCATGAAACACGGTTTGCTTATATCTTTGCACAAATTCATGCGATGTGCACCAAAATTTTAACTATTCATATTTGGTAGGTCCTTAACACATTATAGAATGTATTGTGGGGGGGGCACTTTTTGGGGGGGCCCTCAGGGGCCCGATTGTCTACTTTCATCTTAGGCTACGAAATTCGGCACACATGTGTAACAACCCAAGGCGAGTAAAAAAGTGCATTGACCACCTGTTACCATGGCAACATGGTGTCCGCCATCTTGGCGTTTATGCCTATTTATTACTGAATGTGCATTATTTTTTAACAAACTAGTTTTGGATTCATGCCTTTTACTTCACATCTACCCGGAAGCTTTGTGGTGAGTTCCAGTGGAGGGTTCGGCATGAGGCGAGGACCCGATGGATGCCGCTTGCGGCTTTAATTAGGGTCCGAGCCATACGAAGTATGGCAAGGCCCTATTGTTATTGTAATGTTTATTATTATTCTCCTAAGCACAACTCACTCAATTTTGACCCCCTTAGACCCCGTGAAAAGTTGCGAAACTTGGCACACACCTCACGTCCGGTGAAAATTTCGATAATTTGGCGTTTGTATGCACGCCAATGCAAAAATGCCTCGACAGCGCCCCCTAGAAACGCCAAAAATGGCCTCTAGAATGGGGAAAAAAATTTTTAGTTTGACGTAGGACGACGAAATTCGGTACACATGTCTATCACATCAAGACAAGTAAAAAAGTCATTGAAACGCCTGTTGTCATGGCAACGGGCTTTCCGCCATCTTGGCGTTTGCGGCCATTTTTTTGCCCGTTTTTGTCAATTTGGGCGCATCGCATTTGAACGAACTAGTCTGAGGCGATTCATGCTATTGGCTCCACATTCGCCATGGAGCTTCGTGACGAGATGGGGACCAAAAGTTATTCAAATCTTTTTGATAGGCGAAAGCGTGTTACCGTGGCAACCCATGGAAAAAAGCGATCTCGCCATGAAACACGGTTCACTCATATCTTCGCAGAAATACATCCGATCGGAACCAAAATTAAAATAATTCATATTTGGTAGGTCCTTCACGCTTTGTAATATATATTGTGGGGGGGGCGCATTTTGGGGGGGCCCCTAGGGGCCCGATCGTCTACTTTGAGCTAGGGCTACGAAATTCGGTACACATGTATAAGTAACCAAGACGAGCAAAAAACTCTATTGAGAACCTGTTACCATGGCAACGGGGTGGCCGCCATCTTGGCGTTTATGCCCTTTTTATCACTTTAAGCGCATCGTATTTGAACGAACTAGTCTGAGGGGATTCATGCTATTGGCTCCACATTCCCCATGGAGCTTCGTGACAAGATGGGGACAAAAAGTTATTCAAATCTTTCTGATAGGAGAAAGCGTGTTACCGTGGCAACCCATGGAAAAACGCGTTCTCGCCATGAAACACGGTTTGCTTATATCTCTGCCAAAATGCATCCGATTGGAACCAAAATTCCAATAATTCATATTTGGCAGGTCCTTAACGCGTTGTAATATGTATTGTGGGGGGGGCACATTTTGGGGGCGGCCCCTAGGGGCCCGATCGTCTACTTTGAGCTAGGGCTACGAAATTCGGCACACATGTGTATCAACCCAAGACAAGCAAAAAACTTCATTGTGCAGCCGTTACCATGGCAACGGGGTATCCGCCATCTTGGAAAAAAAACCTTCTCGCCATGAAACACGGTTTGCTTATATCTTTGCACAAATTCATACGATGTGCACCAAAACTGTAACTATTCATATTTGGTAGGTCCTTAACACATTATAGAATGTATTGTGGGGGGGACACTTTTTGGGGGTGCCCCTAGGGGCCCGATCGTCTACTTACATCTCGGGCTACGAAATTCGGCACACATGTGTATCATCCCAAGACAAGCTAAAAAGTCAATGAAACACATGTTGCCATGGTAACGGGCTGTCCGCCATCTTGGCGTTTACACACATTCTTTTCTCAATATGTGAATTGTATTTCTCTATTAAAATGAACTGGCTGTGCGGGTCCTTCACATGTAGCATTAGGAGAACCAGGACTCGGGTGGAGGGTTCGGCATGAGGCGAGGACCCGATGGATGCCGCTTGCGGCTTTAATTATTATTATTATTATTATTATTCTCCTAAGCACAACTCACTCAATTTTGACCCCCTTAGACCCCGTGAAAAGTTGCGAAACTTGGCACACACCTCACGTCCGGTGAAAATTTCGATAATTTGGCGTTTGTATGCACGCCAATGCAAAAATGCCTCGACAGCGCCCCCTAGAAACGCCAAAAATGGCCTCTAGAATGGGGACAAAAAATTTTAGTTTGACGTAGGACGACGAAATTCGGTACACATGTCTATCACATCAAGACAAGTAAAAAAGTCATTGAAACGCCTGTTGTCATGGCAACGGGCTTTCCGCCATCTTGGCGTTTGCGGCCATTTTTTGGCCCGTTTTTGTCAATTTGGGCGCATCGCATTTGAACGAACTAGTCTGAGGCGATTCATGCTATTGGCTCCACATTCGCCATGGAGCTTCGTGACGAGATGGGGACCAAAAGTTATTCAAATCTTTTTGATAGGCGAAAGCGTGTTACCGTGGCAACCCATGGAAAAAAGCGATCTCGCCATGAAACACGGTTCACTCATATCTTCGCAGAAATACATCCGATCGGAACCAAAATTAAAATAATTCATATTTGGTAGGTCCTTCACGCTTTGTAATATATATTGTGGGGGGGGCGCATTTTGGGGGGGCCCCTAGGGGCCCGATCGTCTACTTTGAGCTAGGGCTACGAAATTCGGTACACATGTATAAGTAACCAAGACGAGCAAAAAACTCTATTGAGAACCTGTTACCATGGCAACGGGGTGTCCGCCATCTTGAAAAAAATACTCCTCGCCATGAAACACGGTTCACTCATATCTTCGCAGAAATAGATCCCATTGGAACCAAAATTCCAATACTTCATATTTGGTAGGTCCTTAACGCATTGTAATATGTATTTTGGGGGGAGGCACATTTTGGGGGGGCCCCTAGGGCCCCGATCGTCTACTTTGAGCTAGGGCAACGAAATTCGGCACACATGTGTATCAACCCTAGACAAGCAAAAAACTCAATTAAGCACCTGTTACCATGGCAACGGAGTGTTCGCCATCTTGGAAAAAAACCTTCTCGCCATGAAACACGGTTTGCTTATATCTTTGCACAAATTCATGCGATGTGCACCAAAACTTTAACTATTCATATTTGGTAGGTCCTTAACACATTATAGAATGTATTGTTGGGGGGGCACTTTTTTGGGGGGGGCCCTCAGGGGCCCGATCGTCTACTTTCACCTATGGCTAGGAAATTCGGCACACATGTGTAACAACCCAAGGCGAGTAAAAAAGTGCATTGACCACCTGTTACCATGGCAACAGGGTGTCCGCCATCTTGGTGTTTACGCCCATTTAGGACTGTATGTGCATTGTTTTTTAACAAACTAGCTTTGGATTCGTGCCTTTTACTTCACATCCACCCGGAAGCTTTGTGGCGAGTTCGGGTGGAGGGTTCGGCATGAGGCGAGGACCCGATGGATGCCGCTTGCGGCTTTAATTAGGGTCCGAGCCATACGAAGTATGGCAAGGCCCTATTGTTATTGTAATGTTTATTATTTTAAGCACAACTCGCTCAATTTTGACCCCCTTAGACCCCGTGAAAAGTTGCGAAACTTGGCACACACCTCACGTCCGGTGAAAATTTCGATAATTTGGCGTTTGTATGCACGCCAATGCAAAAATGCCTCGACAGCGCCCCCTAGAAACGCCAAAAATGGCCTCTAGAATGGGGAAAAAAAATTTTAGTTTGACGTAGGACGACGAAATTCGGTACACATGTCTATCACATCAAGACAAGTAAAAAAGTCATTGAAACGCCTGTTGTCATGGCAACGGGCTTTCCGCCATCTTGGCGTTTGCGGCCATTTTTTTGCCCGTTTTTGTCAATTTGGGCGCATCGCATTTGAACGAACTAGTCTGAGGCGATTCATGCTATTGGCTCCACATTCGCCATGGAGCTTCGTGACGAGATGGGGACCAAAAGTTATTCAAATCTTTTTGATAGGCGAAAGCGTGTTACCGTGGCAACCCATGGAAAAAAGCGATCTCGCCATGAAACACGGTTCACTCATATCTTCGCAGAAATACATCCGATCGGAACCAAAATTAAAATAATTCATATTTGGTAGGTCCTTCACGCATTGTAATATATATTGTGGGGGGGGCGCATTTTGGGGGGGCCCCTAGGGGCCCGATCGTCTACTTTGAGCTAGGGCTACGAAATTCGGTACACATGTATAAGTAACCAAGACGAGCAAAAAACTCTATTGAGAACCTGTTACCATGGCAACGGGGTGGCCGCCATCTTGGCGTTTATGCCCTTTTTATCACTTTAAGCGCATCGTATTTGAACGAACTAGTCTGAGGGGATTCATGCTATTGGCTCCACATTCCCCATGGAGCTTCGTGACAAGATGGGGACAAAAAGTTATTCAAATCTTTCTGATAGGAGAAAGCGTGTTACCGTGGCAACCCATGGAAAAAAGCGTTCTCGCCATGAAACACGGTTTGCTTATATCTCTGCCAAAATGCATCCGATTGGAACCAAAATTCCAATAATTCATATTTGGCAGGTCCTTAACGCGTTGTAATATGTATTGTGGGGGGGGCACATTTTGGGGGCGGCCCCTAGGGGCCCGATCGTCTACTTTGAGCTAGGGCTACGAAATTCGGCACACATGTGTATCAACCCAAGACAAGCAAAAAACTTCATTGTGCAGCCGTTACCATGGCAACGGGGTATCCGCCATCTTGGAAAAAAAACCTTCTCGCCATGAAACACGGTTTGCTTATATCTTTGCACAAATTCATACGATGTGCACCAAAACTGTAACTATTCATATTTGGTAGGTCCTTAACACATTATAGAATGTATTGTGGGGGGGACACTTTTTGGGGGGGCCCCTAGGGGCCCGATCGTCTACTTACATCTCGGGCTACGAAATTCGGCACACATGTGTATCATCCCAAGACAAGCTAAAAAGTCAATGAAACACATGTTGCCATGGTAACGGGCTGTCCGCCATCTTGGCGTTTACACACATTCTTTTCTCAATATGTGAATTGTATTTCTCTATTAAAATGAACTGGCTGTGCGGGTCCTTCACATGTAGCATTAGGAGAACCAGGACTCGGGTGGAGGGTTCGGCATGAGGCGAGGACCCGATGGATGCCGCTTGCGGCTTTAATTAGGGTCCGAGCCATACGAAGTATGGCAAGGCCCTATTGTTATTGTAATTATTATTATTATTATCCTCGTTCTCGTTCTAAGCACAACTCACTCAATTTTGACCCCCTTAGACCCCGTGAAAAGTTGCGAAACTTGGCACACACCTCACGTCCGGTGAAAATTTCGATAATTTGGCGTTTGTATGCACGCCAATGCAAAAATGCCTAGACAGCGCCCCCTAGAAACGCCAAAAATGGCATCTAGAATGGGGAAAAAAAATTTTAGTTTGACGTAGGACGACGAAATTCGGTACACATGTCTATCACATCAAGACAAGTAAAAAACTCATTGAAACGCCTGTTGTCATGGCAACGGGCTGTCCGCCATCTTGGCGTTTGCGGCCATTTTTTGGCCCGTTTTTGTCAATTTGGGCGCATCGTATTTGAACGAACTAGTCTGAGGGGATTCATGCTATTGGCTCCACATTCGCCATGGAGCTTCGTGACAAGATGGGGACCAAAAGTTATTCAAATCTTTTTGATAGGAGAAAGCGTGTTACCGTGGCAACCCATGGAAAAAAGCGTTCTCGCCATGAAACACGGTTCACTCATATCTTCGCAGAAATACATCCGATCGGAACCAAAATTAAATTAATTCATGTTTGGTAGGTCCTTCACGCATTGTAATATGTATTGTGGGGGGGGCGCATTTTGGGGGGGGCCCCGAGGGGCCCGATAGTCTACTTTGACCTATGGCTACGAAATTCGGTACACATGTATAAGTAACCAAGACGAGCAAAAAACTCTATTGAGAACCTGTTACCATGGCAACGGGGTGTCTGCCATCTTGGCGTTTATGCCCTTTTTATCACTTTAAGCGCATCGCATTTGAACGAACTAGTCTGAGGGGCTTCAGGCTATTGGCTCCACATTCGCCATGGAGCTTCATGACAAGATTGGGATCAAAAGTTATTCAAATCTTTCTGATAGGAGAAAGCGTGTTACCGTGGCAACCCATGGAATAAAGCGTTCTCGCCATGAAACACGGTTTGCTTATATCTCTGCAGAAATGCATCCGATCGGAACCAAAATTCCAATAATTGATATTTGGTAGGTCTTTAACGCATTGTAATATGTATTGTGGGGGCGGCACATTTTGGGGGGGCCCCTAAGGGCCCGATTGTCTACTTTGAGCTAGGGCTACGAAATTCGGCACACATGTGTATCAACCCAAGACAAGCAAAAAACTTCATTGTGCAGCCGTTACCATGGCAACAGGGTGTCCGCCATCTTGGAAAAAAACCTTCTCGCCATGAAACACGGTTTGCTTATATCTTTGCACAAATTCATACGATGTGCACCAAAACTGTAACTATTCATATTTGGTAGGTCCTTAACACATTATAGAATGTATTGTGGGGGGGACACTTTTTGGGGGGGCCCCAAGGGGCCCGATCGTCTACTTTCATCTCGGGCTACGAAATTCCGCATACATGTGTATCATCCCAAGACAAGCTACAAAGTCAATGAAACACATGTTGCCATGGTAACGGGCTGTCCGCCATCTTGGCGTTTACACACATTCTTTTCTCAATATGTGAATTGTATTTCTCTATTAAAATGAACTGGCTGTGCGGGTCCTTCACATGTAGCATTAGGAGAACCAGGACTCGGGTGGAGGGTTCGGCATGAGGCGAGGACCCGATGGATGCCGCTTGCGGCTTTAATTATTATTATTATTCTCCTAAGCACAACTCACTCAATTTTGACCCCCTTAGACCCCGTGAAAAGTTGCGAAACTTGGCACACACCTCAGTCCCGGCGAAAATAGCGATATTCTGGGGTCCGCGTGCACGCCAATGTGAAAATGCCTCGACGGCGCCCCCTAGAAACGCCAAAAATGGCCTCTAGAATGGGGGAAAAAAATTTTAGTTTGACGTAGGACGACGAAATTCGGTACACATGTCTATCACATCCAGACAAGTAAAAAAGTCATTGAAACGCCTGTTGTCATGGCAACGGGCTTTCCGCCATCTTGGCGTTTGCGGCCATTTTTTTGCCCGTTTTTGTCAATTTGGGCGCATCGCATTTGAACGAACTAGTCTGAGGGGATTCATGCTATTGGCTCCACATTCGCCATGGAGCTTCGTGACAAGATGGGGACCAAAAGTTATTCAAATCTTTCTGATAGGAGAAAGCGTGTTACCGTGGCAACCCATGGAAAAAAGCGTTCTCGCCATGAAACACGGTTTGCTTATATCTTCGCAGAAATGCATCCGATCGGAACCAAAATTCCAATAATTCATATTTGGTAGGTCCTTCACGCATTGTAATATGTATTGTGGGGGGGGGCGCATTTTGGGGGGGGCCCTAGGGGCCCGATCGTCTACTTTGACCTATGGCTACGAAATCCGGTACACATGTATAAGTAACCAAGACGAGCAAAAAACTCTATTGAGAACCTGTTACCATGGCAACGGGGTGGCCGCCATCTTGGCGTTTATGCTCTTTTTATCAATTTGGGCGCATCGCATTTGAACGAACTAGTCTGAGGGGATTCATGCTATTGGCTCCACGTTCGCCATGGAGCTTCGTGACAAGATGGGGACCAAAAGTTATTCAAATCTTTTTGATAGGTGAAAGCGTGTTACCGTGGCAACCCATGGAAAAATGCGTTCTCGCCATGAAACACGGTTTGCTTATATCTCTGCAGAAATGCATCCGATCGGAACCAAAATTCCAATAATTCATATTTGGTAGGTCCTTAACGCATTGATATATGTATTGTGGGGGGGGCACATTTTGGGGGGGGGCCCTAGGGGCCCGATCGTCTACTTTGAGCTAGGGCTACGAAATTCGGCACACATGTGTATCAACCCTAGACAAGCAAAAAACTATATTAAACACCTGTTACCATGGCACTGGAGTGTCCACCATCTTGGAAAAAAACCTTCTCGCCATGAAACACGGTTTGCTTATATCTTTGCACAAATTCATGCGATGTGCACCAAAACTGTAAATATTAATATTTGGTAGGTCCTTAACACATTATAGAATGTATTGTGGGGGGGACACTTTTTGGGGGGGCCCCCAGGGGCCCGATTGTCTACTTTCATCTTAGGCTACGAAATTCGGCACACATGTGTAACAACCCAAGGCGAGTAAAAAAGTGCATTGACCACCTGTTACCATGGCAACATGGTGTCCGCCATCTTGGCGTTTATGCCTATTTATTACTGAATGTGCATTATTTTTTAACAAACTACTTTTGGATTCATGCCTTTTACTTCACATCTACCCGGAAGCTTTGTGGTGAGTTCGGGTGGAGGGTTCGGCATGAGGCGAGGACCCGATGGATGCCGCTTGCGGCTTTAATTAGGGTCCGAGCCATACGAAGTATGGCAAGGCCCTATTGTTATTGTAATGTTTATTATTATTCTCCTAAGCACAACTCACTCAATTTTGACCCCCTTAGACCCCGTGAAAAGTTGCCAAACTTGGCACACACCTCACGTCCGGTGAAAATTTCGATAATTTGGCGTTTGTATGCACGCCAATGCAAAAATGCCTCGACAGCGCCCCTTAGAAACGCCAAAAATGGCCTCTAGAATGGGGAAAAAAAAATTTAGTTTGACGTAGGACGACGAAATTCGGTACACATGTCTATCACATCAAGACAAGTAAAAAAGTCATTGAAACGCCTGTTGTCATGGCAACGGGCTTTCCGCCATCTTGGCGTTTGCGGCCATTTTTTTGCCCGTTTTTGTCAATTTGGGCGCATCGCATTTGAACGAACTAGTCTGAGGCGATTCATGCTATTGGCTCCACATTCGCCATGGAGCTTCGTGACAAGATGGGGACCAAAAGTTATTCAAATCTTTTTGATAGGCAAAAGCGTGTTACCGTGGCAACCCATGGAAAAAAGCGTTCTCGCCATGAAACACGGTTCACTCATATCTTCGCAGAAATACATCCGATCGGAACCAAAATTAAAATAATTCATGTTTGGTAGGTCCTTCACGCTTTGTAATATGTATTGTGGGGGGGGCGCATTTTGGGGGGGGCCCCTAGGGGCCCGATAGTCTACTTTGACCTAGGGCTACGAAATTCGGCACACATGTATAAGTAACCAAGACGAGCAAAAAACTCTATTGACAACCTGTTACCATGACAACGGGGTGTCCGCCATCTTGACGTTTATGCCCTTTTTATCACTTTAAGCACATCGTATTTGAACGAACTAGTCTGAGGGGATTCATGCTATTGGCTCCACATTCGCCGTGGAGCTTCGTGACAAGATGGGTAGCAAAAGTTATTCAAATCTTTCTGATAGGAGAAAGCGTGTTACCGTGGCAACGCATGGAAAAAAGCGTTCTCGCCATGAAACACGGTTCACTCATATCTTCACAGAAATACACCCGATCGGAACCAAAATTAAAATAATTCATGTTTGGTAGCTCCTTCACGCATTGTAATATGTATTGTGGGGGGGCCACATTTTGGGGGGGGCCCCTAGGGGCCCGATCGTCTACTTTGAGCTAGGGCTACGAAATTCGGCACACATGTGTATCAACCCAAGAAAAGCAAATAACTTCATTGTGCAGCCGTTACCATGGCAACAGGGTGTCCGCCATCTTGGAAAAAAACCTTCTCGCCATGAAACACGGTTTGCTTATATCTCTGCAGAAATGCATCCGATCGGAACCAAAATTCCAATTATTCATATTTGGTAGGTTCTTAACACATTATAGAATGTATTGTGGGGGGGACACTTTTTGGGGGGGCCCCTAGGGGCCCGATTGTCTACTTTCATCACGGGCTACGAAATTCGGCACACATGTGTATCATCCCAAGACAAGCTAAAAAGTCAATGAAACACATGTTGCCATGGTAACGGGCTGTCCGCCATCTTGGCATTTACACACATTCTTTTCTCAATATGTGAATTGTATTTCTCTATTAAAATGAACTGGCTGTGCGGGTCCTTCACATTTAGCATTAGGAGAACCAGGACTCGGTGGAGGGTTCGGCATGAAGCGAGGACCCGATGGATGCCGCTTGCGGCTTTAATTATTATTATTATTATTCTTCTCAGCACAACTCACTCAATTTTGACCCCCTTAGAACCAGTGAAAAGTTGCGAAACTTGGCACACACCTCAGTCCCGGCGAAAATAGCGATATTCTGGGGTCCGCGTGCACGCCAATGTAAAAATGCCTCGACGGCGCCCCCTAGAAACGCCAAAAATGGCCTCTAGAATGGGGAAAAAAAATTTTAGTTTGACGTAGGACGACGAAATTCGGTACACATGTCTATCACATCAAGACAAGTAAAAAAGTCATTGAAACGCCTGTTGTCATGGCAATGGGCTTTCCGCCATCTTGGCGTTTGCGGCCATTTTTTTGCCCGTTTTTGTCAATTTGGGCGCATCGCATTTGAACGAACTAGTCTGAGGCGAATCATGCTATTGGCTCCACATTCGCCATGGAGCTTCGTGACAAGATGGGGACCAAAAGTTATTCAAATCTTTTTGGTAGGCGAAAGCGTGTTACCGTGGCAACCCATGGAAAAAAGCGTTCTCGCCATGAAACACGGTTTGCTTATATCTCTGCAGAAATACATCCGATCGGAACCAAAATTAAAATAATTCATGTTTGGTAGGTCCTTCACGCATTGTAATATGTATTGTGGGGGGGGCACATTTTGGGGGGGGCCCCTAGGGGCCCGATCGTCTACTTTGACCTATGGCTACGAAATTCGGTACACATGTATAAGTAACCAAGACGAGCAAAAAACTCTATTGAGAACCTGTTACCATGGCAACGGGGTGTCCGCCATCTTGGCGTTTATGCCCTTTTTATCACTTTAAGTGCATCGGATTTGGACGAACTAGTCTGAGGGGATTCATGCTATTGGCTCCACATTCGCCATGGAGCTTCGTGACAAGATGGGGACCAAAAGTTATTCAAATCTTTCTGATAGGAGAAAGCGTGTTACCGTGGCAACCCATGGAAAAATGCGTTCTCGCCATGAAACACGGTTTGCTTATATCTCTGCAGAAATGCATCCGATCGGAACCAAAATTCAAATTATTCATATTTGGTAGGTTCTTAACACATTGTAATATGTATTGTGGGGGGGGGCACATTTTGGGGGGGGCCCCTAGGGGCCCGATCGTCTACTTTGAGCTAGGGCTACGGAATTCGGCACACATGTGTATCAACCCTACACAAGCAAAAAACTATATTAAGCACCTGTTACCATGGCAACGGGGTGTCCGCCATCTTGGAAAAAAAACCTTCTCTCTATGAAACACGGTTTGTTTATATCTTTGCACAAATTCATGCGATGTGCACCAAAACTGTAACTATTCATATTTGGTAGGTCCTTAACGCATTATAGAATGTATTGTGGAGGGGGGGCACTTTTTGGGGGGGGCCCTCAGGGGCCCGATCGTCTACTTTCACCTATGGCTACGAAATTCGGCACACGTGTAACAACCCAAGGCGAGTAAAAAAGTGCATTGACCACCTGTTACCATGGCAACGGGGTGTCCGCCATCTTGGCGTTTACGCCCATTTATTACTGTATGTGCATTGTTTTTGAACAAACTAGTTTTGGATTCGTGCCTTTTACTTCACATCCACCCGGAAGCTTTGTGGCGAGTTCGGGTGGAGGGTTCGGCATGAGGCGAGGACCCGATGGATGCCGCTTGCGGCTTTAATTAGGGTCCGAGCCATACGAAGTATGGCAGGGCCCTATTGTTATTGTAATGTTTATTATTATTCTCCTCGTTCTGAGCACAACTCGGCTATTTTTCACCCCCTTAGGCCCCGTGAAAAGTTGCGAAACTTGGCACACACCTCAGTCCCGGCGAAAATAGCGATATTCTGGGGTCCGCGTGCACGCCAATGCAAAAATGCCTCGACGGCGCCCCCTAGAAACGCCAAAAATGGCCTCTAGAATGGGGTCAAAAAAATTTAGTTTGACGTAGGACGACAAAATTCGGTACACATGTCTATCACATCAAGACAAGTAAAAAAGTCATTGAAACGCCTGTTGTCATGGCAACGGGCTTTCCGCCATCTTGGCGTTTGCGGCCATTTTTTGGCCCGTTTTTGTCAATTTGGGCGCATCGCATTTGAACGAACTAGTCTGAGGCGATTCATGCTATTGGCTCCACATTCGCCATGGAGCTTCGTGACAAGATGGGTACCAAAAGTTATTCAAATCTTTTTGATAGGAGAAAGCGTGTTACCGTGGCAACCCATGGAAAAAAGCGTTCTCGCCATGAAACACGGTTCACTCATATCTTCGCAGAAATACATCCGATCGGAACCAAAATTAAAATAATTCATGTTTGGTAGGTCCTTCACGCATTGTAATATGTATTGTGGGTGGGGCGCATTTTGGGGGGGGGCCCCTAGGGGCCCGATAGTCTACTTTGACCTATGGCTATGAAATTCGGTACACATGTATAAGTAACCAAGACGAGCAAAAAACTCTATTGAGAACCTGTTACCATGGCAACGGGGTGTCCGCCATCTTGGCGTTTATGCCCTTTTTATCACTTTAAGCGCATCGCATTTGAACGAACTAGTCTGAGGGGATTCAGGCTATTGGCTCCACATTCGCGATGGAGCTTCGTGACAAGATGGGGACCAAAAGCTATTCAAATCTTTCTGATAGGAGAAAGCGTGTTACCGTGGCAACCCATGGAAAAAAGCGTTCTCGCCATGAAACACGGTTCACTCATATCTTCGCAGAAATACATCCGATCGGAACCAAAATTCAGATAATTCATATTTGGTAGGTCCTTAACGCATTGTAATATGTATTGTGGGGGGGGGCACATTTTCGGGGGGGCCCCTAGGGGCCCGATTGTCTACTTTGACCTATGGCTACGAAATTCGGTACACATGTATAAGTAACCAAGACGAGCAAAAAAACTCTATTGAGAACCTGTTACCATGGCAACGGGGTGTCCGCCATCTTGGCGTTTATGCCCTTTTTATCACTTTAAGCGCATCGTATTTGAACGAACTAGTCTGAGGCGATTCATGCTATTGGCTCCACATTCGCCATGGAGCTTCGTGACAAGATGGGGACCAAAAGTTATTCAAATCTTTCTGATAGGAGAAAGCTTGTTACCGTGGCAACCCATGGAAAAAAGCGTTCTCGCCATGAAACACGGTTTGCTTATATCTCTGCAGAAATGCATCCGATCGGAACCAAAATTCCAATCATTCATATTTGGTAGGTCCTTAACGCATTGTAATATGTATTGTGGAGGGGGCACATTTTGGGGGCGGCCCCTAGGGGCCCGATCGTCTACTTTGACCTAGGGCTACGAAATTCGGTACACATGTATAAGTAACCAAGACGAGCAAAAAACTCAATTAAGCACCTGTTACCATGGCAACGGTGTGTCCGCCATCTTGAAAAAAATACTCCTCGCCATGAAACACGGTTCACTCATATCTTCGCAGAAATAGATCCCATTGGAACCAAAATTCCAATAATTCATATTTGATAGGTCCTTAATGCATTGTCATATGTATTGTGGGGGGGGTCACATTTTTGGGGGGCCCCTGGGGGCCCGATCGTCTACTTTCACTTAGGGCTATGAAATTCGGCACACATGTGTATCAACCCAAGTAAAGCAAAAAACTCAATTAACAACCTGTTACCATGGCAACGGAGTGTCCGCCATCTTGGAAAAAAACCTTCTCGCCATGAAACACGGTTTGCTTATATCTTCGCACATATTCATACGATGTGCACCAAAACTGTAAATATTAATATTTGGTAGGTCCTTAACAAATTATAGAATGTATTGTGGGGGGGGCACTTTTTGGGGGTGGCCCCTAGGGGCCCGATTGTCTACTTAGACCTAGGGATACGAAATTCGGTACACATGTGTAACAACCCAAGGCGAGTAAAAAAGTGCATTGACCACCTGTTACCATGGCAATGGGGTGTCCGCCATCTTGGCGTTTACGCCCATTTAGCACTGTATGTGCATTGTTTTTGAACAAACTAGTTTTGGATTCGTGCCTTTTACTTCACATCCACCCGGAAGCTTTGTGGCGAGTTCGGGTGGAGGGTTCGGCATGAGGCGAGGACCCGATGGATGCCGCTTGCGGCTTTAATTATTATTATTATTATTATTATTTTTGTCAGCACAACTCGGCCATTTTTGACCCCCTTAGGCCCCGTGAAAAGTTGCGAAAATTGGCACACACCTCAGTCCCGGCGAAAATAGCAATATTCTGGGGTCCGCGTGCACGCCAATGCAAAAATGCCTCGACGGCGCCCCCTAGAAACGCCAACAATGGCCTCCAGAATGGGGTCAAAAAAATTTAGTTTGACGTAGGACGACGAAATTCGGTACACATGTCTATCACATCCAGACAAGTAAAAAAGTCATTGAAACGCCTGTTGTCATGGCAACGGGCTGTCCGCCATCTTGGCGTTTGCGGCCATTTTTTTGCCCGTTTTTGTCAATTTGGGCGCATCGCATTTGAACGAACTAGTCTGAGGGGATTCATGCTATTGGCTCCACATTCGCCGTGGAGCTTCGTGACAAGATGGAGACCAAAAGTTATTCAAATCTTTTTGATAAGAGAAAGCGTGTTACCGTGGCAACCCATGGAAAAAAGCGTTCTCGCCATGAAACACGGTTCACTCATATCTTCGCAGAAATACATCCGATCGGAACCAAAATGCCAATAATTCATGTTTGGTAGGTCCTTCACGCATTGTAATATGTATTGTGGGGGGGGGCGCATTTTGGGGGGGGCCCCGAGGGGCCCGATAGTCTACTTTGACCTATGGCCACGAAATTCGGTACACATGTATAAGTAACCAAGACGAGCAAAAAACTCTATTGAGAACCTGTTACCATGGCAACGGGGTGTCCGCCATCTTGGCGTTTATGCCCTTTTTATCACTTTAAGCGCATCGTATTTGAACGAACTAGTCTGAGGGGATTCAGGCTATTGGCTCCACATTCGCCATGGAGCTTCGTGACAAGATGGGGACCAAAAGTTATTCAAATCTTTCTGATAGGAGAAAGCGTGTTACCGTGGCAACCCATGGAAAACAGCGTTCTCGCCATGAAACACGGTTTGCTTATATTTCTGCAGAAATACATCCGATCGGAACCAAAATTCCAATAATTCATATTTGGTAGGTCCTTAACGCATTGTAATATGTATTGTGGGGGGGGCACATTTTGGGGGGGCCCCTAGGGGCCCGATCGTCTACTTTGAGCTAGGGCTACGAAATTCGGCACACATGTGTATCAACCCGAGACAAGCATAAAACTCAATTAAGAGCCTGTTACCATGGCACTGGAGTGTCCGCCATCTTGGAAAAAAGCCTTCTCGCCATGAAACACGGTTTGCTTATATCTTTGCACAAATTCATGTGATGTGCACCAAAATTTTAACTATTCATATTTGGTAGGTCCTTAACACATTATAGAATGTATTGTGGGGGGGGCACTTTTTGGGGGGGCCCTCAGGGGCCCGATTGTCTACTTTCATCTTAGGCTACGAAATTCGGCACACATGTGTAACAACCCAAGGCGAGTAAAAAAGTGCATTGACCACCTGTTACCATGGCAACATGGTGTCCGCCATCTTGGCGTTTATGCCTATTTATTACTGAATGTGCATTATTTTTTAACAAACTAGTTTTGGATTCATGCCTTTTACTTCACATCTACCCGGAAGCTTTGTGGTGAGTTCCAGTGGAGGGTTCGGCATGAGGCGAGGACCCGATGGATGCCGCTTGTTATTAGGGTCCGAGCCATACGAAGTATGGCAAGGCCCTATTGTTATTGTAATGTTTATTATTATTATTATTATTTTTTTCCTCAGCACAACTCACTCAATTTTGACCCCCTTAGACCTGGTGAAAAGTTGCGAAACTTGGCACACACCTCAGTCCCGGCGAAAATAGCGATATTCTGGGGTCCATGTGCACGCCAATGTAAAAATGCCTCGACGGCGCCCCCTAGAAACGCCAAAGATGGAAAATAAAATGGGGTGTCAAAAGTCTACTTTCACGTAGGACAACGAAATTCGGTACACATGTCTACCACCTCAAGACGACCAAAAAAGTCAATCGTAGACCTGGCGTCATGGCAACGGGATGTCAGCCATCTTGGCGTTTGCGGCCATTTTTTTGCCCGTTTTTGTCAATTTGGGCGCATCGCATTTGAACGAACTAGTCTGAGGCGATTCATGCTATTGGCTCCACATTCGCCATGGAGCTTCGTGACAAGATGGGGACCAAAAGTTATTCAAATCTTTTTGATAGGTGAAAGCGTGTTACCGTGGCAACCCATGGAAAAAAGCGATCTCGCCATGAAACACGGTTCACTCATATCTTCGCAGAAATACATCCGATCGGAACCAAAATTAAAATAATTCATATTTGGTAGGTCCTTCACGCATTGTAATATATATTGTGGGGGGGGCGCATTTTGGGGGGGCCCCTAGGGGCCCGATCGTCTACTTTGAGCTAGGGCTACGAAATTCGGTACACATGTATAAGTAACCAAGACGAGCAAAAAACTCTATTGAGAACCTGTTACCATGGCAACGGGGTGGCCGCCATCTTGGCGTTTATGCCCTTTTTATCACTTTAAGCGCATCGTATTTGAACGAACTAGTCTGAGGGGATTCATGCTATTGGCTCCACATTCCCCATGGAGCTTCGTGACAAGATGGGGACAAAAAGTTATTCAAATCTTTCTGATAGGAGAAAGCGTGTTACCGTGGCAACCCATGGAAAAACGCGTTCTCGCCATGAAACACGGTTTGCTTATATCTCTGCCAAAATGCATCCGATTGGAACCACAATTCCAATAATTCATATTTGGCAGCTCCTTAACGCGTTGTAATATGTATTGTGGGGGGGGCACATTTTGGGGGCGGCCCCTAGGGGCCCGATCGTCTACTTTGAGCTAGGGCTACGAAATTCGGCACACATGTGTATCAACCCAAGACAAGCAAAAAACTTCATTGTGCAGCCGTTACCATGGCAACGGGGTATCCGCCATCTTGGAAAAAAAACCTTCTCGCCATGAAACACGGTTTGCTTATATCTTTGCACAAATTCATACGATGTGCACCAAAACTGTAACTATTCATATTTGGTAGGTCCTTAACACATTATAGAATGTATTGTGGGGGGGACACTTTTTGGGGGGGCCCCTAGGGGCCCGATCGTCTACTTTCATCTCGGGCTACGAAATTCGGCACACATGTGTATCATCCCAAGACAAGCTAAAAAGTCAATGAAACACATGTTGCCATGGTAACGGGCTGTCCGCCATCTTGGCGTTTACACATTCTTTTCTCAATATGTGAATTGTATTTCTCTATTAAAATGAACTGGCTGTGCGGGTCCTTCACATGTAGCATTAGGAGAACCAGGACTCGGGTGGAGGGTTCGGCATGAGGCGAGGACCCGATGG
Organism: Telmatherina bonti; assembly: GCF_933228915.1. Lineage (NCBI taxonomy): Eukaryota > Metazoa > Chordata > Actinopteri > Atheriniformes > Telmatherinidae > Telmatherina > Telmatherina bonti. The sequence goes on from NC_136613.1 coordinate 40,420,851, forward strand.
ATGCCGCTTGCGGCTTTAATTATTATTATTCTCGTTCTCGTTCTAAGCACAACTCGCTCAATTTTGACCCCCTTAGACCCCGTGAAAAGGTGCGAAACTTGGCACACACCTCAGTCCCGGCGAAAATAGCAATATTCTGGGGTCCGCGTGCACGCCAATGTAAAAATGCCTCGACGGCGCCCCCTAGAAACGCCAAAAATGGCCTCTAGAATGGGGAAAAAAATTTTTAGTTTGACGTAGGACGACGAAATTCGGTACACATGTCTATCACATGAAGACAAGTAAAAAAGTCATTGAAACGCCTGTTGTCATGGCAACGGGCTTTCCGCCATCTTGGCGTTTGCGGCCATTTTTTTGCCCGTATTTGTCAATTTGGGCGCATCGCATTTGAACGAACTAGTCTGAGGCGATTCATGCTATTGGCTCCACATTCGCCATGGAGCTTCGTGACAAGATGGGGACCAAAAGTTATTCAAATCTTTTTGATAGGCGAAAGCGTGTTACCGTGGCAACCCATGGAAAAAAGCGATCTCGCCATGAAACACGGTTCACTCATATCTTCGCAGAAATACATCCGATCGGAACCAAAATTAAAATAATTCATATTTGGTAGGTCCTTCACGCATTGTAATATGTATTGTGGGGGGGGCGCATTTTGGGGGGGCCCCTAGGGGCCCGATAATCTACTTTGAGCTAGGGCTACGAAATTCGGTACACATGTATAAGTAACCAAGACGAGCAAAAAACTCTATTGAGAACCTGTTACCATGGCAACGGGGTGTCCGCCATCTTGAAAAAAATACTCCTCGCCATGAAACACGGTTCACTCATATCTTCGCAGAAATAGATCCCATTGGAACCAAAATTCCAATACTTCATATTTGGTAGGTCCTTAATGCATTGTAATATGTATTTTGGGGGGGGGCACATTTTGGGGGGGCCCCTCGGGCCCCGATCGTCTACTTTGAGCTAGGGCAACGAAATTCGGCACACATGTGTATCAACCCTAGACAAGCAAAAAACTCAATTAAGCACCTGTTACCATGGCAACGGAGTGTTCGCCATCTTGGAAAAAAACCTTCTCGCCATGAAACACGGTTTGCTTATATCTTTGCACAAATTCATGCGATGTGCACCAAAACTTTAACTATTCATATTTGGTAGGTCCTTAACACATTATAGAATGTATTGTTGGGGGGGCACTTTTTCGGGGGGGGCCCTCAGGGGCCCGATCGTCTACTTTCAGCTATGGCTACGAAATTCGGAACGCATGTGTAACAACCCAAGGCGAGTAAAAGAGTGCATTGACCACCTGTTACCATGGCAACGGGGTGTCCGCCATCTTGGTGTTTACGCCCATTTAGGACTGTATGTGCATTGTTTTTTAACAAACTAGCTTTGGATTCGTGCCTTTTACTTCACATCCACCCGGAAGCTTTGTGGCGAGTTCAGGTGGAGGGTTCGGCATGAGGCGAGGACCCGATGGATGCCGCTTGCGGCTTTAATTATTATTATTATTATTCTCCTCGTTCTCAGCACAACTCGGCCATTTTTGACCCCCTTAGACCCCGTGAAAAGTTGCGAAACTTGGCACACACCTCAGTCCCGGCGAAAATAGCGATATTCTGGGGTCCGCGTGCACGCCAATGCAAAAATGCCTCGACGGCGCCCCCTAGAAACGCCAACAATGGCCTCCAGAATGGGGTCAAAAAAATTTAGTTTGACGTAGGATGACGAAATTCGGTACACATGTCTATCACATCAAGACAAGTAAAAAAGTCATTGAAACGCCTGTTGTCATGGCAACGGGCTGTCCGCCATCTTGGCGTTTGCGGCCACTTTTTGGCCCGTTTTTGTCAATTTGGGCGCATCGCATTTGAACGAACTAGTCTGAGGGGATTCATGCTATTGGCTCCACATTCGCCATGGAGCTTCATGACAAGATGGGGACCAAAAGTTATTCAAATCTTTTTGATAGGAGAAAGCGTGTTACCGTGGCAACCCATGGAAAAAAGCGTTCTCGCCATGAAACACGGTTCACTCATATCTTCGCAGAAATGCATCCGATCGGAACCAAAATTCTGATAATTCATGTTTGGTAGGTCCTTCACGCATTGTAATATGTATTGTGGGGGGGGCGCATTTTGGGGGGGGCCCCGAGGGGCCCGATAGTCTACTTTGACCTAGGGCTACGAAATTCGGTACACATGTATAAGTAACCAAGACGAGCAAAAAACTCTATTGAGAACCTGTTACCATGGCAACGGGGTGTCCGCCATCTTGGCGTTTATGCCCTTTTTATCACTTTAAGCGCATCGTATTTGAATGAACTAGTCTGAGGGGATTCAGGCTATTGGCTCCACATTCGCAATGGAGCTTCGTGACAAGATGGGGACCAAAAGTTATTCAAATCTTTCTGATAGGAGAAAGCGTGTTACCGTGGCAACCCATGGAAAACAGCGTTCTCGCCATGAAACACGGTTTGCTTATATCTCTGCAGAAATGCATGCGATCGGAACCAAAATTCCAATAATTCATATTTGGTAGGTCCTTAACGCATTGTAATATGTATTGTGGGGGGGGCACATTTTGGGGGGGGGCCCTGGGGCCCGATTGTCTACTTTGAGCTAGGGCTACGAAATTCGGCACACATGTGTATCAACCCGAGACAAGCATAAAACTCAATTAAGCACCTGTTACCATGGCACTGGAGTGTCCGCCATCTTGAAAAAAATCCTCCTCGCCATGAAACACGGTTCACTCATATCTTGGTAGAAATGCATCTGATCTGCACCAAAGTGGAAAACATTCATATTTGGTAGGTCCTTAACATATTTTGCATGCGATCGGAACCAAAATTCCAATAATTCATATTTGGTAGGTCCTTAACGCATTGTAATATGTATTGTGGGGGGGGCACATTTTGGGGGGGGGCCCTGGGGCCCGATTGTCTACTTTGAGCTAGGGCTACGAAATTCGGCACACATGTGTATCAACCCGAGACAAGCATAAAACTCAATTAAGCACCTGTTACCATGGCACTGGAGTGTCCGCCATCTTGAAAAAAATCCTCCTCGCCATGAAACACGGTTCACTCATATCTTGGTAGAAATGCATCTGATCTGCACCAAAGTGGAAAACATTCATATTTGGTAGGTCCTTAACATATTTTAATATGTATTGTGGGGGTGGCACATTTTGGGGGGGGCCCCTAGGGGCCCGATCGTCTACTTACATCTCGGGCTACGAAATTCGGCACACATGTCTAACATCCCAAGACGAGCTGATAAGTCAATGAAACACATGTTGCCATGGTAACGGGCTGTCCGCCATCTTGGCGTTTACACACATTCTTTTCTCAATATGTGAATTGTATTTCTCTATTAAAATGAACTGTCTCTGTGGGTCCTTCACATGTAGCATTAGGAGAACCAGGACTCGGGTGGAGGGTTCGGCATGAGGCGAGGACCCGATGGATGCCGCTTGCGGCTTTAATTAGGGTCCGAGCCATACGAAGTATGGCAAGGCCCTATTGTTTTCCAAATGTTTATTATTATTCTCCTAAGCACAACTCACTCAATTTTGACCCCCTTAGGCCCCGTGAAAAGTTGCGAAACTTGGCACACACCTCAGGTCCGGTGAAAATTTCGATAATTTGGCGTTTGTATGCACGCCAATGCAAAAATGCCTCGACGGCGCCCCCTAGAAACGCCAAAAATGGCCTCTAGAATGGGGCAAAAAATTTTTAGTTTGACGTAGGACGACGAAATTCGGTACACATGTCTATCACATCAAGACAAGTAAAAAAGTCATTGAAACGCCTGTTGTCATGGCAACGGGCTTTCCGCCATCTTGGCGTTTGCGGCCATTTTTTTGCCCGTTTTTGTCAATTTGGGCGCATCGCATTTGAACGAACTAGTCTGAGGCGATTCATGCTATTGGCTCCACATTCGCCATGGAGCTTCGTGACAAGATGGGGACCAAAAGTTATTCAAATCTTTTTGATAGGACAAAGCATGTTACCGTGGCAACCCATGGAAAAAAGCGTTCTCGCCATGAAACACGGTTCACTCATATCTTCGCAGAAATGCATCCGATCGGAAACAAAATTCTGATAATTCATGTTTGGTAGGTCCTTCACGCTTTGTAATATGTATTGTGGGGGGGGTGCAGTTTGGGGGGGGCCCCTAGGGGCCCGATAGTCTACTTTGACCTATGGCTACGAAATTCGGTACACATGTATAAGTAACCAAGACGAGCAAAAAACTCTATTGAGAACCTGTTACCATGGCAACGGGGTGTCCGCCATCATGGCGTTTATGCCCTTTTTATCACTTTAAGCGCATCGTATTTGAACGAACTAGTCTGAGGCGATTCATGCTATTGGCTCCACATTCACCATGGAGCTTCGTGACAAGATGGGGACCAAAAGTTATTCAAATCTTTCTGATAGGAGAAAGCGTGTTACCGTGGCAACCCATGGAAAAAAGCGTTCTCGCCATGAAACATGGTTCACTCATATCTTCGCAGAAATACATCCGATTGGAACCAAAATTAACATAATTCATGTTTGGTAGGTCCTTAACGCATTGTAATATGTATGGTGGGGGGGGCGCATTCTGGGGGGGGCCCCTAGGGGCCCGATCATCTACTTTGAGCTAGGGCTACGAAATTCGGTACACATGTATAAGTAACAATGACGAGCAAAAAACTCTATTGAGAACCTGTTACCATGGCAACGGGGTGTCCGTCATCTTGGCGTTTATGCCCTTTTTATCACTTTAAGCGCATCGTATTTGAACGAACTAGTCTGAGGCGATTCATGCTATTGGCTCCACATTCGCCATGGAGCTTCGTGACAAGATGGGGACAAAAAGTTATTCAAACCTTTCTGATAGGAGAAAGCGTGTTACCGTGGCAACCCATGGAAAAAAGCGTTCTCGCCATGAAACACGGTTCACTTATATCTCTGCAGAAATGCATCCAATCGGAACCAAAATTCCAATAATTCATATTTGGTAGGTCCTTCACGCATTGTAATATGTATTGTGGGGGTGGCGCATTTTGGGGGGGGCCCCTAGGGGCCCAATCGTCTACTTTGACCCAGAGATACGAAATTCAGCACACATGTGTAACAACCCTAGACAAGCATAAAACTCAATTAAGCACCTGTTACCATGGCAACGGTGTGTCCGCCATCTTGAAAAAATACTTTTCGCCATGAAACACGGTTCACTCATATCTTCGCAGAAATAGATCCCATTGGAACCAAAATTCCAATACTTCATATTTGGTAGGTCCTTAACGCATTGTAACATGTATTGTGGGGGGCACATTTTGGGGGGCCCCTAGGGGCCCGATCGTCTACTTTGACCCAGAGCTACGAAATTCAGCACACATGTGTAACAACCCTAGACAAGCATAAAACTCAATTAAGCACCTGTTACCATGGCAACGGTGTGTCTGCCATCTTGAAAAAATACTCCTCGCCATGAAACACGGTTTGCTTATATCTTTGCACAAATTCATGCGATGTGCACCAAAACTGTAACTATTCATATTTGGTAGGTCCTTAACACATTATAGAATGTGTTGTGGGGGAGGGGGGGGGGGGGGGGGGGGGGGGGCGCACTTTTTGGGGGGGGGTCCCTAGGGGCCCGGCAGTCTACTTTGACCTAGGGCTACGAAATTCGGCACACATGTGTAACATCCCAAGACAAGCTAAAAAGTCAATGAAACACATGTTGCCATGGTAACGGGCTGTCCACCATCTTGGCATTTACACACATTCTTTTCTCAATATGTGAATTGTATATCTCTATCAAAATGAACTGTCTCTGAGGGTCCTTTACATGTAGCATTTGGAGAACCAGGACTCGGGTGGAGGGTTCGGCATGAGGCGAGGACCCGATGGATGCCGCTTGCGGCTTTAATTAGGGTCCGAGCCATACGAAGTATGGCAAGGCCCTATTGTTATTGTAATGTTTATTATTAGGGTCCGAGCCATACGAAGTATGGCAGGGCCCTATTGTTATTGTAATGTTTATTATTATTATTATTCTCCTAAGCACAACTCACTCAATTTTGACCCCCTTAGACCCCGTGAAAAGTTGCGAAACTTGGCACACACCTCACGTCCGGTGAAAATTTCGATAATTTGGCGTTTGTATGCACGCCAATGCAAAAATGCCTCGACAGCGCCCCCTAGAAACGCCAAAAATGGCCTCTAGAATGGGGAAAAAAAAATTTAGTTTGACGTAGGACGACGAAATTCGGTACACATGTCTATCACATCAAGACAAGTAAAAAAGTCATTGAAACGCCTGTTGTCATGGCAACGGGCTTTCCGCCATCTTGGTGTTTGCGGCCATTTTTTTGCCCGTTTTTGTCAATTTGGGCGCATCGCATTTGAACGAACTAGTCTGAGGCGATTCATGCTATTGGCTCCACATTCGCCATGGAGCTTCGTGACGAGATGGGGACCAAAAGTTATTCAAATCTTTTTGATAGGCGAAAGCGTGTTACCGTGGCAACCCATGGAAAAAAGCGATCTCGCCATGAAACACGGTTCACTCATATCTTCGCAGAAATACATCCGATCGGAACCAAAATTAAAATAATTCATATTTGGTAGGTCCTTCACGCATTGTAATATATATTGTGGGGGGGGCGCATTTTGGGGGGGCCCCTAGGGGCCCGATCGTCTACTTTGAGCTAGGGCTACGAAATTCGGTACACATGTATAAGTAACCAAGACGAGCAAAAAACTCTATTGAGAACCTGTTACCATGGCAACGGGGTGGCCGCCATCTTGGCGTTTATGCCCTTTTTATCACTTTAAGCGCATCGTATTTGAACGAACTAGTCTGAGGGGATTCATGCTATTGGCTCCACATTCCCCATGGAGCTTCGTGACAAGATGGGGACAAAAAGTTATTCAAATCTTTCTGATAGGAGAAAGCGTGTTACCGTGGCAACCCATGGAAAAACGCGTTCTCGCCATGAAACACGGTTTGCTTATATCTCTGCCAAAATGCATCCGATTGGAACCAAAATTCCAATAATTCATATTTGGTAGGTCCTTAACGCGTTGTAATATGTATTGTGGGGGGGGCACATTTTGGGGGCGGCCCCTAGGGGCCCGATCGTCTACTTTGAGCTAGGGCTACGAAATTCGGCACACATGTGTATCAACCCAAGACAAGCAAAAAACTTCATTGTGCAGCCGTTACCATGGCAACGGGGTATCCGCCATCTTGGAAAAAAAACCTTCTCGCCATGAAACACGGTTTGCTTATATCTTTGCACAAATTCATACGATGTGCACCAAAACTGTAACTATTCATATTTGGTAGGTCCTTAACACATTATAGAATGTATTGTGGGGGGGACACTTTTTGGGGGGGCCCCTAGGGGCCCGATCGTCTACTTTCATTTCGGGCTACGAAATTCGGCACACATGTGTATCATCCCAAGACAAGCTAAAAAGTCAATGAAACACATGTTGCCATGGTAACGGGCTGTCCGCCATCTTGGCGTTTACACATTCTTTTCTCAATATGTGAATTGTATTTCTCTATTAAAATGAACTGGCTGTGCGGGTCCTTCACATGTAGCATTAGGAGAACCAGGACTCGGGTGGAGGGTTCGGCATGAGGCGAGGACCCGATGGATGCCGCTTGCGGCTTTATTAGGGTCCGAGCCATACGAAGTATGGCAGGGCCCTATTGTTATTGTAATGTTTATTATTATTCTCCTCGTTCTGAGCACAACTCGGCTATTTTTCACCCCCTTAGGCCCCGTGAAAAGTTGCGAAACTTGGCACACACCTCAGTCCCGGCGAAAATAGCGATATTCTGGGGTCCGCGTGCACGCCAATGCAAAAATGCCTCGACGGCGCCCCCTAGAAACGCCAAAAATGGCCTCTAGAATGGGGTCAAAAAAATTTAGTTTGACGTAGGACGACAAAATTCGGTACACATGTCTATCACATCAAGACAAGTAAAAAAGTCATTGAAACGCCTGTTGTCATGGCAACGGGCTTTCCGCCATCTTGGCGTTTGCGGCCATTTTTTGGCCCGTTTTTGTCAATTTGGGCGCATCGCATTTGAACGAACTAGTCTGAGGCGATTCATGCTATTGGCTCCACATTCGCCATGGAGCTTCGTGACAAGATGGGTACCAAAAGTTATTCAAATCTTTTTGATAGGAGAAAGCGTGTTACCGTGGCAACCCATGGAAAAAAGCGTTCTCGCCATGAAACACGGTTCACTCATATCTTCGCAGAAATACATCCGATCGGAACCAAAATTAAAATAATTCATGTTTGGTAGGTCCTTCACGCATTGTAATATGTATTGTGGGTGGGGCGCATTTTGGGGGGGGGGCCCTAGGGGCCCGATAGTCTACTTTGACCTATGGCTATGAAATTCGGTACACATGTATAAGTAACCAAGACGAGCAAAAAACTCTATTGAGAACCTGTTACCATGGCAACGGGGTGTCCGCCATCTTGGCGTTTATGCCCTTTTTATCACTTTAAGCGCATCGCATTTGAACGAACTAGTCTGAGGGGATTCAGGCTATTGGCTCCACATTCGCGATGGAGCTTCGTGACAAGATGGGGACCAAAAGCTATTCAAATCTTTCTGATAGGAGAAAGCGTGTTACCGTGGCAACCCATGGAAAAAAGCGTTCTCGCCATGAAACACGGTTCACTCATATCTTCGCAGAAATACATCCGATCGGAACCAAAATTCAGATAATTCATATTTGGTAGGTCCTTAACGCATTGTAATATGTATTGTGGGGGGGGGCACATTTTCGGGGGGGCCCCTAGGGGCCCGATTGTCTACTTTGACCTATGGCTACAAAATTCGGTACACATGTATAAGTAACCAAGACGAGCAAAAAAACTCTATTGAGAACCTGTTACCATGGCAACGGGGTGTCCGCCATCTTGGCGTTTATGCCCTTTTTATCACTTTAAGCGCATCGTATTTGAACGAACTAGTCTGAGGCGATTCATGCTATTGGCTCCACATTCGCCATGGAGCTTCGTGACAAGATGGGGACCAAAAGTTATTCAAATCTTTCTGATAGGAGAAAGCTTGTTACCGTGGCAACCCATGGAAAAAAGCGTTCTCGCCATGAAACACGGTTTGCTTATATCTCTGCAGAAATGCATCCGATCGGAACCAAAATTCCAATCATTCATATTTGGTAGGTCCTTAACGCATTGTAATATGTATTGTGGAGGGGGCACATTTTGGGGGCGGCCCCTAGGGGCCCGATCGTCTACTTTGACCTAGGGCTACGAAATTCGGTACACATGTATAAGTAACCAAGACGAGCAAAAAACTCTATTGAGAACCTGTTACCATGGCAACGGGGTGTCCGCCATCTTGAAAAAAATACTCCTCGCCATGAAACACGGTTCACTCATATCTTCGCAGAAATACATCCGATCGGAACCAAAATTCCAATACTTCATATTTGGTAGGTCCTTAACGCATTGTAATATGTATTGTAGGGGGGGGGGGCACATTTTGGGGGGGCCCCTAGGGGCCCGATCGTCTACTTTGAGCTAGGGCTACGAAATCCGGCACACATGTGTATCAACCCTAGACAAGCAAAAAACTCAATTAAGCACCTGTTACCATGGCAATGGAGTGTCCGCCATCTTGGAAAAAAACCTTCTCGCCATGAAACACGGTTTGCTTATATCTTTGCACAAATTCATGCCATGTGCACCAAAACTTTAACTATTCATATTTGGTAGGTCCTTAACACATTATAGAATGTATTGTGGGGGGGGGGCACTTTCTGGGGGGGGCCCTCAGGAGCCCGATTGTCTACTTTCACCTATGGCTACGAAATCCGGCACACATGTGTAACAACCCAAGGCGAGTAAAAAAGTGCATTGACCACCTGTTACCATGGCAACGGGGTGTCCGCCATCTTGGTGTTTACGCCCATTTAGCACTGTATGTACATTGTTTTTGAACAAACTAGCTTTGGATTCGTGCCTTTTACTTCACATCCACCCGGAAGCTTTGTGGCGAGTTCGGGTGGAGGGTTCGGCATGAGGCGAGGACCCGATGGATGCCGCTTGCGGCTTTAATTATTATTATTATTTTTTTCCTCAGCACAACTCACTCAATTTTGACCCCCTTAGACCTGGTGAAAAGTTGCGAAACTTGGCACACACCTCAGTCCCGGCGAAAATAGCGATATTCTGGGGTCCATGTGCACGCCAATGTAAAAATGCCTCGACGGCGCCCCCTAGAAACGCCAAAGATGGAAAATAAAATGGGGTGTCAAAAGTCTACTTTCACGTAGGACAACGAAATTCGGTACACATGTCTACCACCTCAAGACGACCAAAAAAGTCAATCGTAGACCTGGCGTCATGGCAACGGGATGTCAGCCATCTTGGCGTTTGCGGCCATTTTTTTGCCCGTTTTTGTCAATTTGGGCGCATCGCATTTGAACGAACTAGTCTGAGGCGATTCATGCTATTGGCTCCACATTCGCCATGGAGCTTCGTGACAAGATGGGGACCAAAAGTTATTCAAATCTTTTTGATAGGTGAAAGCGTGTTACCGTGGCAACCCATGGAAAAAAGCGATCTCGCCATGAAACACGGTTCACTCATATCTTCGCAGAAATACATCCGATCGGAACCAAAATTAAAATAATTCATATTTGGTAGGTCCTTCACGCATTGTAATATATATTGTGGGGGGGGCGCATTTTGGGGGGGCCCCTAGGGGCCCGATCGTCTACTTTGAGCTAGGGCTACGAAATTCGGTACACATGTATAAGTAACCAAGACGAGCAAAAAACTCTATTGAGAACCTGTTACCATGGCAACGGGGTGGCCGCCATCTTGGCGTTTATGCCCTTTTTATCACTTTAAGCGCATCGTATTTGAACGAACTAGTCTGAGGGGATTCATGCTATTGGCTCCACATTCCCCATGGAGCTTCGTGACAAGATGGGGACAAAAAGTTATTCAAATCTTTCTGATAGGAGAAAGCGTGTTACCGTGGCAACCCATGGAAAAACGCGTTCTCGCCATGAAACACGGTTTGCTTATATCTCTGCCAAAATGCATCCGATTGGAACCACAATTCCAATAATTCATATTTGGCAGCTCCTTAACGCGTTGTAATATGTATTGTGGGGGGGGCACATTTTGGGGGCGGCCCCTAGGGGCCCGATCGTCTACTTTGAGCTAGGGCTACGAAATTCGGCACACATGTGTATCAACCCAAGACAAGCAAAAAACTTCATTGTGCAGCCGTTACCATGGCAACGGGGTATCCGCCATCTTGGAAAAAAAACCTTCTCGCCATGAAACACGGTTTGCTTATATCTTTGCACAAATTCATACGATGTGCACCAAAACTGTAACTATTCATATTTGGTAGGTCCTTAACACATTATAGAATGTATTGTGGGGGGGGCACATTTTGGGGGCGGCCCCTAGGGGCCCGATCGTCTACTTTCATCTCGGGCTACGAAATTCGGCACACATGTGTATCATCCCAAGACAAGCTAAAAAGTCAATGAAACACATGTTGCCATGGTAACGGGCTGTCCGCCATCTTGGCGTTTACACATTCTTTTCTCAATATGTGAATTGTATTTCTCTATTAAAATGAACTGGCTGTGCGGGTCCTTCACATGTAGCATTAGGAGAACCAGGACTCGGGTGGAGGGTTCGGCATGAGGCGAGGACCCGATGGATGCCGCTTGCGGCTTTAATTATTATTATTCTCCTAAGCACAACTCACTCAATTTTGACCCCCTTAGACCCCGTGAAAAGTTGCGAAACTTGGCACACACCTCACGTCCGGTGAAAATTTCGATAATTTGGCGTTTGTATGCACGCCAATGCAAAAATGCCTCGACAGCGCCCCCTAGAAACGCCAAAAATGGCCTCTAGAATGGGGAAAAAAAATTTTAGTTTGACGTAGGACGACGAAATTCGGTACACATGTCTATCACATCAAGACAAGTAAAAAAGTCATTGAAACGCCTGTTGTCATGGCAACGGGCTTTCCGCCATCTTGGCTTTGCGGCCATTTTTTTGCCCGTTTTTGTCAATTTGGGCGCATCGCATTTGAACGAACTAGTCTGAGGCGATTCATGCTATTGGCTCCACATTCGCCATGGAGCTTCGTGACGAGATGGGGACCAAAAGTTATTCAAATCTTTTTGATAGGCGAAAGCGTGTTACCGTGGCAACCCATGGAAAAAAGCGATCTCGCCATGAAACACGGTTCACTCATATCTTCGCAGAAATACATCCGATCGGAACCAAAATTAAAATAATTCATATTTGGTAGGTCCTTCACGCATTGTAATATATATTGTGGGGGGGGCGCATTTTGGGGGGGCCCCTAGGGGCCCGATCGTCTACTTTGAGCTAGGGCTACGAAATTCGGTACACATGTATAAGTAACCAAGACGAGCAAAAAACTCTATTGAGAACCTGTTACCATGGCAACGGGGTGGCCGCCATCTTGGCGTTTATGCCCTTTTTATCACTTTAAGCGCATCGTATTTGAACGAACTAGTCTGAGGGGATTCATGCTATTGGCTCCACATTCGCCATGGAGCTTCGTGACAAGATGGGGACCAAAAGTTATTCAAATCTTTCTGATAGGAGAAAGCGTGTTACCGTGGCAACCCATGGAAAAAAGCGTTCTCGCCATGAAACACGGTTTGCTTATATCTTTGCACAAATTCATGCGATGTGAACCAAAACTTTAACTATTCATATTTGGTAGGTCCTTAACACATTATAGAATGTATTGTGGGGTGGGCACTTTTTGGGGGGGGCCCTCAGGGGCCCGATCGTCTACTTTCACCTATGGCTACGAAATTTGGCATACATGTGTAACAACCCAAGGCGAGTAAAAAAGTGCATTGACCACCTGTTACCATGGCAACGGGGTATCCGCCATCTTGGCGTTTACGCCCATTTAGCATTGTATGTGCATTGTTTTTGAACAAACTAGTTTTGGATTCGTGCCTTTTACTTCACATCCACCCGGAAGCTTTGTGGCGAGTTCGGTTGGAGGGTTTGGCATGAGGCGAGGACCCGATGGATGCCGCTTGCGGCTTTAATTAGGGTCCGAGCCATACGAAGTATGGCAAGGCCCTATTGTTATTGTAATGTTTATTATTATTCTCCTAAGCACAACTCACTCAATTTTGACCCCCTTAGACCCCGTGAAAAGTTGCCAAACTTGGCACACACCTCACGTCCGGTGAAAATTTCGATTATTTGGCGTTTGTATGCACGCCAATGCAAAAATGCCTCGACAGCGCCCCTTAGAAACGCCAAAAATGGCCTCTAGAATGGGGAAAAAAAAATTTAGTTTGACGTAGGACGACGAAATTCGGTACACATGTCTATCACATCAAGACAAGTAAAAAAGTCATTGAAACGCCTGTTGTCATGGCAACGGGCTTTCCGCCATCTTGGCGTTTGCGGCCATTTTTTGGCCCGTTTTTGTCAATTTGGGCGCATCGCATTTGAACGAACTAGTCTGAGGGGATTCATGCTATTGGCTCCACATTCGCCATGGAGCTTCGTGACAAGATGGGGACCAAAAGTTATTCAAATCTTTTTGATAGGCGAAAGCGTGTTACCGTGGCAACCCATGGAAAAAAGCGATCTCGCCATGAAACACGGTTCACTCATATCTTCGCAGAAATACATCCGATCGGAACCAAAATTAAAATAATTCATGTTTGGTAGGTCCTTCACGCATTGTAATATGTATTGTGGGGGGGGCGCAATTTGGGGGGGGCCCCTAGGGGCCCGATAGTCTACTTTGATCTAGGGCTACGAAATTCGGTACACATGTATAAGTAACCAAGACGAGCAAAAAACTCTATTGACAACCTGTTACCATGGCAACGGGGTGTCCGCCATCTTGGCGTTTATGCCCTTTTTATCACTTTAAGCACATCGTATTTCAACGAACTAGTCTGAGGGGATTCAGGCTATTGGCTCCACATTCGCCATGGAGCTTCGTGACAAGATGGGGACCAAAAGCTATTCAAATCTTTCTGATAGGAGAAAGCGTGTTACCGTGGCAACCCATGGAAAAAAGCGTTCTCGCCATGAAACACGGTTTGCTTATATCTCTGCAGAAATGCATCCGATCGGAACCAAAATTCAGATAATTCATATTTGGTAGGTCCTTAACGCATTGTAATATGTATTGTGGGGGGGGCACATTTTCGGGGGGGCCCCTAGGGGCCCGATCGTCTACTTTGAGCTAGGGCTACGAAATTCGGCACACATGTGTATCAACCCAAGACAAGCAAAAAACTTCATTGTGCAGCCGTTACCATGGCAACAGGGTGTCCGCCATCTTGGAAAAAAACCTTCTCGCCATGAAACACGGTTTGCTTATATCTTTGCACAAATTCATACGATGTGCACCAAAACTGTAACTATTCATATTTGGTAGGTCCTTAACACATTATAGAATGTATTGTGGGGGGGACACTTTTTGGGGGGGCCCCAAGGGGCCCGATCGTCTACTTTCATCTCGGGCTACGAAATTCGGCATACATGTGTATCATCCCAAGACAAGCTACAAAGTCAATGAAACACATGTTGCCATGGTAACGGGCTGTCCGCCATCTTGGCGTTTACACACATTCTTTTCTCAATATGTGAATTGTATTTCTCTATTAAAATGAACTGGCTGTGCGGGTCCTTCACATGTAGCATTAGGAGAACCAGGACTCGGGTGGGGGGTTCGGCATGAGGCGAGGACCCGATGGATGCCGCTTGCGGCTTTAATTATTATTATTATTCTCGTTCTCGTTCTAAGCACAACTCACTCAATTTTGACCCCCTTAGACCCCGTGAAAAGTTGCGAAACTTGGCACACACCTCACGTCCGGTGAAAATTTCGATAATTTGGCGTTTGTATGCACGCCAATGCAAAAATGCCTAGACAGCGCCCCCTAGAAACGCCAAAAATGGCATCTAGAATGGGGAAAAAAATTTTTAGTTTGACGTAGGACGACGAAATTCGGTACACATGTCTATCACATCAAGACAAGTAAAAAACTCATTGAAACGCCTGTTGTCATGGCAACGGGCTGTCCGCCATCTTGGCGTTTGCGGCCATTTTTTGGCCCGTTTTTGTCAATTTGGGCGCATCGTATTTGAACGAACTAGTCTGAGGGGATTCATGCTATTGGCTCCACATTCGCCATGGAGCTTCGTGACAAGATGGGGACCAAAAGTTATTCAAATCTTTTTGATAGGAGAAAGCGTGTTACCGTGGCAACCCATGGAAAAAAGCGTTCTCGCCATGAAACACGGTTCACTCATATCTTCGCAGAAATGCATCCGATCGGAACCAAAATTAAAATAATTCATATTTGGTAGGTCCTTCACGCATTGTAATATGTATTGTGGGGGGGGGCGCATTTTGGGAGGGGCCCCGAGGGGCCCGATAGTCTACTTTGACCTATGGCTACGAAATTCGGTACACATGTATAAGTAACCAAGACGAGCAAAAAACTCTATTGAGAACCTGTTACCATGGCAACGGGGTGTCCGCCATCTTGGCGTTTATGCCCTTTTTATCACTTTAAGCGCATCGTATTTGAACGAACTAGTCTGAGGGGATTCAGGCTATTGGCTCCACATTCGCCATGGAGCTTCGTGACAAGATGGGGACCAAAAGTTATTCAAATCTTTCTGATAGGAGAAAGCGTGTTACCGTGGCAACCCATGGAAAACAGTGTTCTCGCCATGAAACACGGTTTGCGTATATTTCTGCAGAAATACATCCGATCGGAACCAAAATTCCAATACTTCATATTTGGTAGGTCCTTAACGCGTTGTAATATGTATTGTGGGGGGGGGGGCACATTTTGGGGGCGGCCCCTAGGGGCCCAATCGTCTACTTTGAGCTAGGGCTACGAAATTCGGCACACATGTGTATCAACCCAAGACAAGCAAAAAACTTCATTGTGCAGCCGTTACCATGGCAACAGGGTGTCCGCCATCTTGGAAAAAAACCTTCTCGCCATTAAACACGGTTTGCTTATATCTTTGCACAAATTGATGCGATGTGCACCAAAACTTTAACTATTCATATTTGGTAGGTCCTTAACACATTATAGAATGTATTGTGGGGGGGGGCACTTTTTGGGGGGGCCCTCAGGGGCCCGATTGTCTACTTTCATCTCAGGCTACGAAATTCGGCACACATGTCTAACAACCCAAGGCGAGTAAAAAAGTGCATTGACCACCTGTTACCATGGCAACGGGGTGTCCGCCATCTTGGCGTTTACGCCCATTTAGCACTGTATGTGCATTGTTTTTGAACAAACTAGTTTTGGATTCGTGCCTTTTACGTCACATCCACCCGGAAGCTTTGTGGCGAGTTCGGGTGGAGGGTTCGGCATGAGGCGAGGACCCGATGGATGCCGCTTGCGGCTTTAATTATTATTATTATTATTATTCTCAGCACAACTCACTCAATTTTGACCCCCTTAGACCCCGTGAAAAGTTGCGAAACTTGGCACACACCTCAGTCCCGGCGAAAATAGCGATATTCTGGGGTCCGCGTGCACGCCAATGTAAAAATGCCTCGACGGCGCCCCCTAGAAACGCCAAAAATGGCCTCTAGAATGGGGAAAAAAAATTTTAGTTTGACCTAGGACGACCAAATTCGGTACACATGTCTAAAACCTCAAGACAACCAAAAAAGTCAATCGTACACCTGGCGTCATGGCAACGGGCTGTCCGCCATCTTGGCGTTTGCGGCCATTTTTTGGCCCGTTTTTGTCAATTTGGGCGCATCGCATTTGAACGAACTAGTCTGAGGCGATTCATGCTATTGGCTCCACATTCGCCATGGAGCTTCATGACAAGATGGGTACCAAAAGTTATTCAAATCTTTTGGATAGGAGAAAGCGTGTTACCGTGGCAACCCATGGAAAAAAGCGTTCTCGCCATGAAACACGGTTCACTCATATCTTCGCAGAAATACATCCGATCGGAACCAAAATTAAAATAATTCATGTTTGGTAGGTCCTTCACGCATTGTAATATGTATTGTGGGTGGGGCGCATTTTGGGGGGGGCCCCTAGGGGCCCGATAGTCTACTTTGACCTATGGCTACGAAATTCGGTGCACATGTATAAGTAACCAAGACGAGCAAAAAACTCTATTGAGAACCTGTTACCATGGCAACAGGGTGTCCGCCATCTTGGCGTTTATGCCCTTTTTATCACTTTAAGCGCATCGTATTTGAACGAACTAGTCTGAGGGGATTCATGCTATTGGCTCCACATTCACCATGGAGCTTCCTGACAAGATGGGGACCAAAAGTTATTCAAATCTTTCTGATAGGAGAAAGCGTGTTACCGTGGCAACCCATGGAAAAACGCGTTCTCGCCATGAAACACGGTTTGCTTATATCTTCGCAGAAATGCATCCGATCGGAACCAAAATTCTAATTATTCATATTTGGTAGGTCCTTCATGCATTGTAATATGTATTGTGGGGGGGGGGCACATTTTGGGGGGGCCCCTAGGGGCCCGATCATCTACTTTGAGCTAGGGCTACGAAATTCGGCACACATGTGTATCAACCCTAGACAAGCAAAAAACTCAATTAAACACCTGTTACCATGGCAACGGAGTGTCCGCCATCTTGGAAAAAAACCTTCTCGCCATGAAACACGGTTTGCTTATATCTTTGCACAAATTCATGCGATGTGCACCAAAACTTTAACTATTCATATTTGGTAGGTCCTTAACACATTATAGAATGTATTGTTGGGGGGGCACTTTTTCGGGGGGGCCCTCAGGGGCCCGATCGTCTACTTTCAGCTATGGCTACGAAATACGGAACGCATGTGTAACAACCCAAGGCGAGTAAAAAAGTGCATTGACCACCTGTTACCATGGCAACGGGGTGTCCGCCATCTTGGTGTTTACGCCCATTTAGCACTGTATGTGCATTGTTTTTGAACAAACTAGCTTTGGATTCGTGCCTTTTACTTCACATCCACCCGGAAGCTTTGTGGCGAGTTCGGGTGGAGGGTTCGGCATGAGGCGAGGACCCGATGGATGCCGCTTGCGGCTTTAATTAGGGTCCTCGCCATACGAAGTATGGCAGGGCCCTATTGTTATTGTAATTAGGGTCCGAGCCATACGAAGTATGGCAAGGCCCTATTGTTATTGTAATGTTTATTATTATTCTCCTAAGCACAACTCACTCAATTTTGACCCCCTTAGACCCCGTGAAAAGTTGCGAAACTTGGCACACACCTCAGTCCCGGCGAAAATAGCAATATTCTGGGGTCCGCGTGCACGCCAATGTGAAAATGCCTCGACGGCGCCCCCTAGAAACGCCAAAAATGGCCTCTAGAATGGGGGAAAAAAATTTTAGTTTGACGTAGGACGACGAAATTCGGTACACATGTCTATCACATCCAGACAAGTAAAAAAGTCATTGAAATGCCTGTTGTCATGGCAACGGGCTTTCCGCCATCTTGGCGTTTGCGGCCATTTTTTTGCCCGTTTTTGTCAATTAGGGCGCATCGCATTTGAACGAACTAGTCTGAGGGGATTCATGCTATTGGCTCCACATTCGCCATGGAGCTTCGTGACAAGATGGGGACCAAAAGTTATTCAAATCTTTCTGATAGGAGAAAGCGTGTTACCGTGGCAACCCATGGAAAAAAGCGTTCTCGCCATGAAACACGGTTTGCTTATATCTTCGCAGAAATGCATCCGATCGGAACCAAAATTCCAATAATTCATATTTGGTAGGTCCTTCACGCATTGTAATATGTATTGTGGGGGGGGCGCATTTTGGGGGGGCCCCTAGGGGCCCGATCGTCTACTTTGACCTATGGCTACGAAATTCGGTACACATGTATAAGTAACCAAGACGAGCAAAAAACTCTATTGAGAACCTGTTACCATGGCAACGGGGTGGCCGCCATCTTGGCGTTTATGCTCTTTTTATCAATTTGGGCGCATCGCATTTGAACGAACTAGTCTGAGGGGATTCATGCTATTGGCTCCACGTTCGCCATGGAGCTTCGTGACAAGATGGGGACCAAAAGTTATTCAAATCTTTTTGATAGGTGAAAGCGTGTTACCGTGGCAACCCATGGAAAAATGCGTTCTCGCCATGAAACACGGTTTGCTTAAATCTCTGCAGAAATGCATCCGATCGGAACCAAAATTCCAATAATTCATATTTGGTAGGTCCTTAACGCATTGATATATGTATTGTGGGGGGGGCACATTTTGGGGGGGGGCCCTAGGGGCCCGATCGTCTACTTTGAGCTAGGGCTACGAAATTCGGCACACATGTGTATCAACCCTAGACAAGCAAAAAACTATATTAAACACCTGTTACCATGGCACTGGAGTGTCCACCATCTTGGAAAAAAACCTTCTCGCCATGAAACACGGTTTGCTTATATCTTTGCACAAATTCATGCGATGTGCACCAAAACTGTAAATATTAATATTTGGTAGGTCCTTAACACATTATAGAATGTATTGTGGGGGGGACACTTTTTGGGGGGGCCCCCAGGGGCCCGATCGTCTACTTTCATCTCGGGCTACGAAATTCGGCACACATGTGTATCATCCCAAGACAAGCATAAAACTCAATTAAGCACCTGTTACCATGGCACTGGAGTGTCCGCCATCTTGGAAAAAAACCTTCTCGCCATGAAACACGGTTTGCTTATATCTTTGCACAAATTCATGCGATGTGCACCAAAACTTTAACTATTCATATTTGGTAGGTCCTTAACACATTATAGAATGTATTGTGGGGGGGGCACTTTTTGGGGGGGGCCCTCAGGGGCCCGATTGTCTACTTTCATCTTAGGCTACGAAATTCGGCACACATGTGTAACAACCCAAGGCGAGTAAAAAAGTGCATTGACCACCTGTTACCATGGCAACATGGTGTCCGCCATCTTGGCGTTTATGCCTTTTTATTACTGAATGTGCATTATTTTTTAACAAACTACTTTTGGATTCATGCCTTTTACTTCACATCTACCCGGAAGCTTTGTGGTGAGTTCGGGTGGAGGGTTCGGCATGAGGCGAGGACCCGATGGATGCCGCTTGCGGCTTTAATTATTATTATTATTATTATTTTTGTCAGCACAACTCGGCCATTTTTGACCCCCTTAGACCCCGTGAAAAGTTGCGAAACTTGGCACACACCTCAGTCCCGGCGAAAATAGCGATATTCTGGGGTCCGCGTGCACGCCAATGTAAAAATGCCTCGACGGCGCCCCCTAGAAACGCCAACAATGGCCTCCAGAATGGGGTCAAAAAATTTTAGTTTGACGTAGGATGACGAAATTCGGTACACATGTCTATCACATCAAGACAAGTAAAAAAGTCATTGAAACGCCTGTTGTCATGGCAACGGGCTGTCCGCCATCTTGGCGTTTGCGGCCATTTTTTTGCCCGTTTTTGTCAATTTGGGCGCATCGCATTTTAACGAACTAGTCTGAGGGGATTCATGCTATTGGCTCCACATTCGCCATGGAGCTTCGTGACAAGATGGAGACCAAAAGTTATTCAAATCTTTTTGATAGGAGAAAGCGTGTTACCGTGGCAACCCATGGAAAAAAGCGTTCTCGCCATGAAACACGGTTCACTCATATCTTCGCAGAAATACGTCCGATCGGAACCAAAATTAAAATAATTCATGTTTGGTAGGTCCTTCACGCTTTGTAATATGTATTGTGGGGGAGGGCGCATGTTGGGGGGGGCCCCGAGGGGCCCGATAGTCTACTTTGACCTAGGGCTACGAAATTCGGTACACATGTATAAGTAACCAAGACGAGCAAAAAACTCTATTGAGAACCTGTTACCATGGCAACGGGGTGTCCGCCATCTTGGCGTTTATGCCCTTTTTATCACTTTAAGCGCATCATATTTGAACGAACTAGTCTGAGGCGATTCATGCTATTGGCTCCACATTCGCCATGGAGCTTCGTGACAAGATGGAGACCAAAAGTTAGTCAAATCTTTCTGATAGGAGAAAGCGTGTTACCGTGGCAACCCATGGAAAAAAGCGTTCTCGCCATGAAACACGGTTCACTCAGATCCCTGCAGATATACATCCGATCGGAACCAAAATTCCAATAATTCATATTTGGTAGGTCCTTAACGCATTGTAATATGTATTGTGGGGGGGGCGCATTTTGGGGGGGGCCCCTAGGGGCCCGATCGTCTACTTTGACCTAGGGCTACGAAATTCGGCACACGTGTATCAACCCAAGACAAGCAAAAAACTTCATTGTGCAGCCGTTACCATGGCAACGGGGTGTCCGCCATCTTGGAAAAAAACCTTCTCGCCATGAAACACGGTTTGCTTATATCTTTGCACACATTCATACGATGTGCACCAAAACTGTAACTATTCATATTTGGTAGGTCCTTAACACATTATAGAATGTATTGTGGGGGGGAACCTTTTTGGGGGGGCCCCAAGGGGCCCTATCGTCTACTTTCATCTCGGGCTACGAAATTCGGCACACATGTGTATCATCCCAAGACAAGCTAACAAGTCAATGAAACACATGTTGCCATGGTAACGGGCTGTCCGCCATCATGGCGTTTACACACAATCTTTTCTCAATATGTGAATTGTATTTCTCTATTAAAATGAACTGGCTGTGCGGGTCCTTCACATGTAGCATTAGGAGAACCAGGACTCGGGTGGAGGGTTCGGCATGAGGCGAGGACCCGATGGATGCCGCTTGCGGCTTTAATGTTTATTATTAGGGTCCGAGCCATACGAAGTATGGCAGGGCCCTATTGTTATTGAAATGTTTATTATTATTATTATTATTATTATTCTCGTTCTAAGCACAACTCACTCAATTTTGACCCCCTTAGACCCCGTGAAAAGTTGCGAAACTTGGCACACACCTCACGTCCGGTGAAAATTTCGATAATTTGGCGTTTGTATGCACGCCAATGCAAAAATGCCTCGACAGCGCCCCCTAGAAACGCCAAAAATGGCCTCTAGAATGGGGAAAAAAAATTTTAGTTTGACGTAGGACGACGAAATTCGGTACACATGTCTATCACATCAAGACAAGTAAAAAAGTCATTGAAACGCCTGTTGTCATGGCAACGGGCTTTCCGCCATCTTGGCGTTTGCGGCCATTTTTTTGCCCGTTTTTGTCAATTTGGGCGCATCGCATTTGAACGAACTAGTCTGAGGCGATTCATGCTATTGGCTCCACATTCGCCATGGAGCTTCGTGACGAGATGGGGACCAAAAGTTATTCAAATCTTTTTGATAGGCGAAAGCGTGTTACCGTGGCAACCCATGCAAAAAAGCGATCTCGCCATGAAACACGGTTCACTCATATCTTCGCAGAAATACATCCGATCGGAACCAAAATTAAAATAATTCATATTTGGTAGGTCCTTCACGCTTTGTAATATATATTGTGGGGGGGTCGCATTTTGGGGGGGCCCCTAGGGGCCCGATCGTCTACTTTGAGCTAGGGCTACGAAATTCGGTACACATGTATAAGTAACCAAGACGAGCAAAAAACTCTATTGAGAACCTGTTACCATGGCAACGGGGTGGCCGCCATCTTGGCGTTTATGCCCTTTTTATCACTTTAAGCGCATCGTATTTGAACGAACTAGTCTGAGGGGATTCATGCTATTGGCTCCACATTCCCCATGGAGCTTCGTGACAAGATGGGGACAAAAAGTTATTCAAATCTTTCTGATAGGAGAAAGCGTGTTACCGTGGCAACCCATGGAAAAACGCGTTCTCGCCATGAAACACGGTTTGCTTATATCTCTGCCAAAATGCATCCGATTGGAACCAAAATTCCAATAATTCATATTTGGCAGGTCCTTAACGCGTTGTAATATGTATTGTGGGGGGGGCACATTTTGGGGGCGGCCCCTAGGGGCCCGATCGTCTACTTTGAGCTAGGGCTACGAAATTCGGCACACATGTGTATCAACCCAAGACAAGCAAAAAACTTCATTGTGCAGCCGTTACCATGGCAACGGGGTATCCGCCATCTTGGAAAAAAAACCTTCTCGCCATGAAACACGGTTTGCTTATATCTTTGCACAAATTCATACGATGTGCACCAAAACTGTAACTATTCATATTTGGTAGGTCCTTAACACATTATAGAATGTATTGTGGGGGGGACACTTTTTGGGGGGGCCCCTAGGGGCCCGATCGTCTACTTACATCTCGGGCTACGAAATTCGGCACACATGTGTATCATCCCAAGACAAGCTAAAAAGTCAATGAAACACATGTTGCCATGGTAACGGGCTGTCCGCCATCTTGGCGTTTACACACATTCTTTTCTCAATATGTGAATTGTATTTCTCTATTAAAATGAACTGGCTGTGCGGGTCCTTCACATGTAGCATTAGGAGAACCAGGACTCGGGTGGAGGGTTCGGCATGAGGCGAGGACCCGATGGATGCCGCTTGCGGCTTTAATTATTATTATTATTTTTTTCCTCAGCACAACTCACTCAATTTTGACCCCCTTAGACCTGGTGAAAAGTTGCGAAACTTGGCACACACCTCAGTCCCGGCGAAAATAGCGATATTCTGGGGTCCATGTGCACGCCAATGTAAAAATGCCTCGACGGCGCCCCCTAGAAACGCCAAAGATGGAAAATAAAATGGGGTGTCAAAAGTCTACTTTCACGTAGGACAACGAAATTCGGTACACATGTCTACCACCTCAAGACGACCAAAAAAGTCAATCGTAGACCTGGCGTCATGGCAACGGGATGTCAGCCATCTTGGCGTTTGCGGCCATTTTTTTGCCCGTTTTTGTCAATTTGGGCGCATCGCATTTGAACGAACTAGTCTGAGGCGATTCATGCTATTGGCTCCACATTCGCCATGGAGCTTCGTGACAAGATGGGGACCAAAAGTTATTCAAATCTTTTTGATAGGTGAAAGCGTGTTACCGTGGCAACCCATGGAAAAAAGCGATCTCGCCATGAAACACGGTTCACTCATATCTTCGCAGAAATACATCCGATCGGAACCAAAATTAAAATAATTCATATTTGGTAGGTCCTTCACGCATTGTAATATATATTGTGGGGGGGGCGCATTTTGGGGGGGCCCCTAGGGGCCCGATCGTCTACTTTGAGCTAGGGCTACGAAATTCGGTACACATGTATAAGTAACCAAGACGAGCAAAAAACTCTATTGAGAACCTGTTACCATGGCAACGGGGTGGCCGCCATCTTGGCGTTTATGCCCTTTTTATCACTTTAAGCGCATCGTATTTGAACGAACTAGTCTGAGGGGATTCATGCTATTGGCTCCACATTCCCCATGGAGCTTTGTGACAAGATGGGGACCAAAAGTTATTCAAATCTTTTTGATAGGTGAAAGCGTGTTACCGTGGCAACCCATGGAAAAATGCGTTCTCGCCATGAAACACGGTTTGCTTATATCTCTGCAGAAATTCATCCGATCGGAACCAAAATTCCAATTATTCATATTTGGTAGGTCCTTAACGCATTGTAATATGTGTTGTGGGGGGGGCACATTTTGGGGGGGGCCCCTAGGGGCCCGATCGTCTACTTTGAGCTAGGGCTACGAAATTCGGCACACATGTGTATCAACCCGAGACAAGCATAAAACTCAATTAAGAGCCTGTTACCATGGCACTGGAGTGTCCGCCATCTTGGAAAAAAGCCTTCTCGCCATGAAACACGGTTTGCTTATATCTTTGCACAAATTCATGCGATGTGCACCAAAATTTTAACTATTCATATTTGGTAGGTCCTTAACACATTATAGAATGTATTGTGGGGGGGGCACTTTTTGGGGGGGCCCTCAGGGGCCCGATTGTCTACTTTCATCTTAGGCTACGAAATTCGGCACACATGTGTAACAACCCAAGGCGAGTAAAAAAGTGCATTGACCACCTGTTACCATGGCAACATGGTGTCCACCATCTTGGCGTTTATGCCTATTTATTACTGAATGTGCATTATTTTTTAACAAACTAGTTTTGGATTCATGCCTTTTACTTCACATCTACCCGGAAGCTTTGTGGTGAGTTCGGGTGGAGGGTTCGGCATGAGGCGAGGACCCGATGGATGCCGCTTGCGGCTTTAATTATTATTATTATTCTTCTCAGCACAACTCACTCAATTTTGACCCCCTTAGACCCCGTGAAAAGTTGCGAAACTTGGCACACACCTCAGTCCCGGCGAAAATAGCGATATTCTGGGGTCCGCGTGCACGCCAATGTAAAAATGCCTCGACGGCGCCCCCTAGAAACGCCAAAAATAGCCTCTAGAATGGGGAAAAAAATTTTTAGTTTGACGTAGGACGACGAAATTCGGTACACATGTCTATCACATGAAGACAAGTAAAAAAGTCATTGAAACGCCTGTTGTCATGGCAACGGGCTTTCCGCCATCTTGGCGTTTGCGGCCATTTTTTTGCCCGTTTTTGTCAATTTGGGCGCATCGCATTTGAACGAACTAGTCTGAGGCGATTCATGCTATTGGCTCCACATTCGCCATGGAGCTTCGTGACAAGATGGGGACCAAAAGTTATTCAAATCTTTTTGATAGGAGAAAGCGTGTTACCGTGGCAACCCATGGAAAAAAGCGATCTCGCCATGAAACACGGTTCACTCATATCTTCGCAGAAATACATCCGATCGGAACCAAAATTAAAATAATTCATATTTGGTAGGTCCTTCACGCATTGTAATATGTATTGTGGGGGGGGCGCATTTTGGGGGGGCCCCTAGGGGCCCGATAGTCTACTTTGAGCTAGGGCTGCGAAATTCGGCACACATGTGTATCAACCCAAGACAAGCAAAAAACTTCATTGTGCAGCCGTTACCATGGCAACGGGGTGTCCGCCATCTTGCAAAAAAACCTTCTCGCCATCAAACACGGTTTGCCTATATCTTTGCACAAATTCATACGATGTGCACCAAAACGGTAACTATTCATATTTGGTAGGTCCTTAACACATTATAGAATGTATTGTGGGGGAGACACTTTTTGGGGGGGCCCCAAGGGGCCCGATCGTCTACTTTCATCTCGGGCTACGAAATTCGGCACACATGTGTATCATCCCAAGACAAGCTAAAAAGTCAATGAAACACATGTTGCCATGGTAACGGGCTGTCCGCCATCTTGGCGTTTACACACATTCTTTTCTCAATATGTGAATTGTATTTCTCTATTAAAAGGAACTGGCTGTGCGGGTCCGTCACATTTAGCATTAGGAGAACCAGGACTCGGGTGGAGGGTTCGGCATGAGGCGAGGACCCGATGGATGCCGCTTGCGGCTTTAATTAGGGTCCGAGCCATACGAAGTATGGCAAGGCCCTATTGTTATTGTAATGTTTATTATTATTATTATTATTTTTTTCCTCAGCACAACTCACTCAATTTTGACCCCCTTAGACCTGGTGAAAAGTTGCGAAACTTGGCACACACCTCAGTCCCGGCGAAAATAGCGATATTCTGGGGTCCATGTGCACGCCAATGTAAAAATGCCTCGACGGCGCCCCCTAGAAACGCCAAAGATGGAAAATAAAATGGGGTGTCAAAAGTCTACTTTCACGTAGGACAACGAAATTCGGTACACATGTCTACCACCTCAAGACGACCAAAAAAGTCAATCGTAGACCTGGCGTCATGGCAACGGGATGTCAGCCATCTTGGCGTTTGCGGCCATTTTTTTGCCCGTTTTTGTCAATTTGGGCGCATCGCATTTGAACGAACTAGTCTGAGGCGATTCATGCTATTGGCTCCACATTCGCCATGGAGCTTCGTGACAAGATGGGGACCAAAAGTTATTCAAATCTTTTTGATAGGTGAAAGCGTGTTACCGTGGCAACCCATGGAAAAAAGCGATCTCGCCATGAAACACGGTTCACTCATATCTTCGCAGAAATACATCCGATCGGAACCAAAATTAAAATAATTCATATTTGGTAGGTCCTTCACGCATTGTAATATATATTGTGGGGGGGGCGCATTTTGGGGGGGCCCCTAGGGGCCCGATCGTCTACTTTGAGCTAGGGCTACGAAATTCGGTACACATGTATAAGTAACCAAGACGAGCAAAAAACTCTATTGAGAACCTGTTACCATGGCAACGGGGTGGCCGCCATCTTGGCGTTTATGCCCTTTTTATCACTTTAAGCGCATCGTATTTGAACGAACTAGTCTGAGGGGATTCATGCTATTGGCTCCACATTCCCCATGGAGCTTCGTGACAAGATGGGGACAAAAAGTTATTCAAATCTTTCTGATAGGAGAAAGCGTGTTACCGTGGCAACCCATGGAAAAACGCGTTCTCGCCATGAAACACGGTTTGCTTATATCTCTGCCAAAATGCATCCGATTGGAACCACAATTCCAATAATTCATATTTGGAAGCTCCTTAACGCGTTGTAATATGTATTGTGGGGGGGGCACATTTTGGGGGCGGCCCCTAGGGGCCCGATCGTCTACTTTGAGCTAGGGCTACGAAATTCGGCACACATGTGTATCAACCCAAGACAAGCAAAAAACTTCATTGTGCAGCCGTTACCATGGCAACGGGGTATCCGCCATCTTGGAAAAAAAACCTTCTCGCCATGAAACACGGTTTGCTTATATCTTTGCACAAATTCATACGATGTGCACCAAAACTGTAACTATTCATATTTGGTAGGTCCTTAACACATTATAGAATGTATTGTGGGGGGGACACTTTTTGGGGGGGCCCCTAGGGGCCCGATCGTCTACTTTCATCTCGGGCTACGAAATTCGGCACACATGTGTATCATCCCAAGACAAGCTAAAAAGTCAATGAAACACATGTTGCCATGGTAACGGGCTGTCCGCCATCTTGGCGTTTACACATTCTTTTCTCAATATGTGAATTGTATTTCTCTATTAAAATGAACTGGCTGTGCGGGTCCTTCACATGTAGCATTAGGAGAACCAGGACTCGGGTGGAGGGTTCGGCATGAGGCGAGGACCCGATGGATGCCGCTTGCGGCTTTAATTAGGGTCCGAGCCATACGAAGTATGGCAAGGCCCTATTGTTATTGTAATGTTTATTATTTTAAGCACAACTCGCTCAATTTTGACCCCCTTAGACCCCGTGAAAAGTTGCGAAACTTGGCACACACCTCACGTCCGGTGAAAATTTTGATAATTTGGCGTTTGTATGCACGCCAATGCAAAAATGCCTCGACAGCGCCCCCTAGAAACGCCAAAAATGGCCTCTAGAATGGGGAAAAAAAAATTTAGTTTGACGTAGGACGACGAAATTCGGTACACATGTCTATCACATCAAGACAAGTAAAAAAGTCATTGAAACGCCTGTTGTCATGGCAACGGGCTTTCCGCCATCTTGGCGTTTGCGGCCATTTTTTTGCCCGTTTTTGTCAATTTGGGCGCATCGCATTTGAACGAACTAGTCTGAGGCGATTCATGCTATTGGCTCCACATTCGCCATGGAGCTTCGTGACGAGATGGGGACCAAAAGTTATTCAAATCTTTTTGATAGGTGAAAGCGTGTTACCGTGGCAACCCATGGAAAAAAGCGATCTCGCCATGAAACACGGTTCACTCATATCTTCGCAGAAATACATCCGATCGGAACCAAAATTAAAATAATTCATATTTGGTAGGTCCTTCACGCATTGTAATATATATTGTGGGGGGGGCGCATTTTGGGGGGGCCCCTAGGGGCCCGATCGTCTACTTTGAGCTAGGGCTACGAAATTCGGTACACATGTATAAGTAACCAAGACGAGCAAAAAACTCTATTGAGAACCTGTTACCATGGCAACGGGGTGGCCGCCATCTTGGCGTTTATGCCCTTTTTATCACTTTAAGCGCATCGTATTTGAACGAACTAGTCTGAGGGGATTCATGCTATTGGCTCCACATTCGCCATGGAGCTTCGTGACAAGATGGGGACCAAAAGTTATTCAAATCTTTCTGATAGGAGAAAGCGTGTTACCGTGGCAACCCATGGAAAAATGCGTTCTCGCCATGAAACACGGTTTGCTTATATCTCTGCAGAAATTCATCCGATCGGAACCAAAATTCCAATTATTCATATTTGGTAGGTCCTTAACGCATTGTAATATGTATTGTGGGGGGGGCACATTTTGGGGGGGGCCCCTAGGGGCCCGATCGTCTACTTTGAGCTAGGGCTACGAAATTCGGCACACATGTGTATCAACCCGAGACAAGCATAAAACTCAATTAAGAGCCTGTTACCATGGCACTGGAGTGTCCGCCATCTTGGAAAAAAGCCTTCTCGCCATGAAACACGGTTTGCTTATATCTTTGCACAAATTCATGCGATGTGCACCAAAATTTTAACTATTCATATTTGGTAGGTCCTTAACACATTATAGAATGTATTGTGGGGGGGGCACTTTTTGGGGGGGCCCTCAGGGGCCCGATTGTCTACTTTCATCTTAGGCTACGAAATTCGGCACACATGTGTAACAACCCAAGGCGAGTAAAAAAGTGCATTGACCACCTGTTACCATGGCAACATGGTGTCCACCATCTTGGCGTTTATGCCTATTTATTACTGAATGTGCATTATTTTTTAACAAACTAGTTTTGGATTCATGCCTTTTACTTCACATCTACCCGGAAGCTTTGTGGTGAGTTCGGGTGGAGGGTTCGGCATGAGGCGAGGACCCGATGGATGCCGCTTGCGGCTTTAATTAGGGTCCGAGCCATACGAAGTATGGCAAGGCCCTATTGTTATTGTAATGTTTATTATTATTCTCCTAAGCACAACTCACTCAATTTTGACCCCCTTAGACCCCGTGAAAAGTTGCGAAACTTGGCACACACCTCAGTCCCGGCGAAAATAGCAATATTCTGGGGTCCGCGTGCACGCCAATGTGAAAATGCCTCGACGGCGCCCCCTAGAAACGCCAAAAATGGCCTCTAGAATGGGGGAAAAAAATTTTAGTTTGACGTAGGACGACGAAATTCGGTACACATGTCTATCACATCCAGACAAGTAAAAAAGTCATTGAAATGCCTGTTGTCATGGCAACGGGCTTTCCGCCATCTTGGCGTTTGCGGCCATTTTTTTGCCCGTTTTTGTCAATTAGGGCGCATCGCATTTGAACGAACTAGTCTGAGGGGATTCATGCTATTGGCTCCACATTCGCCATGGAGCTTCGTGACAAGATGGGGACCAAAAGTTATTCAAATCTTTCTGATAGGAGAAAGCGTGTTACCGTGGCAACCCATGGAAAAAAGCGTTCTCGCCATGAAACACGGTTTGCTTATATCTTCGCAGAAATGCATCCGATCGGAACCAAAATTCCAATAATTCATATTTGGTAGGTCCTTCACGCATTGTAATATGTATTGTGGGGGGGGCGCATTTTGGGGGGGCCCCTAGGGGCCCGATCGTCTACTTTGACCTATGGCTACGAAATTCGGTACACATGTATAAGTAACCAAGACGAGCAAAAAACTCTATTGAGAACCTGTTACCATGGCAACGGGGTGGCCGCCATCTTGGCGTTTATGCTCTTTTTATCAATTTGGGCGCATCGCATTTGAACGAACTAGTCTGAGGGGATTCATGCTATTGGCTCCACGTTCGCCATGGAGCTTCGTGACAAGATGGGGACCAAAAGTTATTCAAATCTTTTTGATAGGTGAAAGCGTGTTACCGTGGCAACCCATGGAAAAATGCGTTCTCGCCATGAAACACGGTTTGCTTAAATCTCTGCAGAAATGCATCCGATCGGAACCAAAATTCCAATAATTCATATTTGGTAGGTCCTTAACGCATTGATATATGTATTGTGGGGGGGGCACATTTTGGGGGGGGGCCCTAGGGGCCCGATCGTCTACTTTGAGCTAGGGCTACGAAATTCGGCACACATGTGTATCAACCCTAGACAAGCAAAAAACTATATTAAACACCTGTTACCATGGCACTGGAGTGTCCACCATCTTGGAAAAAAACCTTCTCGCCATGAAACACGGTTTGCTTATATCTTTGCACAAATTCATGCGATGTGCACCAAAACTGTAAATATTAATATTTGGTAGGTCCTTAACACATTATAGAATGTATTGTGGGGGGGACACTTTTTGGGGGGGCCCCCAGGGGCCCGATCGTCTACTTTCATCTCGGGCTACGAAATTCGGCACACATGTGTATCATCCCAAGACAAGCATAAAACTCAATTAAGCACCTGTTACCATGGCACTGGAGTGTCCGCCATCTTGGAAAAAAACCTTCTCGCCATGAAACACGGTTTGCTTATATCTTTGCACAAATTCATGCGATGTGCACCAAAACTTTAACTATTCATATTTGGTAGGTCCTTAACACATTATAGAATGTATTGTGGGGGGGGCACTTTTTGGGGGGGGCCCTCAGGGGCCCGATTGTCTACTTTCATCTTAGGCTACGAAATTCGGCACACATGTGTAACAACCCAAGGCGAGTAAAAAAGTGCATTGACCACCTGTTACCATGGCAACATGGTGTCCGCCATCTTGGCGTTTATGCCTTTTTATTACTGAATGTGCATTATTTTTTAACAAACTACTTTTGGATTCATGCCTTTTACTTCACATCTACCCGGAAGCTTTGTGGTGAGTTCGGGTGGAGGGTTCGGCATGAGGCGAGGACCCGATGGATGCCGCTTGCGGCTTTAATTATTATTATTATTATTATTCTCCTAAGCACAACTCACTCAATTTTGACCCCCTTAGACCCCGTGAAAAGTTGCGAAACTTGGCACACACCTCACGTCCGGTGAAAATTTCGATAATTTGGCGTTTGTATGCACGCCAATGCAAAAATGCCTCGACAGCGCCCCCTAGAAACGCCAAAAATGGACTCTAGAATGGGGAAAAAAATTTTTAGTTTGACGTAGGACGACGAAATTCGGTACACATGTCTATCACATCAAGACAAGTAAAAAAGTCATTGAAACGCCTGTTGTCATGGCAACGGGCTTTCCGCCATCTTGGCGTTTGCGGCCATTTTTTTGCCCGTATTTGTCAATTTGGGCGCATCGCATTTGAACGAACTAGTCTGAGGCGATTCATGCTATTGGCTCCACATTCGCCATGGAGCTTCGTGACGAGATGGGGACCAAAAGTTATTCAAATCTTTTTGATAGGCGAAAGCGTGTTACCGTGGCAACCCATGGAAAAAAGCGATCTCGCCATGAAGCACGGTTCACTCATATCTTCGCAGAAATACATCCGATCGCAACCAAAATTAAAATAATTCATGTTTGGTAGGTCCTTCACGCATTGTAATATGTATTGTGGGGGGGGCACATTTTGGGGGGGGCCCCTAGGGGCCCGTTAGTCTACTTTGACCTAGGGCTACGAAATTCGGCACACATGTATAAGTAACCAAGACGAGCAAAAAACTCTATTGAGAACCTGTTACCATGGCAACGGGGTGGCCGCCATCTTGGCGTTTATGCTCTTTTTATCAATTTGGGCGCATCGCATTTGAACGAACTAGTCTGAGGGGATTCATGCTATTGGCTCCACGTTCGCCATGGAGCTTCGTGACAAGATGGGGACCAAAAGTTATTCAAATCTTTCCGATAGGAGAAAGCATGTTACCGTGGCAACCCATGGAAAAAAGCGATCTCGCCATGAAACACGGTTTGCTTATATCTCTGCAGAAGTGCATCCGATTGGAACCAGAATTCCAATAATTCATATTTGGTAGGTCCTTAAAGCATTGTAATGTGTATTGTGGGGGGGTGCACATTTTGGGGGGGCCCCTAGGGGCCCGATAGTCTACTTTGAGCTAGGGCTACGAAATTCGGCACACATGTGTATCAACCCGAGACAAGCATAAAACTCAATTAAGCACCTGTTACCATGGCAACGGGGTGTCCGCCATCTTGGAAAAAAACCTTCTCGCCATGAAACACGGTTTGCTTATGTCTTTGCACAAATTCATGCGATGTGCACCAAAACTTTAACTATTCATATTTGGTAGGTCCTTAACACATTATAGAATGTATTGTGGGGGGGGGCACTTTTTGGGGGGGGCCCTCAGGGGCCCGATCGTCTACTTTCAGCTATGGCTACGAAATTCGGTACGCATGTGTAACAACCCAAGGCGAGTAAAAAAGTGCATTGACCACCTGTTACCATGGCAACGGGGTGTCCGCCATCTTGGCGTTTACGCCCATTTAGCACTGTATGTGCATTGTTTTTGAACAAACTAGTTTTGGATTCGTGCCTTTTACTTCACATCCACCCGGAAGCTTTGTGGCGAGTTCGGGTGGAGGGTTCGGCATGAGGCGAGGACCCGATGGATGCCGCTTGCGGCTTTAATTAGGGTCCGAGCCATACGAAGTATGGCAGGGCCCTATTGTTATTGTAATGTTTATTATTATTATTATTATTATTCTCCTAAGCACAACTCACTCAATTTTGACCCCCTTAGACCCCGTGAAAAGTTGCGAAACTTGGCACACACCTCACGTCCGGTGAAAATTTCGATAATTTGGCGTTTGTATGCACGCCAATGCAAAAATGCCTCGACAGCGCCCCCTAGAAACGCCAAAAATGGCCTCTAGAATGGGGAAAAAAATTTTTAGTTTGACGTAGGACGACGAAATTCGGTACACATGTCTATCACATCAAGACAAGTAAAAAAGTCATTGAAACGCCTGTTGTCATGGCAACGGGCTTTCCGCCATCTTGGCGTTTGCGGCCATTTTTTTGCCCGTTTTTGTCAATTTGGGCGCATCGCATTTGAACGAACTAGTCTGAGGCGATTCATGCTATTGGCTCCACATTCGCCATGGAGCTTCGTGACGAGATGGGGACCAAAAGTTATTCAAATCTTTTTGATAGGCGAAAGCGTGTTACCGTGGCAACCCATGGAAAAAAGCGATCTCGCCATGAAACACGGTTCACTCATATCTTCGCAGAAATACATCCGATCGGAACCAAAATTAAAATAATTCATATTTGGTAGGTCCTTCACGCTTTGTAATATATATTGTGGGGGGGGCGCATTTTGGGGGGGCCCCTAGGGGCCCGATCGTCTACTTTGAGCTAGGGCTACGAAATTCGGTACACATGTATAAGTAACCAAGACGAGCAAAAAACTCTATTGAGAACCTGTTACCATGGCAACGGGGTGGCCGCCATCTTGGCGTTTATGCCCTTTTTATCACTTTAAGCGCATCGTATTTGAACGAACTAGTCTGAGGGGATTCATGCTATTGGCTCCACATTCCCCATGGAGCTTCGTGACAAGATGGGGACAAAAAGTTATTCAAATCTTTCTGATAGGAGAAAGCGTGTTACCGTGGCAACCCATGGAAAAACGCGTTCTCGCCATGAAACACGGTTTGCTTATATCTCTGCCAAAATGCATCTGATTGGAACCAAAATTCCAATAATTCATATTTGGCAGGTCCTTAACGCGTTGTAATATGTATTGTGGGGGGGGCACATTTTGGGGGCGGCCCCTAGGGGCCCGATCGTCTACTTTGAGCTAGGGCTACGAAATTCGGCACACATGTGTATCAACCCAAGACAAGCAAAAAACTTCATTGTGCAGCCGTTACCATGGCAACGGGGTATCCGCCATCTTGGAAAAAAAACCTTCTCGCCATGAAACACGGTTTGCTTATATCTTTGCACAAATTCATACGATGTGCACCAAAACTGTAACTATTCATATTTGGTAGGTCCTTAACACATTATAGAATGTATTGTGGGGGGGACACTTTTTGGGGGGGCCCCTAGGGGCCCGATCGTCTACTTACATCTCGGGCTACGAAATTCGGCACACATGTGTATCATCCCAAGACAAGCTAAAAAGTCAATGAAACACATGTTGCCATGGTAACGGGCTGTCCGCCATCTTGGCGTTTACACACATTCTTTTCTCAATATGTGAATTGTATTTCTCTATTAAAATGAACTGGCTGTGCGGGTCCTTCACATGTAGCATTAGGAGAACCAGGACTCGGGTGGAGGGTTCGGCATGAGGCGAGGACCCGATGGATGCCGCTTGCGGCTTTAATTAGGGTCCGAGCCATACGAAGTATGGCAGGGCCCTATTGTTATTGTAATGTTTATTATTATTATTTTTGTCAGCACAACTCGGCCATTTTTGACCCACTCAGCCCCCGTGAAAAGTTGCGAAACTTGGCACACACCTCAGTCCCGGCGAAAATAGCGATATTCTGGGGTCCGCGTGCACGCCAATGTGAAAATGCCTCGACGGCGCCCCCTAGAAACGCCAAAAATGGCCTCTAGAATGGGGGAAAAAAATTTTAGTTTGACGTAGGACGACGAAATTCGGTACACATGTCTATCACATCAAGACAAGTAAAAAAGTCATTGAAACGCCTGTTGTCATGGCAACGGGCTTTCCGCCATCTTGGCGTTTGCGGCCATTTTTTTGCCCGTTTTTGTCAATTTGGGCGCATCGCATTTGAACGAACTAGTCTGAGGCGATTCATGCTATTGGCTCCACATTCGCCATGGAGCTTCGTGACAAGATGGGTACCAAAAGTTATTCAAATCTTTTTGATAGGAGAACGCGTGTTACCGTGGCAACCCATGGAAAAAAGCGTTCTCGCCATGAAACACGGTTCACTCATATCTTCGCAGAAATACATCCCATCGGAACCAAAATTAAAATAATTCATATTTGGTAGGTCCTTCACGCATTGTAATATGTATTGTGGGTGGGGCGCATTTTGGGGGGGGCCCCTAGGGGCCCGATCGTCTATTTTGACCTATGGCTACGAAATTCGGTACACATGTATAAGTAACCAAGACGAGCAAAAAACTCTATTGAGAACCTGTTACCATGGCAACGGGGTGTCCGCCATCTTGGCGTTTATGCCCTTTTTATCACTTTAAGCGCATCGAATTTGAACGAACTAGTCTGAGGGGATTCATGCTATTGGCTCCACATTCACCATGGAGCTTCCTGACAAGATGGGGACCAAAAGTTATTCAAATCTTTCTGATAGGAGAAAGTGTGTTACCGTGGCAACCCATGGAAAAACGCGTTCTCGCCATGAAACACGGTTTGCTTATATCTTCGCAGAAATGCATCCGATCGGAACCAAAATTCCAATAATTCATATTTGGTAGGTCCTTCACGCATTGTAATATGTATTGTGGGGGGGGGGCACATTTTGGGGGGGGCCCCTAGGGGCCCGATTGTCTACTTTGAGCTAGGGCTACGAAATTCGGCACACATGTGTATCAACCCGAGACAAGCATAAAACTCAATTAAGCACCTGTTACCATGGCACTGGAGTGTCCGCCATCTTGGAAAAAAACCTTCTCGCCATGAAACACGGTTTGCTTATATCTTTGCACAAATTCATGCGATGTGCACCAAAACTTTAACTATTCATATTTGGTAGGTCCTTAACACATTATAGAATGTATTGTGGGGGGGGCACTTTTTGGGGGGGGCCCTCAGGGGCCCGATTGTCTACTTTCATCTTAGGCTACGAAATTCGGCACACATGTGTAACAACCCAAGGCGAGTAAAAAAGTGCATTGACCACCTGTTAACATGGCAACATGGTGTCCGCCATCTTGGCGTTTATGCCTATTTATTACTGAATGTGCATTATTTTTTAACAAACTAGTTTTGGATTCATGCCTTTTACTTCACATCTACCCGGAAGCTTTGTGGTGAGTTCGGGTGGAGGGTTCGGCATGAGGCGAGGACCCGATGGATGCCGCTTGCGGCTTTAATTATTATTATTATTATTCTCCTAACCACAACTCACTCAATTTTGACCCCCTTAGACCCCGTGAAAAGTTGCGAAACTTGGCACACACCTCACGTCCGGTGAAAATTTCGATAATTTGGCGTTTGTATGCACGCCAATGCAAAAATGCCTCGACAGCGCCCCCTAGAAACGCCAAAAATGGCCTCTAGAATGGGGAAAAAAATTTTTAGTTTGACGTAGGACGACGAAATTCGGTACACATGTCTATCACATCAAGACAAGTAAAAAAGTCATTGAAACGCCTGTTGTCATGGCAACGGGCTTTCCGCCATCTTGGCGTTTGCGGCCATTTTTTTGCCCGTTTTTGTCAATTTGGGCGCATCGCATTTGAACGAACTAGTCTGAGGCGATTCATGCTATTGGCTCCACATTCGCCATGGAGCTTCGTGACGAGATGGGGACCAAAAGTTATTCAAATCTTTTTGATAGGCGAAAGCGTGTTACCGTGGCAACCCATGGAAAAAAGCGATCTCGCCATGAAACACGGTTCACTCATATCTTCGCAGAAATACATCCGATCGGAACCAAAATTAAAATAATTCATATTTGGTAGGTCCTTCACGCTTTGTAATATATATTGTGGGGGGGGCGCATTTTGGGGGGGCCCCTAGGGGCCCGATCGTCTACTTTGAGCTAGGGCTACGAAATTCGGTACACATGTATAAGTAACCAAGACGAGCAAAAAACTCTATTGAGAACCTGTTACCATGGCAACGGGGTGGCCGCCATCTTGGCGTTTATGCCCTTTTTATCACTTTAAGCGCATCGTATTTGAACGAACTAGTCTGAGGGGATTCATGCTATTGGCTCCACATTCCCCATGGAGCTTCGTGACAAGATGGGGACAAAAAGTTATTCAAATCTTTCTGATAGGAGAAAGCGTGTTACCGTGGCAACCCATGGAAAAACGCGTTCTCGCCATGAAACACGGTTTGCTTATATCTCTGCCAAAATGCATCCGATTGGAACCAAAATTCCAATAATTCATATTTGGCAGGTCCTTAACGCGTTGTAATATGTATTGTGGGGGGGGCACATTTTGGGGGCGGCCCCTAGGGGCCCGATCGTCTACTTTGAGCTAGGGCTACGAAATTCGGCACACATGTGTATCAACCCAAGACAAGCAAAAAACTTCATTGTGCAGCCGTTACCATGGCAACGGGGTATCCGCCATCTTGGAAAAAAAACCTTCTCGCCATGAAACACGGTTTGCTTATATCTTTGCACAAATTCATACGATGTGCACCAAAACTGTAACTATTCATATTTGGTAGGTCCTTAACACATTATAGAATGTATTGTGGGGGGGACACTTTTTGGGGGGGCCCCTAGGGGCCCGATCGTCTACTTACATCTCGGGCTACGAAATTCGGCACACATGTGTATCATCCCAAGACAAGCTAAAAAGTCAATGAAACACATGTTGCCATGGTAACGGGCTGTCCGCCATCTTGGCGTTTACACACATTCTTTTCTCAATATGTGAATTGTATTTCTCTATTAAAATGAACTGGCTGTGCGGGTCCTTCACATGTAGCATTAGGAGAACCAGGACTCGGGTGGAGGGTTCGGCATGAGGCGAGGACCCGATGGATGCCGCTTGCGGCTTTAATTAGGGTCCGAGCCATACGAAGTATGGCAAGGCCCTATTGTTATTGTAATGTTTATTATTATTCTCCTAAGCACAACTCACTCAATTTTGACCCCCTTAGACCCCGTGAAAAGTTGCGAAACTTGGCACACACCTCAGTCCCGGCGAAAATAGCAATATTCTGGGGTCCGCGTGCACGCCAATGTGAAAATGCCTCGACGGCGCCCCCTAGAAACGCCAAAAATGGCCTCTAGAATGGGGGAAAAAAATTTTAGTTTGACGTAGGACGACGAAATTCGGTACACATGTCTATCACATCCAGACAAGTAAAAAAGTCATTGAAATGCCTGTTGTCATGGCAACGGGCTTTCCGCCATCTTGGCGTTTGCGGCCATTTTTTTGCCCGTTTTTGTCAATTAGGGCGCATCGCATTTGAACGAACTAGTCTGAGGGGATTCATGCTATTGGCTCCACATTCGCCATGGAGCTTCGTGACAAGATGGGGACCAAAAGTTATTCAAATCTTTCTGATAGGAGAAAGCGTGTTACCGTGGCAACCCATGGAAAAAAGCGTTCTCGCCATGAAACACGGTTTGCTTATATCTTCGCAGAAATGCATCCGATCGGAACCAAAATTCCAATAATTCATATTTGGTAGGTCCTTCACGCATTGTAATATGTATTGTGGGGGGGGCGCATTTTGGGGGGGCCCCTAGGGGCCCGATCGTCTACTTTGACCTATGGCTACGAAATTCGGTACACATGTATAAGTAACCAAGACGAGCAAAAAACTCTATTGAGAACCTGTTACCATGGCAACGGGGTGGCCGCCATCTTGGCGTTTATGCTCTTTTTATCAATTTGGGCGCATCGCATTTGAACGAACTAGTCTGAGGGGATTCATGCTATTGGCTCCACGTTCGCCATGGAGCTTCGTGACAAGATGGGGACCAAAAGTTATTCAAATCTTTTTGATAGGTGAAAGCGTGTTACCGTGGCAACCCATGGAAAAATGCGTTCTCGCCATGAAACACGGTTTGCTTAAATCTCTGCAGAAATGCATCCGATCGGAACCAAAATTCCAATAATTCATATTTGGTAGGTCCTTAACGCATTGATATATGTATTGTGGGGGGGGCACATTTTGGGGGGGGGCCCTAGGGGCCCGATCGTCTACTTTGAGCTAGGGCTACGAAATTCGGCACACATGTGTATCAACCCTAGACAAGCAAAAAACTATATTAAACACCTGTTACCATGGCACTGGAGTGTCCACCATCTTGGAAAAAAACCTTCTCGCCATGAAACACGGTTTGCTTATATCTTTGCACAAATTCATGCGATGTGCACCAAAACTGTAAATATTAATATTTGGTAGGTCCTTAACACATTATAGAATGTATTGTGGGGGGGACACTTTTTGGGGGGGCCCCCAGGGGCCCGATCGTCTACTTTCATCTCGGGCTACGAAATTCGGCACACATGTGTATCATCCCAAGACAAGCATAAAACTCAATTAAGCACCTGTTACCATGGCACTGGAGTGTCCGCCATCTTGGAAAAAAACCTTCTCGCCATGAAACACGGTTTGCTTATATCTTTGCACAAATTCATGCGATGTGCACCAAAACTTTAACTATTCATATTTGGTAGGTCCTTAACACATTATAGAATGTATTGTGGGGGGGGCACTTTTTGGGGGGGGCCCTCAGGGGCCCGATTGTCTACTTTCATCTTAGGCTACGAAATTCGGCACACATGTGTAACAACCCAAGGCGAGTAAAAAAGTGCATTGACCACCTGTTACCATGGCAACATGGTGTCCGCCATCTTGGCGTTTATGCCTTTTTATTACTGAATGTGCATTATTTTTTAACAAACTACTTTTGGATTCATGCCTTTTACTTCACATCTACCCGGAAGCTTTGTGGTGAGTTCGGGTGGAGGGTTCGGCATGAGGCGAGGACCCGATGGATGCCGCTTGCGGCTTTAATTAGGGTCCGAGCCATACGAAGTATGGCAGGGCCCTATTGTTATTGTAATGTTTATTATTATTCTCCTCGTTCTGAGCACAACTCGGCTATTTTTCACCCCCTTAGGCCCCGTGAAAAGTTGCGAAACTTGGCACACACCTCAGTCCCGGCGAAAATAGCGATATTCTGGGGTCCGCGTGCACGCCAATGCAAAAATGCCTCGACGGCGCCCCCTAGAAACGCCAAAAATGGCCTCTAGAATGGGGTCAAAAAAATTTAGTTTGACGTAGGACGACAAAATTCGGTACACATGTCTATCACATCAAGACAAGTAAAAAAGTCATTGAAACGCCTGTTGTCATGGCAACGGGCTTTCCGCCATCTTGGCGTTTGCGGCCATTTTTTGGCCCGTTTTTGTCAATTTGGGCGCATCGCATTTGAACGAACTAGTCTGAGGCGATTCATGCTATTGGCTCCACATTCGCCATGGAGCTTCGTGACAAGATGGGTACCAAAAGTTATTCAAATCTTTTTGATAGGAGAAAGCGTGTTACCGTGGCAACCCATGGAAAAAAGCGTTCTCGCCATGAAACACGGTTCACTCATATCTTCGCAGAAATACATCCGATCGGAACCAAAATTAAAATAATTCATGTTTGGTAGGTCCTTCACGCATTGTAATATGTATTGTGGGTGGGGCGCATTTTGGGGGGGGGGCCCTAGGGGCCCGATAGTCTACTTTGACCTATGGCTATGAAATTCGGTACACATGTATAAGTAACCAAGACGAGCAAAAAACTCTATTGAGAACCTGTTACCATGGCAACGGGGTGTCCGCCATCTTGGCGTTTATGCCCTTTTTATCACTTTAAGCGCATCGCATTTGAACGAACTAGTCTGAGGGGATTCAGGCTATTGGCTCCACATTCGCGATGGAGCTTCGTGACAATATGGGGACCAAAAGCTATTCAAATCTTTCTGATAGGAGAAAGCGTGTTACCGTGGCAACCCATGGAAAAAAGCGTTCTCGCCATGAAACACGGTTCACTCATATCTTCGCAGAAATACATCCGATCGGAACCAAAATTCAGATAATTCATATTTGGTAGGTCCTTAACGCATTGTAATATGTATTGTGGGGGGGGGCACATTTTCGGGGGGGCCCCTAGGGGCCCGATTGTCTACTTTGACCTATGGCTACGAAATTCGGTACACATGTATAAGTAACCAAGACGAGCAAAAAAACTCTATTGAGAACCTGTTACCATGGCAACGGGGTGTCCGCCATCTTGGCGTTTATGCCCTTTTTATCACTTTAAGCGCATCGTATTTGAACGAACTAGTCTGAGGCGATTCATGCTATTGGCTCCACATTCGCCATGGAGCTTCGTGACAAGATGGGGACCAAAAGTTATTCAAATCTTTCTGATAGGAGAAAGCTTGTTACCGTGGCAACCCATGGAAAAAAGCGTTCTCGCCATGAAACACGGTTTGCTTATATCTCTGCAGAAATGCATCCGATCGGAACCAAAATTCCAATCATTCATATTTGGTAGGTCCTTAACGCATTGTAATATGTATTGTGGAGGGGGCACATTTTGGGGGCGGCCCCTAGGGGCCCGATCGTCTACTTTGACCTAGGGCTACGAAATTCGGTACACATGTATAAGTAACCAAGACGAGCAAAAAACTCTATTGAGAACCTGTTACCATGGCAACGGGGTGTCCGCCATCTTGAAAAAAATACTCCTCGCCATGAAACACGGTTCACTCATATCTTCGCAGAAATACATCCGATCGGAACCAAAATTCCAATACTTCATATTTGGTAGGTCCTTAACGCATTGTAATATGTATTGTAGGGGGGGGGGGCACATTTTGGGGGGGCCCCTAGGGGCCCGATCGTCTACTTTGAGCTAGGGCTACGAAATCCGGCACACATGTGTATCAACCCTAGACAAGCAAAAAACTCAATTAAGCACCTGTTACCATGGCAATGGAGTGTCCGCCATCTTGGAAAAAAACCTTCTCGCCATGAAACACGGTTTGCTTATATCTTTGCACAAATTCATGCGATGTGCACCAAAACTTTAACTATTCATATTTGGTAGGTCCTTAACACATTATAGAATGTATTGTGGGGGGGGGGCACTTTCTGGGGGGGGCCCTCAGGAGCCCGATTGTCTACTTTCACCTATGGCTACGAAATCCGGCACACATGTGTAACAACCCAAGGCGAGTAAAAAAGTGCATTGACCACCTGTTACCATGGCAACGGGGTGTCCGCCATCTTGGTGTTTACGCCCATTTAGCACTGTATGTACATTGTTTTTGAACAAACTAGTTTTGGATTCGTGCCTTTTACTTCACATCCACCCGGAAGCTTTGTGGCGAGTTCGGGTGGAGGGTTCGGCATGAGGCGAGGACCCGATGGATGCCGCTTGCGGCTTTAATTATTATTATTATTATTATTCTCAGCACAACTCACTCAATTTTGACCCCCTTAGACCCCGTGAAAAGTTGCGAAACTTGGCACACACCTCAGTCCCGGCGAAAATAGCGATATTCTGGGGTCCGCGTGCACGCCAATGTAAAAATGCCTCGACGGCGCCCCCTAGAAACGCCAAAAATGGCCTCTAGAATGGGGAAAAATTTTTTTAGTTTGACGTAGGACGACGAAATTCGGTACACATGTCTATCACATGAAGACAAGTAAAAAAGTCATTGAAACACCTGTTGTCATGGCAACGGGCTTTCCGCCATCTTGGCGTTTGCGGCCATTTTTTTGCCCGTTTTTGTCAATTTGGGCGCATCGCATTTGAACGAACTAGTCTGAGGCGATTCATGCTATTGGCTCCACATTCGCCATGGAGCTTCGTGACAAGATGGGGACCAAAAGTTATTCAAATCTTTTTGATAGGCGAAAGCGTGTTACCGTGGCAACCCATGGAAAAAAGCGATCTCGCCATGAAACACGGTTCACTCATATCTTCGCAGAAATACATCCGATCGTAACCAAAATTAAAATAATTCATATTTGGTAGGTCCTTCACGCATTGTAATATGTATTGTGGGGGGGGCGCATTTTGGGGGGGCCCCTAGGGGCCCGATAGTCTACTTTGAGCTAGGGCTACGAAATTCGGTACACATGTATAAGTAACCAAGACGAGCAAAAAACTCTATTGAGAACCTGTTACCATGGCACCGGGGTGGCCGCCATCTTGGCGTTTATGCCCTTTTTATCACTTTAAGCGCATCGTATTTGAACGAACTAGTCTGAGGGGATTCAGGCTATTGGCTCCACATTCGCCATGGAGCTCCGTGACAAGATGGGGACCAAAAGCTATTCAAATCTTTCTGATAGGAGAAAGCGTGTTACCGTGGCAACCCATGGAAAAAAGCGTTCTCGCCATGAAACACGGTTTGCTTATA
Source organism: Telmatherina bonti (assembly GCF_933228915.1). Classification (NCBI taxonomy): domain Eukaryota; kingdom Metazoa; phylum Chordata; class Actinopteri; order Atheriniformes; family Telmatherinidae; genus Telmatherina; species Telmatherina bonti. The sequence continues at coordinate 40,464,718 of NC_136613.1, forward strand.
TCTCTGCAGAAATGCATCCGATCGGAACCAAAATTCAGATAATTCATATTTGGTAGGTCCTTAACGCATTGTAATATGTATTGTGGGGGGGGGCACATTTTCGGGGGGGCCCTAGGGGCCCGATCGCCTACTTTGAGCTAGGGCTACGAAATTCGGCACACATGTGTATCAACCCAAGACAAGCAAAAAACTTCATTGTGCAGCCGTTACCATGGCAACAGGGTGTCCGCCATCTTGGAAAAAAACCTTCTCGCCATGAAACACGGTTTGCTTATATCTTTGCACAAATTCATACGATGTGCACCAAAACTGTAACTATTCATATTTGGTAGGTCCTTAACACATTATAGAATGTATTGTGGGGGGGACAATTTTTGGGGGGGCCCCTAGGGGCCCGATCGTCTACTTTCATCTCGGGCTACGAAATTCGGCATACATGTGTATCATCCCAAGACAAGCTACAAAGTCAATGAAACACATGTTGCCATGGTAACGGGCTGTCCGCCATCTTGGCGTTTACACACATTCTTTTCTCAATATGTGAATTGTATTTCTCTATTAAAATGAACTGGCTGTGCGGGTCCTTCACATGTAGCATTAGGAGAACCAGGACTCGGGTGGAGGGTTCGGCATGAGGCGAGGACCCGATGGATGCCGCTTGCGGCTTTAATTATTATTATTATTATTATTTTTGTCAGCACAACTCGGCCATTTTTGACCCCCTTAGACCCCGTGAAAAGTTGCGAAACTTGGCACACACCTCAGTCCCGGCGAAAATAGCGATATTCTGGGGTCCGCGTGCACGCCAATGTAAAAATGCCTCGACGGCGCCCCCTAGAAACGCCAACAATGGCCTCCAGAATGGGGTCAAAAAATTTTAGTTTGACGTAGGATGACGAAATTCGGTACACATGTCTATCACATCAAGACAAGTAAAAAAGTCATTGAAACGCCTGTTGTCATGGCAACGGGCTGTCCGCCATCTTGGCGTTTGCGGCCATTTTTTTGCCCGTTTTTGTCAATTTGGGCGCATCGCATTTTAACGAACTAGTCTGAGGGGATTCATGCTATTGGCTCCACATTCGCCATGGAGCTTCGTGACAAGATGGAGACCAAAAGTTATTCAAATCTTTTTGATAGGAGAAAGCGTGTTACCGTGGCAACCCATGGAAAAAAGCGTTCTCGCCATGAAACACGGTTCACTCATATCTTCGCAGAAATACGTCCGATCGGAACCAAAATTAAAATAATTCATGTTTGGTAGGTCCTTCACGCTTTGTAATATGTATTGTGGGGGAGGGCGCATGTTGGGGGGGGCCCCGAGGGGCCCGATAGTCTACTTTGACCTAGGGCTACGAAATTCGGTACACATGTATAAGTAACCAAGACGAGCAAAAAACTCTATTGAGAACCTGTTACCATGGCAACGGGGTGTCCGCCATCTTGGCGTTTATGCCCTTTTTATCACTTTAAGCGCATCATATTTGAACGAACTAGTCTGAGGCGATTCATGCTATTGGCTCCACATTCGCCATGGAGCTTCGTGACAAGATGGAGACCAAAAGTTAGTCAAATCTTTCTGATAGGAGAAAGCGTGTTACCGTGGCAACCCATGGAAAAAAGCGTTCTCGCCATGAAACACGGTTCACTCAGATCCCTGCAGATATACATCCGATCGGAACCAAAATTCCAATAATTCATATTTGGCAGGTCCTTAACGCATTGTAATATGTATTGTGGGGGGGGCGCATTTTGGGGGGGGCCCCTAGGGGCCCGATCGTCTACTTTGACCTAGGGCTACGAAATTCGGCACACGTGTATCAACCCAAGACAAGCAAAAAACTTCATTGTGCAGCCGTTACCATGGCAACGGGGTGTCCGCCATCTTGGAAAAAAACCTTCTCGCCATGAAACACGGTTTGCTTATATCTTTGCACACATTCATACGATGTGCACCAAAACTGTAACTATTCATATTTGGTAGGTCCTTAACACATTATAGAATGTATTGTGGGGGGGAACCTTTTTGGGGGGGCCCCAAGGGGCCCTATCGTCTACTTTCATCTCGGGCTACGAAATTCGGCACACATGTGTATCATCCCAAGACAAGCTAACAAGTCAATGAAACACATGTTGCCATGGTAACGGGCTGTCCGCCATCATGGCGTTTACACACAATCTTTTCTCAATATGTGAATTGTATTTCTCTATTAAAATGAACTGGCTGTGCGGGTCCTTCACATGTAGCATTAGGAGAACCAGGACTCGGGTGGAGGGTTCGGCATGAGGCGAGGACCCGATGGATGCCGCTTGCGGCTTTAATTAGGGTCCTCGCCATACGAAGTATGGCAGGGCCCTATTGTTATTGTAATGTTTATTATTATTATTATTATTTTTTTCCTCAGCACAACTCACTCAATTTTGACCCCCTTAGACCTGGTGAAAAGTTGCGAAACTTGGCACACACCTCAGTCCCGGCGAAAATAGCGATATTCTGGGGTCCATGTGCACGCCAATGTAAAAATGCCTCGACGGCGCCCCCTAGAAACGCCAAAGATGGAAAATAAAATGGGGTGTCAAAAGTCTACTTTCACGTAGGACAACGAAATTCGGTACACATGTCTACCACCTCAAGACGACCAAAAAAGTCAATCGTAGACCTGGCGTCATGGCAACGGGATGTCAGCCATCTTGGCGTTTGCGGCCATTTTTTTGCCCGTTTTTGTCAATTTGGGCGCATCGCATTTGAACGAACTAGTCTGAGGCGATTCATGCTATTGGCTCCACATTCGCCATGGAGCTTCGTGACAAGATGGGGACCAAAAGTTATTCAAATCTTTTTGATAGGTGAAAGCGTGTTACCGTGGCAACCCATGGAAAAAAGCGATCTCGCCATGAAACACGGTTCACTCATATCTTCGCAGAAATACATCCGATCGGAACCAAAATTAAAATAATTCATATTTGGTAGGTCCTTCACGCATTGTAATATATATTGTGGGGGGGGCGCATTTTGGGGGGGCCCCTAGGGGCCCGATCGTCTACTTTGAGCTAGGGCTACGAAATTCGGTACACATGTATAAGTAACCAAGACGAGCAAAAAACTCTATTGAGAACCTGTTACCATGGCAACGGGGTGGCCGCCATCTTGGCGTTTATGCCCTTTTTATCACTTTAAGCGCATCGTATTTGAACGAACTAGTCTGAGGGGATTCATGCTATTGGCTCCACATTCCCCATGGAGCTTTGTGACAAGATGGGGACCAAAAGTTATTCAAATCTTTTTGATAGGTGAAAGCGTGTTACCGTGGCAACCCATGGAAAAATGCGTTCTCGCCATGAAACACGGTTTGCTTATATCTCTGCAGAAATTCATCCGATCGGAACCAAAATTCCAATTATTCATATTTGGTAGGTCCTTAACGCATTGTAATATGTATTGTGGGGGGGGCACATTTTGGGGGGGGCCCCTAGGGGCCCGATCGTCTACTTTGAGCTAGGGCTACGAAATTCGGCACACATGTGTATCAACCCGAGACAAGCATAAAACTCAATTAAGAGCCTGTTACCATGGCACTGGAGTGTCCGCCATCTTGGAAAAAAGCCTTCTCGCCATGAAACACGGTTTGCTTATATCTTTGCACAAATTCATGCGATGTGCACCAAAATTTTAACTATTCATATTTGGTAGGTCCTTAACACATTATAGAATGTATTGTGGGGGGGGCACTTTTTGGGGGGGCCCTCAGGGGCCCGATTGTCTACTTTCATCTTAGGCTACGAAATTCGGCACACATGTGTAACAACCCAAGGCGAGTAAAAAAGTGCATTGACCACCTGTTACCATGGCAACATGGTGTCCACCATCTTGGCGTTTATGCCTATTTATTACTGAATGTGCATTATTTTTTAACAAACTAGTTTTGGATTCATGCCTTTTACTTCACATCTACCCGGAAGCTTTGTGGTGAGTTCGGGTGGAGGGTTCGGCATGAGGCGAGGACCCGATGGATGCCGCTTGCGGCTTTAATTATTATTATTATTATTATTCTTCTCAGCACAACTCACTCAATTTTGACCCCCTTAGACCCCGTGAAAAGTTGCGAAACTTGGCACACACCTCAGTCCCGGCGAAAATAGCGATATTCTGGGGTCCGCGTGCACGCCAATGTAAAAATGCCTCGACGGCGCCCCCTAGAAACGCCAAAAATGGCCTCTAGAATGGGGAAAAATTTTTTTAGTTTGACGTAGGACGACGAAATTCGGTACACATGTCTATCACATGAAGACAAGTAAAAAAGTCATTGAAACACCTGTTGTCATGGCAACGGGCTTTCCGCCATCTTGGCGTTTGCGGCCATTTTTTTGCCCGTTTTTGTCAATTTGGGCGCATCGCATTTGAACGAACTAGTCTGAGGCGATTCATGCTATTGGCTCCACATTCGCCATGGAGCTTCGTGACAAGATGGGGACCAAAAGTTATTCAAATCTTTTTGATAGGCGAAAGCGTGTTACCGTGGCAACCCATGGAAAAAAGCGATCTCGCCATGAAACACGGTTCACTCATATCTTCGCAGAAATACATCCGATCGTAACCAAAATTAAAATAATTCATATTTGGTAGGTCCTTCACGCATTGTAATATGTATTGTGGGGGGGGCGCATTTTGGGGGGGCCCCTAGGGGCCCGATAGTCTACTTTGAGCTAGGGCTACGAAATTCGGTACACATGTATAAGTAACCAAGACGAGCAAAAAACTCTATTGAGAACCTGTTACCATGGCACCAGGGTGGCCGCCATCTTGGCGTTTATGCCCTTTTTATCACTTTAAGCGCATCGTATTTGAACGAACTAGTCTGAGGGGATTCAGGCTATTGGCTCCACATTCGCCATGGAGCTCCGTGACAAGATGGGGACCAAAAGCTATTCAAATCTTTCTGATAGGAGAAAGCGTGTTACCGTGGCAACCCATGGAAAAAAGCGTTCTCGCCATGAAACACGGTTTGCTTATATCTCTGCAGAAATGCATCCGATCGGAACCAAAATTCAGATAATTCATATTTGGTAGGTCCTTAACGCATTGTAATATGTATTGTGGGGGGGGGCACATTTTCGGGGGGGCCCTAGGGGCCCGATCGCCTACTTTGAGCTAGGGCTACGAAATTCGGCACACATGTGTATCAACCCAAGACAAGCAAAAAACTTCATTGTGCAGCCGTTACCATGGCAACAGGGTGTCCGCCATCTTGGAAAAAAACCTTCTCGCCATGAAACACGGTTTGCTTATATCTTTGCACAAATTCATACGATGTGCACCAAAACTGTAACTATTCATATTTGGTAGGTCCTTAACACATTATAGAATGTATTGTGGGGGGGACAATTTTTGGGGGGGCCCCTAGGGGCCCGATCGTCTACTTTCATCTCGGGCTACGAAATTCGGCATACATGTGTATCATCCCAAGACAAGCTACAAAGTCAATGAAACACATGTTGCCATGGTAACGGGCTGTCCGCCATCTTGGCGTTTACACACATTCTTTTCTCAATATGTGAATTGTATTTCTCTATTAAAATGAACTGGCTGTGCGGGTCCTTCACATCTAGCATTAGGAGAACCAGGACTCGGGTGGAGGGTTCGGCATGAGGCGAGGACCCGATGGATGCCGCTTGCGGCTTTAATTATTATTATTATTATTCTCCTAAGCACAACTCACTCAATTTTGACCCCCTTAGACCCCGTGAAAAGTTGCGAAACTTGGCACACACCTCACGTCCGGTGAAAATTTCGATAATTTGGCGTTTGTATGCACGCCAATGCAAAAATGCCTCGACAGCGCCCCCTAGAAACGCCAAAAATGGCCTCTAGAATGGGGAAAAAAAATTTTAGTTTGACGTAGGACGACGAAATTCGGTACACATGTCTATCACATCAAGACAAGTAAAAAAGTCATTGAAACGCCTGTTGTCATGGCAACGGGCTTTCCGCCATCTTGGCGTTTGCGGCCATTTTTTTGCCCGTTTTTGTCAATTTGGGCGCATCGCATTTGAACGAACTAGTCTGAGGCGATTCATGCTATTGGCTCCACATTCGCCATGGAGCTTCGTGACGAGATGGGGACCAAAAGTTATTCAAATCTTTTTGATAGGCGAAAGCGTGTTACCGTGGCAACCCATGGAAAAAAGCGATCTCGCCATGAAACACGGTTCACTCATATCTTCGCAGAAATACATCCGATCGGAACCAAAATTAAAATAATTCATATTTGGTAGGTCCTTCACGCTTTGTAATATATATTGTGGGGGGGGCGCATTTTGGGGGGGCCCCTAGGGGCCCGATCGTCTACTTTGAGCTAGGGCTACGAAATTCGGTACACATGTATAAGTAACCAAGACGAGCAAAAAACTCTATTGAGAACCTGTTACCATGGCAACGGGGTGGCCGCCATCTTGGCGTTTATGCCCTTTTTATCACTTTAAGCGCATCGTATTTGAACGAACTAGTCTGAGGGGATTCATGCTATTGGCTCCACATTCCCCATGGAGCTTCGTGACAAGATGGGGACAAAAAGTTATTCAAATCTTTCTGATAGGAGAAAGCGTGTTACCGTGGCAACCCATGGAAAAACGCGTTCTCGCCATGAAACACGGTTTGCTTATATCTCTGCCAAAATGCATCCGATTGGAACCAAAATTCCAATAATTCATATTTGGCAGGTCCTTAGCGCGTTGTAATATGTATTGTGGGGGGGGCACATTTTGGGGGCGGCCCCTAGGGGCCCGATCGTCTACTTTGAGCTAGGGCTACGAAATTCGGCACACATGTGTATCAACCCAAGACAAGCAAAAAACTTCATTGTGCAGCCGTTACCATGGCAACGGGGTATCCGCCATCTTGGAAAAAAAACCTTCTCGCCATGAAACACGGTTTGCTTATATCTTTGCACAAATTCATACGATGTGCACCAAAACTGTAACTATTCATATTTGGTAGGTCCTTAACACATTATAGAATGTATTGTGGGGGGGACACTTTTTGGGGGGGCCCCTAGGGGCCCGATCGTCTACTTACATCTCGGGCTACGAAATTCGGCACACATGTGTATCATCCCAAGACAAGCTAAAAAGTCAATGAAACACATGTTGCCATGGTAACGGGCTGTCCGCCATCTTGGCGTTTACACACATTCTTTTCTCAATATGTGAATTGTATTTCTCTATTAAAATGAACTGGCTGTGCGGGTCCTTCACATGTAGCATTAGGAGAACCAGGACTCGGGTGGAGGGTTCGGCATGAGGCGAGGACCCGATGGATGCCGCTTGCGGCTTTAATTATTATTATTATTATTATTCTAAGCACAACTCGGCCATTTTTGACCCCCTTAGACCCTGTGAAAAGTTGCGAAACTTGGCACACACCTCAGTCCCGGCGAAAATAGCGATATTCTGGGGTGCGTGCACGCCAATGTGAAAATGCCTCGACGGCGCCCCCTAGAAACTCCAAAAATGGCCTCTAGAATGGGGGAAAAAAATTTTAGTTTGACGTAGGACGACGAAATTCGGTACACATGTCTATCACATCCAGACAAGTAAAAAAGTCATTGAAACGTCTGTTGTCATGGCAACGGGCTTTCCGCCATCTTGGCGTTTGCGGCCATTTTTTGCCCCGTTTTTTGTCAATTTGGGCGCATCACATTTGAACGAACTAGTCTGAGGGGATTCATGCTATTGGCTCCACATTCGCCATGGAGCTTCGTGACAAGATGGGGACCAAAAGTTATTCAAATCTTTTTGATAGGAGAAAGCGTGTTACCGTGGCAACCCATGGAAAAAAGCGTTCTCGCCATGAAACACGGTTCACTCATATCTTCGCAGAAATGCGTCCGATCGGAACCAAAATTAAAATAATTCATGTTTGGTAGGTCCTTCACGCTTTGTAATATGTATTGTGGGGGGGGGGGGGGCGCATTTTGGGGGGGGCCCCGAGGGGCCCGATAGTCTACTTTGACCTATGGCTACGAAATTCGGTAGACATGTATAAGTAACCAAGACGAGCAAAAAACTCTATTGAGAACCTGTTACCATGGCAACGGTGTGTCCGCCATCATGGCGTTTATGCCCTTTTCATCACTTTAAGCGCATCGTATTTGAACAAACTAGTCTGAGGCGATTCATGCTATGGGCTCCACATTCGCCATGGAGCTTTGTGACAAGATGGGGACAAAAAGTTATTCAAATCTTTCTGATAGGAGAAAGCGTGTTACCGTGGCAACCCATGGAAAAAAGCGTTCTCGCCATGAAACACGGTTCACTCATATCTCTGCAGAAATGCATCCGATCGGAACCAAAATTCCAATAATTCATGTTTCGTAGGTCCTTCACGCATTGTAATATGTATTGTGGGGGGGCGCATTTTGGGAGGGGGCCCCGAGGGGCCCGATAGTCTACTTTGACCTATGGCTACGACATTCGGCACACATGTATAAGTAACCAAGACGAGCAAAAAACTCTATTGAGAACCTTTTACCATGGCAACGGGGTGTCCGCCATCTTGGCGTTTATGCCCTTTTTATCACTTTAAGCGCATCGTATTTGAACGAACTAGTCTGAGGGGATTCAGGCTATTGGCTCCACATTCGCAATGGAGCTTCGTGACAAGATGGGGACCAAAAGTTATTCAAATCTTTCTGATAGGAGAAAGCGTGTTACCGTGGCAACCCATGTAAAACTGCGATCTCGCCATAAAACACGGTTTGCTTATATCTCTGCAGAAATACATCCGATCGGAACCAAATTAAAATAATTCATATTTGGTAGGTCCCTCACGCATTGTAATATGTATTGTGGGGGGAGCGCATTTTGGGGGGGGCCCCTAGGGGCCCGATCGTCTACTTTGAGCTATGGCTACGAAATTTGGCACACATGTATAAGTAACCAAGACGAGCAAAAAACTCTATTAAGAACCTGTTACCACGGATACAGGGTGTCCGCCATCTTGGCGTTTATGCCCTTTTTATCACTTTAAGCGCATCGTATTTGAACGAACTAGTCTGAGGGGATTCAGGCTATTGGCTCCACATTCGCCATGGAGCTTCGTGACAAGATGGGGACCAAAAGTTATTCAAATCTTTCTGATAGGAGAAAGCGTGTTAACGTGGCAACCCATGTAAAACTGCGTTCTCGCCATGAAACACGGTTTGCTTATATCTCTGCAGAAATACATCCGATCGGAACCAAAATTAAAATAATTCATATTTGGTAGGTCCTTCACGCATTGTAATATGTATTGTGGGGGGGGGGGCGCATTTTGGAGGGGGCCCCTAGGGGCCTGATCGTCCACTTTGAGCTAGAGCTGCGAAATTCGGCACACATGTGTATAAACCCTAGACAAGCGTAAAACTCAATTAAGCACCTGTTACCATGGCAACGGTGTGTCCGCCATCTTGAAAAAAATACTCCTCGCCATGAAACACGGTTCCCTCATTTCTTCGCAGAAATACATCCGATTGGAACCTAAATTCCAATAATTCTTATTTGGTAGGTCCTTAACGCGTTGCAATATGTATTGTGGGGGGGGCACATTTTGGGGGCGGCCCCTAGGGGCCCGATCGTCTACTTTGAGCTAGGGCTACGAAATTCGGCACACATGTGTATCAACCCGACACAAGCAAAAAACTTCATTGTGCAGCCATTACCATGGCAACAGGGTGTCCGCCATCTTGGAAAAAAACCTTCTCGCCATTAAACACGGTTTGCTTATATCTTCGCACAAATTCATGCGATGTGCACCAAAACTGTAATTATTCATATTTGGTAGGTGCTTAACACATTATAGAATGTATTGTGGGGGGGGCACTTTTTGGGGGGGCCCTCAGGGGCCGATCGTTTTTTGACAAACTAGTTTTGGATTCGTGCCTTTTACTTCACATCCACCCGGAAGCTTTGTGGCGAGTTCGGGTGGAGGGTTCGGCATGAGGCGAGGACCCGATGGATGCCGCTTGCGGCTTTAATTATTAGGGTCCGAGCCATACGAAGTATGGCAGGGCCCTATTGTTATTGTAATGTTTATTAGGGTCCGAGCCATACGAAGTATGGCAGGGCCCTATTGTTATTGTAATGTTTATTAGGGTCCGAGCCATACGAAGTATGGCAAGGCCCTATTGTTATTGTAATGTTTATTATTATTATTCTCCTAAGCACAACTCACTCAATTTTGACCCCCTTAGACCCCGTGAAAAGTTGCGAAACTTGGCACACACCTCAGTCCCGGCGAAAATAGCGATATTCTGGTGTCCGCGTGCACGCCAATGTGAAAATGCCTCGACGGCGCCCCCTAGAAACGCCAAAAATGGCCTCTAGAATGGGGGAAAAAAATTTTAGTTTGACGTAGGACGACGAAATTCGGTACACATGTCTATCACATCCAGACAAGTAAAAAAGTCATTGAAACGCCTGTTGTCATGGCAACGGGCTTTCCGCCATCTTGGCGTTTGCGGCCATTTTTTTGCCCGTTTTTGTCAATTAGGGCGCATCGCATTTGAACGAACTAGTCTGAGGGGATTCATGCTATTGGCTCCACATTCGCCATGGAGCTTCGTGACAAGATGGGGACCAAAAGTTATTCAAATCTTTCTGATAGGCGAAAGCGTGTTACCGTGGCAACCCATGGAAAAAAGCGTTCTCGCCATGAAACACGGTTTGCTTATATCTTCGCAGAAATGCATCCGATCGGAACCAAAATTCCAATAATTCATATTTGGTAGGTCCTTCACGCATTGTAATATGTATTGTGGGGTGGGCGCATTTTGGGGGGGCCCCTAGGGGCCCGATCGTCTACTTTGACCTATGGCTACGAAATTCGGCACACATGTATAAGTAACCAAGACGAGCAAAAAACTCTATTGAGAACCTGTTACCATGGCAACGGGGTGGCCGCCATCTTGGCGTTTATGCCCTTTTTATCACTTTAAGCACATCGTATTTGAACGAACTAGTCTGAGGGGATTCATGCTATTGGCTCCACATTCGCCTTGGAGCTTCGTGACAAGATGGGGAGCAAAAGTTATTCAAATCTTTCTGATAGGAGAAAGCGTGTTACCGTGGCAACGCATGGAAAAAAGCGTTCTCGCCATGAAACACGGTTCACTCATATCTTCACAGAAATACACCCGATCGGAACCAAGATTAAAATAATTCATGTTTGGTAGCTCCTTCACGCATTGTAATATGTATTGTGGGGGGGCCACATTTTGGGGGCGGCCCCTAGGGGCCCGATCGTCTACTTTGAGCTAGGGCTACGAAATTCGGCACACATGTGTATCAACCCAAGACAAGCAAAAAACTTCATTGTGCAGCCGTTACCATGGCAACAGGGTGTCCGCCATCTTGGAAAACAACCTTCTCGCCATGAAACACGGTTTGCTTATATCTCTGCAGAAATGCATCCGATCGGAACCAAAATTCCAATTATTCATATTTGGTAGGTCCTTAACACATTATAGAATGTATTGTGGGGGGGACACTTTTTGGGGGGGCCCCTAGGGGCCCGATTGTCTACTTTCATCACGGGCTACGAAATTCGGCACACATGTGTATCATCCCAAGACAAGCTAAAAAGTCAATGAAACACATGTTGCCATGGTAACGGGCTGTCCGCCATCTTGGCATTTACACACATTCTTTTCTCAATATGTGAATTGTATTTCTCTATTAAAATGAACTGGCTGTGCGGGTCCTTCACATTTAGCATTAGGAGAACCAGGACTCGGTGGAGGGTTCGGCATGAAGCGAGGACCCGATGGATGCCGCTTGCGGCTTTAATTAGGGTCCGAGCCATACGAAGTATGGCAAGGCCCTATTGTTATTGTAATGTTTATTATTTTAAGCACAACTCGCTCAATTTTGACCCCCTTAGACCCCGTGAAAAGTTGCGAAACTTGGCACACACCTCACGTCCGGTGAAAATTTCGATAATTTGGCGTTTGTATGCACGCCAATGCAAAAATGCCTCGACAGCGCCCCCTAGAAACGCCAAAAATGGCCTCTAGAATGGGGAAAAAAATTTTTAGTTTGACGTAGGACGACGAAATTCGGTACACATGTCTATCACATCAAGACAAGTAAAAAAGTCATTGAAACGCCTGTTGTCATGGCAACGGGCTTTCCGCCATCTTGGCGTTTGCGGCCATTTTTTTGCCCGTTTTTGTCAATTTGGGCGCATCGCATTTGAACGAACTAGTCTGAGGCGATTCATGCTATTGGCTCCACATTCGCCATGGAGCTTCGTGACGAGATGGGGACCAAAAGTTATTCAAATCTTTTTGATAGGCGAAAGCGTGTTACCGTGGCAACCCATGGAAAAAAGCGATCTCGCCATGAAACACGGTTCACTCATATCTTCGCAGAAATACATCCGATCGGAACCAAAATTAAAATAATTCATATTTGGTAGGTCCTTCACGCATTGTAATATATATTGTGGGGGGGGGCGCATTTTGGGGGGGCCCCTAGGGGCCCGATCGTCTACTTTGAGCTAGGGCTACGAAATTCGGTACACATGTATAAGTAACCAAGACGAGCAAAAAACTCTATTGAGAACCTGTTACCATGGCAACGGGGTGGCCGCCATCTTGGCGTTTATGCCCTTTTTATCACTTTAAGCGCATCGTATTTGAACGAACTAGTCTGAGGGGATTCATGCTATTGGCTCCACATTCCCCATGGAGCTTCGTGACAAGATGGGGACAAAAAGTTATTCAAATCTTTCTGATAGGAGAAAGCGTGTTACCGTGGCAACCCATGGAAAAACGCGTTCTCGCCATGAAACACGGTTTGCTTATATCTCTGCCAAAATGCATCCGATTGGAACCAAAATTCCAATAATTCATATTTGGTAGGTCCTTAACGCGTTGTAATATGTATTGTGGGGGGGGCACATTTTGGGGGCGGCCCCTAGGGGCCCGATCGTCTACTTTGAGCTAGGGCTACGAAATTCGGCACACATGTGTATCAACCCAAGACAAGCAAAAAACTTCATTGTGCAGCCGTTACCATGGCAACGGGGTATCCGCCATCTTGGAAAAAAAACCTTCTCGCCATGAAACACGGTTTGCTTATATCTTTGCACAAATTCATACGATGTGCACCAAAACTGTAACTATTCATATTTGGTAGGTCCTTAACACATTATAGAATGTATTGTGGGGGGGACACTTTTTGGGGGGGCCCCTAGGGGCCCGATCGTCTACTTTCATCTCGGGCTACGAAATTCGGCACACATGTGTATCATCCCAAGACAAGCTAAAAAGTCAATGAAACACATGTTGCCATGGTAACGGGCTGTCCGCCATCTTGGCGTTTACACATTCTTTTCTCAATATGTGAATTGTATTTCTCTATTAAAATGAACTGGCTGTGCGGGTCCTTCACATGTAGCATTAGGAGAACCAGGACTCGGGTGGAGGGTTCGGCATGAGGCGAGGACCCGATGGATGCCGCTTGCGGCTTTATTATTATTAGGGTCCGAGCCATACGAAGTATGGCAGGGCCCTATTGTTATTGTAATGTTTATTATTAGGGTCCGAGCCATACGAAGTATGGCAAGGCCCTATTGTTATTGTAATGTTTATTATTTTAAGCACAACTCGCTCAATTTTGACCCCCTTAGACCCCGTGAAAAGTTGCGAAACTTGGCACACACCTCACGTCCGGTGAAAATTTTGATAATTTGGCGTTTGTATGCACGCCAATGCAAAAATGCCTCGACAGCGCCCCCTAGAAACGCCAAAAATGGCCTCTAGAATGGGGAAAAAAAAATTTAGTTTGACGTAGGACGACGAAATTCGGTACACATGTCTATCACATCAAGACAAGTAAAAAAGTCATTGAAACGCCTGTTGTCATGGCAACGGGCTTTCCGCCATCTTGGTGTTTGCGGCCATTTTTTTGCCCGTTTTTGTCAATTTGGGCGCATCGCATTTGAACGAACTAGTCTGAGGCGATTCATGCTATTGGCTCCACATTCGCCATGGAGCTTCGTGACGAGATGGGGACCAAAAGTTATTCAAATCTTTTTGATAGGCGAAAGCGTGTTACCGTGGCAACCCATGGAAAAAAGCGATCTCGCCATGAAACACGGTTCACTCATATCTTCGCAGAAATACATCCGATCGGAACCAAAATTAAAATAATTCATATTTGGTAGGTCCTTCACGCATTGTAATATATATTGTGGGGGGGGCGCATTTTGGGGGGGCCCCTAGGGGCCCGATCGTCTACTTTGAGCTAGGGCTACGAAATTCGGTACACATGTATAAGTAACCAAGACGAGCAAAAAACTCTATTGAGAACCTGTTACCATGGCAACGGGGTGGCCGCCATCTTGGCGTTTATGCCCTTTTTATCACTTTAAGCGCATCGTATTTGAACGAACTAGTCTGAGGGGATTCATGCTATTGGCTCCACATTCCCCATGGAGCTTCGTGACAAGATGGGGACAAAAAGTTATTCAAATCTTTCTGATAGGAGAAAGCGTGTTACCGTGGCAACCCATGGAAAAACGCGTTCTCGCCATGAAACACGGTTTGCTTATATCTCTGCCAAAATGCATCCGATTGGAACCAAAATTCCAATAATTCATATTTGGTAGGTCCTTAACGCGTTGTAATATGTATTGTGGGGGGGGCACATTTTGGGGGCGGCCCCTAGGGGCCCGATCGTCTACTTTGAGCTAGGGCTACGAAATTCGGCACACATGTGTATCAACCCAAGACAAGCAAAAAACTTCATTGTGCAGCCGTTACCATGGCAACGGGGTATCCGCCATCTTGGAAAAAAAACCTTCTCGCCATGAAACACGGTTTGCTTATATCTTTGCACAAATTCATACGATGTGCACCAAAACTGTAACTATTCATATTTGGTAGGTCCTTAACACATTATAGAATGTATTGTGGGGGGGACACTTTTTGGGGGGGCCCCTAGGGGCCCGATCGTCTACTTTCATCTCGGGCTACGAAATTCGGCACACATGTGTATCATCCCAAGACAAGCTAAAAAGTCAATGAAACACATGTTGCCATGGTAACGGGCTGTCCGCCATCTTGGCGTTTACACATTCTTTTCTCAATATGTGAATTGTATTTCTCTATTAAAATGAACTGGCTGTGCGGGTCCTTCACATGTAGCATTAGGAGAACCAGGACTCGGGTGGAGGGTTCGGCATGAGGCGAGGACCCGATGGATGCCGCTTGCGGCTTTATTATTATTATTCTCCTCGTTCTGAGCACAACTCACTCAATTTTGACCCCCTTAGACCCCGTGAAAAGTTGCGAAACTTGGCACACACCTCAGTCCCGGCGAAAATAGCGATATTCTGGGGTCTGCGTGCACGCCAATGTAAAAATGCCTCGACTGCGCCCCCTAGAAACGCCAAAAATGGCCTCTAGAATGGGGAAAAAAAATTTTAGTTTGACGTAGGACGACGAAATTCGGTACACATGTCTATCACATGAAGACAAGTAAAAAAGTCATTGAAACGCCTGTTGTCATGGCAACGGGCTTTCCGCCATCTTGGCGTTTTCGGCCATTTTTTGGCCCGTTTTTGTCAATTTGGGCGCATCGCATTTGAACGAACTAGTCTGAGGCGATTCATGCTATTGGCTCCACGTTCGCCATGGAGCTTCGTGACAAGATGGGGACCAAAAGTTATTCAAATCTTTTTGATAGGCGAAAGCGTGTTACCGTGGCAACCCATGGAAAAAAGCGATCTCGCCATGAAACACGGTTCACTCATATCTTCGCAGAAATACATCCGATCGGAACCAAAATTAAAATAATTTATATTTGGTAGGTCCTTCATGCATTGCAATATGTATTGTGGGGGGGGGCGCATTTTGGGGGGGCCCCTAGGGGCCCGATAGTCTACTTTGACCTAGGGCTACGAAATTAGGTACACATGTATAAGTAACCAAGACGAGCAAAAAACTCTATTGAGAACCTGTTACCATGGCAACGGGGTGTCCGCCATCTTGGCGTTTATGCCCTTTTTATCACTTTAAGCGCATCGTATTTGAACGAACTAGTCTGAGGGGATTCATACTATTGGCTCCACATTCCCCATGGAGCTTCGTGACAAGATGGGGACAAAAAGTTATTCAAATCTTTATGATAGGAGAAAGCGTGTTACCGTGGCAACCCATGGAAAACAGAGTTCTCGCCATGAAACACGGTTTGCTTATATCTCTGCCAAAATGCATCCGATCGGAACCTAAATTCCAATAATTCATATTTGGCAGGTCCTTAACGCATTGTAATATGTATTGTGGGGGGGGCACATTTTAGGGGGGGCCCCTAGGGGCCCGATCGTCTACTTTGACCTAGGGCTACGAAATTCGGCACACATGTGTATCAACCCAAGACAAGCAAAAAACTTCATTGTGCAGCCGTTACCATGGCAACAGGGTGTCCGCCATCTTGCAAAAAAACCTTCTCGCCATCAAACACGGTTTGCCTATATCTTTGCACAAATTCATACGATGTGCACCAAAACGGTAACTATTCATATTTGGTAGGTCCTTAACACATTATAGAATGTATTGTGGGGGAGACACTTTTTGGGGGGGCCCCAAGGGGCCCGATCGTCTACTTTCATCTCGGGCTACGAAATTCGGCACACATGTGTATCATCCCAAGACAAGCTAAAAAGTCAATGAAACACATGTTGCCATGGTAACGGGCTGTCCGCCATCTTGGCGTTTACACACATTCTTTTCTCAATATGTGAATTGTATTTCTCTATTAAAAGGAACTGGCTGTGCGGGTCCGTCACATTTAGTATTAGGAGAACCAGGACTCGGGTGGAGGGTTCGGCATGAGGCGAGGACCCGATGGATGCCGCTTGCGGCTTTAATTAGGGTCCGAGCCATACGAAGTATGGCAAGGCCCTATTGTTATTGTAATGTTTATTATTTTAAGCACAACTCGCTCAATTTTGACCCCCTTAGACCCCGTGAAAAGTTGCGAAACTTGGCACACACCTCACGTCCGGTGAAAATTTCGATAATTTGGCGTTTGTATGCACGCCAATGCAAAAATGCCTCGACAGCGCCCCCTAGAAACGCCAAAAATGGCCTCTAGAATGGGGAAAAAAAATTTTAGTTTGACGTAGGACGACGAAATTCGGTACACATGTCTATCACATCAAGACAAGTAAAAAAGTCATTGAAACGCCTGTTGTCATGGCAACGGGCTTTCCGCCATCTTGGCGTTTGCGGCCATTTTTTTGCCCGTTTTTGTCAATTTGGGCGCATCGCATTTGAACGAACTAGTCTGAGGCGATTCATGCTATTGGCTCCACATTCGCCATGGAGCTTCGTGACGAGATGGGGACCAAAAGTTATTCAAATCTTTTTGATAGGCGAAAGCGTGTTACCGTGGCAACCCATGGAAAAAAGCGATCTCGCCATGAAACACGGTTCACTCATATCTTCGCAGAAATACATCCGATCGGAACCAAAATTAAAATAATTCATATTTGGTAGGTCCTTCACGCATTGTAATATATATTGTGGGGGGGGCGCATTTTGGGGGGGCCCCTAGGGGCCCGATCGTCTACTTTGAGCTAGGGCTACGAAATTCGGTACACATGTATAAGTAACCAAGACGAGCAAAAAACTCTATTGAGAACCTGTTACCATGGCAACGGGGTGGCCGCCATCTTGGCGTTTATGCCCTTTTTATCACTTTAAGCGCATCGTATTTGAACGAACTAGTCTGAGGGGATTCATGCTATTGGCTCCACATTCCCCATGGAGCTTCGTGACAAGATGGGGACAAAAAGTTATTCAAATCTTTCTGATAGGAGAAAGCGTGTTACCGTGGCAACCCATGGAAAAACGCGTTCTCGCCATGAAACACGGTTTGCTTATATCTCTGCCAAAATGCATCCGATTGGAACCAAAATTCCAATAATTCATATTTGGCAGGTCCTTAACGCGTTGTAATATGTATTGTGGGGGGGGCACATTTTGGGGGGGGCCCCTAGGGGCCCGATCGTCTACTTTGAGCTAGGGCTACGAAATTCGGCACACATGTGTATCAACCCAAGACAAGCAAAAAACTTCATTGTGCAGCCGTTACCATGGCAACGGGGTATCCGCCATCTTGGAAAAAAAACCTTCTCGCCATGAAACACGGTTTGCTTATATCTTTGCACAAATTCATACGATGTGCACCAAAACTGTAACTATTCATATTTGGTAGGTCCTTAACACATTATAGAATGTATTGTGGGGGGGACACTTTTTGGGGGGGCCCCTAGGGGCCCGATCGTCTACTTTCATCTCGGGCTACGAAATTCGGCACACATGTGTATCATCCCAAGACAAGCTAAAAAGTCAATGAAACACATGTTGCCATGGTAACGGGCTGTCCGCCATCTTGGCGTTTACACATTCTTTTCTCAATATGTGAATTGTATTTCTCTATTAAAATGAACTGGCTGTGCGGGTCCTTCACATGTAGCATTAGGAGAACCAGGACTCGGGTGGAGGGTTCGGCATGAGGCGAGGACCCGATGGATGCCGCTTGCGGCTTTAATTATTATTATTATTCTCCTCGTTCTGAGCACAACTCACTCAATTTTGACCCCCTTAGACCCCGTGAAAAGTTGCGAAACTTGGCACACACCTCAGTCCCGGCGAAAATAGCGATATTCTGGGGTCTGCGTGCACGCCAATGTAAAAATGCCTCGACTGCGCCCCCTAGAAACGCCAAAAATGGCCTCTAGAACGGGGAAAAAAAATTTTAGTTTGACGTAGGACGACGAAATTCGGTACACATGTCTATCACATGAAGACAAGTAAAAAAGTCATTGAAACGCCTGTTGTCATGGCAACGGGCTTTCCGCCATCTTGGCGTTTGCGGCCATTTTTTGGCCCGTTTTTGTCAATTTGGGCGCATCGCATTTGAACGAACTAGTCTGAGGGGATTCATGCTATTGGCTCCACGTTCGCCATGGAGCTTCGTGACAAGATGGGGACCAAAAGTTATTCAAATCTTTTTGATAGGCGAAAGCGTGTTACCGTGGCAACCCATGGAAAAAAGCGATCTCGCCATGAAACACGGTTCACTCATATCTTCGCAGAAATACATCCGATCGGAACCAAAATTAAAATAATTTATATTTGGTAGGTCCTTCATGCACTGCAATATGTATTGTGGGGGGGGCGCATTTTGGGGGGCCCCTAGGGGCCCGATAGTCTACTTTGACCTAGGGCTACGAAATTAGGTACACATGTATAAGTAACCAAGACGAGCAAAAAACTCTATTGAGAACCTGTTACCATGGCAACGGGGTGTCCGCCATCTTGGCGTTTATGCCCTTTTTATCACTTTAAGCGCATCGTATTTGAACGAACTAGTCTGAGGGGATTCATACTATTGGCTCCACATTCCCCATGGAGCTTCGTGACAAGATGGGGACAAAAAGTTATTCAAATCTTTATGATAGGAGAAAGCATGTTACCGTGGCAACCCATGGAAAACAGAGTTCTCGCCATGAAACACGGTTTGCTTATATCTCTGCCAAAATGCATCCGATCGGAACCTAAATTCCAATAATTCATATTTGGCAGGTCCTTAACGCATTGTAATATGTATTGTGGGGGGGGCACATTTTAGGGGGGGCCCCTAGGGGCCCGATCGTCTACTTTGACCTAGGGCTACGAAATTCGGCACACATGTGTATCAACCCAAGACAAGCAAAAAACTTCATTGTGCAGCCGTTACCATGGCAACAGGGTGTCCGCCATCTTGCAAAAAAACCTTCTCGCCATCAAACACGGTTTGCCTATATCTTTGCACAAATTCATACGATGTGCACCAAAACGGTAACTATTCATATTTGGTAGGTCCTTAACACATTATAGAATGTATTGTGGGGGAGACACTTTTTGGGGGGGCCCCAAGGGGCCCGATCGTCTACTTTCATCTCGGGCTACGAAATTCGGCACACATGTGTATCATCCCAAGACAAGCTAAAAAGTCAATGAAACACATGTTGCCATGGTAACGGGCTGTCCGCCATCTTGGCGTTTACACACATTCTTTTCTCAATATGTGAATTGTATTTCTCTATTAAAAGGAACTGGCTGTGCGGGTCCGTCACATTTAGCATTAGGAGAACCAGGACTCGGGTGGAGGGTTCGGCATGAGGCGAGGACCCGATGGATGCCGCTTGCGGCTTTAATTATTATTATTATTATTCTCCTAAGCACAACTCACTCAATTTTGACCCCCTTAGACCCCGTGAAAAGTTGCGAAACTTGGCACACACCTCACGTCCGGTGAAAATTTCGATAATTTGGCGTTTGTATGCACGCCAATGCAAAAATGCCTCGACAGCGCCCCCTAGAAACGCCAAAAATGGCCTCTAGAATGGGGAAAAAAATTTTTAGTTTGACGTAGGACGACGAAATTCGGTACACATGTCTATCACATCAAGACAAGTAAAAAAGTCATTGAAACGCCTGTTGTCATGGCAACGGGCTTTCCGCCATCTTGGCGTTTGCGGCCATTTTTTTGCCCGTTTTTGTCAATTTGGGCGCATCGCATTTGAACGAACTAGTCTGAGGCGATTCATGCTATTGGCTCCACATTCGCCATGGAGCTTCGTGACGAGATGGGGACCAAAAGTTATTCAAATCTTTTTGATAGGCGAAAGCGTGTTACCGTGGCAACCCATGGAAAAAAGCGATCTCGCCATGAAACACGGTTCACTCATATCTTCGCAGAAATACATCCGATCGGAACCAAAATTAAAATAATTCATATTTGGTAGGTCCTTCACGCTTTGTAATATATATTGTGGGGGGGGCGCATTTTGGGGGGGCCCCTAGGGGCCCGATCGTCTACTTTGAGCTAGGGCTACGAAATTCGGTACACATGTATAAGTAACCAAGACGAGCAAAAAACTCTATTGAGAACCTGTTACCATGGCAACGGGGTGGCCGCCATCTTGGCGTTTATGCCCTTTTTATCACTTTAAGCGCATCGTATTTGAACGAACTAGTCTGAGGGGATTCATGCTATTGGCTCCACATTCCCCATGGAGCTTCGTGACAAGATGGGGACAAAAAGTTATTCAAATCTTTCTGATAGGAGAAAGCGTGTTACCGTGGCAACCCATGGAAAAACGCGTTCTCGCCATGAAACACGGTTTGCTTATATCTCTGCCAAAATGCATCCGATTGGAACCAAAATTCCAATAATTCATATTTGGCAGGTCCTTAACGCGTTGTAATATGTATTGTGGGGGGGGCACATTTTGGGGGCGGCCCCTAGGGGCCCGATCGTCTACTTTGAGCTAGGGCTACGAAATTCGGCACACATGTGTATCAACCCAAGACAAGCAAAAAACTTCATTGTGCAGCCGTTACCATGGCAACGGGGTATCCGCCATCTTGGAAAAAAAACCTTCTCGCCATGAAACACGGTTTGCTTATATCTTTGCACAAATTCATACGATGTGCACCAAAACTGTAACTATTCATATTTGGTAGGTCCTTAACACATTATAGAATGTATTGTGGGGGGGACACTTTTTGGGGGGGCCCCTAGGGGCCCGATCGTCTACTTACATCTCGGGCTACGAAATTCGGCACACATGTGTATCATCCCAAGACAAGCTAAAAAGTCAATGAAACACATGTTGCCATGGTAACGGGCTGTCCGCCATCTTGGCGTTTACACACATTCTTTTCTCAATATGTGAATTGTATTTCTCTATTAAAATGAACTGGCTGTGCGGGTCCTTCACATGTAGCATTAGGAGAACCAGGACTCGGGTGGAGGGTTCGGCATGAGGCGAGGACCCGATGGATGCCGCTTGCGGCTTTAATTAGGGTCCGAGCCATACGAAGTATGGCAAGGCCCTATTGTTATTGTAATGTTTATTATTATTATTCTCCTAAGCACAACTCACTCAATTTTGACCCCCTTAGACCCCGTGAAAAGTTGCGAAACTTGGCACACACCTCACGTCCGGTGAAAATTTCGATAATTTGGCGTTTGTATGCACGCCAATGCAAAAATGCCTCGACAGCGCCCCCTAGAAACGCCAAAAATGGCCTCTAGAATGGGGAAAAAAATTTTTAGTTTGACGTAGGACGACGAAATTCGGTACACATGTCTATCACATCAAGACAAGTAAAAAAGTCATTGAAACGCCTGTTGTCATGGCAACGGGCTTTCCGCCATCTTGGCGTTTGCGGCCATTTTTTTGCCCGTTTTTGTCAATTTGGGCGCATCGCATTTGAACGAACTAGTCTGAGGCGATTCATGCTATTGGCTCCACATTCGCCATGGAGCTTCGTGACGAGATGGGGACCAAAAGTTATTCAAATCTTTTTGATAGGCGAAAGCGTGTTACCGTGGCAACCCATGGAAAAAAGCGATCTCGCCATGAAACACGGTTCACTCATATCTTCGCAGAAATACATCCGATCGGAACCAAAATTAAAATAATTCATATTTGGTAGGTCCTTCACGCTTTGTAATATATATTGTGGGGGGGGCGCATTTTGGGGGGGCCCCTAGGGGCCCGATCGTCTACTTTGAGCTAGGGCTACGAAATTCGGTACACATGTATAAGTAACCAAGACGAGCAAAAAACTCTATTGAGAACCTGTTACCATGGCAACGGGGTGGCCGCCATCTTGGCGTTTATGCCCTTTTTATCACTTTAAGCGCATCGTATTTGAACGAACTAGTCTGAGGGGATTCATGCTATTGGCTCCACATTCCCCATGGAGCTTCGTGACAAGATGGGGACAAAAAGTTATTCAAATCTTTCTGATAGGAGAAAGCGTGTTACCGTGGCAACCCATGGAAAAACGCGTTCTCGCCATGAAACACGGTTTGCTTATATCTCTGCCAAAATGCATCCGATTGGAACCAAAATTCCAATAATTCATATTTGGCAGGTCCTTAACGCGTTGTAATATGTATTGTGGGGGGGGCACATTTTGGGGGCGGCCCCTAGGGGCCCGATCGTCTACTTTGAGCTAGGGCTACGAAATTCGGCACACATGTGTATCAACCCAAGACAAGCAAAAAACTTCATTGTGCAGCCGTTACCATGGCAACGGGGTATCCGCCATCTTGGAAAAAAAACCTTCTCGCCATGAAACACGGTTTGCTTATATCTTTGCACAAATTCATACGATGTGCACCAAAACTGTAACTATTCATATTTGGTAGGTCCTTAACACATTATAGAATGTATTGTGGGGGGGACACTTTTTGGGGGGGCCCCTAGGGGCCCGATCGTCTACTTACATCTCGGGCTACGAAATTCGGCACACATGTGTATCATCCCAAGACAAGCTAAAAAGTCAATGAAACACATGTTGCCATGGTAACGGGCTGTCCGCCATCTTGGCGTTTACACACATTCTTTTCTCAATATGTGAATTGTATTTCTCTATTAAAATGAACTGGCTGTGCGGGTCCTTCACATGTAGCATTAGGAGAACCAGGACTCGGGTGGAGGGTTCGGCATGAGGCGAGGACCCGATGGATGCCGCTTGCGGCTTTAATTATTATTATTAGGGTCCTCGCCATACGAAGTATGGCAGGGCCCTATTGTTATTGTAATGTTTATTATTATTATTTTTGTCAGCACAACTCGGCCATTTTTGACCCCCTTAGGCCCCGTGAAAAGTTGCGAAACTTGGCACATACCTCAGTCCCGGCGAAAATAGCAATATTCTGGGGTCCGTGTGCACGCCAATGTAAAAATGCCTCGACGGCGCCCCCTAGAAACGCCAAAAATGGCCTCTAGAATGGGGTCAAAAAAATTTAGTTTGACGTAGGACGACGAAATTCGGTACACATGTCTATCACATGAAGACAAGTAAAAAAGTCATTGAAACGTCTGTTGTCATGGCAACGGGCTGTCCGCCATCTTGGCGTTTGCGGCCATTTTTTTGCCCGTTTTTTCAATTTGGGCGCATCGTATTTGAACGAACTAGTCTGAGGCGATTCATGCTATTGGCTCCACATTCGCCATGGAGCTTCGTGACAAGATGGGGACCAAAAGTTATTCAAATCTTTTTGATAGGCGAAAGCGTGTTACCGTGGCAACCCATGGAAAAAAGCGATCTCGCCATGAAACACGGTTCACTCATATATTCGCAGAAATACATCCGATCGGAACCAAAATTAAAATAATTCATGTTTGGTAGGTCTTTCACGCATTGTAATATGTATTGTGGGGGGGGCGCATTTTGGGGGGGGCCCCTAGGGGCCCGATAGTCTACTTTGACCTAGGGCTACGAAATTCGGTACACATGTATAAGTAACCAAGACGAGCAAAAAACTCTATTGACAACCTGTTACCATGGCAACGGGGTGTCCGCCATCTTGGCGTTTATGCCCTTTTTATCACTTTAAGCACATCGTATTTCAACGAACTAGTCTGAGGGGATTCAGGCTATTGGCTCCACATTCGCCATGGAGCTTCGTGACAAGATGGGGACCAAAAGTTATTCAAATCTTTCTGATAGGAGAAAGCGTGTTACCGTGGCAACCCATGGAAAAAAGCGTTCTCGCCATGAAACACGGTTTGCTTATATTTCTGCAGAAATACATCCGATCGGAACCAAAATTCCAATAATTCATATTTGGTAGGTCCTTAACGCGTTGTAATAGGTATTGTGGGGGGGGCACATTTTGGGGGCGGCCCCTAGGGGCCAGATCGTCTACTTTGAGCTAGGGCTACGAAATTCGGCACACATGTGTATCAGCCCGAGACAAGCATAAAACTCAATTAAGCACCTGTTACCATGGCACTGGAGTGTCCGCCATCTTGGAAAAAAGCCTTCTCGCCATGAAACACGTTTTGCTTATATCTTTGCACAAATTCATGCGATGTGCACCAAAACTTTAACTATTCATATTTGGTAGGTCCTTGACACATTACAGAATGTATTGTGGGGGGGGCAGTTTTTTGGGGGAGGCCCTCAGGGGCCCGATCGTCTACTTTCACCTATGGCTATGAAATTCGACACACATGTGTAACAACGCAAGGCGAGTAAAAAAAGTGCATTGACCACCTGTTACCATGGCAACGGGGTGTCCGCCATCTTGGAAAAAAACCTCGCCATGAAACACGGTTTGCTTATATCTTTGCACACATTCATACGATGTGCACCAAAACTGTAACTATTCATATTTGGTAGGTCCTTAACACATTATAGAATGTATTGTGGGGGGGACCCTTTTTGGGGGGGCCCCAAGGGGCCCGATCGTCTACTTTCATCTCGGGCTACGAAATTCGACACACATGTGTAACAATGCAAGGCGAGTAAAAAAGTGCATTGACCACCTGTTACCATGGCAACGGGGTGTCCGCCATCTTGGCGTTTACGCCCATTTAGCACTGTATGTGCATTGTTTTTGGACAAACTACTTTTGGATTCGTGCCTTTTACTTCACATCCACCCGGAAGCTTTGTGGCGAGTTCGGGTGGAGGGTTCGGCATGAGGCGAGGACCCGATGGATGCCGCTTGCGGCTTTAATTATTATTATTCTTCTCAGCACAACTCACTCAATTTTGACCCCCTTAGACCCCGTGAAAAGTTGCGAAACTTGGCACACACCTCAGTCCCGGCGAAAATAGCGATATTCTGGGGTCCGCGTGTACGCCAATGTAAAAATGCCTCGACGGCGCCCCCTAGAAACGCCAAAAATGGCCTCTAGAATGGGGAAAAAAATTTTTAGTTTGACGTAGGACGACGAAATTCGGTACACATGTCTATCACATGAAGACAAGTAAAAAAGTCATTGAAACGCCTGTTGTCATGGCAACGGGCTTTCCGCCATCTTGGCGTTTGCGGCCATATTTTGGCCCGTTTTTGTCAATTTGGGCGCATCGCATTTGAACGAACTAGTCTGAGGCGAATCATGCTATTGGCTCCACATTCGCCATGGAGCTTCGTGACAAGATGGGGAGCAAAAGTTATTCAAATCTTTTTGATAGGAGAAAGCGTGTTACCGTGGCAACCCATGGAAAAAAGCGTTCTCGCCATGAAACACGGTTCACTCATATCTTCGCAGAAATACGTCCGATCGGAACCAAAATTAAAATAATTCATGTTTGGTAGGTCCTTCACGCATTGTAATATGTATTGTGGGTGGGGCGCATTTTGGGGGGGGCCCCTAGGGGCCCGATCGTCTACTTTGACCTATGGCTACGAAATTCGGTACACATGTATAAGTAACCAAGACGAGCAAAAAACTCTATTGAGAACCTGTTACCATGGCAACGGGGTGTCCGCCATCTTGGCGTTTATGCCCTTTTAATCACTTTAAGCGCATCGTATTTGAACGAACTAGTCTGAGGGGATTCATGCTATTGGCTCCACATTCACCATGGAGCTTCCTGACAAGATGGGGACCAAAAGTTATTCAAATCTTTCTGATAGGAGAAAGCGTGTTACCGTGGCAACCCATGGAAAAACGCGTTCTCGCCATGAAACACGGTTTGCTTATATCTTCGCAGAAATGCATCCGATTGGAACCAGAATTCCAATAATTCATATTTGGTAGGTCCTTAATGCATTGTAATGTGTATTGTGGGGGGGGCACATTTTGGGGGGGCCCCTAGGGGCCCGATCATCTACTTTGAGCTAGGGCTACGAAATTCGGCACACATGTGTATCAACCCTAGACAAGCAAAAAACTATATTAAGCACCTGTTACCATGGCAACGGAGTGTCCGCCATCTTGGAAAAAATACTCCTCGCCATGAAACACGGTTCACTCATATCTTCGCAGAAATAGATCCCATGGGAACCAAAATTCCAATACTTCATATTTGGTAGGTCCTTAACGCATTGTAATATGTATTGTGGGGGGGGGGTACATTTTGGGGGGGCCCGTAGGGGCCCGATCGTCTACTTTGAGCTAGGGCTACGAAATTCGGCACACGTGTATCAACCCTAGACAAGCAAAAAACTCAATTAAGCACCTGTTACCATGGCAACGGAGTGTCCGCCATCTTGGCGTTTACGCCCATTTAGCACTGTATGTGCATTGTTTTTCAACAAACTAGTTTTGGATTCGTGCCTTTTACTTCACATCCACCCGGAAGCTTTGTGGAAAGTTCGGGTGGAGGGTTCGGCATGAGGCGAGGACCCGATGGATGCCGCTTGCGGCTTTAATTATTATTATTCTCGTTCTAAGCACAACTCACTCAATTTTGACCCCCTTAGACCACGTGAAAAGTTGCGAAACTTGGCACACACCTCACGTCCGGTGAAAATTTCGATAATTTGGCGTTTGTATGCACGCCAATGCAAAAATGCCTAGACAGCGCCCCCTAGAAACGCCAAAAATGGCATCTAGAATGGGGAAAAACATTTTTAGTTTGACGTAGGACGACGAAATTCGGTACACATGTCTACCACCTCAAGACAAGTAAAAAACTCATTGAAACGCCTGTTGTCATGGCAACGGGCTGTCCGCCATCTTGGCGTTTGCGGCCATTTTTTGGCCCGTTTTTGTCAATTTGGGCGCATCGCATTTGAACGAACTAGTCTGAGGCGATTCATGCTATTGGCTCCACATTCGCCATGGAGCTTCGTGACAAGATGGGGACCAAAAGTTATTCAAATCTTTTTGATAGGCGAAAGCGTGTTACCGTGGCAACCCATGGAAAAAAGCGATCTCGCCATGAAACACGGTTCACTCATATCTTCGCAGAAATACATCCGATCGGAACCAAAATTAAAATAATTCATGTTTGGTAGGTCCTTCACGCATTGTAATATGTATTGTGGGGGGGGGGGGGGCGCATTTTGGGGGGGGCCCCTAGGGGCCCGATAGTCTACTTTGACCTAGGGCTACGAAATTCGGCACACATGTGTATCAACCCAAGACAAGCAAAAAACTTCATTGTGCAGCCGTTACCATGGCAACAGGGTGTCCGCCATCTTGGAAAAAAACCTTATCGCCATGAAACACGGTTTGCTTATATCTTTGCACAAATTCATACGATGTGCACCAAAACTGTAACTATTCATATTTGGTAGGTCCTTAACACATTATAGAATGTATTGTGGGGGGACACTTTTTGGGGGGGCCCCTAGGGGCCCGATCGTCTACTTTCATCTCGGGCTACGAAATTCGGCACACATGTGTATCATCCCAAGACAAGCTAAAAAGTCAATGAAACACATGTTGCCATGGTAACGGGCTGTCCGCCATCTTGGCGTTTACACACATTCTTTTCTCAATATGTGAATTGTATTTCTCTATTAAAATGAACTGGCTGTGCGGGTCCTTCACATGTAGCATTAGGAGAACCAGGACTCGGGTGGAGGGTTCGGCATGAGGCGAGGACCCGATGGATGCCGCTTGCGGCTTTAATTATTATTATTCTCGTTCTAAGCACAACTCACTCAATTTTGACCCCCTTAGACCCCGTGAAAAGTTGCGAAACTTGGCACACACCTCAGTCCCGGCGAAAATAGCGATATTCTGGGGTCCGCGTGCACGCCAATGTAAAAATGCCTCGACGGCGCCCCCTAGAAACGCCAAAAATGGCCTCTAGAATGGGGAAAACAAATTTTAGTTTGACGTAGGACGACGAAATTCGGTACACATGTCTATCACATGAAGACAAGTAAAAAAGTCATTGAAACGCCTGTTGTCATGGCAACGGGCTTTCCGCCATCTTGGCGTTTGCGGCCATTTTTTTGCCCGTTTTTGTCAATTTGGGCGCATCGCATTTGAACGAACTAGTCTGAGGCGATTCATGCTATTGGCTCCACATTCGCCATGGAGCTTCGTGACAAGATGGGGACCAAAAGTTATTCAAATCTTTTTGATAGGCGAAAGCGTGTTACCGTGGCAACCCATGGAAAAAAGCGATCTCGCCATGAAACACGGTTCACTCATATCTTCGCAGAAATACATCCGATCGGAACCAAAATTAAAATAATTCATGTTTGGTAGGTCCTTCACGCATTGTAATATGTATTGTGGGGGGGGGCACATTTTGGGGGGGGGCCCTAGGGGCCCGATAGTCTACTTTGACCTAGGGCTACGAAATTCGATACACATGTATAAGTACCCAAGACGAGCAAAAAACTCTATTGACAACCTGTTACCATGGCAACGGGGTGTCCGCCATCTTGGCGTTTATGCCCTTTTTATCACTTTAAGCACATCGTATTTCAACGAACTAGTCTGAGGGGATTCAGGCTATTGGCTCCACATTCGCCATGGAGCTTCGTGACAAGATGGGGACCAAAAGTTATTCAAATCTTTCTGATAGGAGAAAGCGTGTTACCGTGGCAACCCATGGAAAAAAGCGTTCTCGCCATGAAACACGGTTTGCTTATATTTCTGCAGAAATACATCCGATCGGAACCAAAATTCCAATAATTCATATTTGGGAGGTCCTTAACGCGTTGTAATATGTATTGTGGGGGGGGGCACATTTTGGGGGCGGCCCCTAGGGGCCCGATCGTCTACTTTGAGCTAGGGCTACGAAATTCGGCACACATGTGTATCAGCCCGAGACAAGCATAAAACTCAATTAAGCACCTGTTACCATGGCACTGGAGTGTCCGCCATCTTGGAAAAAAGCCTTCTCGCCATGAAACACGGTTTGCTTATATCTTTGCACAAATTCATGCGATGTGCACCAAAACTTTAACTATTCATATTTGGTAGGTCCTTGACACATTACAGAATGTATTGTGGGGGGGGGCAGTTTTTTGGGGGGGGCCCTCAGGGGCCCGATCGTCTACTTTCACCTATGGCTATGAAATTCCACACACATGTGTAACAACGCAAGGCGAGTAAAAAAGTGCATTGACCACCTGTTACCATGGCAACGGGGTGTCCGCCATCTTGGCGTTTACGCCCATTTAGCACTGTATGTGCATTGTTTTTTGATAAACTAGTTTTGGATTCGTGCCTTTTACTTCACATCAACTCGGAAGCTTTGTGGTGAGTTCGGGTGGAGGGTTCGGCATGAGGCGAGGACCCGATGGATGCCGCTTGCGGCTTTAATTATTATTAGGGTCCGAGCCATACGAAGTATGGCAGGGCCCTATTGTTATTGTAATGTTTATTATTATTATTATTATTATTATTATTAGGGTCCGAGCCATACGAAGTATGGCAGGGCCCTATTGTTATTGTAATGTTTATTATTCTCCTCGTTCTCGTTCTAAGCACAACTCACTCAATTTTGACCCCCTTAGACCCCGTGAAAAGTTGCGAAACTTGGCACACACCTCACGTCCGCTGAAAATTTCGATAATTTGGCGTTTGTATGCACGCCAATGCAAAAATGCCTCGACAGCGCCCCCTAGAAACGCCAAACATGGCCTCTAGAATGGTGAAAAAATTTTTTAGTTTGATGTAGGACAACGAAATTCGGTACACATGTCTATCACATCAAGACAAGTAAAAAAGTCATTGAAACGCCTGTTGTCATGGCAACGGGCTGTCCGCCATCTTGGCGTTTGCGGCCATTTTTTTGCCCGTTTTTGTCAATTTGGGCGCATCGCATTTGAACGAACTAGTCTGAGGCGATTCATGCTATTGGCTCCACATTCGCCATGGAGCTTCGTGACGAGATGGGGACCAAAAGTTATTCAAATCTTTTTGATAGGCGAAAGCGTGTTACCGTGGCAACCCATGGAAAAAAGCGATCTCGCCATGAAACACGGTTCACTCATATCTTCGCAGAAATACATCCGATCGGAACCAAAATTAAAATAATTCATATTTGGTAGGTCCTTCACGCATTGTAATATGTATTGTGGGGGGGGCGCATTTTGGGGGGGCCCCTAGGGGCCCGATAGTCTACTTTGAGCTAGGGCTACGAAATTCCGTACACATGTATAAGTAACCAAGACGAGCAAAAAACTCTATTGAGAACCTGTTACCATGGCAACGGGGTGTCCGCCATCTTGGCGTTTATGCCCTTTTTATCACTTTAAGCGCATCATATTTGAACGAACTAGTCTGAGGGGATTCATGCTATTGGCTCCACATTCGCAATGGAGCTTCGTGACAAGATGGGGACAAAAAGTTATTCAAATCTTTCTGATAGGAGAAAGCGTGTTACCGTGGCAACCCATGGAAAAACGCGTTCTCGCCATGAAACACGGTTTGCTTATATCTCTGCCAAAATGCATCCGATCGGAACCAAAATTCCAATAATTCATATTTGGCAGGTCCTTAACGCATTGTAATATGTATTGTGGGGGGGGCACATTTTGGGGGTGGCCCCTAGGGGCCCGATCGTCTACTTTGAGCTAGGGCTACGAAATTCGGCACACATGTGTATCAACCCAAGACAAGCAAAAAACTTCATTGTGCAGCTGTTACCATGGCAACGGGGTATCCGCCATCTTGGAAAAAAAACCTTCTCGCCATGAAACACGGTTTGCTTATATCTTTGCACAAATTCATACGATGTGCACCAAAACTGTAACTATTCAGATTTGGTAGGTCCTTAACACATTATAGAATGTATTGTGGGGGGGACACTTTTTGGGGGGGCCCCTAGGGGCCCGATCGTCTACTTTCATCTCGGGCTACGAAATTCGGCACACATGTGTATCATCCCAAGACAAGCTAAAAAGTCAATGAAACACATGTTGCCATGGTAACGGGCTGTCCGCCATTTTGGCGTTTACACACATTCTTTTCTCAATATGTGAATTGTATTTCTCTATTAAAATGAACTGGCTGTGCGGGTCCTTCACATTTAGCATTAGGAGAACCAGGACTCGGGTGGAGGGTTCGGCATGAGGCGAGGACCCGATGGATGCCGCTTGCGGCTTTAATTATTATTATTCTCCTCGTTCTCAGCACAACTCGGCCATTTTTGACCCCCTTAGACCCCGTGAAAAGTTGCGAAACTTGGCACACACCTCAGTCCCGGCGAAAATAGCGATATTCTGGGGTCCGCGTGCACGCCAATGTGAAAATGCCTCGACGGCGCCCCCTAGAAACGCCAAAAATGGCCTCTAGAATGGGGTCAAAGAAATTTAGTTTGACATAGGACGACGAAATTCGGTACACATGTCTATCACATCCAGACAAGTAAAAAAGTCATTGAAACGTCTGTTGTCATGGCAACGGGCTTTCCGCCATCTTGGCGTTTGCGGCCATTTTTTGGCCCGTTTTTGTCAATTTGGGCGCATCGCATTTGAACGAACTAGTCTGAGGCGATTCATGCTATTGGCTCCACATTCGCCATGGAGCTTCGTGACAAGATGGGGACCAAAAGTTATTCAAATCTTTCTGATAGGAGAAAGCGTGTTACCGTGGCAACCCATGTAAAACTGCGTTCTCGCCATGAAACACGGTTTGCTTATATCTCTGCAGAAATACATCCGATCGGAACCAAAATTAAAATAATTCATATTTGGTAGGTCCTTCACGCATTGTAATATGTATTGTGGGGGGAGTGCATTTTGGGGGGGGGCCCTAGGGGCCCGATCGTCTACTTTGAGCTAGAGCTGCGAAATTCGGCACACATGTGTATAAACCCTAGACAAGCGTAAAACTCAATTAAGCACCTGTTACCATGGCAACGGTGTGTCCGCCATCTTGAAAAAAATACTCCTCGCCATGAAACACGGTTCACTCATTTCTTCGCAGAAATACATCCGATTGGAACCTAAATTCCAATAATTCTTATTTGGTAGGTCCTTAACGCATTGTAATATGTATTGTGGGGGTGGGGGCACATTTTGGGGGGGCCCCTAGGGGCCCGATCGTCTACTTTGACCTAGGGCTACGAAATTCGGCACACATGTGTAGCACCCCACGACGAGCAAAAAACTCAATTGACCACCTGTTACCATGGCAACGGGGTGTCCGCCATCTTGGCGTTCATGCCCTTTTAATCCCTTTAAGCGCATCGTATTTGAACGAACTAGTCTGAGGGGATTTATGCGATTGGCTCCATACTCAGCAGGAGCTTCGTGACAAGATGGGGAGCAAAAGTTAGTGAAATCTTTCCAGTAGGACAAAGCATGTTACCGTGGCAACCCACGGAAAAATGCGTTCTCGCCATGAAACACGGTTCACTCATATCTTCGCAGAAATACATCAGATCGGAATCAAAATTAAATAATTCATATTTGGTAGGTCCTTAACGCATTGTAATATGTATTGTGGGGGGAGCACATTTTGTGGGGGGCCCCTAGGGGCCCCTATCATCTACTTTGACCTAGGGCTATGAAATTTGGTACACATGTATAAGTAACCAAGACGAGCAAAAAAAGTCAATTAAGAACCTGTTACCATGGCAACGGGGTGTCCGCCATCTTGGCGTTTGTGCCCTTTTGATCACTTTAAGTGCATCATATTTGAACAAACTAGTCTGAGGGGATTCATGCGATTGACTCCATGCTCAGCAAGGAGCTTCGTTACAAGATGGGGAACAAAAGTTAGTGAAATCTTTCCAACAGGACAGAACGTGTCACTGTGGCAACCCATGGAAAAATGTGTTCTCGCCATGAAAGACAAACCGTCTTTCATGGCTTATATCTCTGCAAAAATGCATGCGATCTGCACCAAAAATGTAAACTTTCATATTTGGTAGGTCCTTAACACATTGGAACATGCATTGTGGAGGGGGGGTGGTCCCCGAGGGTCCGGAACAACTACTTTGACAGAGGGCTACGAAATTTGGCACACATGTATTAACCCAAGACAAGCAAAAAAAAAACTCAATTAAGCACCTGTTACCAGTACAACGGGTTGTCCGCCATCTTACCATTTATGCACTTTTTATCACTTGAAGCGCATTGTATTTGAACGAAGTAGTCTGAGGAGCTTCATGCAACTCGTGTCTACTTTTACATAGGAAATTCAAATTCCGCACAGATAATAACCCACATGGAGTATAAAAGTCCATTACGCACCTGTTGGAATGGCAACAGGGTGTCCGCCATCCTGCCGTTTTAAAGCTTTTTTTTTTCCCCACTTATTGCACACTGTACCTAAACAATTTTGTGGGAATTTATGCGACTGACTCCAAATTTGGAAGTAAGCTTAGTGACAAGATCAAAAGTTGTTCTAATCTTTCTAATAGGAGAAACGGTTACCATGGCAACCAATGAAACAAAGCCTTCTCTCCATGCAAAACAGTTTACTCACATCTCTGCAGAAATACATGTGATCTGCACCAATATTTACAGCATTTATATTTGTTAGGCCCATGACACATTACACTATGCACTGTGGGGGCTGCTTATAGGGGGGGTCATGTGGGTCCCCAAATCTCCACTTTGATGGGGGAAAATGAAATTTGCCACACGTATAACACAAGAACAGCAAAAGTAGTCCATAAAGTCCATTACCATGGCAACAGATTGTCTGCCATCTTGGATTTCGTGTCCATTTGTTTACTGAATGCATATTGTATTTAAAGAAACTAGTCTGATTGGGATTCCTGCAGATGACAGCAGGGAGCTTTGTCACACGATGGGGATCAAAAGTTGTTCCAATCTTTCCAATAGGAGTGGCAACCCACAGAAAAACAGTCCTCTCTCATAAAGCAAAATTCACCCATATATACACTAAAATTGGCAGCATTTATTTTCCTTTTTGCTTCCAACCACATTATACTCTGCCTAAATAGGCACGATATGGTCGGCGGGGGGGCCAGTGATAACCAAAATGCCAGTATGTAATCAAAAAGGTTAGCTGGCTACAACACAACCATTATTACTTAGCAGATCATGTTAGCAAGTATATCACCATGTTGTATTTTTGATGTCTTCTGAATTTCTTCCATTTTGTTTTATAAAGTCTTTTAGCATAAAACATGCATTTTGTGAATACAAAATAATTTTACATAAATTCATGGAAAATGCTTTGCAGCAATAAATAACATGACCTCCTTTGTCAGCTGTACATTCTTCCTTGGGGTTCACAGTGCTCCTGCACCTACCTTTATTTCTGCACACTTCACACTCACCATGACTCTCTGATAAAATGCTGTGTATTTCAAGTTTTTACAATTGAGTGCAAATGCTCAGAAAACAACTGTGTGCCCTAACCAATGACAAATATTTTCAATGACTAAATATTTACTTCAGACTTTTGTTAGAAAATAAATAGCAAAAAATTGGTTTATTATAATCCGTTTTGACCATAACATTCATGTGTTTATAGTAAACCAGTTCACCAATTACAACAGATACATCATATCTATACAATATTTTTTTCTCATTTGCATTATTTTTTTGTACCATGACCGACAAAAACTCCAAAGACATGCTGTATAACTTAAAAAGGAATTTATTCATATGGCAACAAATTAGAACTCAAGTTCATTAAAAAATGCTATGTATAGACTATTATCTAAACTCCACTGTTGCTACAATTCTACAGTTTATTTTTACCACTATACACAGGATATGTAATGGGTTAAAAAAATAAGAAAGGGAAAAATTAGGGAAAATAATACAAAAGACTGTCTTCCAATTCATCTTGGTGAACACCTTCTTGCCAACTGCTACAAGCCAAAGTCTCCTAGGGAAATGACAAAACAAATGTATGAGTGTGTGCATATGTAAATGTACATATGCCCCGCACGCATACACACACACATGCATATTGCAAGCATCAATCACATGAAAAGATACATAATTGCATCAGGCAATGTTTTATTCTAGACATCACTTCTCTACTCAATATAGTAACACTATAAAATACAGTTTTGGATTACTATAACACAAGCGATACTAATGCTACAGACTGGTCAAGGTCTAACAAGGATACAGCGACTGTGCCTCTGTAATAACCGTAAATACACAGTGCAACTATTAAATATGAAGCCTCAGGTTACAGCTTTTTTCATGCTCTTCACAGGCCTAATGAGGATCAGGACCACCAACAGAGCTCAGTGTAACTTTGTTCATCATTGGCTTCTGTTAGCTAAAGATAAACTACTAATATAAACCAGATATAAAAACACTCAAGAATATTTTTTTTAAACCAAGACTTACTGAAGTGTGTCACGAGTCTAATTGTGTGAAAAAGTAACTGTATAGGATAATGAATACTTACATTTACTTGTGTACCTACCTTGGCTGCAGTTACCTGTTCACTTAATTATCTCTGTAATTACACTTAAACACAACAGTTACATACAACTAAAATGATCCAATTTAATAAAACCAATAGAAAAAGAGGCATGATCCTAAACAACATCCAACAACCTAACCACACAGCGCAACAAAGCCTGTATCGACAACTTTGCAACTTGGATCACTACACTACACTAACACTAACAAATTAAAAACCATTTATTTCTATTCAACCACCAACAAATCTAACTATTTTAACACTTTCACTACTTCCTAGACAGGGAGCACAGAATACCTTGGAACATGGACTAACAGTTGTACACAATGTAATGGTTACCAAGAGAGGACTAAATTAACTTATTACGCGCAAATGATTTCAAACAGGGAACTCAGGTGAAGAGCAGCACAGCAACTACATGT
Source organism: Telmatherina bonti (assembly GCF_933228915.1). Lineage (NCBI taxonomy): Eukaryota > Metazoa > Chordata > Actinopteri > Atheriniformes > Telmatherinidae > Telmatherina > Telmatherina bonti. The sequence continues at coordinate 40,501,275 of NC_136613.1, forward strand.
TAAATATATTGACAGTGGAGAAAACATTTCTTAAGTTAAAAGCATGTGGGCTGCCTTACTTAAAGGAACATATGATGCCCTCATGATCACTAAAATATGTAGGCACCACTACCGCTTCTACTCTATAATTACTATTTTTAACATAAACATGGTCAATTAAGGTGCCTTTCTCTGTTGTGGCTGACGAAACATGTTGTTCATATCCTCTGTCTTTCATTTTCTGACAAATTGTTGAGGACTTCAAAATGTCCTCATTGAAATCACCAAAAACAACTATTGTTCCACTATGTGACTAATACATTTAGCAATGCTTCAAAATGTCTGAAAAAGAGAGACACAGGATATGAGGGTGGCCTGTAAATGACTGCTATTAAAATGTTGTATGTGGCACATTTTACAGCTAAACACTCTACATTTAAACCTGCTACTGTGACACTTTCAAATTCTACATTACTGTCACAGTACATACCAACGCCACCACGCTGTTGGCCTTTAAGTGAAGTTAACACTGGATTAATGTTTGTGTAGGCTAAACTACGTGGAGCATTACTCAATCTATATCCAGTGATTTCTACAGAATCTAAGCTAACATCAGCAGGTATCCATGTCTCTGTCACAGCAATACAGTTAGGCTGCAAATGCTGCGCACAGTGGGCCAAATCTGAAACATGGCGATTTAAACTCTGAACATTCATTAAAAATACTCTAAAACCATCATTTTCTACTGTGTGGCTTTCAGTTATAAATGGTGGCATATTATTGATGGCCTCTTTAATGCTGTCATTACAATAAACAACTTTTTCTTTAAACTTCTGAATAATCAAACCAGACAAGCTTCTAACTCTACTTAATGCCACATATGCCTGTCCTGGTGCAAAGATCTTAGCTAAAGAGACGACAGCACTATCTACTGTAAGGCCCTGTACTTTGTGTACAGTACAGGCCCAGGCTAACTTTAATGGAAACTGTCGTCTCATGCCTTTTTTATTGGCTCTCTCTTCCTGAGGTTCAATTGGTACTGAACCTACTAACTCTGCTGATGGGTAAGTGGTTTGTTTCTTCGTCTTGATGCCTATCTTCTCATCATCAAATTTAACATAAACTCTGAGAGGAAACTCATTTTTAACAGGCTGTTCAATGTGAATCACTGTGCCACATACACCATTCACTAAACCATCATTTACATCAATGTTCTGAGACAACATGACTCGAGCATTTTTACCCAAATACAACTCCCTTGGTAAACTAGTTTTCTTGGCCCTAACATGATGATCTGACTTTAATTCTAATTTACCAGTTTTTTTATTGTAACCAAAGTCCTGAGCAGTTATAATTATGTAGTCAGGACATATGCTTGTTAACTGTTTCTCATTATATTCATCAACCTGGGAATTTGTAGCAAAAATGTGTAAGGCTGTGCTCTCTTCACCTGTTTCACACTTTTTCAAGATGTTTATATCGCGTGCTAACATCTGTGTGCCTTTTTTATGCGTTCGCATCCTATTTAATAATTGCGCAAACTCTTCATCTTGTTGCCGAACGACTGTTGTCAACTCGACGAGCTGAAATAAACTAGACCACAAGTTCATATTTACATCCTGCACATACAACGCTTTCCCCTTTACCGGGGGCAACTGATAAAAATCTCCGACCGCGATAATGCTGACGTTACCGAAAGGGTTATAGTCACCAGTTTGTTTGATTTGTCTTAATCTGCCATGGATATAAGCCAATAGATTATGATTGACCATGGAGATTTCATCAATTATGACTATCTGCAAATCAGCATATTTAACACGCAAAGAGTTCAGCTTTTCCTCACTCAAAGGTGTGTAAGGAAGGCTGACGTCTTTGCCAATGCCAAATGTACTGTGGATAGTCGCTGCATTTAAATTATAAGCAGCTATTCCTGTAGGAGCCGTTAATAAAACACAAATATTATCTGGCTTCTGACAACTTGGTGACAATAACCTCGTAGCCTCATACTGAATCGCTCTAACTAGGTAGCTCTTTCCGACTCCAGCTCCTCCAGATATAAACACGTGGAGGGGTTCTGGGTTTCTACCATTTACTTTGTCTAAACACCAGTTGCGGATTTTATAAAAGACCGAGAGCTGCTTCTCATTCAGAGATCTAATTAATTCTAGGCCCTCACTTCTACTCATTAGGTTATTAGTTTTTTCTAACTGACACGCCTGATCGTTCCTAAGAGATAAATCTGGAATGTTGTCGATGGGCTCCTTACCTACTTCTACATCTTCCTCTGGTGCCTGTTCTTTTTCTCTAATTTCTTCTTTACATTCTAAACGCTCTACTTCCTGTTCAGGACACAGATTTGCCCAAGCATCTACTGGGCCTTCCTCATTTTCAAGCTTATTCTGCAATTCTTCTAATTCGTCTGAATCTTCTACCTCGAATTTGTTCCTATTCTCATCGACGACAGATTTAACTGTGTGTTCTGATCCATCACTAAAGATCACGGAACCATTTTCATAAAACTGTTCGAACGTCGCGCAGTCAGCAGCTTTTAGATCGTCGTCTACGCGGTACGGAAGAAACAACTGTAACTGACTTTTGTAATATAATTCGGGGGTTTTAGTTTTTGAAAAGCGCGCATAACGAACTACAGCGGGTTTTGTTCGTGTTCGTTTTAGAATAAACCCTAACCCCCTTTGCAACTGTATCGCATCCTTTGACTTTTCGTTTCCTCTCATAACACGATATTCAGACATGAACGTCGCAATGCACATATCATTAAAAGTGCTATTATTAGGCCTGCTTTTATAACGATCTACGACACTAACCATCCACACGTCGTCTCCAGATAGTCCACTTTCTTGGATTAAACTAATCGGTTTGCTCATTTTAACTATTTTGTCCCCTGTTGGTATAAACTCTACTTTACGTGAATTCTCCTTTAAATGCATTCCCGTTAATCTATAAACTGCCTCTTGAGCAGACACGTCACGACTGTTGAGATAAACGCTGCCAATTGTTTTCAGTGCATGTTGAGCATTCACGTTTCCATCTTTTGTCGCTTCTTTATGCGCTTTACTAAGTAACAGTCCTACCTCTTTTTCTGATTTACTGATGTATGAAATAATGTAAACTATAACGGCGTACGCATCGGTTACATATTGAATATCTAAATTTGCATTCCAGCATTTTAAAAGAGACTTGTTATATGGATTTATCCATGCCTCTTTAATGTCTCTTTTATAAATAATTTTGGTTTTGCACATATTCAGTCGCTTGTAACAAATCTCAAATATTTGCTGATTAATATTTAGATGCTGGAACAACTCATCTAGACTAAAAGTCTCCTCTTTTACCGCTTTTTTCACTGCCTCCAGAGTTTTTAATGCCAAATCCTTATCTACCTTAAGCAGGTTATAATAGTACTCATTACCACATGTGCACCTTTTTACTTCATATTTTTTATCCGAATCAGAATCTGAATCACTCATTTTCTTTTCTTTTCGTTTCTTGCATTTATCACACTCATTTGGATTCAAATTAACATTAACAACAAATGTCCTACCTGACACTGGTCTGGGGAAATTAAAGCGACATTCAGTGCCAGCTTTTTTACAACTTTTTGAGTGTCTCTTTGAATGTTGCTGCACAGATGTGACCTTCTCCAATAATGTCTCATCCTGTGCTGGTAGCTCACATGTTACATACTTATCAATAAAAGCTACCACTTCTTCATCTGTGTTTGTATCTATTTTAGGTGCATTTTCTATCCAGAAAAGACAGTGCACATGAGGACTCCCACGGCATTGAAACTCTACCCGGTAAAAGTAATCAATGATTTTTCCTATTGGATTTGAAGGAGACATAAGGACCTCCTTCAGAAAACAATGCCAGCGGAAATCAAACATTCTGGCGGCAGTGACAGGATTACGTCGCAACAGATCACATCTATCAGTCCACTCCAAGTCTTCTAATGTTTGTGTTCGACCTTCCTGTTTTAAAATAGTTTTAAGAAGGTTTTGCCATCTCAGATCCGCGGAAGAGAATGAACAAAACCACGTTGGAATCCCAAGTTGCCGAACACAGGCCATCAGGTCTTTCTGTACTCCCTGCCAAAAGGCTGGAGTCCCTCTAATAGGCTTAAGAAACCGGAAACCATCATCCACCTCTAACAACTGCTTCAGGGACTCCTCATTTTCTACATTCACCTCACCTCCTTTTCCTTTTCTTAATGCTATGCTAACCTTAGAAACAACCTGCTCTACTTCAGACATGTACTGAGCAAAGAAAATATACTCAATGTTCTGCGCAAACCTTCTATCAGCATGTAGAATTCTGTTGTTAAAGTAACGCGACAATGTCACATCATAAGCACGCCTTTCATGATACATATTACGACCACTAGGAAACAACACCGGGAAACACTTTGCTTCATTTTCATGATCCGACAACAACTTAACTGGGTTATTGCCCTCAGCTGGTGCAACATTAACTATACTGTCAAAATACTAGAACTTCCTGACCAATATCTACCGGCATCAGACACGTGTCTGAAAACATGCAATGTTGCTGCCGATCATGCAGCATCTCCTCATTGTCAGCATCATCCGCAGCACTCTCAACTACTTCCTTTTTTTCCTTTTCTTCATCCTCAAGATGGTCTAAGCTACACAACTCATTAACCCATTCCTCATTAAAATCTATGTCTTTATAAAACTTATTTGATTGCTTTAAAACCCGTAAAGCTTGCCGAATGTGCATCGTATCTACAAACTCGTACTCATAATGGCCTTTATAGGTTAACTTGCGTTTTAATTTTACTGCCAATAAAGAGCCCTCCATATTTGAGCGGGGCAACATGTTAGATGTCTGAACTACGTTTGATGGAACGCAGGTTACTGGTCCATGAACTCCATTTTGACCGCCTTTGGGCAATGCGAGCATTTTCATGAAGGGAATATTTAAAGCAATCAAATGTTGTTCTAACCTATTTAAACAAGCTAATTCTGGGGGAACTGGATCTACTGCCAAATTATTTGTTACACTTTCAGCAGGCATTTTGCCATTTGAAATTTTATGATGACAAGTGTAACAAATCCAAAGATGTCCTCTACTTGAAGTCAGTATCTGACAGGGCTGAACACAATCCTCACTACATTCATGTAAATAGTCAGTTCTAATACACCTATCTGCTAAAGAAGCTATTATCTCAGTCTTGTTATAGGCAGCCTTCCTACAACTCAACACCTGATGGGGAAACAGCAGCCTGAAACAGACACAACAGACATACTCAGGACCATGTTCAACTTTATTTAAAAACCTCTCTGTGAAGAACTCAATATTCTGTGTTTTATCTTTGTCTTTTATTTCTTGCCTCTTTAATTTCACTACTCTTTTAACCATTTCTCTGTGACGCGCATCCTTTGCATATTTTATTTTGCTCTGGTCCTTCACGATTTGTCGGTGACGCGCATCCTTTGCATATTTTATTTTGCTTTTTTCTTTCACGTTTTGCCGATGATGCGCATCCTGAGCATCTTTTCTTTTCTTTTGGTCTTTCACGTTTTGTCGGTAACGCGCATTAACGCATATTTTATTTTGTGTTGGGCCTTCACATTTTGTCGGTGACGCGCATCCAGTGTATATTTTTTTTCTGCTGGTCCTTCACGTTTTGTCGGTGACGCGCATCTTCTGCATATTTTATTTTGTGTTGGCCCTTCACGTTTTCCCGGTGACACGCATCAACTGCATATTTTATTTTATTTATATCCTTAATTTGAGTTTTTCTCATTACGTTTCGATATTTTGACATATAGTTCTTTTTGGAAGTGGATATATCACGTTCAGGTGAAACATCTCTACTTAAACCTTTGCCTGACAATCTAGTACGATACGCTTCTGAACAATCTACTTTACAGTACTCATAACAACTTTCTAGTTCAGGTTCTTTAACACAAACTACAGTCTCATAATGATTACCCAGGCAGTTTTCCAAATAAATGGATTTTTCTGACACACTGCTACTGCATCCATACTTTAACCAACGACCATCTAATAAGGTGAAGACATTAATACCCAATAAATCTGCTGTCGCTTGGATTTCTAATTCTGTGGCCCAGGTGCTAACATATTTCATTTTTGATTTGTCTATGTAATCTGCCACAGAGGAATAACCTTCTCTTAGACTAGTTCTATATTGGTAGTCATTTTTTATTAAATGTTTCACAACCGCTCTCCTAATTTTGATGTGATGCTTTTGTGTGCCACTCACTGCCTGAGAAACGGCCCTAAAGTAGCAGCTACCGTCAGCAACTATGTCTCTATTTTGGCACGGAACGCCTAACACGCCGACACGACTAGACGCAGCACTATTTACACTTTCAAACTCTATTTTTAATTTGGTACACAAGCTTTGGCAAGTACTTTCACAGAGAGGGTTAAACATAAGCTGTCCATGTTCTTCACTGACTAGCTCCACATCTGAACTAACTTGCTGACTTAAGAAAACCTGTTCCTCAACATCAAACTCTTCATCTGAAACATGATGACGTTTCTTTGCCACATGTTCAGATGGGCTGGAAAGGTCTGTTTCATCCCAATCTGCTGACACCTGACGTTTTACACCTCGCTTGTCATCATCAGAATCACAACCAAATATGCTACTCGGCACATCGTCAACACACTCCCTGCTAACATCAACACCATTGATCTCAAAAGGCTTGCTACGACCACCTAACATCACTGCCAAATGACTGAAGTGATCAAACACTTCCCTAATGGAACCAAAGTACAAAACAACACTGGTACCATTGACGTCCAACAGGCCAGTAGCACTACGGGAATGAGAGTCTACCACAGCATACCTACCACCAGCAGAAATGACAGCACATGTATTTGAACACAAGGTCAAAAGACATGTCTGGTACTGAGATAGCATCCTTTCCAGCCCATTTTCTAAAGTCACATATGCTCCACACTCGATAAACTCTCCCTCAGTCACAGTGACATCCCCACTCAGAGTATCGGGGAACTCAAACTTAAAGTTCTGCCAGTACAAAACCCTCTGTCTCGGCAACTCTGGGACCATCAAAAAGTTTTCTCCTGAAGGGATTATACCACGGTCCTTTAGATCAGAATAGAGGTCATCTCCTAACCACAGAGCTAAATCTAAATCTTGTGTCTTCCAATTCATCACACTAGACACCATATGTCTGGCTAAACTGACCAAAGCTATCGCCATGCACTGAACTCCTGGATTCCTAAACTGACCGTGCCCCTGGTGAAATGAACCCCGAACAACATCAGCATTAGCCATACTCACCTCACTTACCTCCACAGTAGCTTCCTCATCTTCATCAGTAGAAGACAACACACCCTGGCTCTGTGATGTCTCAACCTAAGCAAGGAAATCAACAAGTAATGGGCTCAAAACACTGTCATGTGTAATAATAAAATATTTGATGCGAGTCTTTAAGAATAATATTCCTTACCGTCTTCACCTCCACAGTGGTCTCGGACTCCGACGACGACCCTCGGCTGGATGAAGTGTCGGTCTAAAGAGAAACCAAAACAAGTGTATTTTACTATACATATACCCAAAATATAAATAAATAAAATACATGACAAATGTTTTTTTTTTTCCCCCACTTACAATACATATATATGAACATATACACATATTTAAAATAAAAAAAAAACCTTAAACAAAATAACATTTCTTACCTTCTTCGACTCCACAGTAGCCTTGGAGTCAGACGACATCCCTCGGCTGGATGTCGTCTCGGTCTGGGGAAAAAAAAAACAAAAAAACAAAACAAAACAAAACTTTATTTTACTACATAATCACAGGAAAAAGATTCAATACAAAAATTTTCATTGCCAAATCTCCTTACCCTTCGCTTGTCCGGGCGAGTCCTCTTGGACTGGTGTTTCACGCGCCGCCTCTGTCCAAAACACAAACAGATTTGCACACTGTGAATTTGATATGGACACTGAACACATTCAGCATTATAGAAGTCTATCGTTAATCAATGACTCTTTCAGAACAAAACATTTTATGACAACCCATAAACATGTTTGTCTTTATGCACTTTACCTTTGGTGGTGAAACACCAGCGAAGACAGCAGGAGATGTCAGATTCGATGGTGAAACCTTCTCCATCTCCTCCAACATCTCACTGCTGAACAGCACAGGATTCAGGGGGATGCCAGCAAGCTAGAAATACAAAAACAGAAACACAAGCAGTGACTTTTACTGCTTTTCCAATTGGAGCAAACCTTTCTTCAAACGTCTTTCTGTACAATTATCACACTGACCTCCCGCTGAACTGCACTGCATTCTCCAGAGGACTGAAAAAAAGGAAAAAAAGAAAAAAAAAGAAAATTAAAAAATAAACAGGGATAATTTTTGTCTGTGGAACTGTGACAACAATAAAAACCTTAGAGCTGTGACATTTCCTGCCATATTATTATTACCTTGCCACCCGGACGAACAGCAATCCACTCCTCGGGGCCTGGACTCCGACGGACACGCACCTCTCCCTTCACAACCACACGGGGAGTGAAGCGAGGAGGTGGTGACGGACGACACACCGGGGGGGCTGGTGGCACGGTCTCCAGTTGCTTCAATAAAAAATGAAGACATAATAATTATAAACAATATAGCTTTTTACATACTTAGTCAGCAGCCAAAATCACATCCAGGTGAATGTTTGCAAGATAAAAAGTGTTTTAAATGAAAAAGGGCAAACCAGGTAAGCGACGTCGAACAGCAACTCTGCAAAGCGCACCATCCCGACGTCATCACTCAGGTGCACCTAGTACAACGACATGAATGAAATGTTAAGTTTCTCCACAACATCTCTCACTAAATACACACAGCTCTATTCAAACAGTTTGTCATCTCTGGATCAGAAGGTCCTGGATTCCATCCCAGCCACTGACTTGAGCATGAGTGCATCAAACTTCATCAAGACCGTCACGACTCCACATGCTGAGGCACCGCCGGGGGAAGTAATCCACGAGGTGGTAGTACTTCACAGCTTTCAAAGAAAAACACATAGCACAGCTCTTTATGCTTGCAAAACAACACAATTACATACATCTATATACCACGATGCAGAAGATAAAATACAATCACGACACATGTCTGATGTCTTCTTTGATAAACATGCAACAGCACAAGTACATATTTTAACGTACCCATGCGGGTTGCCACGCGGTGAAACTCCTGACGGTAGAGCTCTTGCAGGGATTCCTCGACAGTCAGCCTCGGGGGAAAGTCCAGCACACACACCTGTAGAGAAACAACTCATCAACATCTCTCGTTTTCTGATCTTTTCTTGAACAGTCAGAAGGCTATCAATTTACACATTTTTCTGTCAACTTTTATCGGATGAAATTCTGTTCACACTACTGAGTTTAAACATAATGCAAAAACACTTTAAGTCATTTTGGAAAACGGACTTCTGAAAGACTGCTCTTACATATGCAGTATCAAAACATTACAAACAAAAATATGCATTTTACATAAGTGTTTGAGCTGTATTCAGAGAAAACAGCTTTTACATGTAAAATACAAGTGAGAAGCCTGCCACATGCCTGCCACAAAGACTGTAATTTCAGGGTGTGCTTACCTTAGGCCAGCGACTGCAGACGGCGGCCAGGTACCTCTCAAAGTCTGCAGCCACGTGACCGATGGTGTGCTTGGAAGTCAAGTCATTGCTCGGAGCTAAAACGCACACCAAGTCGGGTGTCAGAGGGACTACTGCGTTAATCACCTCTGTCCTCAACTCTCGGGCGCCAGCTCCGGGCGTTGACATGAACCCCCACGCCAGACGCTCCCCGTCGACCTGCACGATGCCATCTAAAATAAAATTAAAGAAGGTTTCTACTGTAATTGTTTTTATCTGTAAAACATTTTTATAAAACACATCAATACAGCACAAATGAATACTTTATTGAACATACAAAATAGTTATGTAAATACCTGCAAGGCTTCGAAGATGGGAGTCACCAATGGCTAAGACCACCTGAATGAGAAGATTTTTGTATTTATTTCAACATGTACTGTTCACTTGGGTAACTATTATGTTAGTCTATTTCAAACACAACATTACCTTCTTGCCGTGGGACTCCTGCGGGAGGACCAGTTTGTGCTGCCGCCCGGTGAACACCGACGTCTCCCACTTCTCCACCTGATGTCGGTGCCCAGTTCCGTGCGCTACAGACATACAGAGAAAATAGATCAATAACAGAATAACAACTAACTAAAAATACATAAAATGCTTGGATAAGAACTTTATTAGGCAGGCAATTGTTGTGCAGGGGTAGCCATACAGTAAAAACTATTAAAATATACAAAGATAAAAAATATATGAATATAAAGTATAAAAATATATGAAATATGAATACAGGCAGATAAGGTGCGAATAAGAGATACATACGCGCACAGTGGACCTCGGGAGGCTGAGGAGAGGCCTCGATCGTCAGTCTGTTGGCTGCCCTCCTCATGGCTGCCTGGCATCTCCGGAAGTTCTTCTTTCTCGGCATCTCTGCAAAAAAAAAAAAAAAAAAAAAGAAACCACAACACACACTCACTCGCACACACACAAACACCCCCAACAGAGAGACAGGCGCTCACACAAACAGTCTTACACAAAAGCTGTATAAAAAGAGAAAATAGGTTAGACAAAATACAGAAAAATAAGCATAAAGAAAACAACAGAATGATACTGGTATAACACAAACATTTGCAAGCCATCATCAATTGCAATGAAGACAACATATTTCTGCTTCTACCAAATAAAACTCCACAAGACTAAACAGAAGGTAAATCACACACAATTATGGAAGAGTGACACATTCATAATTAATTTTTATTGCCTCTATGTCATGTGTTGGATAACATGCAGTCATCCAACCATTAACTTGTGTGTTCCACCCTCAGATTTAAGTGTAACTACTATCAGGCAAAAATATTTTACTAGAAAATTTAGGTTTAAAAGTTGATTTGAACATGATGATAAATCTAAAAACAAAACAAAAACAGAAATAAAACATGAAAAAATGTTCAAAAGGAGTGGGTAGAAGCATAAGCTTATAATGAAACCTGTCCCAGTCATAAAGAAATGTAACAAAAACAGCAGTAGCAGAAACACAACAGCAGCAACCATCCATCAGTGATACCTGTACAATGATATCCTCACTATCTCATAATCTATAAGAATACAAGAATCAACTACAGTGATGAAGAAACAACAACTGGTCAAGCCAGCCTACACTTTATTTTAAGTGCGCGTTCACTTTCAACTTTATGGTAAAGCCAACTTCTACCAACGATTACTTCCGGATTTCAAAATAAAGCATCTCTTTTATTTCTTATTTAATCCTTGTTTTGTTTTTTTTTTTGTTTTTTAACAGAGCAATAGCACACAGTTTTGTTAAAGTGATATGATAATAATTATAAAAACTAAATAAAAAATTTGTTGCTCAACACGTGAAAAGTGCAATAAAATGAATATATTCAATAGTTTGTCCACCAAACCTGTACAGTTGGACTTAGTACCTCATATACTACTTGCATAAACACTATGACTTACTTTTCCTGTAATCAGTTAATAAAATCTCATACATAATCAGACCTTTTTGGATGATTTTCAAATGTAATAAATTAATTTCTTCAATAGTAACTTTTTCAATAGTTAGTCCACCAAACCCATATGGTTGGACTCAGTACCCTATGTACTGCTTGCACAAAAACAATGAAGTATTTTTACTTTTCCTGTAATCTATTGATTAAATGTCTTACACATAATTGATTGACCTTTTGGGATGATTTTGAAGTGTAATAAAATTAATTTCTTCAATAGTTAGTCTACCAAACTGTACAGTTCTAAATACCTCATTTGCTTCTTGTACAGAAACTATGCAATACTTTTACTGTGTGCTTTTCCTGTAATCAATTCATAAAATCCCATACACGTGAATAATCAAAGACTTTTTTGGATGATTTTCAAATGTAATAAAATTAATTTTTTCAATAGTTAGTCCACCAAACCTATACAGTTGGACTCAGTACTTTATGTACTACTTGCACAAAAACAATGAAATACTTTTATTGTGTACTTTACCTGTAATGCATTCAGAAAGTTCCTTACACACAGAAATAAAATGCATTATCAGCTAACTTTGAAGTATGATATAATTCATTTCTTGAATGGTTAGTACACCAAACCTGTACTGTAAGTACTTCATAGTTTCTGCACAAGTAGTATATGAGGTACTGTATGGGTTTGGCGGACTAACTATTAAGGAAATTAATTTTAATCCACTTCAAAGTCATCCAAAAAGGTATTTCATTTTACGTGTTTGACACTTTATAAATGAATAACAGGAAAAGTACACAGTAAAAGTACTTCATAGTTTCTGTGCAAGTAATATATGAGGTACTGAGTCCAACTGTATAGGTTTAGTGGACTTGAAATGATAATAATGAAACCTGCCCCCAGTGATAAAGAAATAGAACAAAATACAACAGCAGCAGTAGCAGCAACACAAAAACAACCACCCAGTATATCAGTGATACCTGTACAATAATATCCTCAATATCTCATAATCTATAAGAATACAACAATCAACTACAGTAATGGAGCAATGCAGCAAGACCAACAACAATAACAACAATTATATCAATAATAACAGAACTACTCAGTTTATATAATACGTCTGCATTCTATACTATTTCTGCCTTGCTCAGTTATCATTTCTGGACATTTGATAAGTGTGGTTTTGTCATTGTTTCCCCACACCTCCACACAGTACTGTAACTACAGTAATATCAATTAACAAAACAGAGTGTGAAGCGACTGGTAATCCAGAATCAGCCTAATACTCATGACTGCCTCTTTCATGTCATATTTAACACTACTGTTACCAGCAAAATATCTGGATATTTCATTTTCTTTGTCCCACTCTTTCTAAGTTGATTTAATATTCCTCAAATGTTTTTTTTTTAATATCATTTTTAGTCTTATTTAGCTTTTTTCTGTAATACAATTTCTTAGTATATTAATTATTATTCTTATATATGAATTAATATATCAATTAAATTGTTAACTTTTAAATTTATTTTCAGATTCTTCAGAACTTAATCTAAAAACATCCCAACTTTATAGCATCATCTCACTAAATCTTCAGTGAAATAAAGCCATTTTCACAGAAAAACTAAATAAAATGCTCAGCAAATTTAGAGCTTTGAGCAGAAATCTCCATTCATGTGCAGTAAAACTTATGCTGAATCATCTCCTAAGATAAATTAGCTTAGCTTAGATATCCATGTAAGAGAGGCATTTAGTTAATAAAAACACTGTTCGCTGTTAAGACATATATATATATATATTTTTTTTTTTTTAGCTCACGTTTAAAAAACAAAACAATACAAACCAAAAACCCCAAAACACATCGAACTATAATTTCAATGCAGAGGGATAAACAGGTTACAGGCTACACGAAGCTAAGCTCGACTTAAGCTAAGCTAAGCGAAGCGAAGCTAAGCTAAGCTAAGTGAGCTAACACGGTGAAAAACATCTAATTGATCAAAATAAAAATGATAAACTTACCAGTCAAAGACACAAAGGCTTTATAAGAAGTTCTCCCGGTTGAAAAGCTCGAAAATCTCTGGATGAAGTGACAATAATCCACCAGACAGGCTCTCAACGAGACATGCGGTCAGGTCAGAAGCTCGATCTGAAAGACCGGAGAAGCTTCTGGAAGCTTCTAGAAAACAAGATGTCCGACCGGACACATCAAAGGAGCCGACGAGCACCTGCAGTTTGCAGCGCAGCAGCAGCTCTGACGAACGTTTTTTTTTTTTTTTTTTTCAATAAACTTTATTGAACAAAGCCAGTTTTACAAAACGAATTTTCTATTGAATATCAACTACATTTAGGAGTTATTCGCTGAATCGTGGTTTTTGTGTTTATAATGACTGTGGGGATGCTGCTAGTTTTATGAATGACAGCCCTGTTGTGTCAATAAACAAATAAATAACACAAAAGGTCTCTCTTCCATATAAGGAAAACAGGAGAGTGAAGGCTTTTTCTTTTTTTTTTTTTTTTTTTTATATACACAAAAGCCTGCATGATTTTGTGACGCAGCATTGAAGCACTTCTCCGCAGCTCCACGGTAAAATTATCCGGTTGTGAGAAAGCTGAGACGAGAAAAAGGTGGATTGGAACACAAAGATGAGGATGACAGCTGGAAAAAGCGCTTCTTGTGGATGTGCCAGTGAAAGACAAACCAATGTGGTACAAGAAAGGGAACACCTCGTTGTCATCTTGAAGACGGAGGGGATTAAGGTGATGACACCTTGGACATGGATGAATAAAGGAAAATAAATAAACAAATAAAATGGAAAAAAATACAGTATATTTTGTATTCAGTGACCCATAAATGTCCACATGTACATACATACATACACACACACACACACACACACATTTTATATATATATATATATATATATATATATATATATATATATATATATATATATATATATATATATATATATATATATATGTGTGTGTGTGTGTGTGTGTGTGTGTATATATTTTATTATTTTTTTAGGTGGGGCTTTGTCAAATCTACCTATTGTTGAAGACAAACAATAATTATAGCAATTTAAAAAAATTCTACTTTAAAAGTTATGTATTTCACAAGTACTTTATTATATCATAAAATGACAACAATGACAAATACCAGAAATTCATAATGTAGCTCAAAAGAAAATTTTGTTTTATAATGACAGGATTGTATTTAACATCTTATTTAATACAAATATTTTTGTAAAAAAAAAAAAAAAAATGACATTAATTAGCTCATAATATATTTTGAAATATAAACAGTGGTAAAACAAATCTACACATAAATATTTGTCACAAGCCTTAATAAGACAATAGGCATGAGAAGTGCTTTTGGTGGCGGCTACAGAAAGTAAACACCAGCACCAGCATACCTTTCCTTAAAAAATCTAACCTCACGCAAACTTTTGACAGGACGTTTGCAACAATCTACATTCAGTAATAATTCTTTGACTACTAAATAATGAACACTAGAACCTGATGAATGAACTGATTTCATATTTGGTTTTCTCCAAGAACAACAAAAATCAAATAAAACTGGTAGAAGAATTTAGTTTTCCTCTCCTTATTTAAGGCAAATCTCTCAATAATCCTCCTATTAAAGTCTGAATGTCCCCCACAAGCTTATTCTCCATGAAGAGCATGGCATGGCGTTGAGGCGATCCTGTGTCATGGAGTTTCTCACAGTAGAGTAGAAAAGCATTTCTCAGATTCAGCAGTTGTTATGGTGTTGACATAGTGATCTGGAGAAGGCTGTGACTCATCTGAAGGTTGTTCTTTATGAAAAACTGCTACAGAGGCACTTCTGCACCACAACCTTTAACTTCACCGTTCTTGTAGAAGAGGGACAGTTCTGCCTTGGCCTTGTCCAACATGGGACATGCCTCAACAGTCGTGTTTAGCTGCTCCCCAGCATGCACCAGGATGGTCTCACAGACCTGAAGCAAACATCAAAAGTTTTCAATTATAAGAAAGTTAGACCTTAGCAATTCTATTTATCAGGGGTGTCAATAATTCTGTACCAGATCTTCAGTATTGTTCAAGCATCATGTGACCAAAGTAAGAATATAAACTACATGGATTTGACTGAAAATATGACTGACCTCTGTAGCCAGCCTCTGTTGTTCTCCTGGTCCCAGCATCCTGTCTCTTCACTGGCTGTCCAGCAGTGCTGTCCTCACAGAGAGATGGGACTGACATCCTGGTCCAAACAACATAATAACATAATGAAGGTTTTTATGCACTAAAAACATTCATGAAACACCATAATAATCTAAATCTGCCGATCACTTGACCTGTTTAGGTCACAGTCTGGATTAAGAAAAGGTTTATCATGAAACATAAAAGAATCTTTCTTTAAATACCAAAAGAATAAAATGCGATGTGCTTCATAAGAATAATTTGCTGTGATGTCAAGTCAATAAACGTATGGCTTTTACAGTCTTAAATGAGTGACTGCTCTATTTAACAATAACTTTCTGAGTAAACAATAAATTATAATTTATATAAATATAAATATTTACCTGATGTTGAGCATGTTGTCTTTGAACCTCTGAAAAAGAGTTTTAATCCAGACAGGGTTGATGTTTAATTTCTGAAACTGGTTGAACAGCATATCCACATGAGTCATGGTTTGGTGGACCAGTACATTTTTTTTTTTCCCACTGGATAGACATTGTTTATGTCCATAAAAATACATTGGATCGACATCAAAGTTAACTGCATTTCTATTTTGTAGGTCCTTAACATGGTCCACAATGGAGGGGGGGGGGGGCGGGGTGTCTTCGGCATGAGGCGAGGACCCGATGGATGCCGCTTGCATTTCTGCAGAGATATAAGTAAACCGTGTTTCATGGCGAGAACGCTTTTTTCCATGGGTTGCCACGGTAACACGCTTTCTCCTATCAGAAAGATTTGAATAACTTTTGGTCCCCATCTTGTCACGAAGCTCCATGGCGAATGTGGAGCCGATAGCATGAATCCCCTCAGACTAGTTTGTTCAAATACGATGCGCTCAAAGTGATAAAAAGGGCATAAACGCCAAGATGGCGGCCACCCCGTTGCCATGGTAACAGGTTCTCAATAGAGTTTTTTGCTCGCCATTGTTACTTATACATGTGTACCGAATTTCGTAGCCCTAGGTCAAAGTAGACTATCGGGCCCCTAGGGGCCGCCCCCAAAATGTGCCCCCCCCACAATACCTATTACAACGCGTTAAGGACCTACCAAATATGAATTATTGGAATTTTGGTTCCGATCGGATGTATTTCTGCAGAAATATAAGCAAACCGTGTTTCATGGCGAAAACGCTTTTTTCCATGGGTTGCAACGGTAACACGCTTTCTCCTATCAGAAAGATTTGAATAACTTTTGGTCCCCATCTTGTCACGAAGCTCCATGGCGAATGTGGAGCCAATAGCCTGAATCCCCTCAGACTAGTTCGTTGAAATACTATGTGCTTAAAGTGATAAAAAGGGCATAAACGCCAAGATGGCGGACACCCCGTTGCCATGGTAACAGGTTCTCAATGGAGTTTTTTGCTCGTCTTGGTTACTTATACATGTGTACCGAATTTCGTAGCCCTAGGTCAAAGTAGACTATCGGGCCCCTAGGGGCCCCCCCAAAATGCGCCCCCCCCCACAATACATATTACAATGCGTGAAGGACCTACCAAACATGAATTATTGTAATTTTGGTTCCGATCGGATGTATTTCTGCGAAGATATGAGTGAACCGTGTTTCATGGCGAGATCGCTTTTTTCCATGGGTTGCCACGGTAACACGCTTTCGCCTATCAAAAAGATTTGAATAACTTTTGGTCCCCATCTTGTCACGAAGCTCCATGGAGAATGTGGAGCCAATAGCATGATTCGCCTCAGACTAGTTCGTTCAAATGCGATGCGCCCAAATTGAGAAAAACGGGCAAAAAAATGGCCGCAAACGCCAAGATGGCGGAAAGCCCGTTGCCATGACAACAGACGTTTCAATGACTTTTTTACTTGTCTGGATGTGATAGACATGTGTACCGAATTTCGTCGTCCTACGTCAAACTAAAATATTTTTCCCCCATTCTAGAGGCCATTTTTGGCGTTTCTAGGGGGCGCCGTCGAGGCATTTTCACATTGGCGTGCACGCGGACCCCAGAATATCGCTATTTTCGCCGGGACTGAGGTGTGTGCCAAGTTTCGCAACTTTTCACGGGGTCTAAGGGGGTCAAAATTGAGTGAGTTGTGCTGAGAAGAATAAACATTACAATAACAATAGGGCCCTGCCATACTTCGTATGGCTCGGACCCTAATTAAAGCCGCAAGCGGCATCCATCGGGTCCTCGCCTCATGCCGAAGACACCCCGCCCCCCCCCTCCATTGTGGACGAGGTTAAGGACCTAGAAAATAGAAATGCAGTTAACTTTGATGCCGATCCAATGTATTTTTATGGACATAAACAATGTCTATCCAGTGAAAAAAAAATATACTGGTCCACCAAACCTTGACTCATGTGGATATGCTGTTCAACCAGTTTCAGAAATTAAACATCAACCCTGTCTGGATTAAAACTCTTTTTCAGAGGTTCAAAGACAACATGCTCAACATCAGGTAAATATTTATATTTATATAAATTATAATTTATTGTTTACTCAGAACGTTATTGTTAAATAGAGCAGTCACTCATTTAAGACTGTAAAAGCCATAAGTTTATTGACTTGACATCACAGCAAATTATTCTTATGAAGCACATCGCATTTTATTCTTTTGGTATTTAAAGAAAGATTCTTTTATGTTTCATGATAAACCTTTTCTTAATCCAGACTGTGACCTAAACAGGTCAAGTGATCGGCAGATTTAGATTATTATGGTGTTTCATGAATGTTTTTAGTGCATAAAAACCTTCATTATGTTATTATGTTGTTTGGACCAGGATGTCAGTCCCGTCTCTCTGTGAGGACAGCACTGCTGGACAGCCGGTGAAGAGACAGGATGCTGGGACCAGGAGAACAACAGAGGCTGGCTACAGAGGTCAGTCATATTTTCAGTCAAATCCATGTAGTTTATATTCTTACTTTGGTCACATGATGCTAGAACAATACTGAAGATCTGGTACAGAATTATTGACACCCCTGATAAATAGAATTGCTAAGGTCTAACTTTCTTATAATTGAAAACTTTTGATGTTTGCTTCAGGTCTGTGATACCATCCTGGTGCATGCTGAGAAGCAGCTAAACACGACTGTTGAGGCATGTCCCATGTTGGACAAGGCCAAGGCAGAACTGTCCCTCTTCTACAAGAACGGTGAAGTTAAAGGTTGTGGTGCAGCGGTGCCTCTGTAGCAGTTTTTCATAAAGAACAACCTTCAGATGAGTCACAGGCTTCTCCAGATCATTATGTCAACACCATAACAACTGCTGAATCTGAGAAATGCTTTTCTACTCTACTGTGAGAAACTCCATGACACAGGATCGCCTCAACGCCATGCCATGCTCTTCATGGAGAATAAGCTTGTGGGGGACATTCAGACTTTAATAGGAGGATTATTGAGAGATTTGCCTTAAATAAGGAGAGGAAAACTAAATTCTTCTACCAGTTTTATTTGATTTTTTGTTGTTCTTGGAGAAAACCAAATATGAAATCAGTTCATTCATCAGGTTCTAGTGTTCATTATTTAGTAGTCAAAGAATTATTACTGAATGTAGATTGTTGCAAAAGTCCTGTCAAAAGTTTGAGTGAGGTTAGATTTTTTAAGGAAAGGTATGCTGGTGTTTACTTTCTGTAGCCGCCACCAAAAGCACTTCTCATGCCTATTGTCTTATTAAGGCTTGTGACAAATATTTATGTGTAGATTTGTTTTACCACTGTTTATATTTCAAAATATATTATGAGCTAATTAATGTCTTTTTTTTTTTTTACAAAAATATTTGTATTAAATAAGATGTAAAATACAATCCTGTCATTATAAAACAAAACAAAAATATAAAAGCTAAATTATGAATTTCTGGTATTTGTCATTGTTGTCATTTTAGGATATAATAAAGTATTTGTGAAATACATAACTTTTAAAGTAGATTTTTTTTTATTGCTATAATTATTGTTTGTCTTCAACAATAGATAGATTTGACAAAGCCCCACCTAAAAAATAATAAATATAAATAATAAATATATACACACACACATACATACATACATATATATATATATATATATATATATATATATATATATATATATATATATATATATATATATATGTATAGAATGTGTGTGTGTGTGTGTGTGTGTGTATGTATGTACATGTGGACATTTATGGGTCACTGAATACAAAATATACTGTATTTTTTTCCATTTTATTTATTAATTTTTATTTATTAATCCATGTCCAAGGTGTCATCACCTTAATCCCCTCCGTCTTCAAGATGACAACGAGGTGTTCTCTGTCTTGTACCACAGTGGTTTGTCTTTCACTGGCACATCCACAAGAAGTACTTTTTCCAGCTGTCATCCTCATCTTTGTGTTCCAATCCACCTTTTTCTCGTCTCAGCTTTCTCACATCCGGATAATTTTACCGTGGAGCTGCAGAGAAGTGCTTCAATGCTGCGTCACAAAATCATGCAGGCTTTTGTGTATTAAAAAAAAAAAAAAAAAAAAAAAAAAAAAAAGCCTTCACTCTCCTGTTTTCCTTATATGGAAGAGAGACTTTTTGTGTTATTTATTTGTTTATTGACACAACAGGGCTGTCATTCATAAAACTAGCAGCATCCCCACAGTCATTATAAACACAAAAACCACGATTCAGCGAATAACTCCTAAATGTAGTTGATATTCAATAGAAAATTCGTTTTGTAAAACTGGCTTTGTTCAATAAAGTTTATTGGAAAAAAAAAAAAAAACGTTCGTCAGAGCTGCTGCTGCGCTGCAAACTGCAGGTGCACGTCTGCTCCTTTGATGTGTCCGGTCGGACATCTTGTTTTCTAGAAGCTTCCAGAAGCTTCTCCGGTCTTTCAGATCGAGCTTCTGACCTGACCGCACGTCTCGTTGAGAGCCTGTCTGAATATTGGTGGATTATTGTCACTTCATCCAGAGATTTTCGAGCTTTTCAACCGGGAGAACTTCTTATAAAGCCTTCGTGTCTTCGACTGGTAAGTTTATCATTTTTATTTTGATCAATTAGATGTTTTTCCACCGTGTTGGCTTACTTAGCTTAGCTTAGCTTAAGTGGAGCTTAGCTTCGTGTAGCCTGTAACCTGTTTATCCCTCTGCATTGAAATTATAGTTCGATGTTTTTGGGGGTTTTTTTGTTTGTATTGTTTTTTTTTTTTTTAACGTGAGCTCAAAAAAATATGTCTTAACAGCGAACCGTGTTTTTATTAACTAAATGCCTCTCTTACATGGATATCTAAGCTAAGCTAATTTAGCTTAGGAGATGATTAGGCATAAGTTTTACTGCACATGAATGGAGATTTCTGCTCCTAGCTCTTAAATTTGCTGAGCATTTTATTTAGTTTTTCTGTGAAAATGGCTTTATTTTACTGAAGATTTAGTGAGACGATGCTATAAAGTTGGGATGTTTTTAGATTAAGTTCTGAAGAATCTTAAAATAAATTTAAAAGTTAACAATTTAATTGATATATTAATTGATATATAAGAATAATAATTAATATACTAAGAAATTGTATTACAGAAAAAAGCTAAATAAGACTAAAAATGATCTAAAAAAAAATAATAGTGTTAAATATGACATGAAAGAGGCAGTCATGAGTATTAGGCTGATTCTGGATTACCAGTCGCTTCACACTCTGTTTTGTTAACTGATAATACTGTAGTTACAGTACTGTGTGGAGGTGTGGGGTAACAATTACAAAACCACACTTATCAAATGTCCAGAAATAACTGAGCAAGGCAAAAATAGTATAGAATACAGACGTATTATATAAACTGAGTAGTTCTGTTATTATTGATATAATTGTTGCTATTGTTGTTGGTCTTGCTGCATTGCTCCATTACTGTAGTTGATTGTTGTATTCTTATAGATTATGAGATATTGAGGATATTGTACAGGTATCACTGATATACTGGGTGGTTGTTTTTGTGTTGCTGCTACTGCTGCTGCTGTTGTTGTATTTTGTTGTGCTATTTTTTTTTTATCACTGGGGGCAGGTTTCATTATTATCATTTCAAGTCCGCTAAACCCATACAGTTGGACTCAGTACCTCATATACTACTTGCACAGAAACTATGAAGTACTTCTACTGTGTACTTTTCCTGTTATTCATTTATAAAGTGTCAAACACGTAAAATGAAATACCTTTTTGGATGACTTTGAAGTGGATTAAAATTCATTTCCTTAATAGTTAGTCCGCCAAACCCATACAGTTGGACCCAGTACCTCATATATTACTTGTACAGAAACTATGAAGTACTTACAGTACAGGTTTGGTGTACTAACTATTCAACAAATGAATTATATCATACTTCAAAGTTAGCTGATAATGCATTTTATTTCCATGTGTAAGGAACTTTCTGAATGCATTACAGGTAAAGTACACAATAAAAGTATTTAATTGTTTTTGTGCAAGTAGTACATAAAGTACTGAGTCCAACTGTACAGGTTTGGTGGACTAACTATTGAAAAAAATTAATTTTATTACATTTGAAAATCATCCAAAAAAGTCTTTGATTATTCACGTGTATGGGATTTTATGAATTGATTACAGGAAAAGCACACAGTAAAAGTATTGCATAGTTTCTGTACAAGAAGCAAATGAGGTATTTAGAACTGTACAGTTTGGTAGACTAACTATTGAAGAAATTAATTTTATTACACTTCAAAATCATCCCAAAAGGTCAATCAATTATGTGTAAGACATTTAATCAATAGATTACAGGAAAAGTAAAAATACTTCATTGTTTTTGTGCAAGCAGTACATAGGGTACTGAGTCCAACCATATGGGTTTGGTGGACTAACTATTGAAAAAGTTACTATTGAAGAAATTAATTTTATTACATTTGAAAATCATCCAAAAAGGTCTGATTATTCATGTGTATGAGATTTTATTAACTGATTACAGGAAAAGTAAGTCATAGTGTTTATGCAAGTAGTATATGAGGTACTAAGTCCAACTGTACAGGTTTGGTGGACAAACTATTAAATATATTTATTTTATTGCACTTTTCACGTGTTGAGCAACAAATTTTTTATTTAGTTTTTATAATTATTATCATATCACTTCAACAAAACTGTGTGCTATTGCTCTGTTAAAAAAAAAAAAAAAAAAAAAAAACAAGGATTAAATAAGAAATAAAAGAGATGCTTTATTTTGAAATCCGAAGTAATCGTTGGTAGAAGTTGGCTTTACCATAAAGTTGAAAGTGAACGCGCACTTAAAATAAAGTGTAGGCTGGCTTGACCAGTTGTTGTTTCTTCATCACTGTAGTTGATTCTTGTATTCTTATAGATTATGAGATAGTGAGGATATCATTGTACAGGTATCACTGATGGATGGTTGCTGCTGTTGTGTTTCTGCTACTGCTGTTTTTGTTACATTTCTTTATGACTGGGACAGGTTTCATTATAAGCTTATGCTTCTACCCACTCCTTTTGAACATTTTTTCATGTTTTATTTCTGTTTTTGTTTTGTTTTTAGATTTATCATCATGTTCAAATCAACTTTTAAACCTAAATTTTCTAGTAAAATATTTTTGCCTGATAGTAGTTACACTTAAATCTATGAGGGTGGAACACACAAGTTAATGGTTGGATGACTGCATGTTATCCAACACATGACATAGAGGCAATAAAAATTAATTATGAATGTGTCACTCTTCCATAATTGTGTGTGATTTACCTTCTGTTTAGTCTTGTGGAGTTTTATTTGGTAGAAGCAGAAATATGTTGTCTTCATTGCAATTGATGATGGCTTGCAAATGTTTGTGTTATACCAGTATCATTCTGTTGTTTTCTTTATGCTTATTTTTCTGTATTTTGTCTAACCTATTTTCTCTTTTTATACAGCTTTTGTGTAAGACTGTTTGTGTGAGCGCCTGTCTCTCTGTTGGGGGTGTTTGTGTGTGTGCGAGTGAGTGTGTGTTGTGGTTTCTTTTTTTTTTTTTTTGCAGAGATGCCGAGAAAGAAGAACTTCCGGAGATGCCAGGCAGCCATGAGGAGGGCAGCCAACAGACTGACGATCGAGGCCTCTCCTCAGCCTCCCGAGGTCCACTGTGCGCGTATGTATATCTTATTCGCACCTTATCTGCCTGTATTCATATTTCATATATTTTTATACTTTATATTCATATATTTTTTATCTTTGTATATTTTAATAGTTTTTACTGTATGGCTACCCCTGCACAACAATTGCCTGCCTAATAAAGTTCTTATCCAAGCATTTTATGTATTTTTAGTTAGTTGTTATTCTGTTATTGATCTATTTTCTCTGTATGTCTGTAGCGCACGGAACTGGGCACCGACATCAGGTGGAGAAGTGGGAGACGTCGGTGTTCACCGGGCGGCAGCACAAACTGGTCCTCCCGCAGGAGTCCCACGGCAAGAAGGTAATGTTGTGTTTGAAATAGACGAACATAATAGTTACCCAAGTGAACAGTACATGTTGAAATAAATACAAAAATCTTCTCATTCAGGTGGTCTTAGCCATTGGTGACTCCCATCTTCGAAGCCTTGCAGGTATTTACATCACTATTTTGTATGTTCAATAAAGTATTCATTTGTGCTGTATTGATGTGTTTTATAAAAATGTTTTACAGATAAAAACAATTACAGTAGAAACCTTCTTTAATTTTATTTTAGATGGCATCGTGCAGGTCGACGGGGAGCGTCTGGCGTGGGGGTTCATGTCAACGCCCGGAGCTGGCGCCCGAGAGTTGAGGACAGAGGTGATTAACGCAGTAGTCCCTCTGACACCCGACTTGGTGTGCGTTTTAGCTCCGAGCAATGACTTGACTTCCAAGCACACCATCGGTCACGTGGCTGCAGACTTTGAGAGGTACCTGGCCACCGTCTGTAGTCGCTGGCCTAAGGTAAGCACACCCTGAAATTACAGTCTTTGTGGCAGGCATGATTAGCTTCTCACTTGTGTTTTACATGTAAAAGCTGTTTTCTCTGAATACAGCTCAAACACTTATGTAAAATGCATATTTTTGTTTTTAATGTTTTGATACTGCATATGTAAGAGCAGTCTTTCAGAAGTCCGTTTTCCAAAATGACTAAAAGTGTTTTTGCAGTATGTTTAAACTCAGTAGTGTGAACAGAATTTCATCCGATAAAAGTTGACAGAAAAATGTGTAAATTGATAGCCTTCTGACTGTTCAAGAAAAGATCAGAAAACGAGAGATGTTGATGAGTTGTTTCTCTACAGGTGTGTGTGCTGGACTTTCCCCCGAGGCTGACTGTCGAGGAATCCCTGCAAGAGCTCTACCGTCAGGAGTTTCACCGCGTGGCAACCCGCATGGGTACGTTAAAATATGCACTTGTGCTGTTGCATGTTTATCAAAGAAGACATCAGACATGTGTCGTGATTGTATTTTATCTTCTGCATTGTGGTATATAGATGTATGTAATTGTGTTGTTTTGCAAGCATAAAGAGCTGTGCTATGTGTTTTTCTTTGAAAGCTGTGAAGTACTACCACCTCGTGGATTACTTCCCCCGGCGGTGCCTCAGCATGTGGAGTCGTGACGGTCTTGATGAAGTTTGATGCACTCATGCTCAAGTCAGTGGCTGGGATGGAATCCAGGACCTTCTGATCCAGAGATGACAAACTGTTTGAATAGAGCTGTGTGTATTTAGTGAGAGATGTTGTGGAGAAACTTAACATTTCATTCATGTCGTTGTACTAGGTGCACCTGAGTGATGACGTCGGGATGGTGCGCTTTGCAGAGTTGCTGTTCGACGTCGCTTACCTGGTTTGCCCTTTTTCATTTAAAACACTTTTTATCTTGCAAACATTCACCTGGATGTGATTTTGGCTGCTGACTAAGTATGTAAAAAGCTATATTGTTTATAATTATTATGTCTTCATTTTTTATTGAAGCAACTGGAGACCGTGCCACCAGCCCCCCCGGTGTGTCGTCCGTCACCACCTCCTCGCTTCACTCCCCGTGTGGTTGTGAAGGGAGAGGTGCGTGTCCGTCGGAGTCCAGGCCCCGAGGAGTGGATTGCTGTTCGTCCGGGCGGCAAGGTAACAATAATATGGCAGGAAATGTCACAGCTCTAAAGGTTTTTATTGTTGTCACAGTTCCACAGACAAAAATTATCCCTGTTTATTTTTTAATTTTCTTTTTTTTCCTTTTTTTTTTTCAGTCCTCTGGAGAATGCAGTGCAGTTCAGCGGGAGGTCAGTGTGATAATTGTACAGAAAGACGTTTGAAGAAAGGTTTGCTCCAATTGGAAAAGCAGTAAAAGTCACTGCTTGTGTTTCTGTTTTTGTATTTCTAGCTTGCTGGCATCCCCCTGAATCCTGTGCTGTTCAGCAGTGAGATGTTGGAGGAGATGGAGAAGGTTTCACCATCGAATCTGACATCTCCTGCTGTCTTCGCTGGTGTTTCACCACCAAAGGTAAAGTGCATAAAGACAAACGTGTTTATGGGTTGTCATAAAATGTTGTATTCTGAAAGAGTCATTGATTAACGATAGACTTCTATAATGCTGAATGTGTTCAGTGTCCATATCAAATTCACGGTGTGCAAATCTTTGTGTTTTGGCCAGAGGCGGCGCGTGAAACACCAGTCCAAGAGGACTCGCCCGGACAAGCGAAGGGTAAGGAGATTTGGCAATGAAAATTTTTGTATTGAATCTTTTTCCTGTGACGATGTAGTAAAATAAAGTTGTTTTTTTTTTTTTTTTTTTAATCCCCCAGACCAAGACGACATCCAGCCGAGGGATGTCGTCTGACTCCAAGGCTACTGTGGAGTCGAAGAAGGTAAGAAATGTTATTTTGTGTTTAAAGGTTTTTTTAAATTATAAATATGTGTATATGTTCATATTTCTGTATTGTATGGGGGGGGAAAAATTTGTCATGTATTTTATTTATTTATATTTTGGGTATATGTAAAGTAAAATACACTTGTTTTGGTTTCTCTTTAGACCGACACTTCATCCAGCCGGGGGTCGTCGTCGGAGTCCGAGACCACTGTGGAGGTGAAGACTGTAAGGAATATTGTTCTTAAAGACTAGCATCAAATATTTTATGATTACACATGACAGTGTTTTGAGGCCATTGCTTGTTGATTTCCTTGCTTAGGTTGAGACATCACAGAGCCAGGGTGTGTTGTCTTCTACTGATGAAGATGAGGAAGCTACTGTGGAGGTAAGTGAGGTGAGTATGGCTAATGCTGATGTTGTTCGGGGTTCATTTCACCAGGGGCACGGTCAGTTTAGGAATCCAGGAGTTCAGTGCATGGCGATAGCGTTGGTCAGTTTAGCCAGACATATGGTGTCTAGTGTGATGAATTGGAAGACACAAGATTTAGATTTAGCTCTGTGGTTAGGAGATGACCTCTATTCTGATCTAAAGGACCGTGGTATAATCCCTTCAGGAGAAAACTTTTTGATGGTCCCAGAGTTGCCGAGACAGAGGGTTTTGTACTGGCAGAACTTTAAGTTTGAGTTCCCCGATACTCTGAGTGGGGATGTCACTGTGACTGAGGGAGAGTTTATCGAGTGTGGAGCATATGTGACTTTAGAAAACGGGCTGGAAAGGATGTTATTTCAGTACCAGACATGTCTTTTGACCTTGTGTTCAAATACATGTGCTGTCATTTCTGCTGGTGGTAGGTATGCCGTGGTAGACTCTCATTCACGTAGTGCTACCGGTATGTTGGACGTCAGTGGTACCAGTGTTGTTTTGTACTTTGGTTCCATTAGGGAAGTGTTTGATCACTTCAGTCGTTTGGCAGTGATGTTAGGTGGTCGTAGCAAGCCTTTTGAGATAAATGGTGTTGATGTTAGCAGGGAGTGTGTTGACGATGTGCCGAGTAGCTTATTTGGTTGTGATTCTGATGATGACAGTCAGCGAGGAGTAAAACGTCAGGATGCAGATTGGGATGAAACAGACCTTTCCAGCCCGTCTGAACATGTGGCAAAGAAACGTCATCATGTTTCAGATGAAGAGTTTGATGTTGAGGAACAGGTTTTCTTAAGTCAACAGGTTAGTTCAGATGTAGAGTTAGTCGGTGAAGAACATGGACAGCTTATGTTTAACCCTCTCTGTGAAAGTACTTGCCAAAGCTTGTGTACCAAATTAAAAATAGAGTTTGAAAGTGTAAATAGTGCTGCGTCTAGTCGTGTCGGCGTGTTAGGCGTTCCGTGCCAAAATAGAGACATAGTTGCTGACGGTAGCTGCTACTTTAGGGCCGTTTCTCAGGCAGTGAGTGGCACACAAAAGCATCACATCAAAATTAGGAGAGCGGTTGTGAAACATTTAATAAAAAATGACTACCAATATAGAACTAGTCTAAGAGAAGGTTATTCCTCTGTGGCAGATTACATAGACAAATCAAAAATGAAATATGTTAGCACCTGGGCCACAGAATTAGAAATCCAAGCGACAGCAGATTTATTGGGTATTAATGTCTTCACCTTATTAGATGGTCGTTGGTTAAAGTATGGATGCAGTAGCAGTGTGTCAGAAAAATCCATTTATTTGGAAAACTGCCAGGGTAATCATTATGAGACTGTAGTTTGTGTTAAAGAACCACAACTAGAAAGTTGTTATGGGTACTGTAAAGTAGATTGTTCAGAAGCGTATCGTACCAGATTGTCAGGCAAAGGTTTAAGTAAAGATCCTTCAACCAAAAGTGACACATCCAGTTACAAAAAGGACGTAGAGCGCGACAGAAGTTTGTATATGTCTAAATATAAGAAAGTAATCAGAAGAGATCAAATTAGAAACCTAAAAAAAAGAAGATATGCAGTAGACGTGCGTCATCGAGAAAACGTGAAGGATCAACACAAAGTAAGATATGCAGTAGATGCGCGTCACCGACAAAATGTGAAGGACCAACAGAAAATAAAATATTCAAAGGATACACATTACCGACAAAACATGAAGGAGAAACACAGAGTAAGATATTCAGTAGATGCACGTCACGGACAAAATGTTAAGGACAAAAGCAAAATTAAATATGCAAAGGATGCGCGTCACCGAGAAAACGTTAAAAGACCAAAGCAAAATAAAATATGCAAAGCATGCGCGTCACCGACAAAACGTGAAAGACCAAAGCAAAATAAAATATGCAAAGGATGCGCGTCACCGACAAAACGTGAAAGACAAAAGCAAAATAAAATATGCAAAGGATGCGCGTCACCGACAAAACGTGAAATACAAAAGCAAAATAAAATATGCAAAGGATGCGCGTCACCGACAAAACGTGAAAGACAAAAGCAAAATAAAATATGCAAAGGATGCGCGTCACCGACAAAACGTGAAAGACAAAAGCAAAATAAAATATGCAAAGGATGCGCGTCACCGACAAAACGTGAAAGACAAAAGCAAAATAAAATATGCAAAGGATGCGCGTCACCGACAAAACGTGAAAGACAAAAGCAAAATAAAATATGCAAAGGATGCGCGTCACCGAGAAATGGTTAAAAGAGTAGTGAAACTGAAGAGGCAAGAAATAAAAGATAAAGATACAACACAGAATATTGAGTTCTTCACAGAGAGGTTTTTAAACAAAGTTGAAGATGGTCCTGAGTATGTCTGTTGTGTCTGTTTCAGGCTGTTGTTTCCCCATCAGGTGTTGAGTTGTAGGGAGGCTGCTTATAACAAGACTGCAGTGATAGCTTCTTTAGCAGACAGGTGTATTAAAACTGACTACTTACATGAATGTAGTGAGGATTGTGTTCAGCCCTGTCAGATAATGAGTTCTAGTAGAGGACATCTTTGGATTTGTTACACTTGTCATCGTAAACTTTCACTTGGCCAAATGCCTGCTGAAAGTGTAACAAATAATTTGGCAGTAGATCCAGTTCCCCCAGAATTAGCTTGTTTAAATAGGTTAGAACAACATTTGATTGCTTTAAATATTCCGTTCATGAAAATGCTCGCGTTGCCCAAAGGTGGCCAAAATGGAGTTCATGGACCAGTAACCTGCGTTCCATCAAACATAGTTCAAACATCTAACATGTTGCCCCGCTCAAATATGGAGGGCTCTTTATTAGCTGTAAAATTAAAACGTAAATTAACCTATAAAGGCCATTATGAGTACGAGTTTGTTGATACGATGCATATTAGGCAAGCTTTACGGGTTTTAAAACAATCAAATAAGTTTTATAAAGACATAGATTTTAATGAGGAATGGGTTAATGAGTTGTGTAGCTTAGATCATCTTGAGGATGAAGAGAAGGAAAAGAAAGAAGTAGTTGAAAGTACAGCAGATGATGCTGATAATGAGGAGATGCTGCATGATCGGCAGCAACATTGCATGTTTTCAGACACATGTCTGATGCCGGTAGATATTGGTCAGGAAGTTCTAGATCAGTATTTTGACAGTATAGTTGATGTTGCACCAGCTGAGGGTAATAACCCAGTTAAGTTGTTGTCGGATAAAGAAAATGAGGCAAAGTGTTTTCCAGTGTTGTTTCCTAGAGGTTGTAATATGTATCACGAAAGCCGTGCGTATGATTTAACATTGTGTCGTTACTTCAATAACCGAATTTTACATGCGGATAGAAGGTTTGCTCAGAACATTGAGTATATTTTCTTTGCTCAGTACATGTCTGAGGTAGAGCAGGTTGTTTCCAAAGTTAGCATAGCATTAAGAAAAGGAAAAGGAGGTGAGGTGAATGTGGAAAACAAGGAGTCCTTGAAGCAGTTGTTGGAGGTAGATGATGGTTTTCGGTTTCTTAAGCCTATTAGAGGGACTCCAGCCTTTTGGCAGGGAGTACAGAAAGACCTGATGGCTTGTGTTCGGCAACTTGGGATTCCCACGTGGTTTTGTTCATTTTCTTCCGCGGATCTGAGATGGCAAAACCTTCTTAAAACTATTTTAAAACAGGAAGGTCGAACACAAACATTAGAAGACTTGGAGTGGACTGATAGATGCGATTTATTGCGTCGTAATCCTGTCACTGCCGCCAGAATGTTTGATTTCCGCTGGCATTGTTTTTTGAAGGAGGTCCTTATGTCTCCTTCAAATCCAATAGGAAAAATTATTGATTACTTTTATCGGGTAGAGTTTCAATGCCGCGGGAGTCCTCATGTGCACTGTCTTTTCTGGATAGAAAATGCACCTAAAATTGACACAAACACAGATGAAGAAGTGGTAGCTTTTATTGATAAGTACGTAACATGCGAGCTACCAGCACAGGATGAGACATTATTGGAGAAGGTCACATCTGTGCAGCAACATTCAAAGAGACATTCAAAAAGTTGTAAAAAAGGTGGCACTGAATGTCGCTTTAATTTCCCCAGACCAGTGTCAGGTAGGACATTTGTTGTGAATGTTAATTTAAATCCAAATCCATGCGATAAATGTAAGAAAGTAAAAGAAAAGAAAATGAGTGATTCTGATTCAGATTCTGATAAAAAACATGAAGTAAAAAGGTGCACATGTGGTAATGAGTACTACTATAACCTGCTTAAGGTTGACAAGGATTTGGCAGTAAAAACTCTGGAGGCAGTGAAAAAAGCGGTAAAAGAGGAGACTTTTAATAGTCTAGATGAGTTATTCCAGCATCTAAATATTAATCAGCAAATATTTGAAATTTGTTACAAACGACTAAATATGTGTAAAATCAAAATTGTATATAAAAGAGACATTAAAGAGGCATGGATTAATCCATATAACAAGTCTCTTTTAAAATGCTGGAATGCAAACTTAGATATTCAATATGTAACCGATGCCTATGCCGTTATAGTTTACATTATTTCTTACATTAGTAAATCAGAAAAAGAAGTAGGACTTTTGCTTAGTAAAGCTCATAAAGAAGCCACGAAAGATGCAAACGTCAATGCACAAGATGCACTGAAAACAATTGGCAGCGTTTATCTAAACAGTCGTGACGTGTCTGCTCAGGAGGCAGTTTATAGATTAACCCGGATGCATTTAAAGGAGAATTCGCGTAAAGTAGAGTTTATACCAACAGGGGACAAAATAGTTAAAATGAGCAAACCGATTAGTTTAATCCAAGAAAGTGGACTATCTGGAGACGACGTGTGGATGGTTAGTGTCGTAGATCGTTATAAAAGCAGGCCTAATAATAGCACTTTTAATGATATGTGCATTGCGACGTTCGTGTCTGAATATCGTGTTATGAGAGGAAATGAAAAGTCAAAGGATGCGATACAGTTGCAAAGGGGGTTAGGGTTTATTCTTAAACGAACACGAACAAAACCCGCTGTAGTTCGTTATGCGCGCTTTTCAAAAACAAAAACCCCCGAATTATATTACAAAAGTCAGTTACAGTTGTTTCTTCCGTACCGCGTAGACGACGATCTAAAAGCTGCTGATTGCGCGACATTTGAACAGTTTTATGAAAATGGTTCCGTGATCTTTAGTGATGGATCAGAACACACAGTTAAATCTGTCGTCGATGAGAATAGGAACAAATTCGAGGTAGAAGATTCAGACGAATTGGAAGAGTTACAGAATAAACTTGAAAATGAGGAAGGCCCGGCAGATGCTTGGGCAAATCTGTGTCCTGAACAGGAATTAGAACGTTTAGAATGTAAAGAAGATATTAGAGAAAAAGAACAGGCAGCGGGGGAACATGTAGAGGAAGTAGGTCAGGAACCCGTCGACAACATTCCAGATTTATCTGTTAGGAACGATCAGGCATGTCTGTTAGAAAAGAATAATAATGTAATGAGTAGGAGAGAGGGCCTGGAGTTAATTAGATCTCTGAATGAGAAGCAGCTCTCGGTCTTCTATAAAATCCGCAACTGGTGTTTAGACAAAGTAAATGGTAGAAACCCAGAACCCCTCCACGTGTTTATATCTGGAGGAGCTGGAGTCGGAAAGAGTTATCTGGTTAGAGCGATTCAATATGAGGCCATGAGGTTATTGTCACCAACTTGTCAGAAGCCAGATAATATTTGTGTTTTATTAACGGCTCCTACAGGAATAGCTGCTTATCATTTAAATGCAGCGACTATCCACAGTACATTTGGCATTGGCAAAGACGTCAGCCTTCCTTACACACCTTTGAGTGAGGAAAAGCTGAACTCTTTGCGTGTTAAATATGCTGATTTGCAGATAGTCATAATTGATGAAATCTCCATGGTCAATCATAATCTATTGGCTTATATCCATGGCAGATTAAGACAAATCAAACAAACTGGTGACTATAACCCTTTCGGTAACGTCAGCATTATCGCAGTCGGAGATTTTTATCAGTTGCCCCCGGTAAAGGGAAAAGCGTTGTATGTGCAGGCTGTAAATATGAATTTGTGGTCTAGTTTATTTCAGCTCGTCGAGTTAACAACAATCGTTCGGCAAAAAGATGAAGAGTTTGCGCAATTATTAAATAGGATGCGGACGCATAAAAAAGGTACACCGATGTTAGCGCGTGATGTAAACGTCTTAAAACAGTGTGAAACAGGTGAAGAGAGCACAGCCCTACACATTTTTGCTACAAATTCCCAGGTAGATGAATATAATGAGAAGCAGTTAAGAAGCATATGTCCTGACTACATAATTATATGTGCTCAGGACTTTGGTTACAATAAAAAAACAGGTAAATTAGAGTTAAAGTCAGATTATCATGTTAGAGCTAAGAAAACTAGTTTACCAAAAGAGCTGTATTTAGGTAAAAATGCTCGAGTCATGTTGTCTCAGAACATCGATGTAAATGACGGTTTAGTAAATGGTGTATGTGGCACAGTGATTCACATTGAACAGCCTGGTAAAAATGAGTTTCCTCTCAGAGTTTATGTTAAATTTGATGATGACAAGATAGGTAAAAACAAGAGGAAAGAAACCGTTTACCCATCAGCAGAGTTAGTAGGTTCAGTACCAATTGAACCTCAGGAAGAGAGAGCCAATAAAAAAGGCATGAGACGACAGTTTCCATTAAAGTTAGCCTGGGCCTGTACTGTACACAAAGTACAGGGCCTTACAGTAGATAGTGCTGTCGTCTCTTTAGCTAAGATCTTTGCACCAGGACAGGCATATGTGGCATTAAGTAGAGTTAGAAGCTTGTCTGGTTTAATCCTTCAGAAGTTTAAAGAGAAGGTTGTTTATTGTAATGACAGCATTAAACAGGCCATTGATAACATGCCACCATTTATAACTGAAAGCCACACAGTAGGAAAAGATGGTTTTAGAGTATTTCTAATGAATGTTCAGAGTTTAAATCGCCATGTCTCAGATTTGGCCAAGTGTACACAGCATTTGCAGCCTAACTGTATTGCTGTGACAGAGACATGGATACCTGCTGATGTTAGCTTAGATTCTGTAGAAATTACTGGATATAGGTTTAGTAATGCTCCACGTAGTTTAGCCTACACGAGCAATAATCCAGTGTTAGTTTCACTTCAAGGCCAACAGCATGGTGGTGTTGGTATGTACTGTGACAGTAATGTAGAATTTGAAAGTGTCACAGTAACGGGTTTAAATATAGAGTGTTTAGCTATAAAATGTGCCACATACAACATTTTATTAGCTGTCATTTACAGGCCACCATCATATCCCGTGTCTGTCTTTTTCAGACATTTTGAAGCATTGTTAAATGTATTAGAGTCACATAGTGGAACAATAGTTGTTTTTGGTGATTTCAATGAGGACATTTTGAAGTCCTCAACAATTAGTCAGAAAATGACAGACAGAGGATATGAGCAACATGTATCAACAGCCACAACAGAGAAAGGCACCTTAATTGACCATGTTTATGTTAAAAATAGTAATTATAGAGTAGAAGCGGTAGTGGTGCCTACATATTTTAGTGATCATGAGGGCATCATATGTTCCTTTAATTAAGGCAGCCCAAATGCTTTTAACTTAAGAAATGTTTTCTCCACTGTCAATATATTTAACATGTAGTTGCTGTGCTGCTCTTCACCTGAGTTCCCTGTTTGAAATCATTTGCGCGTAATAAGTTAATTTAGTCCTCTCTTGGTAACCATTACATTGTGTACAACTGTTAGTCCATGTTCCAAGGTATTCTGTGCTCCCTGTCTAGGAAGTAGTGAAAGTGTTAAAATAGTTAGATTTGTTGGTGGTTGAATAGAAAATAAATGGTTTTTAAGTTGTTAGTGTTAGTGTAGTGTAGTGATCCAAGTTGCAAAGTTGTCGATACAGGCTTTGTTGCGCTGTGTGGTTAGGTTGTTGGATGTTGCTAGGATCGTGCCCCTTTTTCTATAGGTTTTTATTAAATTGGATAATTGTAGTTGTATGTAACTGTTGTGTTTAAGTGTAATTACAGAGATAATTAAGTGAACAGGTAACTGCAGCCAAGGTAGGTACACAAGTAAATGTAAGTATTCACTATCCTATACAGTTACTTTTTTCACACAATTACACTCGTGACACACTTCAGTCTTGGTTTAAAAAAAATATTGAGTGTTTTTATATCTGGTTTATATTAGCAGTTTATCTTTAGTTAACAGAAGCCAATGATGAACAAAGTTACACTGAGCTCTGTTGGTGGTCCTGATCCTCATTAGGCCTGTGAAGAGCATGAAAAAAGCTGTAACCTGAGGCTTCATATTTAATAGTTGCACTGTGTATTTACGGTTATTACAGAGGCACGGTCGCTGTATCCTTGTTAGACCTTGACCAGTCAGTAGCATTAGTATTGCTTGCGTTATAATAATCCAAAACTGTAGTTTATAGTGTTACTATATTGAGTAGAGAAGTGATAGTGTGAGAGAGAGAGTGTGTGTGAGAGAGAGAGAGTGTGAGTGTGTGTGTGTGTGTGTGTGAGAGAGTGTGGGGCGCATATATATATATATATATATATATATATATATATATATATATATATATTCATATGCATCCACTCAAACCTTTTTTGTCATTTTCCTAGGAGACGGACTATGGCTGATGAAGCAGTTGGCAACAAGTTGCCCAATATGGATTGGAAGGCAGTCTTTTGTATTATTTGTCCTAATTCTTTTCCTTTTCCTTTTTTTGTCCCATTACATATTCTGTATATAGTGATAAA
Source organism: Telmatherina bonti (assembly GCF_933228915.1). NCBI lineage: Eukaryota > Metazoa > Chordata > Actinopteri > Atheriniformes > Telmatherinidae > Telmatherina > Telmatherina bonti. Next base: position 40,537,004 of record NC_136613.1, read on the forward strand.
AATTAATTGCAGAATTATAGCAACAAGAGGATCACCTAAGAGTTTTGATAATAGTCTATAAGCTATATAACATTATTAGTGACAACTTGAGTTCTTATTTTTTGCAATATAAATAAATTCCTTTGAAGTTACACAGCATGTTTGTGGAGTGTTTGTGTGTCATGGTGCAAAAAGAATGAAAATGAGAAAGGAAAATGAGTAGAATAGATAAATCTTGTCTATACAGAGTAAACCGGTTTACTATTTATTTACTAGTGAATTATTATAATTATAATTATAATTAATTCATAAATAATTATTCATTCATAATTATAATTATAAATATAGTGAAAATAGATTGTAATAAACCAGTTTGTTGCAATTGACTTTTTAAGAAAAGGTTGAAGCAAAGTGTTGTACTTTAAAATATTTAATGATGGATGGTACACAGTAGATTTCTAAGCCACTGCACTGAATTGTAAAAACTTTATAAACAGCATTCTATGTGTGATCATAGTGATTGTCGAGTGTAAAAGAATAGAGGAAAGTGAGTGCTGTGAACCCAAGGAAGTGTAGTTTGTTTACAAAATGCACTAATGCTAAGTGGCTTGTTAAAACTAAATGGTAAAGATTCAGAACACATCATTACAAGGTCATAAATTTGCTAACATGGTTTGCTAAGTTATAGAATTGTAATTGTAGCTAGTAAGCGTTCTCGATAACGTAGCATTTTGGGAGGCATCGTGTCCAAGCACTGTGGCACCCACCCACCATGTCATACAGCTGTTAAGGTTATCTTTGCATAGTGTAATGTGTGAGGATTTAACAGATATGAATGCTGTTAAATTTGGTGCAGATCGCATGTGTTTTTGCTCCGATATGAATAAACCGTGTTAGACACGTGTGCCAAATTTTGTTGTCCTTTGATAAAGTTGACGTTCGGGACCCTCGCAACACCCCCTAAGAAGTGCCCCCCCCCACAAAACATGTTTCAGTGTGTGAAGGATGTAATCAATATGAATGGTATCAATTTTGGTGCAGATCGCATGTATTTCTGCAGAGATATAAGCAAACCGTGTTTCATGGTTCATGGCTTTTTTCCATGGGCTGCCACAGTAACACGCTTGAACCTATCATAAACAATTGACTAACTTTTGGTTCCCATCTTGTCACAAAGCTTCCTCCCGCATTTGGAGCCAATCACAAAAAAATGTGTGGATAAATTCCAAGATGGCGGAAACCCCGTTGCCATGGTAACAGGTGGTTAATTGAGTTTTTTTTGCTCATCTTGGGTTGATACACGTGTGCCGAATTTCGTAGCCCTAGGTCAAAGTAGACGATTGGGCCCCTAGGGCCCCCCCCCTACAATACATATTACAATGCGTGAAGGACCTACCAAATATGAATTAACATTTTCGTTCCGATCGGACGTATTTCTGCGAAGATATGAGTGAACCGTGTTTCATGGCGAGAACGCTTTTTTCCATGGGTTGCCACGGTAACATGCTTTGTCCTGTTGGAAAGATTTCACTAACTTTTGCTCCCCATCTTGTCACGAAGCTTACTGCTGAGTATGGAGCCAATCGCATGAATCCCCTCTGACTAGTTCGTTCAAATACAATACGCTTAAAGTGATAAAAAGGGCACAAACGCCAAGATGGCGGACACCCCGTTGCCATGGTAACAGGTGGTTAATTGAGTTTTTTGCTCGTCTTGGGTTGATACACATGTGTGCCGAATTTCGTAGCCCTAGGTCAAAGTAGAGGATCGGGCCCCTAGGGGCCCCCCCAAACTGTGCCCCCCCCCCACAATACATATTAGAATGCGTGAAGGACCTACCAAATATGAATTATCAGAATTTTGGTTCCGATCGGACGTATTTCTGCAAAGATATGAGTGAAGAGTGTTTCATGGCGAGAACGCTTTTTTCCATGGGTTGCCACGGTAACATGCTTTGTCCTGTTGGAAAGATTTCACTAACTTTTGCTCCCCATCTTGTCACGAAGCTTACTGCTGAGTATGGAGCCAATCGCATGAATCCCCTCTGACTAGTTCGTTCAAATACAATACGCTTAAAGTGATAAAAAGGGCACAAACGCCAAGATGGCAGACACCCCGTTGCCATGGTAACAGGTGGTTAATTGAGTTTTTTGCTCGTCTTGGGTTGATACACATGTGTGCCGAATTTCGTAGCCCTAGGTCAAAGTAGAGGATCGGGCCCCTAGGGGCCCCCCCAAACTGTGCCCCCCCCCCCACAATACATATTAGAATGCGTTAAGGACCTACCAAATATGAATTACTGGAATTTTGGTTCCAATGGGATCTATTTCTTCGAAGATATGAGTGAACCGTGTTTCATGGCGAGGAGTATTTTTTTCAAGATGGTGGACACCCCGTTGCCATGGTAACAGGTTCTCAATGGAGTTTTTTGCTCGTCTTGGTTACTTATACATGTGTACCGAATTTCGTAGCCCTAGGTCAAAGTAGACGATCGGGCCCCTAGGGGCCGCCCCCAAAATGTGCCCCCCCCACAATACCTATTACAACGCGTTAAGGACCTACCAAATATGAATTATTGGAATTTTGGTTCCGATCGGATGTATTTCTGCAGAAATATAAGCAAACCGTGTTTCATGGCGAAAACGCTTTTTTCCATGGGTTGCAACGGTAACACGCTTTCTCCTATCAGAAAGATTTGAATAACTTTTGGTCCCCATCTTGTCACGAAGCTCCATGGCGAATGTGGAGCCAATAGCCTGAATCCCCTCAGACTAGTTCGTTGAAATACTATGTGCTTAAAGTGATAAAAAGGGCATAAACGCCAAGATGGCGGACACCCCATTGCCATGGTAACAGGTTCTCAATGGAGTTTTTTGCTCGTCTTGGTTACTTATACATGTGTACCGAATTTCGTAGCCCTAGGTCAAAGTAGACTATCGGGCCCCTAGGGGCCCCCCCAAAATGCGCCCCCCCCCACAATACATATTACAATGCGTGAAGGACCTACCAAACATGAATTATTGTAATTTTGGTTCCGATCGGATGTATTTCTGCGAAGATATGAGTGAACCGTGTTTCATGGCGAGATCGCTTTTTTCCATGGGTTGCCATGGTAACACGCTTTCGCCTATCAAAAAGATTTGAATAACTTTTGGTCCCCATCTTGTCACGAAGCTCCATGGAGAATGTGGAGCCAATAGCATGATTCGCCTCAGACTAGTTCGTTCAAATGCGATGCGCCCAAATTGAGAAAAACGGGCAAAAAAATGGCCGCAAACGCCAAGATGGCGGAAAGCCCGTTGCCATGACAACAGACGTTTCAATGACTTTTTTACTTGTCTGGATGTGATAGACATGTGTACCGAATTTCGTCGTCCTACGTCAAACTAAAATATTTTTCCCCCATTCTAGAGGCCATTTTTGGCGTTTCTAGGGGGCGCCGTCAAGGCATTTTCACATTGGCGTGCACGCGGACCCCAGAATATCGCTATTTTCGCCGGGACTGAGGTGTGTGCCAAGTTTCGCAACTTTTCACGGGGTCTAAGGGGGTCAAAATTGAGTGAGTTGTGCTGAGAAGAATAAACATTACAATAACAATAGGGCCCTGCCATACTTCGTATGGCTCGGACCCTAATAATAAACATTACAATAACAATAGGGCCCTGCCATACTTCGTATGGCTCGGACCCTAATAATAATAATAATTAAAGCCGCAAGCGGCATCCATCGCGTCCTCGCCTCATGCCGAACCCTCAACCCGAACTCGCCACAAAGCTTTCGGGTGAATGTAAAGTAAAAGGCATGAATCCAAAAGTAGTTTGTTAAAAAATAATGCACATACAGTAAGAAATAGGCATGAACGCCAAGATGGCGGACACCCCGTTGCCATGGTAACAGGTGGTCAATGAACTTTTTTACTCGCCTTGGGTTGTTACACATGTGTGCCGAATATCGTAGCCATAGCTCAAAGTAGACAATCGGGCCCCTAGGGGCCCCCCAGAAATGTGCCCCCCCCACAATACATTCTATAATGTGTTAAGGACCTACCAAATATGAATAATTACAGTTTTGGTGCACATCGCATGAATTTGTGCAAAGATATAAGCAAACCGTGTTTCATGGCGAGAAGGTTTTTTTCCAATATGGCGGACACCCTGTTGCCATGGTAACAGGTTCTCAATAGAGTTTTTTGCTCGTCCTGGTTACTTATACATGTGTACCGAATTTCGTAGCCATAGGGCAAAGTAGACTATCGGGCCCCTCGGGGCCCCCCCCCAAAATGCGCCCCCCCCACAATACATATTACAATGCGTGAAGGACCTACCAAACATGAATTATCAGAATTTTGGTCCCGATCGGATGCATTTCTGCGAAGATATGAGTGAACCGTGTTTCATGGCGAGAACGCTTTTTTCCATGGGTTGCCACGGTAACACGCTTTCTCCTATCAAAAAGATTTGAATAACTTTTTGTCCCCATCTTGTCACGAAGCTCCATGGCGAATGTGGAGCCAATAGCATGAATCCCCTCAGACTAGTTCGTTCAAATACGATGCGCCCAAATTGACAAAAACGGGCCAAAAAATGGCCGCAAACGCCAAGATGGCGGACAGCCCGTTGCCATGACAACAGGCGTTTCAATGAGTTTTTTACTTGTCTTGATATGATAGACATGTGTACCGAATTTCGTCGTCCTACGTCAAACTAAAATTTTTTTTCCCCATTCTAGATGCCATTTTTGGCGTTTCTAGGGGGCGCTGTCTAGGCATTTTTGCATTGGCGTGCATACAAACGCCAAATTATCGAAATTTTCACCGGACGTGAGGTGTGTGCCAAGTTTCGCAACTTTTCACGGGGTCTAAGGGGGTCAAAATTGAGTGAGTTGTGCTTAGATCGAGAACGAGAATAATAATAATTAAAGCCGCAAGCGGCATCCATCGGGTCCTCGCCTCATGCCGAAACCTCCACCCGAACTCGCCACAAAGCTTCCGGGTGGATGTGAAGTAAAAGGCATGAATCCAAAACTAGTTTGTTCAAAAAAATTGCACATAAAGTAATAAATGGGCATAAACGCCAGAATGGCGGACACCCCGTTGCCATGGTAACAGGTGGTCAATGCACTTTTTTACTCGCCTTGGGTTGTTACACATGTGTACCGAATTTCGTAGCCCTAGGTCTAAGTAGACAATCGGGCCCCTAGGGGCCACCCCGAATAAGTGGCCCCCCACAATACATTCTATAATGTGTTAAGGACCTACCAAATATTAATAATTACAGTTTTGGTGCACATCGCATGAATTTGTGCGAAGATATAAGCAAACCGTGTTTAATGGCGAGAAGGTTTTTTTCCAAGATGGCTGACACCCTGTTGCCATGGTAATGGCTGCACAATGAAGTTTTTTGCTTGTCTCGGGTTGATACACATGTGTGGCGAATTTCGTAGCCCTAGCTCAAAGTAGACAATCGGGCCCCTAGGGGCCCCCCCCAAAATGTGCCCCCCCCACAATACATATTAAAATATGTTAAGGACCTACCAAATATGAATGTTTTCCACTTTGGTGCAGATCAGATGCATTTCTACCAAGATATGAGTGAACCGTGTTTCATGGCGAGGAGTATTTTTTTCAAGATGGCGGACACCCCGTTGCCATGGTAACAGGTTCTCAATAGAGTTTTTTGCTCGTCTTGGTTACTTATACATGTGTACCGAATTTCGTAGCCCTAGGTCAAAGTAGACGATCGGGCCCCTAGGGGCCGCCCCCAAAATGTGCCCCCTCCACAATACATATTACAATGCGTTAAGGACCTACCAAATATGAATGATTGGAATTTTGGTTCCGATCGGATGCATTTCTGCAGAGATATAAGCAAACCGTGTTTCATGGCGAGAACGCTTTTTTCCATGGGTTGCCACGGTAACAAGCTTTCTCCTATCAGAAAGATTTGAATAACTTTTGGTCCCCATCTTGTCACGAAGCTCCATGGCGAATGTGGAGCCAATAGCATGAATCGCCTCAGACTAGTTCGTTCAAATACGATGCGCTTAAAGTGATAAAAAGGGCATAAACGCCAAGATGGCGGACACCCCGTTGCCATGGTAACAGGTTCTCAATAGAGTTTTTTTGCTCGTCTTGGTTACTTATACATGTGTACCGAATTTCGTAGCCATAGGTCAAAGTAGACAATCGGGCCCCTAGGGGCCCCCCCGAAAATGTGCCCCCCCCCACAATACATATTACAATGCGTTAAGGACCTACCAAATATGAATTATCTGAATTTTGGTTCCGATCGGATGTATTTCTGCGAAGATATGAGTGAACCGTGTTTCATGGCGAGAACGCTTTTTTCCATGGGTTGCCACGGTAACACGCTTTCTCCTATCAAAAAGATTTGAATAACTTTTGGTACCCATCTTGTCACGAAGCTCCATGGCGAATGTGGAGCCAATAGCATGAATCGCCTCAGACTAGTTCGTTCAAATGCGATGCGCCCAAATTGACAAAAACGGGCCAAAAAATGGCCGCAAACGCCAAGATGGCGGAAAGCCCGTTGCCATGACAACAGGCGTTTCAATGACTTTTTTACTTGTCTTGATGTGATAGACATGTGTACCGAATTTTGTCGTCCTACGTCAAACTAAATTTTTTTGACCCCATTCTAGAGGCCATTTTTGGCGTTTCTAGGGGGCGCCGTCGAGGCATTTTTGCATTGGCGTGCACGCGGACCCCAGAATATCGCTATTTTCGCCGGGACTGAGGTGTGTGCCAAGTTTCGCAACTTTTCACGGGGCCTAAGGGGGTCAAAAATAGCCGAGTTGTGCTCAGAACGAGGAGAATAATAATAATAATAATAATAATTAAAGCCGCAAGCGGCATCCATCGGGTCCTCGCCTCATGCCGAACCCTCCACCCGAGTCCTGGTTCTCCTAATGCTACATGTGAAGGACCCGCACAGCCAGTTCATTTTAATAGAGAAATACAATTCACATATTGAGAAAAGAATGTGTGTAAACGCCAAGATGGCGGACAGCCCGTTACCATGGCAACATGTGTTTCATTGACTTTTTAGCTTGTCTTGGGATGATACACATGTGTGCCGAATTTCGTAGCCCGAGATGTAAGTAGACGATCGGGCCCCTAGGGGCCCCCCCAAAAAGTGTCCCCCCCACAATACATTCTATAATGTGTTAAGGACCTACCAAATATGAATAGTTACAGTTTTGGTGCACATCGTATGAATTTGTGCAAAGATATAAGCAAACCGTGTTTCATGGCGAGAAGGTTTTTTTTCCAAGATGGCGGATACCCCGTTGCCATGGTAACGGCTGCACAATGAAGTTTTTTGCTTGTCTTGGGTTGATACACATGTGTGCCGAATTTCGTAGCCCTAGCTCAAAGTAGACGATCGGGCCCCTAGGGGCCGCCCCCAAAATGTGCCCCCCCCACAATACATATTACAACGCGTTAAGGACCTGCCAAATATGAATTATTGGAATTTTGGTTCCAATCGGATGCATTTTGGCAGAGATATAAGCAAACCGTGTTTCATGGCGAGAACGCGTTTTTCCATGGGTTGCCACGGTAACACGCTTTCTCCTATCAGAAAGATTTGAATAACTTTTTGTCCCCATCTTGTCACGAAGCTCCATGGGGAATGTGGAGCCAATAGCATGAATCCCCTCAGACTAGTTCGTTCAAATACGATGCGCTTAAAGTGATAAAAAGGGCATAAACGCCAAGATGGCGGCCACCCCGTTGCCATGGTAACAGGTTCTCAATAGAGTTTTTTGCTCGTCTTGGTTACTTATACATGTGTACCGAATTTCGTAGCCCTAGCTCAAAGTAGACGATCGGGCCCCTAGGGGCCCCCCCAAAATGCGACCCCCCCACAATATATATTACAAAGCGTGAAGGACCTACCAAATATGAATTATTTTAATTTTGGTTCCGATCGGATGTATTTCTGCGAAGATATGAGTGAACCGTGTTTCATGGCGAGATCGCTTTTTTGCATGGGTTGCCACGGTAACACGCTTTCGCCTATCAAAAAGATTTGAATAACTTTTGGTCCCCATCTCGTCACGAAGCTCCATGGCGAATGTGGAGCCAATAGCATGAATCGCCTCAGACTAGTTCGTTCAAATGCGATGCGCCCAAATTGACAAAAACGGGCAAAAAAATGGCCGCAAACGCCAAGATGGCGGAAAGCCCGTTGCCATGACAACAGGCGTTTCAATGACTTTTTTACTTGTCTTGATGTGATAGACATGTGTACCGAATTTCGTCGTCCTACGTCAAACTAAAATTTTTTTTCCCCATTCTAGAGGCCATTTTTGGCGTTTCTAGGGGGCGCTGTCGAGGCATTTTTGCATTGGCGTGCATACAAACGCCAAATTATCGAAATTTTCACCGGACGTGAGGTGTGTGCCAAGTTTCGCAACTTTTCACGGGGTCTAAGGGGGTCAAAATTGAGTGAGTTGTGCTTAGAACGAGAATAATAATAATAATAATAATAATAAACATTTCAATAACAATAGGGCCCTGCCATACTTCGTATGGCTCGGACCCTAATTAAAGCCGCAAGCGGCATCCATCGGGTCCTCGCCTCATGCCGAACCCTCCACCCGAGTCCTGGTTCTCCTAATGCTACATGTGAAGGACCCGCACAGCCAGTTCATTTTAATAGAGAAATACAATTCACATATTGAGAAAAGAATGTGTAAACGCCAAGATGGCGGACAGCCCGTTACCATGGCAACATGTGTTTCATTGACTTTTTAGCTTGTCTTGGGATGATACACATGTGTGCCGAATTTCGTAGCCCGAGATGAAAGTAGACGATCGGGCCCCTAGGGGCCCCCCCAAAAAGTGTCCCCCCCACAATACATTCTATAATGTGTTAAGGACCTACCAAATATGAATAGTTACAGTTTTGGTGCACATCGTATGAATTTGTGCAAAGATATAAGCAAACCGTGTTTCATGGCGAGAAGGTTTTTTTTCCAAGATGGCGGATACCCCGTTGCCATGGTAACGGCTGCACAATGAAGTTTTTTGCTTGTCTTGGGTTGATACACATGTGTGCCGAATTTCGTAGCCCTAGCTCAAAGTAGACGATCGGGCCCCTAGGGGCCGCCCCCAAAATGTGCCCCCCCCACAATACATATTACAACGCGTTAAGGACCTGCCAAATATGAATTATTGGAATTTTGGTTCCAATCGGATGCATTTTGGCAGAGATATAAGCAAACCGTGTTTCATGGCGAGAACGCGTTTTTCCATGGGTTGCCACGGTAACACGCTTTCTCCTATCAGAAAGATTTGAATAACTTTTTGTCCCCATCTTGTCACGAAGCTCCATGGGGAATGTGGAGCCAATAGCATGAATCCCCTCAGACTAGTTCGTTCAAATACGATGCGCTTAAAGTGATAAAAAGGGCATAAACGCCAAGATGGCGGCCACCCCGTTGCCATGGTAACAGGTTCTCAATAGAGTTTTTTGCTCGTCTTGGTTACTTATACATGTGTACCGAATTTCGTAGCCCTAGCTCAAAGTAGACGATCGGGCCCCTAGGGGCCCCCCCAAAATGCGCCCCCCCCACAATATATATTACAATGCGTGAAGGACCTACCAAATATGAATTATTTTAATTTAGGTTCCGATCGGATGTATTTCTGCGAAGATATGAGTGAACCGTGTTTCATGGCGAGATCGCTTTTTTCCATGGGTTGCCACGGTAACACGCTTTCTCCTATCAAAAAGATTTGAATAACTTTTGGTCCCCATCTCGTCACGAAGCTCCATGGCGAATGTGGAGCCAATAGCATGAATCGCCTCAGACTAGTTCGTTCAAATGCGATGCGCCCAAATTGACAAAAACGGGCAAAAAAATGGCCGCAAACGCCAAGATGGCGGAAAGCCCGTTGCCATGACAACAGGCGTTTCAATGACTTTTTTACTTGTCTTGATGTGATAGACATGTGTACCGAATTTCGTCGTCCTACGTCAAACTAAAATTTTTTTTCCCCATTCTAGAGGCCATTTTTGGCGTTTCTAGGGGGCGCTGTCGAGGCATTTTTGCATTGGCGTGCATACAAACGCCAAATTATCGAAATTTTCACCGGACGTGAGGTGTGTGCCAAGTTTCGCAACTTTTCACGGGGTCTAAGGGGGTCAAAATTGAGCGAGTTGTGCTTAAAATAATAAACATTACAATAACAATAGGGCCTTGCCATACTTCGTATGGCTCGGACCCTAATAAACATTACAATAACAATAGGGCCTTGCCATACTTCGTATGGCTCGGACCCTAATTAAAGCCGCAAGCGGCATCCATCGGGTCCTCGCCTCATGCCGAACCCTCCACCCGAGTCCTGGTTCTCCTAATGCTACATGTGAAGGACCCGCACAGCCAGTTCATTTTAATAGAGAAATACAATTCACATATTGAGAAAAGATTGTGTGTAAACGCCATGATGGCGGACAGCCCGTTACCATGGCAACATGTGTTTCATTGACTTTTTAGCTTGTCTTGGGATGATACACATGTGTGCCGAATTTCGTAGCCCGAGATGAAAGTAGACGATAGGGCCCCTTGGGGCCCCCCCAAAAAGGTTCCCCCCCACAATACATTCTATAATGTGTTAAGGACCTACCAAATATGAATAGTTACAGTTTTGGTGCACATCGTATGAATTTGTGCAAAGATATAAGCAAACCGTGTTTCATGGCGAGAAGTTTTTTTTCCAAGATGGCGGACACCCCGTTGCCATGGTAACGGCTGCACAATGAAGTTTTTTGCTTGTCTTGGGTTGATACACATGTGTGCCGAATTTCGTAGCCCTAGCTCAAAGTAGACGATCGGGCCCCTAGGGGCCACCCCCAAAATGTGCCCCCCCCACAATACATATTACAATGCGTTAAGGACCTGCCAAATATGAATATTTGGAATTTTGGTTCCAATCGGATGCATTTTGGCAGAGATATAAGCAAACCGTGTTTCATGGCGAGAACGCTTTTTTCCATGGGTTGCCACGGTAACACGCTTTCGCCTATCAAAAAGATTTGAATAACTTTTGGTCCCCATCTCGTCACGAAGCTCCATGGCGAATGTGGAGCCAATAGCATGAATCACCTCAGACTAGTTCGTTCAAATGCGATGCGCCCAAATTGACAAAAACGGGCAAACAAATGGCCGCAAACGCCAAGATGGCGGAAAGCCCGTTGCCATGACAACAGGCGTTTCAATGACTTTTTTACTTGTCTTGATGTGATAGACATGTGTACCGAATTTCGTCGTCCTACGTCAAACTAAAATTTTTTTTCCCTATTCTAGAGGCCATTTTAGGTGTTTCTAGGGGGCGCTGTCAAGGCATTTTTGCATTGGCGTGCATACAAACGCCAAATTATCGAAATTTTCAGCGGACGTGAGGTGTGTGCCAAGTTTCGCAACTTTTCACGGGGTCTAAGGGGGTCAAAATTGAGTGAGTTGTGCTTAGAACGAGAACGAGAATAATAATAATTAAAGCCGCAAGCGGCATCCACCGGGTCCTCGCCTCATGCCGAACCCTCCACCCGAACTCGCCACAAAGCTTCCGGGTGGATGTGAAGTAAAAGGCACGAATCCAAAAGTAGTTTGTCCAAAAACAATGCACATACAGTGCTGAATGGGCGTAAACGCGAAGATGGCGGACACCCCGTTGCCATGGTAACAGGTGGTTAATTCCATTTTTTTCATCGCCTTGCGTTGTTACACATGTGTGTCGAATTTCATAGCCATAGGTGAAAGTAGACGATCGGGCCCCTGAGGGCCCCCCCCAAAAAGTGCCCCCCCACAATACATTCTATAATGTGTTAAGGACCTACCAAATATGAATAGTTAAAGTTTTGGTGTACATCGCATGAATTTGTGCAAAGATATAAGCAAACCGTGTTTCATGGCGAGAAGGTTTTTTTCCAAGATGGCGGACACTCCGTTGCCATGGTAACAGGTTGTTAATTGAGTTTTTTGCTTGTCTCGGGCTGATACACATGTGTGCCGAATTTCGTAGCCCTAGCTCAAAGTAGACGATCGGGCCCCTAGGGGCCGCCCCCAAAATGTGCCCCCCCCACAATACATATTACAACGCGTTAAGGACCTACCAAATATGAATTATTGGAATTTTGGTTCCGATCGGATGTATTTCTGCAGAAATATAAGCAAACCGTGTTTCATGGCGAGAACGCTGTTTTCCATGGGTTGCCACGGTAACACGCTTTCTCCTATCAGAAAGATTTGAATAACTTTTGGTCCCCATCTTGTCACGAAGCTCCATGGCGAATGTAGAGCCAATAGCCTGAATCCCCTCAGACTAGTTCGTTGAAATACGATGCGCTTAAAGTGATAAAAAGGGCATAAACGCCAAGATGGCGGACACCCCGTTGCCATGGTAACAGGTTCTCAATAGAGTTTTTTGCTCGTCTTGGTTACTTATACATGTGTACCGAATTTCGTAGCCCTAGGTCAAAGTAGACTATCGGGCCCCTAGGGGCCCCCCCCAAAATGCGCCCCCCCCACAATACATATTACAATGCGTGAAGGACCTACCAAACATGAATTATTTTAATTTTGGTTCCGATCGGACGTATTTCTGCGAAGATATGAGTGAACCGTGTTTCATGGCGAGAACGCTTTTTTCCATGGGTTGCCACGGTAACACGCTTTCGCCTATCAAAAAGATTTGAATAACTTTTGGTCCCCATCTTGTCACGAAGCTCCATGGCGAATGTGGAGCCAATAGCATGAATCGCCTCAGACTAGTTCGTTCAAATGCGATGCGCCCAAATTGACAAAAACGCGCAAAAAAATGGCCGCAAACGCCAAGATGGCGGACAGCCCGTTGCCATGACAACAGGCGTTTCAATGACTTTTTTACTTGTCTTGATGTGATAGACATGTGTAGCAAATTTCGTCGTCCTACGTCAAACTAAAAATTTTTTTCCCCATTCTAGAGGCCATTTTTGGCGTTTCTAGGGGGCGCCGTCGAGGCATTTTTGCATTGGCGTGCATACAAACGCCAAATTATCGAAATTTTCACCGGACGTGAGGTGTGTGCCAAGTTTCGCAACTTTTCACGGGGGCTAAGGGGGTCAAAATTGAGTGAGTTGTGCTTAGGAGAATAATAATAAACATTACAATAACAATAGGGCCTTGCCATACTTCGTATGGCTCGGACCCTAATTAAAGCCGCAAGCGGCATCCATCGGGTCCTCGCCTCATGCCGAACCCTCCACCCGAACTCGCCACAAAGCTTCCGGGTGGATGTGAAGTAAAAGGCACGAATCCAAAACTAGTTTGTCCAAAAACAATGCACATACAGTGCTAAATGGGCGTAAACGCCAAGATGGCGGACACCCCGTTGCCATGGTAACAGGTGGTCAATGCACTTTTTTACTCGCCTTGCGTTGTTACACATGTGTACCGAATTTCGTATCCCTAGGTCTAAGTAGACAATCGGGCCCCTGAGGGCCCCCCCCAAAGAACTGCCCCCCCCCCCCACAATACATTCTGTAATGTGTCAAGGACCTACCAAATATGAATAGTTAAAGTTTTGGTGCACATCGCATGAATTTGTGCAAAGATATAAGCAAACCGTGTTTAATGGCGAGAAAGTTTTTTTCCAAGATGGCGGACACCCTGTTGCCATGGTAATGGCTGCACAATCAAGTTTTTTGCTTGTGTCGGGTTGATACACATGTGTGCCGAATTTCGTAGCCCTAGCTCAAAGTAGACAATCGGGCCCCTAGGGGCCGCCCCCAAAATGTGCCCCCCCCACAATACATATTACAACGTGTTAAGGACCTACCAAATATGAATTATTGGAATTTTGGTTCCGATCGGATGTATTTCTGCGAAGATATGAGTGAACCGTGTTTCATGGCGAGAACGCTTTTTTCCATGGGTTGCCACGGTAACACGCTTTCTCCTATCAAAAAGATTTGAATAACTTTTGGTCCCCATCTTGTCACGAAGCTCCATGGCGAATGTGGAGCCAATAGCATGAATCGCCTCAGACTAGTTCGTTCAAATGCGACGCGCCCAAATCGACAAAAACGGGCCAAAAAATGGCCGCAAACGCCAAGATGGCGGACAGCCTGTTGCCATGACAACAGGTCTACCATTGACTTTTTTGGTCGTCTTGAGATGGTAGACATGTGTACCGAATTTCGTTGTCCTACGTCAAAGTAAACTTTTGACACCCCATTCTACGGGCCATCTTTCGCGTTTCTAGGGGGCACTGTCGAGGCATTTTTGCATTGGCGTGCAGGCGGACACCAGAATATTGCTATTTTCGCCGGGCTTGAGGTGTGTGCCAAGTTTCGCAACTTTTCACGGGGTCTAAGGGGGTCAAAATTGAGTGAGTTGTGCTGACGAGGAGGAAAAAAATAATAATTAAAGCCGCAAGCGGCATCCATCGGGTCCTCGCCTCATGCCGAACCCTCCACCCGAACTCACCACAAAGCTTCCGGGTAGATGTGAAGTAAAAGGCATGAATCAAAAACTAGTTTGTTAAAAAACAATGCACATTCAGTAATAAATAGGCATAAACGCCAAGATGGCGGACACCATGTTGCCATGGTAACAGGTGGTCAATGCACTTTTTTTACTCGCCTTGGGTTGTTACACATGTGTGCCGAATTTCGTAGCCTAAGATGAAAGTAGACAATCGGGCCCCTGAGGGCCCCCCCAAAAAGTGCCCCCCCCCACAATACATTCTATAATGTGTTAAGGACCTACCAAATATGAATAGTTAAAATTTTGGTGCACATCGCATGAATTTGTGCAAAGATATAAGCAAACCGTGTTTCATGGCGAGAAGGCTTTTTTCCAAGATGGCGGACACTCCAGTGCCATGGTAACAGGCTCTTAATTGAGTTTTATGCTTGTCTCTGGTTGATACACATGTGTGCCGAATTTCGTAGCCCTAGCTCAAAGTAGACTATCGGGCCCCTAAGGGCCCCCCCAAAATGTGCCCCCCCCACAATACATATTACAACACGTTAAGGACCTACCAAATATGAATTATTGGAATTTTGGTTCCGATCGGATGTATTTCTGCAGAAATATAGGCAAACCGTGTTTCATGGCGAGAACGCTGTTTTCCATGGGTTGCCACGGTAACACGCTTTCTCCTATCAGAAAGATTTGAATAACTTTTGGTCCCCATCTTGTCACGAAGCTCCATGGCGAATGTGGAGCCAATAGCCTGAATCCCCTCAGACTAGTTCGTTGAAATACGATGCGCTTAAAGTGATAAAAAGGGCATAAACGCCAAGATGGCGGACACCCCGTTGCCATGGTAACAGGTTCTCAATAGAGTTTTTTGCTCGTCTTGGTTACTTATACATGTGTACCGAATTTCGTAGCCATAGGTCAAAGTAGACTATCGGGCCCCTAGGGGCCCCCCCCCAAAATGCGCCCCCCCCACAATACATATTACAATGCGTGAAGGACCTACCAAACATGAATTATCAGAATTTTGGTTCCGATCGGATGCATTTCTGCGAAGATATGAGTGAACCGTGTTTCATGGCGAGAACGCTTTTTTCCATGGGTTGCCACGGTAACACGCTTTCTCCTATCAAAAAGATTTGAATAACTTTTTGTCCCCATCTTGTCACGAAGCTCCATGGCGAATGTGGAGCCAATAGCATGAATCCCCTCAGACTAGTTCGTTCAAATACGATGCGCCCAAATTGACAAAAACGGGGCCAAAAAATGGCCGCAAACGCCAAGATGGCGGACACCCCGTTGCCATGGTAACGGCTGCACAATGAAGTTTTTTGCTTGTCTTGGGTTGATACACATGTGTGCCGAATTTCGCAGCCCTAGCTCAAAGTAGACGATCGGGCCCCTAGGGGCCCCCCCCAAAATGTGCCCCCCCCACAATACATATTACAATGCGTTAAGGACCTGCCAAATATGAATTATTGGAATTTTGGTTCCGATCGGATGCATTTCTGCAGAGATATAAGCAAACCGTGATTCATGGCGAGAACGCTTTTTTCCATGGGTTGCCACGGTAACACGCTTTCTCCGATCAGAAAGAATTGAATAACTTTTGGTCCCCATCTTGTCACGAAGCTCCATGGTGAATGTGGAGCCAATAGCATGAATCCCCTCAGACTAGTTCGTTCAAATACGATGCGCTTAAAGTGATAAAAAGGGCATAAACGCCAAGATGGCGGACACCCCGTTGCCATGGTAACAGGTTCTCAATAGAGTTTTTTGCTCGTCTTGGTTACTTATACATGTGTACCGAATTTCGTAGCCCTAGCTCAAAGTAGACTATCGGGCCCCTAGGGGCCCCCCCAAAATGCGCCCCCCCCACAATACATATTACAATGCGTGAAGGACCTACCAAATATGAATTATTTTAATTTTGGTTCCGATCGGATGTATTTCTGCGAAGATATGAGTGAACCGTGTTTCATGGCGAGATCGCTTTTTTCCATGGGTTGCCACGGTAACACGCTTTCTCCTATCAAAAAGATTTGAATAACTTTTGGTCCCCATCTTGTCACGAAGCTCCATGGCGAATGTGGAGCCAATAGCATGAATCGCCTCAGACTAGTTCGTTCAAATGCGATGCGCCCAAATTGACAAAAACGGGCAAAAAAATGGCCGCAAACGCCAAGATGGCGGAAAGCCCGTTGCCATGACAACAGGCGTTTCAATGACTTTTTTACTTGTCTTCATGTGATAGACATGTGTACCGAATTTCGTCGTCCTACGTCAAACTAAAAAATTTTTTCCCCATTCTAGAGGCCATTTTTGGCGTTTCTAGGGGGCGCCGTCGAGGCATTTTTACATTGGCGTGCACACGGACCCCAGAATATCGCTATTTTCGCCGGGACTGAGGTGTGTGCCAAGTTTCGCAACTTTTCACGGGGTCTAAGGGGGTCAAAATTGAGTGAGTTGTGCTGAGAAGAATAATAATAATAATTAAAGCCGCAAGCGGCATCCATCGGGTCCTCGCCTCATGCCGAACCCTCCACCCGAACTCACCACAAAGCTTCCGGGTAGATGTGAAGTAAAAGGCATGAATCCAAAACTAGTTTGTTAAAAAATAATGCACATTCAGTAATAAATAGGCATAAACGCCAAGATGGTGGACACCATGTTGCCATGGTAACAGGTGGTCAATGCACTTTTTCACTCGCCTTGGGTTGTTACACATGTGTGCCGAATTTCGTAGCCTAAGATGAAAGTAGACAATCGGGCCCCTGAGGGCCCCCCCAAAAAGTGCCCCCCCCACAATACATTCTATAATGTGTTAAGGACCTACCAAATATGAATAGTTAAAATTTTGGTGCACATCGCATGAATTTGTGCAAAGATATAAGCAAACCGTGTTTCATGGCGAGAAGGCTTTTTTCCAAGATGGCGGACACTCCAGTGCCATGGTAACAGGCTCTTAATTGAGTTTTATGCTTGTCTCGGGTTGATACACATGTGTGCCGAATTTCGTAGCCCTAGCTCAAAGTAGACGATCGGGCCCCTAGGGGCCCCCCCCAAAATGTGCCCCCCCCACAATACATATTACAATGCGTTAAGGACCTACCAAATATGAATAATTGGAATTTTGGTTCCGATCGGATGAATTTCTGCAGAGATATAAGCAAACCGTGTTTCATGGCGAGAACGCATTTTTCCATGGGTTGCCACGGTAACACGCTTTCACCTATCAAAAAGATTTGAATAACTTTTGGTCCCCATCTTGTCACAAAGCTCCATGGGGAATGTGGAGCCAATAGCATGAATCCCCTCAGACTAGTTCGTTCAAATACGATGCGCTTAAAGTGATAAAAAGGGCATAAACGCCAAGATGGCGGCCACCCCGTTGCCATGGTAACAGGTTCTCAATAGAGTTTTTTGCTCGTCTTGGTTACTTATACATGTGTACCGAATTTCGTAGCCCTAGCTCAAAGTAGACGATCGGGCCCCTAGGGGCCCCCCCAAAATGCGCCCCCCCCACAATATATATTACAATGCGTGAAGGACCTACCAAATATGAATTATTTTAATTTTGGTTCCGATCGGATGTATTTCTGCGAAGATATGAGTGAACCGTGTTTCATGGCGAGATCGCTTTTTTCCATGGGTTGCCACGGTAACACGCTTTCACCTATCAAAAAGATTTGAATAACTTTTGGTCCCCATCTTGTCACGAAGCTCCATGGCGAATGTGGAGCCAATAGCATGAATCGCCTCAGACTAGTTCGTTCAAATGCGATGCGCCCAAATTGACAAAAACGGGCAAAAAAATGGCCGCAAACGCCAAGATGGCGGAAAGCCCGTTGCCATGACAACAGGTGTTTCAATGACTTTTTTACTTGTCTTCATGTGATAGACATGTGTACCGAATTTCGTCGTCCTACGTCAAACTAAAAAAATTTTTCCCCATTCTAGAGGCCATTTTTGGCGTTTCTAGGGGGCGCCGTCGAGGCATTTTTACATTGGCGTGCACGCGGACCCCAGAATATCGCTATTTTCGCCGGGACTGAGGTGTGTGCCAAGTTTCGCAACTTTTCACGGGGTCTAAGGGGGTCAAAATTGAGTGAGTTGTGCTGAGAATAATAATAATAATAATAATTAAAGCCGCAAGCGGCATCCATCGGGTCCTCGCCTCATGCCGAACCCTCCACCCGAACTCGCCACAAAGCTTCCGGGTGGATGTGAAGTAAAAGGCACGAATCCAAAACTAGTTTGTTCAAAAACAATGTACATACAGTGCTAAATGGGCGTAAACACCAAGATGGCGGACACCCCGTTGCCATGGTAACAGGTGGTCAATGCACTTTTTTACTCGCCTTGGGTTGTTACACATGTGTGCCGGATTTCGTAGCCATAGGTGAAAGTAGACAATCGGGCTCCTGAGGGCCCCCCCCAGAAAGTGCCCCCCCCCCACAATACATTCTATAATGTGTTAAGGACCTACCAAATATGAATAGTTAAAGTTTTGGTGCACATCGCATGAATTTGTGCAAAGATATAAGCAAACCGTGTTTCATGGCGAGAAGGTTTTTTTCCAAGATGGCGGACACTCCATTGCCATGGTAACAGGTGCTTAATTGAGTTTTTTGCTTGTCTAGGGTTGATACACATGTGTGCCGGATTTCGTAGCCCTAGCTCAAAGTAGACGATCGGGCCCCTAGGGGCCCCCCCAAAATGTGCCCCCCCCCCCTACAATACATATTACAATGCGTTAAGGACCTACCAAATATGAAGTATTGGAATTTTGGTTCCGATCGGATGTATTTCTGCGAAGATATGAGTGAACCGTGTTTCATGGCGAGGAGTATTTTTTTCAAGATGGCGGACACCCCGTTGCCATGGTAACAGGTTCTCAATAGAGTTTTTTGCTCGTCTTGGTTACTTATACATGTGTACCGAATTTCGTAGCCCTAGGTCAAAGTAGACGATCGGGCCCCTAGGGGCCGCCCCCAAAATGTGCCCCCTCCACAATACATATTACAATGCGTTAAGGACCTACCAAATATGAATGATTGGAATTTTGGTTCCGATCGGATGCATTTCTGCAGAGATATAAGCAAACCGTGTTTCATGGCGAGAACGCTTTTTTCCATGGGTTGCCACGGTAACAAGCTTTCTCCTATCAGAAAGATTTGAATAACTTTTGGTCCCCATCTTGTCACGAAGCTCCATGGCGAATGTGGAGCCAATAGCATGAATCGCCTCAGACTAGTTCGTTCAAATACGATGCGCTTAAAGTGATAAAAAGGGCATAAACGCCAAGATGGCGGACACCCCGTTGCCATGGTAACAGGTTCTCAATAGAGTTTTTTTGCTCGTCTTGGTTACTTATACATGTGTACCGAATTTCGTAGCCATAGGTCAAAGTAGACAATCGGGCCCCTAGGGGCCCCCCCGAAAATGTGCCCCCCCCCACAATACATATTACAATGCGTTAAGGACCTACCAAATATGAATTATCTGAATTTTGGTTCCGATCGGATGTATTTCTGCGAAGATATGAGTGAACCGTGTTTCATGGCGAGAACGCTTTTTTCCATGGGTTGCCACGGTAACACGCTTTCTCCTATCAGAAAGATTTGAATAGCTTTTGGTCCCCATATTGTCACGAAGCTCCATCGCGAATGTGGAGCCAATAGCCTGAATCCCCTCAGACTAGTTCGTTCAAATGCGATGCGCTTAAAGTGATAAAAAGGGCATAAACGCCAAGATGGCGGACACCCCGTTGCCATGGTAACAGGTTCTCAATAGAGTTTTTTGCTCGTCTTGGTTACTTATACATGTGTACCGAATTTCATAGCCATAGGTCAAAGTAGACTATCGGGCCCCTAGGGCCCCCCCCCCAAAATGCGCCCCACCCACAATACATATTACAATGCGTGAAGGACCTACCAAACATGAATTATTTTAATTTTGGTTCCGATCGGATGTATTTCTGCGAAGATATGAGTGAACCGTGTTTCATGGCGAGAACGCTTTTTTCCATGGGTTGCCACGGTAACACGCTTTCTCCTATCAAAAAGATTTGAATAACTTTTGGTACCCATCTTGTCACGAAGCTCCATGGCGAATGTGGAGCCAATAGCATGAATCGCCTCAGACTAGTTCGTTCAAATGCGATGCGCCCAAATTGACAAAAACGGGCCAAAAAATGGCCGCAAACGCCAAGATGGCGGAAAGCCCGTTGCCATGACAACAGGCGTTTCAATGACTTTTTTACTTGTCTTGATGTGATAGACATGTGTACCGAATTTTGTCGTCCTACGTCAAACTAAATTTTTTTGACCCCATTCTAGAGGCCATTTTTGGCGTTTCTAGGGGGCGCCGTCGAGGCATTTTTGCATTGGCGTGCACGCGGACCCCAGAATATCGCTATTTTCGCCGGGACTGAGGTGTGTGCCAAGTTTCGCAACTTTTCACGGGGCCTAAGGGGGTGAAAAATAGCCGAGTTGTGCTCAGAACGAGGAGAATAATAATAAACATTACAATAACAATAGGGCCCTGCCATACTTCGTATGGCTCGGACCCTAATTAAAGCCGCAAGCGGCATCCATCGGGTCCTCGCCTCATGCCGAACCCTCCACCCGAACTCGCCACAAAGCTTCCGGGTGGATGTGAAGTAAAAGGCACGAATCCAAAACTAATTTGTTCAAAAACAATGCACATACAGTGCTAAATGAGCGTAAACACCAAGATGGCGGACACACCGTTGCCATGGTAACAGGTGGTCAATGCACTTTTTTACTCGCCTTGGGTTGTTACACATGCGTGCCGAATTTCGTAGCCATAGGTGAAAGTAGACGATCGGGCCCCCTTAGGGCCCCCCCCAAAAAGTGCCCCCCCCCACAATACATTCTATAATGTGTTAAGGACCTCACAAATATGAATAGTTAAATTTTTGGTGCACATCGCATGAATTTGTGCAAAGATATAAGCAAATCGTGTTTCATGGCGAGAAGGTTTTTTTTCCAAGATGGCGGACACTCCGTTGCCATGGTAACAGGTGCTTAATATAGTTTTTTGCTTGTGTAGGGTTGATACACATGTGTGCCGAATTTCGCAGCCCTAGCTCAAAGTAGATGATCGGGCCCCTAGGGGCCCCCCAAAATGTGCACCCCCCCACAATACACATTACAATGCGTTAAGGACCTACCAAATATGAATTATTGGAATTCTGGTTCCAATCGGATGCATTTCTGCAGAGATATAAGCAAACCGTGTTTCATGGCGAGATCGCTTTTTTCCATGGGTTGCCACGATAACACGCTTTCTCCTATCGGAAAGATTTGAATAACTTTTGGTCCCCATCTTGTCACGAAGCTCCATGGCGAACGTGGAGCCAATAGCATGAATGCCCTCAGACTAGTTCGTTCAAATGCGATGCGCCCAAATTGATAAAAAGAGCATAAACGCCAAGATGGCGGCCACCCCGTTGCCATGGTAACAGGTTCTCAATAGAGTTTTTTGCTCGTCTTGGTTACTTATACATGTGTACCGAATTTCGTAGCCATAGGTCAAAGTAGACGATCGGGCCCCTAGGGGCCCCCCCCCAAAATGCGCCCCCCCCACAATGCATATTACAAAGCGTGAAGGACCTACCAAACATGAATTATTTTAATTTTGGTTCCGATCGGATGTATTTCTGCGAAGATATGAGTGAACCGTGTTTCATGGCGAGATCGCTTTTTTCCATGGGTTGCCACGGTAACACGCTTTCGCCTATCAAAAAGATTTGAATAACTTTTGGTCTCCATCTTGTCACGAAGCTCCATGGCGAATGTGGAGCCAATAGCATGAATCGCCTCAGACTAGTTCGTTCAAATACGATGCGCCCAAATTGAAAAAACGGGCAAAAAAATGGCCGCAAACGCCAAGATGGCGGACAGCCCGTTGCCAAGACAACAGGCGTTTCAATGACTTTTTTACTTGTCTGGATGTGATAGACATGTGTACCGAATTTTGTCGTCCTACGTCAAACTAAAATTTTTTGACCCCATTCTAGAGGCCATTTTTGGCGTTTCTAGGGGGCGCCGTCGAGGCATTTTTACATTGGCGTGCACACGGACCCCAGAATATCGCTATTTTCGCCGGGACTGAGGTGTGTGCCAAGTTTCGCAACTTTTCACGGGGCCTAAGGGGGTCAAAAATGGCCGAGTTGTGCTGACAAAAATAATAATAACAAGCGGCATCCATCGGGTCCTCGCCTCATGCCGAACCCTCCACCCGAACTCACCACAAAGCTTCCGGGTAGATGTGAAGTAAAAGGCATGAATCCAAAAGTAGTTTGTTAAAAAATAATGCACATTCAGTAATAAATAGGCATAAACGCCAAGATGGCGGACACCATGTTGCCATGGTAACAGGTGGTCAATGCACTTTTTTACTCGCCTTGGGTTGTTACACATGTGTGCCAAATTTCGTAGCCTAAGATGAAAGTAGACAATCGGGCCCCTGAGGGCCCCCCCCAAAAAGTGCCCCCCCCACAATACATTCTATAATGTGTTAAGGACCTACCAAATATGAATAGTTAAAGTTTTGGTGCACATCGCATGAATTTGTGCAAAGATATAAGCAAACCGTGTTTCATGGCGAGAAGGTTTTTTTCCAAGATGGCGGACACTCCAGTGCCATGGTAACAGGTGCTTAATTGAGTTTTATGCTTGTCTTGGGATGATACACATGTGTGCCGAATTTCGTAGCCCGAGATGAAAGTAGACGATCGGGCCCCTGGGGGCCCCCCCAAAAAGTGTCCCCCCCACAATACATTCTATAATGTGTTAAGGACCTACCAAATATTAATATTTACAGTTTTGGTGCACATCGCATGAATTTGTGCAAAGATATAAGCAAACCGTGTTTCATGGCGAGAAGGTTTTTTTCCAAGATGGTGGACACTCCAGTGCCATGGTAACAGGTGTTTAATATAGTTTTTTGCTTGTCTAGGGTTGATACACATGTGTGCCGAATTTCGTAGCCCTAGCTCAAAGTAGACGATCGGGCCCCTAGGGCCCCCCCCCAAAATGTGCCCCCCCCACAATACATATATCAATGCGTTAAGGAACTGCCAAATATGAATTATTGGAATTTTGGTTCCGATCGGATGCATTTCTGCAGAGATATAAGCAAACCGTGTTTCATGGCGAGAACGCATTTTTCCATGGGTTGCCACGGTAACACGCTTTCACCTATCAAAAAGATTTGAATAACTTTTGGTCCCCATCTTGTCACGAAGCTCCATGGCGAACGTGGAGCCAATAGCATGAATCCCCTCAGACTAGTTCGTTCAAATGCGATGCGCCCAAATTGATAAAAAGAGCATAAACGCCAAGATGGCGGCCACCCCGTTGCCATGGTAACAGGTTCTCAATAGAGTTTTTTGCTCGTCTTGGTTACTTATACATGTGTACCGAATTTCGTAGCCATAGGTCAAAGTAGACTATCGGGCCCCTAGGGGCCCCCCCAAAATGCGCCCCCCCCCACAATACATATTACAATGCGTGAAAGACCTGCCAAATATGAATTATTGGAATTTTGGTTCCGATCGGATGCATTTCTGCGAAGATATAAGCAAACCGTGTTTCATGGCGAGAACGCTTTTTTCCATGGGTTGCCACGGTAACACGCTTTCTCCTATCAGAAAGATTTGAATAACTTTTGGTCCCCATCTTGTCACGAAGCTCCATGGCGAATGTGGAGCCAATAGCATGAATCCCCTCAGACTAGTTCGTTCAAATGCGATGCGCCCTAATTGACAAAAACGGGCAAAAAAATGGCCGCAAACGCCAAGATGGCGGAAAGCCCGTTGCCATGACAACAGGCGTTTCAATGACTTTTTTACTTGTCTGGATGTGATAGACATGTGTACCGAATTTCGTCGTCCTACGTCAAACTAAAATTTTTTTCCCCCATTCTAGAGGCCATTTTTGGCGTTTCTAGGGGGCGCCGTCGAGGCATTTTCACATTGGCGTGCACGCGGACCCCAGAATATCGCTATTTTCGCCGGGACTGAGGTGTGTGCCAAGTTTCGCAACTTTTCACGGGGTCTAAGGGGGTCAAAATTGAGTGAGTTGTGCTTAGGAGAATAATAATAATAAACATTACAATAACAATAGGGCCTTGCCATACTTCGTATGGCTCGGACCCTAATAATAAACATTACAATAACAATAGGGCCCTGCCATACTTCGTATGGCTCGGACCCTAATAAACATTACAATAACAATAGGGCCCTGCCATACTTCGTATGGCTCGGACCCTAATTAAAGCCGCAAGCGGCATCCATCGGGTCCTCGCCTCATGCCGAACCCTCCACCCGAACTCGCCACAAAGCTTCCAGGTGGATGTGAAGTAAAAGGCACGAATCCAAAACTAGTTTGTTGAAAAACAATGCACATACAGTGCTAAATGGGCATAAACGCCAAGATGGCGGACACCCCGTTGCCATGGTAACAGGTGGTCAATGCACTTTTTTTCTCGCCTTGGGTTGTTACACATGTGTGCCGAATTTCGTAACCATAGGTGAAAGTAGACGATCGGGCCCCTGAGGGCCCTCCCAAAAAGTGCCCCCCCCACAATACATTCTATAATGTGTTAAGGACCTACCAAATATTAATAATTACAGTTTTGGTGCACATCGCATGAATTTGTGCGAAGATATAAGCAAACCGTGTTTAATGGCGAGAAGGTTTTTTTCCAAGATGGCGGACACCCCGTTGCCATGGTAATGGCTGCACAATGAAGTTTTTTGCTTGTGTCGGGTTGATACACATGTGTGCCGAATTTCGTAGCCCTAGCTCAAAGTAGACGATCGGGCCCCTAGGGGCCACCCCCAAAATGTGCCCCCCCCACAATACATATTACAATGCGTTAAGGACCTGCCAAATATGAATTATTGGAATTTTGGTTCCGATCGGATGTATTTCTGCGAAGATATGAGTGAACCGTGTTTCATGGCGAGAACGCTTTTTTCCATGGGTTGCCACGGTAACACGCTTTCGCCTATCAAAAAGATTTGAATAACTTTTGGTCCCCATCTCGTCACGAAGCTCCATGGCGAATGTGGAGCCAATAGCATGAATCGCCTCAGACTAGTTCGTTCAAATGCGATGCGCTTAAAGTGATAAAAAGGGCATAAACGCCAAGATGGCGTTTATGCCCTTTGGCGTTTATGCCCTAATGTAATAATGCACATTATTACTGAATGTGCATTATTTTTTAACAAACTAGTTTTGGATTCATGCCTTTTACTTCACATCTACCCGGAAGCTTTGTGGTGAGTTCGGGTGGAGGGTTCGGCATGAGGCGAGGACCCGATGGATGCCGCTTGCGGCTTTAATCATCATTAGGGTCCGAGCCATACGAAGTATGGCAAGGCCCTATTGTTATTGTAATGTTTATTATTTTAAGCACAACTCGCTCAATTTTGACCCCCTTAGACCCCGTGAAAAGTTGCGAAACTTGGCACACACCTCACGTCCGGTGAAAATTTCGATAATTTGGCGTTTGTATGCACGCCAATGCAAAAATGCCTCGACAGCGCCCCCTAGAAACGCCAAAAATGGCCTCTAGAATGGGGAAAAAAAATTTTAGTTTGACGTAGGACGACGAAATTCGGTACACATGTCTATCACATCAAGACAAGTAAAAAAGTCATTGAAACGCCTGTTGTCATGGCAACGGGCTTTCCGCCATCTTGGCGTTTGCGGCCATTTTTTTGCCCGTTTTTGTCAATTTGGGCGCATCGCATTTGAACGAACTAGTCTGAGGCGATTCATGCTATTGGCTCCACATTCGCCATGGAGCTTCGTGACGAGATGGGGACCAAAAGTTATTCAAATCTTTTTGATAGGCGAAAGCGTGTTACCGTGGCAACCCATGGAAAAAAGCGATCTCGCCATGAAACACGGTTCACTCATATCTTCGCAGAAATACATCCGATCGGAACCAAAATTAAAATAATTCATATTTGGTAGGTCCTTCACGCATTGTAATATATATTGTGGGGGGGGCGCATTTTGGGGGGGCCCCTAGGGGCCCGATCGTCTACTTTGAGCTAGGGCTACGAAATTCGGTACACATGTATAAGTAACCAAGACGAGCAAAAAACTCTATTGAGAACCTGTTACCATGGCAACGGGGTGGCCGCCATCTTGGCGTTTATGCCCTATTTATCACTTTAAGCGCATCGTATTTGAACGAACTAGTCTGAGGGGATTCATGCTATTGGCTCCACATTCCCCATGGAGCTTCGTGACAAGATGGGGACAAAAAGTTATTCAAATCTTTCTGATAGGAGAAAGCGTGTTACCGTGGCAACCCATGGAAAAACGCGTTCTCGCCATGAAACACGGTTTGCTTATATCTCTGCCAAAATGCATCCGATTGGAACCAAAATTCCAATAATTCATATTTGGCAGGTCCTTAACGCGTTGTAATATGTATTGTGGGGGGGACAAATTTTGGGGGCGGCCCCTAGGGGCCCGATCGTCTACTTTGAGCTAGGGCTACGAAATTCGGTACACATGTCTATCACATCAAGACAAGTAAAAAAGTCATTGAAACGCCTGTTGTCATGGCAACGGGCTGTCCGCCATCTTGGCGTTTGCGGCCATTTTTTTGCCCGTTTTTGTCAATTTGGGCGCATCGTATTTGAACGAACTAGTCTGAGGCGATTCATGCTATTGGCTCCACATTCGCCATGGAGCTTCGTGACAAGATGGGGACCAAAAGTTATTCAAATCTTTCTGATAGGAGAACGCGTGTTACCGTGGCAACCCATGGAAAAAAGCGTTCTCGCCATGAAACACGGTTCACTCATATCTTCGCAGAAATGCATCCGATCGGAACCAAAATTCTGATAATTCATGTTTGGTAGGTCCTTCACGCATTGTAATATGTATTGTGGGGGGGGCGCATTTTGGGGGGGGCCCCTAGGGGCCCGATAATCTACTTTGACCTATGGCTACGACATTCGGTACACATGTATAAGTAACCAAGACGAGCAAAAAACTCTATTGAGAACCTGTTACCATGGCAACGGGGTGTCCGCCATCTTGGTGTTTACGCCCATTTAGCACTGTATGTGCATTTTTTTTGAACAAACTAGCTTTGGATTCGTGCCTTTTACTTCACATCCACCCGGAAGCTTTGTGGCGAGTTCGGGTGGAGGGTTCGGCATGAGGCGAGGACCCGATGGATGCCGCTTGTTATTAGGGTCCTCGCCATACGAAGTATGGCAGGGCCCTATTGTTATTGTAATGTTTATTATTAGGGTCCGAGCCATACGAAGTATGGCAGGGCCCTATTGTTATTGTAATGTTTATTATTATTTTAAGCACAACTCACTCAATTTTGACCCCCTTAGACCCCGTGAAAAGTTGCGAAACTTGGCACACACCTCACGTCCGGTGAAAATTTCAATAATTTGGCGTTTGTATGCACGCCAATGCAAAAATGCCTCGACAGCGCCCCCTAGAAACGCCAAAAATGGCCTCTAGAATGGGGCAAAAAAATTTTAGTTTGACGTAGGATGACGAAATTCGGTACACATGTCTATCACATCAAGACAAGTAAAAAAGTCATTGAAACGCCTGTTGTCATGGCAACGGGCTTTCCGCCATCTTGGCGTTTGCGGCCATTTCTTTGCCCGTTTTTGTCAATTTGGGCGCATCGCATTTGAACGAACTAGTCTGAGAGGATTCATGCTATTGGCTCCACGTTCGCCATGAAGCTTCGTGACAAGATGGGGTCCAAAAGTTATTCAAATCTTTTTGATAGGAGAAAGCGTGTTACCGTGGCAACCCATGGAAAAAAGCGTTCTCGCCATGAAACACGGTTCACTCATATCTTCGCAGAAATACATCCGATCGGAACCAAAATTAAAATAATTCATGTTTGGTAGGTCCTTCACGCATTGTAATATGTATTGTGGGGGGGCGCATTTTGGGGGGGGCCCCTAGGGGCCCGATAATCTACTTTGAGCTAGGGCTACGAAATTCGGTACACATGTATAAGTAACCAAGACGAGCAAAAAACTCAATTAACCACCTGTTACCAGGGCAACGGGGTGTCCGCCATCTTGGCGTTTGTGCCCTTTTTATCACTTTCAGCGCATCGTATTTGAACGAACTAGTCTGAGGGGATTCAGGCTATTGGCTCCACATTCGCCATGGAGCTTCGTGACAAGATGGGGACAAAAAGTTATTCAAATCTTTCTAAAAGGAAAAAGCGTGTTACCGTGGCAACCCATGGAAAAACGCGTTCTCGCCATGAAACACGGTTCACTCATATCTTCACAGAAATACATCCGAACGGAACCAAAATTAAAATAATTCATATTTGGTAGGTCCTTCACGCATTGGAATATGTATTGTGGGGCGGGCGCATTCTGGGGGGGCCCCTAGGGGCCCAATATTCTACTTTGACCTAGGGCTACGAAATTCGGTACACATGTATAAGTAACAATGACGAGCAAAAAACTCTATTGAGAACCTGTTACCATGGCAACAGGGTGGCCGCCATCTTGGCGTTTATGCCCTTTTTATCACTTTAAGCGCATCGTATTTGAACGAACTAGTCTCAGGGGATTCATGCTATTGGCTCCACATTCGCCATGGAGCTTCGTGACAAGATGGGGACAAAAAGTTATTCAAATCTTTCTAAAAGGAGAAAGCGTGTTACCGTGGCAACCCATGGAAAAACGCGTTCTCGCCATGAAACACGGTTTGCTTATATCTCTGCCAAAATGCATCCGATCGGAACCAAAATTCCAATAATTCATATTTTGCAGGTCCTTAACGCATTGTAATATGTATTGTGGGGGGGGCACATTTTGGGGGGGGCCCCTAGGGGCCCGATCGTCTACTTTGAGCTAGGGCTACGAAATTCGGCACACATGTGTATCAACCCAAGACAAGCAAAAAACTATAATAAACACCTGTTGCCATGGCAACGGAGTGTCCGCCATCTTGGAAAAAAAACTTTCTCGCCATGAAACACGGTTTGCTTATATCTTTGCACAAATTCATGTGATGTGAACCAAAACTGTAACTATTCATATTTGGTAGGTCCTTAACACATTATAGAATGTATTGTGGGGGGGCACTTTTTGGGGGGCCCCTAGGGGCCCGATTGTCTACTTTCACCTATGGCTACGTAATTCGGCACACATGTCTAACAACCCAAGGTGAGTAAAAAAGTGCATTGACCACCTGTTACCATGGCAACGGGGTGTCCGCCATCTTGGCGTTTACGCCCATTTAGCACTGTATGTGCATTGTTTTTGAACAAACTAGTTTTGGATTCGTGCCTTTTACTTCACATCCACCCGGAAGCTTTGTGGCGAGTTCGGGTGGAGGGTTCGGCATGAGGCGAGGACCCGATGGATGCCGCTTGCGGCTTTAATTATTATTATTCTCCTCGTTCTGAGCACAACTCACTCAATTTTGACCCCCTTAGACCCCGTGAAAAGTTGCGAAACTTGGCACACACCTCAGTCCCGGCGAAAATAGCGATATTCTGGGGTCTGCGTGCACGCCAATGTAAAAATGCCTCGACGGCGCCCCCTAGAAACGCCAAAAATGGCCTCTAGAATGGGGAAAAAAAATTTTAGTTTGACGTAGGACGACGAAATTCGGTACACATGTCTATCACATGAAGACAAGTAAAAAAGTCATTGAAACGCCTGTTGTCATGGCAATGGGCTTTCCGCCATCTTGGCGTTTGCGGCCATTTTTTGGCCCGTTTTTGTCAATTTGGGCGCATCGCATTTGAACGAACTTGTCTGAGGCGATTCATGCTATTGGCTCCACGTTCGCCATGGAGCTTCGTGACAAGATGGGGACCAAAAGTTATTCAAATCTTTTTGATAGGCGAAAGCGTGTTACCGTGGCAACCCATGGAAAAAAGCGATCTCGCCATGAAACACGGTTCACTCATATCTTCGCAGAAATACATCCGATCGGAACCAAAATTAAAATAATTTATATTTGGTAGGTCCTTCATGCATTGTAATATGTATTGTGGGGGGGGCGCATTTTGGGGGGGCCCCTAGGGGCCCGATAGTCTACTTTGACCTAGGGCTACGAAATTAGGTACACATGTATAAGTAACCAAGACGAGCAAAAAACTCTATTGAGAACCTGTTACCATGGCAACGGGGTGTCTGCCATCTTGGCGTTTATGCCCTTTTTATCACTTTAAGCGCATCGCATTTGAACGAACTAGTCTGAGGGGATTCAGGCTATTGGCTCCACATTCGCCATGGAGCTTCATGACAAGATTGGGATCAAAAGTTATTCAAATCTTTCTGATAGGAGAAAGCGTGTTACCGTGGCAACCCATGGAATAAAGCGTTCTCGCCATGAAACACGGTTTGCTTATATCTCTGCAGAAATGCATCCGATCGGAACCAAAATTCCAATAATTGATATTTGGCAGGTCTTTAACGCATTGTAATATGTATTGTGGGGGGGGCACATTTTGGGGGGGCCCCTAAGGGCCCAATTGTCTACTTTGAGCTAGGGCTACGAAATTCGGCACACATGTGTATCAACCATACACAAGCAAAAAACTATATTAAGCACCTGTTACCATGGCACTGGAGTGTCCGCCATCTTGGAAAAAATCCTTCTCGCCATGAAACACGGTTTGCTTATATCTTTCCACAAATTCATGCGATGTGCACCAAAACTTTAACTATTCATATTTGGTAGGTCCTTAACACATTATAGAATGTATTGTGGGGGGGGCGCTTTTTGGGGGGGGCCCTTAGGGGCCCGATCGTCTACTTTGACCTAGGGCTACGAAATTCGGCACACATGTGTATCAACCCAAGACAAGCAAAAAACTTCATTGTGCAGCCGTTACCATGGCAACGGGGTGTCCGCCATCTTGGAAAAAATCCTCCTCGCCATGAAACACGGTTCACTCATATCTTGGTAGAAATGCATCTGATCTGCACCAAAGTGGAAAACATTCATATTTGGTAGGTCCTTAACACATTGTAATATGTATTGTGGGGGGGGCACATTTTGGGGGGGGGGCCCTAGGGGCCCGATCGTCTACTTTGACCTAGGGCTACGAAATTCGGCACACATGTGTATCAACCCAAGACAAGCAAAAAACTTCATTGTGCAGCCGTTACCATGGCAATGGGGTGTCCGCCATCTTGGAAAAAACCCTTCTCGCCATGAAACACGGTTTGCTTATATCTTTGCACTAATTCACACGATGTGCACCAAAACTGTAAATATTCCACTTTGGTAGGTCCTTAACACATTATAGAATGTATTGTGGGGGGGCACTCTTTGGGGGGGGGCCCTCAGGGGCCCGATCGTCTACTTTCACCTATGGCTACGAAATTCGGCACACATGTGTAACAACCCAAGGGGAGTAAAAAAGTGCATTGACCACCTGTTACCATGGCAACGGGGTGTCCGCCATCTTGGCGTTTACGCCCATTTAGCACTGTATGTGCATTGTTTTTGAACAAACCACTTTTGGATTCGTGCCTTTTACTTCACATCCACCCGGAAGCTTTGTGGCGAGTTCGGGTGGAGGGTTCGGCATGAGGCGAGGACCCGATGGATGCCGCTTGCGGCTTTAATTAGGGTCCGAGCCATACGAAGTATGGCAGGGCCCTATTGTTATTGTAATGTTTATTATTATTATTATTATTCTCGTTCTAAGCACAACTCACTCAATTTTGACCCCCTTAGACCCCGTGAAAAGTTGCGAAACTTGGCACACACCTCACGTCCGGTGAAAATTTCGATAATTTGGCGTTTGTATGCACGCCAATGCAAAAATGCCTAGACAGCGCCCCCTAGAAACGCCAAAAATGGCATCTAGAATGGGGAAAAAAAATTTTAGTTTGACGTAGGACGACGAAATTCGGTACACATGTCTATCACATCAAGACAAGTAAAAAACTCATTGAAACGCCTGTTGTCATGGCAACGGGCTGTCCGCCATCTTGGCATTTGCGGCCATTTTTTGGCCCGTTTTTGTCAATTTGGGCGCATCGTATTTGAACGAACTAGTCTGAGGGGATTCATGCTATTGGCTCCACATTCGCCATGGAGCTTCGTGACAAGATGGGGACAAAAAGTTATTCAAATCTTTTTGATAGGAGAAAGCGTGTTACCGTGGCAACCCATGGAAAAAAGCGTTCTCGCCATGAAACACGGTTCACTCATATCTTCGCAGAAATGCATCCGATCGGAACCAAAATTCTGATAATTCATGTTTGGTAGGTCCTTCACGCATTGTAATATGTATTGTGGGGGGGCGCATTTTGGGGGGGGCCCCGAGGGGCCCGATCGTCTACTTTGACCTATGGCTACGAAATTTGGTACACATGTATAAGTAACCAAGACGAGCAAAAAACTCTATTGAGAACCTGTTACCATGGCAACGGGGTGTCCGCCATCTTGGCGTTTATGCCCTTTTTATCACTTTAAGCGCATCGTATTTCAACGAACTAGTCTGAGGGGATTCAGGCTATTGGCTCCACATTCGCCATGGAGCTTCGTGACAAGATGGGGACCAAAAGTTATTCAAATCTTTCTGATAGGAGAAAGCGTGTTACCGTGGCAACCCATGGAAAACAGCGTTCTCGCCATGAAACACGGTTTGCTTATATTTCTGCAGAAATACATCCGATCGGAACCAAAATTCCAAAAATTCATATTTGGTAGGTCCTTAACGTGTTGTAATATGTATTGTAGGGGGGGCACATTTTGGGGGGGCCCCTAGGGGCCCGATAGTCTACTTTGAGCTAGGGCTACGAAATTCGGCACACATGTGTATCAACCCGAGACAAGCATAAAACTCAATTAAGAGCCTGTTACCATGGCACTGGAGTGTCCGCCATCTTGGAAAAAAGCCTTCTCGCCATGAAACACGGTTTGCTTATATCTTTGCACAAATTCATGCGATGTGCACCAAAATTTTAACTATTCATATTTGGTAGGTCCTTAACACATTATAGAATGTATTGTGGGGGGGGCACTTTTTGGGGGGGCCCTCAGGGGCCCGATTGTCTACTTTCATCTTAGGCTACGAAATTCGGCACACATGTGTAACAACCCAAGGCGAGTAAAAAAGTGCATTGACCACCTGTTACCATGGCAACATGGTGTCCACCATCTTGGCGTTTATGCCTATTTATTACTGAATGTGCATTATTTTTTAACAAACTAGTTTTGGATTCATGCCTTTTACTTCACATCTACCCGGAAGCTTTGTGGTGAGTTCGGGTGGAGGGTTCGGCATGAGGCGAGGACCCGATGGATGCCGCTTGCGGCTTTAATTATTATTATTCTCCTCGTTCTGAGCACAACTCGGCCATTTTTGACCCCCTTAGGCCCTGTGAAAAGTTGCGAAACTTGGCACACACCTCAGTCCCGGCGAAAATAGCAATATTCTGGGGTCCGCGTGCACGCCAATGTAAAAATGCCTCGACGGCGCCCCCTAGAAACGCCAAAAATGGCCTCTAGAATGGGGTCAAAAAAATTTAGTTTGACGTAGGACGACGAAATTCGGTACACATGTCTATCACATCAAGACAAGTAAAAAAGTCATTGAAACGCCTGTTGTCATGGCAACGGGCTTTCCGCCATCTTGGCGTTTGCGGCCATTTTTTGGCCCGTTTTTGTCAATTTGGGCGCATCGCATTTGAACGAACTAGTCTGAGGCGATTCATGCTATGTGCTCCACATTCGCCATGGAGCTTCGTGACAAGATGGGTACCAAAAGTTATTCAAATCTTTTTGATAGGAGAAAGCGTGTTACCGTGGCAACCCATGGAAAAAAGCGTTCTCGCCATGAAACACGGTTCACTCATATCTTCGCAGAAATACGTCCGATCGGAACCAAAATTACAATAATTCATGTTTGGTAGGTCCTTCACGTATTGTAATATGTATTGTGGGTGGGGCGCATTTTGGGGGGGCCCCTAGGGGCCCGATCGTCTACTTTGACCTATGGCTACGAAATTCGGTACATATGTATAAGTAACCAAGACGAGCAAAAAACTCTATTGAGAACCTGTTACCATGGCAACGGGGTGTCCGCCATCTTGGCGTTTATGCCCTTTTTATCACTTTAAGCGCATCGTATTTGAACGAACTAGTCTCAGGGGATTCATGCTATTGGCTCCACATTCGCCATGGAGCTTCGTGACAAGATGGGGACAAAAAGTTATTCAAATCTTTCTGATAGGAGAAAGCGTGTTACCGTGGCAACCCATGGAAAAACGCGTTCTCGCCATGAAACACGGTTTGCTTATATCTCTGCCAAAATGCATCCGATCGGAACCAAAATTCCAATAATTCATATTTTGCAGGTCCTTAACGCATTGTAATATGTATTGTGGGGGGGGCACATTTTGGGGGAGGCCCCTAGGGGCCCGATCGTCTACTTTGAGCTAGGGCTACGAAATTCGGCACACATGTGTATCAACCCAAGACAAGCAAAAAACTTCATTGTGCAGCCGTTACCATGGCAACGGGGTATCCGCCATCTTGGTATAAAAACCTTCTCGCCATGAAACACGGTTTGCTTATATCTTTGCACAAATTCATACGATGTGCACCAAAACTATAACTATTCATATTTGGTAGGTCCTTAACACATTATAGAATGTATTGTGGGGGGGACACTTTTTGGGGGGGCCCCTAGGGGCCCGATCGTCTACTTTCATCTCGGGCTACGAAATTCGGCACACATGTGTATCATCCCAAGACAAGCTAAAAAGTCAATGAAACACATGTTGCCATGGTAACGGGCTGTCCGCCATCTTGGCGTTTACACATTCTTTTCTCAATATGTGAATTGTATTTCTCTATTAAAATGAACTGGCTGTGCGGGTCCTTCACATGTAGCATTAGGAGAACCAGGACTCGGGTGGAGGGTTCGGCATGAGGCGAGGACCCGATGGATGCCGCTTGCGGCTTTAATTAGGGTCCTCGCCATACGAAGTATGGCAGGGCCCTATTGTTATTGTAATGTTTATTATTATTATTATTATTTTTTTCCTCAGCACAACTCACTCAATTTTGACCCCCTTAGACCTGGTGAAAAGTTGCGAAACTTGGCACACACCTCAGTCCCGGCGAAAATAGCGATATTCTGGGGTCCATGTGCACGCCAATGTAAAAATGCCTCGACGGCGCCCCCTAGAAACGCCAAAGATGGAAAATAAAATGGGGTGTCAAAAGTCTACTTTCACGTAGGACAACGAAATTCGGTACACATGTCTACCACCTCAAGACGACCAAAAAAGTCAATCGTAGACCTGGCGTCATGGCAACGGGATGTCAGCCATCTTGGCGTTTGCGGCCATTTTTTTGCCCGTTTTTGTCAATTTGGGCGCATCGCATTTGAACGAACTAGTCTGAGGCGATTCATGCTATTGGCTCCACATTCGCCATGGAGCTTCGTGACAAGATGGGGACCAAAAGTTATTCAAATCTTTTTGATAGGTGAAAGCGTGTTACCGTGGCAACCCATGGAAAAAAGCGATCTCGCCATGAAACACGGTTCACTCATATCTTCGCAGAAATACATCCGATCGGAACCAAAATTAAAATAATTCATATTTGGTAGGTCCTTCACGCTTTGTAATATATATTGTGGGGGGGGGCGCATTTTGGGGGGGCCCCTAGGGGCCCGATCGTCTACTTTGAGCTAGGGCTACGAAATTCGGTACACATGTATAAGTAACCAAGACGAGCAAAAAACTCCATTGAGAACCTGTTACCATGGCAACGGGGTGTCCGCCATCTTGGCGTTTATGCCCTTTTTATCACTTTAAGCACAACGTATTTCAACGAACTAGTCTGAGGGGATTCAGGCTATTGGCTCCACATTCGCCATGGAGCTTCGTGACAAGATGGGGACCAAAAGTTATTCAAATCTTTCTGATAGGAGAAAGCGTGTTACCGTGGCAACCCATGGAAAAAAGCGTTCTCGCCATGAAACACGGTTCACTCATATCTTCGCAGAAATACATCCGATCGGAACCAAAATTAAAATAATTCATGTTTGGTAGGTCCTTCACGCATTGTAATATGCATTGTGGGGGGGCCGCATTTTGGGGGGGGGCCCTAGGGGCCCGATTGTCTACTTTGACCTATGGCTACGAAATTCGGTACACATGTATAAGTAACCAAGACGAGCAAAAAACTCTATTGAGAACCTGTTACCATGGCAACGGGGTGGCCGCCATCTTGGCGTTTATGCTCTTTTTATCAATTTGGGCGCATCGCATTTGAATGAACTAGTCTGAGGGGATTCATGCTATTGGCTCCACGTTCGCCATGGAGCTTTGTGACAAGATGGGGACCAAAAGTTATTCAAATCTTTTTGATAGGTGAAAGCGTGTTACCGTGGCAACCCATGGAAAAATGCGTTCTCGCCATGAAACACGGTTTGCTTATATCTCTGCAGAAATTCATCCGATCGGAACCAAAATTCCAATTATTCATATTTGGTAGGTCCTTAACGCATTGTAATATGTATTGTGGGGGGGGCACATTTTGGGGGGGGCCCCTAGGGGCCCGATCGTCTACTTTGAGCTAGGGCTACGAAATTCGGCACACATGTGTATCAACCCTAGACAAGCATAAAACTCTATTAAGCACCTGTTACCATGGCAACGGTGTGTCCGCCATCTTGAAAAAAATACTCCTCGCCATGAAAGACGGTTCAATCATATCTTTGCAGAAATAGATCCCATTGGAACCAAAATTCCAATAATTCATATTTGGTAGGTCTTTAACACATTATAGAATGTATTGTGGGGGGGGCACTTTTTGGCGGGGGCCACTAGGGGCCTGATCGTCTACTTTGACCTAGAGCTACGAAATTCAGTACACATGTATAAGTAACCAAGACGAGCAAAAAACTTAATTAACCACCTGTTACCATGGCAACGGGGTGTCCGCCATCTTGGCGTTTGTGCCCTTTTTATCACTTTAAGCGTATCGTATTTAAACAAACTAGTCTGAGGGGATTCAGGCTATTGGCTCCACATTCGCCATGGAGCTTCGTGACAAGATGGGGACCAAAAGTTATTCAAATCTTTCTGATAGGAGAAAGCGTGTTACCGTGGCAACCCATGGAAAAAAGCGTTCTCGCCATGAAACACGGTTCAGTCATATCTTCGCAGAAATACATCCGATCGGAACCAAAATTCCAATAATTCATATTTGGTAGGTCCTTAACGCGTTGTAATATGTATTGTGGGGGGGGCACATTTTGGGGGCGGCCCCTAGGGGCCCGATCGTCTACTTTGAGCTAGGGCTACGAAATTCGGCACACATGTGTATCAACCCAAGACAAGCAAAAAACTTCATTGTGCAGCCGTTACCATGGCAACGGGGTATCCGCCATCTTGGAAAAAAAACCTTCTCGCCATGAAACACGGTTTGCTTATATCTTTGCACAAATTCATACGATGTGCACCAAAACTGTAACTATTCATATTTGGTAGGTCCTTAACACATTATAGAATGTATTGTGGGGGGGACACTTTTTGGGGGGGCCCCTAGGGGCCCGATCGTCTACTTACATCTCGGGCTACGAAATTCGGCACACATGTGTATCATCCCAAGACAAGCTAAAAAGTCAATGAAACACATGTTGCCATGGTAACGGGCTGTCCGCCATCTTGGCGTTTACACACATTCTTTTCTCAATATGTGAATTGTATTTCTCTATTAAAATGAACTGGCTGTGCGGGTCCTTCACATGTAGCATTAGGAGAACCAGGACTCGGGTGGAGGGTTCGGCATGAGGCGAGGACCCGATGGATGCCGCTTGTTAGGGTCCGAGCCATACGAAGTATGGCAGGGCCCTATTGTTATTGTAATGTTTATTATTATTTTAAGCACAACTCACTCAATTTTGACCCCCTTAGACCCCGTGAAAAGTTGCGAAACTTGGCACAAACCTCACGTCCGGTGAAAATTTCGATAATTTGGCGTTTGTATGCACGCCAATGCAAAAATGCCTCGACAGCGCCCCCTAGAAACGCCAAAAATGGCCTCTAGAATGGGGAAAAAAAATTTTAGTTTGACGTAGGACAACGAAATTCGGTACACATGTCTATCACATCAAGACAAGTAAAAAAGTCATTGAAACGCCTGTTGTCATGGCAACGGGCTTTCCGCCATCTTGGCGTTTGCGGCCATTTTTTTGCCCGTTTTTGTCAATTTGGGCGCATCGCATTTGAACGAACTAGTCTGAGGCGATTCATGCTATTGGCTCCACATTCGCCATGGAGCTTCGTGACAAGATGGGGACCAAAAGTTATTCAAATCTTTTTGATAGGTGAAAGCGTGTTACCGTGGCAACCCATGGAAAAAAGCGATCTCGCCATGAAACACGGTTCACTCATATCTTCGCAGAAATACATCCGATCGGAACCAAAATTAAAATAATTCATATTTGGTAGGTCCTTCACGCATTGTAATATATATTGTGGGGGGGGCGCATTTTGGGGGGGCCCCTAGGGGCCCGATCGTCTACTTTGAGCTAGGGCTACGAAATTCGGTACACATGTATAAGTAACCAAGACGAGCAAAAAACTCTATTGAGAACCTGTTACCATGGCAACGGGGTGGCCGCCATCTTGGCGTTTATGCCCTTTTTATCACTTTAAGCGCATCGTATTTGAACGAACTAGTCTGAGGGGATTCATGCTATTGGCTCCACATTCCCCATGGAGCTTTGTGACAAGATGGGGACCAAAAGTTATTCAAATCTTTTTGATAGGTGAAAGCGTGTTACCGTGGCAACCCATGGAAAAATGCGTTCTCGCCATGAAACACGGTTTGCTTATATCTCTGCAGAAATTCATCCGATCGGAACCAAAATTCCAATTATTCATATTTGGTAGGTCCTTAACGCATTGTAATATGTATTGTGGGGGGGGCACATTTTGGGGGGGGCCCCTAGGGGCCCGATCGTCTTCTTTGAGCTAGGGCTACGAAATTCGGCACACATGTGTATCAACCCAAGACAAGCAAAAAACTTCATTGTGCAGCCGTTACCATGGCAACAGGGTGTCCGCCATCTTGGAAAAAAACCTTCTCGCCATGAAACACGGTTTGCTTATATCTCTGCAGAAATGCATCCGATCGGAACCAAAATTCCAATTATTCATATTTGGTAGGTCCTTAACACATTATAGAATGTATTGTGGGGGGGACACTTTTTGGGGGGGCCCCTAGGGGCCCGGTTGTCTACTTTCATCACGGGCTACGAAATTCGGCACACATGTGTATCATCCCAAGACAAGCTAAAAAGTCAATGAAACACATGTTGCCATGGTAACGGGCTGTCCGCCATCTTGGCGTTTACACACATTCTTTTCTCAATATGTGAATTGTATTTCTCTATTAAAATGAACTGGCTGTGCGGGTCCTTCACATTTAGCATTAGGAGAACCAGGACTCGGTGGAGGGTTCGGCATGAAGCGAGGACCCGATGGATGCCGCTTGCGGCTTTAATTAGGGTCCTCGCCATACGAAGTATGGCAGGGCCCTATTGTTATTGTAATGTTTATTATTATTAGGGTCCGAGCCATACGAAGTATGGCAAGGCCCTATTGTTATTGTAATGTTTATTATTTTAAGCACAACTCGCTCAATTTTGACCCCCTTAGACCCCGTGAAAAGTTGCGAAACTTGGCACACACCTCACGTCCGGTGAAAATTTCGATAATTTGGCGTTTGTATGCACGCCAATGCAAAAATGCCTCGACAGCGCCCCCTAGAAACGCCAAAAATGGCCTCTAGAATGGGGAAAAAAAATTTTAGTTTGACGTAGGACGACGAAATTCGGTACACATGTCTATCACATCAAGACAAGTAAAAAAGTCATTGAAACGCCTGTTGTCATGGCAACGGGCTTTCCGCCATCTTGGCGTTTGCGGCCATTTTTTTGCCCGTTTTTGTCAATTTGGGCGCATCGCATTTGAACGAACTAGTCTGAGGCGATTCATGCTATTGGCTCCACATTCGCCATGGAGCTTCGTGACGAGATGGGGACCAAAAGTTATTCAAATCTTTTTGATAGGCGAAAGCGTGTTACCGTGGCAACCCATGGAAAAAAGCGATCTCGCCATGAAACACGGTTCACTCATATCTTCGCAGAAATACATCCGATCGGAACCAAAATTAAAATAATTCATATTTGGTAGGTCCTTCACGCATTGTAATATATATTGTGGGGGGGGCACATTTTGGGGGCGGCCCCTAGGGGCCCGATCGTCTACTTTGAGCTAGGGCTACGAAATTCGGTACACATGTATAAGTAACCAAGACGAGCAAAAAACTCTATTGAGAACCTGTTACCATGGCAACGGGGTGGCCGCCATCTTGGCGTTTATGCCCTTTTTATCACTTTAAGCGCATCGTATTTGAACGAACTAGTCTGAGGGGATTCATGCTATTGGCTCCACATTCCCCATGGAGCTTCGTGACAAGATGGGGACAAAAAGTTATTCAAATCTTTCTGATAGGAGAAAGCGTGTTACCGTGGCAACCCATGGAAAAACGCGTTCTCGCCATGAAACACGGTTTGCTTATATCTCTGCCAAAATGCATCCGATTGGAACCAAAATTCCAATAATTCATATTTGGCAGGTCCTTAACGCGTTGTAATATGTATTGTGGGGGGGGCACATTTTGGGGGCGGCCCCTAGGGGCCCGATCGTCTACTTTGAGCTAGGGCTACGAAATTCGGCACACATGTGTATCAACCCAAGACAAGCAAAAAACTTCATTGTGCAGCCGTTACCATGGCAACGGGGTGTCCGCCATCTTGCAAAAAAAACCTTCTCGCCATGAAACACGGTTTGCTTATATCTTTGCACAAATTCATACGATGTGCACCAAAACTGTAACTATTCATATTTGGTAGGTCCTTAACACATTATAGAATGTATTGTGGGGGGGACACTTTTTGGGGGGGCCCCTAGGGGCCCGATCGTCTACTTTCATCTCGGGCTACGAAATTCGGCACACATGTGTATCATCCCAAGACAAGCTAAAAAGTCAATGAAACACATGTTGCCATGGTAACGGGCTGTCCGCCATCTTGGCGTTTACACATTCTTTTCTCAATATGTGAATTGTATTTCTCTATTAAAATGAACTGGCTGTGCGGGTCCTTCACATGTAGCATTAGGAGAACCAGGACTCGGGTGGAGGGTTCGGCATGAGGCGAGGACCCGATGGATGCCGCTTGCGGCTTTAATTATTATTATTTTTTTCCTCAGCACAACTCACTCAATTTTGACCCCCTTAGACCTGGTGAAAAGTTGCGAAACTTGGCACACACCTCAGTCCCGGCAAAAATAGCGATATTCTGGGGTCCATGTGCACGCCAATGTAAAAATGCCTCGACGGCGCCCCCTAGAAACGCCAAAGATGGAAAATAAAATGGGGTGTCAAAAGTCTACTTTCACGTAGGACAACGAAATTCGGTACACATGTCTACCACCTCAAGACGACCAAAAAAGTCAATCGTAGACCTGGCGTCATGGCAACGGGATGTCAGCCATCTTGGCGTTTGCGGCCATTTTTTTGCCCGTTTTTGTCAATTTGGGCGCATCGCATTTGAACGAACTAGTCTGAGGCGATTCATGCTATTGGCTCCACATTCGCCATGGAGCTTCGTGACAAGATGGGGACCAAAAGTTATTCAAATCTTTTTGATAGGTGAAAGCGTGTTACCGTGGCAACCCATGGAAAAAAGCGATCTCGCCATGAAACACGGTTCACTCATATCTTCGCAGAAATACATCCGATCGGAACCAAAATTAAAATAATTCATATTTGGTAGGTCCTTCACGCATTGTAATATATATTGTGGGGGGGGCGCATTTTGGGGGGGCCCCTAGGGGCCCGATCGTCTACTTTGAGCTAGGGCTACGAAATTCGGTACACATGTATAAGTAACCAAGACGAGCAAAAAACTCTATTGAGAACCTGTTACCATGGCAACGGGGTGGCCGCCATCTTGGCGTTTATGCCCTTTTTATCACTTTAAGCGCATCGTATTTGAACGAACTAGTCTGAGGGGATTCATGCTATTGGCTCCACATTCCCCATGGAGCTTCGTGACAAGATGGGGACAAAAAGTTATTCAAATCTTTCTGATAGGAGAAAGCGTGTTACCGTGGCAACCCATGGAAAAACGCGTTCTCGCCATGAAACACGGTTTGCTTATATCTCTGCCAAAATGCATCCGATTGGAACCACAATTCCAATAATTCATATTTGGCAGCTCCTTAACGCGTTGTAATATGTATTGTGGGGGGGGCACATTTTGGGGGCGGCCCCTAGGGGCCCGATCGTCTACTTTGAGCTAGGGCTACGAAATTCGGCACACATGTGTATCAACCCAAGACAAGCAAAAAACTTCATTGTGCAGCCGTTACCATGGCAACGGGGTATCCGCCATCTTGGAAAAAAAACCTTCTCGCCATGAAACACGGTTTGCTTATATCTTTGCACAAATTCATACGATGTGCACCAAAACTGTAACTATTCATATTTGGTAGGTCCTTAACACATTATAGAATGTATTGTGGGGGGGACACTTTTTGGGGGGGGCCCCTAGGGGCCCGATCGTCTACTTTCATCTCGGGCTACGAAATTCGGCACACATGTGTATCATCCCAAGACAAGCTAAAAAGTCAATGAAACACATGTTGCCATGGTAACGGGCTGTCCGCCATCTTGGCGTTTACACATTCTTTTCTCAATATGTGAATTGTATTTCTCTATTAAAATGAACTGGCTGTGCGGGTCCTTCACATGTAGCATTAGGAGAACCAGGACTCGGGTGGAGGGTTCGGCATGAGGCGAGGACCCGATGGATGCCGCTTGCGGCTTTAATGTTTATTATTATTATTCTCCTCGTTCTGAGCACAACTCGGCCATTTTTGACCCCCTTAGGCCCCGTGAAAAGTTGCGAAACTTGGCACACACCTCAGTCCTGGCGAAAATAGCGATATTCTGGGGTCCGTCTGCACGCCAATGCAAAAATGCCTCGACGGCGCCCCCTAGAAACGCCAAAAATGGCCTCTAGAATGGGGTAAAAAAAATTTAGTTTGACATAGGACGACGAAATTCGGTACACATGTCTATCACATCAAGACAAGTAAAAAAGTCATTGAAACGCCTGTTCTCATGGAAACGGGCTTTCCGCCATCTTGGCGTTTGCGGCCATTTTTTGGCCCGTTTTTGTCAATTTGGGCGCATCGCATTTGAACGAACTAGTCTGAGGCGATTCATGCTATTGGCTCCACATTCGCCATGGAGCTTCGTGACAAGATGGGTACCAAAAGTTATTCAAATCTTTTTGATACGAGAAAGCGTGTTACCGTGGCAACCCATGGAAAAAAGCGTTCTCGCCATGAAACACGGTTCACTCATATCTTCGCAGAAATGCATCCGATCGGAACCAAAATTAAAATAATTCATGTTTGGTAGGTCCTTCACGCATTGTAATATGTATTGTTGGTGGGGCGCATTTTGGGGGGGGCCCCGAGGGGCCCGATAGTCTACTTTTACCTATGGCTACGAAATTCGGTACACATGTATAAGTAACCAAGACGAGCAAAAAACTCTATTGAGAACCTGTTACCATGGCAACGGGGTGGCCGCCATCTTGGCGTTTATGCCCTTTTTATCACTTTAAGCGCATCATATTTGAATGAACTAGTCTGAG
Source organism: Telmatherina bonti (assembly GCF_933228915.1). Classification (NCBI taxonomy): domain Eukaryota; kingdom Metazoa; phylum Chordata; class Actinopteri; order Atheriniformes; family Telmatherinidae; genus Telmatherina; species Telmatherina bonti. The sequence goes on from NC_136613.1 coordinate 40,581,266, forward strand.
GCGATTCATGCTATTGGCTCCACATTCGCCATGGAGCTTCGTGACAAGATGGAGACCAAAAGTTATTCAAATCTTTCTGATAGGAGAAAGCGTGTTACCGTGGCAACCCATGGAAAAAAGCATTCTCGCCATGAAACACGGTTCACTCATATCCCTGCAGATATACATCCGATCGGAACCAAAATTCCAATAATTCATATTTGGTAGGTCCTTCACGCATTGTAATATGTATTGTGGGTGGGGCGCATTTTGGGGGGGGCCCCGAGGGGCCCGATAGTCTACTTTTACCTATGGCTACGAAATTCGGTACACATGTATAAGTAACCAAGACGAGCAAAAAACTCTATTGAGAACCTGTTACCATGGCAACGGGGTGGCCGCCATCTTGGCGTTTATGCCCTTTTTATCACTTTAAGCGCATCATATTTGAACGAACTAGTCTGAGGCGATTCATGCTATTGGCTCCACATTCGCCATGGAGCTTCGTGACAAGATGGAGACCAAAAGTTATTCAAATCTTTCTGATAGGAGAAAGCGTGTTACCGTGGCAACCCATGGAAAAAAGCATTCTCGCCATGAAACACGGTTCACTCATATCCCTGCAGATATACATCCGATCGGAACCAAAATTCCAATAATTCATATTTGGTAGGTCCTTAACGCATTGTAATATGTATTGTGGGGGGGGCACATTTTGGGGGGGGCCCCTAGGGGCCCGATCGTCTACTTTGACCTAGGGCTACGAAATTCGGCACACATGTGTATCAACCCAAGACAAGCAAAAAACTTCATTGTGCAGCCGTTACCATGGCAACGGGGTGTCCGCCATCTTGGCGTTCATGCCCTTTTAATCACTTTAAGCGCATCGTATTTGAACGAACTAGTCTGAGGGGATTCATGCGATTGGCTCCATACTCAGCAGGAAGCTTCGTTACAAGATGGGGAGCAAAAGTTAGTGAGATCTTTTCAATAGGAGAAAGCATGTTACCGTGGCAACCCATGGAAAAAAGCGTTCTCCCCATGAAACACGGTTCACTCATATCTTCGCAGAAATACATCCGATCGGAACCAAAATTAAAATAATTCATATTTGGTAGGTCCTTCACGCTTTGTAATATGTATTGTGGGGGGGGGGGGCACATTTTGGGGGGGCCCCTAGGGGCCCGATAGTCTACTTTGAGCTAGGGCTACGAAATTCGGTACACATGTATAAGTAACCAAGACGAGCAAAAAACTCTATTGACAACCTGTTACCATGGCAACGGGGTGTCCGCCATCTTGGCGTTTATGCCCTTTTTATCACTTTAAGCGCATCGTATTTGAACGAACTAGTCTGAGGGGATTCATGCTATTGGCTCCACATTCGCCATGGAGCTTCGTGACAAGATGGGGACCAAAAGTTATTCAAATCTTTCTGATACGAGAAAGCGTGTTACCGTGGCAACCCATGGAAAACAGCGTTCTCGCCATGAAACACGGTTTGCTTATATCTCTGCAGAAATGCATCCGATCGGAACCAAAATTCTGATAATTGATATTTCGAGGGTCCTTAACGCATTGTAATATGTATTGTGGGGGGGCACATTTTGGGGGGGGCCCCTAGGGGCCCAATCGTCTACTTTGAGCTAGGGCTACGAAATTCGGCACACATGTGTATCAACCCAAGACAAGCAAAAAACTCAATTTACAACCTGTTACTATGGCAACGGAGTGTCCGCCATCTTGGAAAAAAACCTTCTCGCCATGAAACACGGTTTGCTTATATCTTTGCACTAATTCACACGATGTGCACCAAAACTGTAAATATTCCACTTTGGTAGGTCCTTAACACATTATAGAATGTATTGTGGGGGGGCACTTTTTGGGGGGGGCCCTCAGGGGCCCGATCGTCTTTCACCTATGGCTACGAAATTCGGCACACATGTGTAACAACCCAAGGCGAATAAAAAAGTGCATTGACCACCTGTTACCATGGCAACGGGGTGTCCGCCATCTTGGCGTTTACGCCCATTTAGCACTGTATGTGCATTGTTTTTGAACAAACCACTTTTGGATTCGTGCCTTTTACTTCACATACACCCGGAAGCTTTGTGGCGAGTTCGAGTGGAGGGTTCGGCATGAGGCGACGACCGGATGGATGCCGCTTGCGGCTTTAATTATTATTCTCCTCGTTCTGAGCACAACTTGGCCATTTCTGACCCACTCAGCCCCCGTGAAAAGTTGCGAAACTTGCCACACACCTCAGTCCTGGCGAAAATAGCGATATTCTGGGGTCCGCATGCACGCCAATGCAAATATGCCTCGACGGCGCCCCCTAGAAATGCCAAACATGGCCTCTAGAATGGGGGAAAAAAAAATTTAGTTTGACGTACGACAACAAAATTCGGTACACGTCTATCACATCAAGACAAGTAAAAAAGTCATTGAAACGCCTGTTCTCATGGCAATGGGCTGTCCGCCATCTTGGCGTTTGCAGCCATTTTTTTGCCCGTTTTTGTCAATTTGGGCGCATCGCATTTGAACGAACTAGTCTGAGGCGATTCATGCTATTGGCTCCACGTTCGCCATGGATCTTCGTGACAAGATGGGGACCAAAAGTTATTCAAATCTTTTTGATAGGAGAAAGCGTGTTACCGTGGCAACCCATGGAAAAAACCGTTCTCGCCATGAAACACGGTTCACTCATATCGTCGCAGAAATACATCCGATCGGAACCAAAATTAAAATGATTCATGTTTGGTAGGTCCTTCACGCTTTGTAATATGCATTGTGGGGGGGGGCGCATTTGGGGGGGGGCCCTTAGGGGCCCGATCGTCTACTTTGACCTATGGCTACGAAATTCGGTACACATGTATCAGTAACCAAGACGAGCAAAAAACTCTATTGAGAACCTGTTACCATGGCAACGGGGTGTCCGCCATCTTGGCGTTTATGCCCTTTTTATCACTTTAAGCGCATCGTATTTGAACGAACTAGTCTGAGGGGATTCAGGCTATTGGCTCCACATTCGCCATGGAGCTTCATGACAAGATGGGGACCAAAAGTTATTCAAATCTTTCTGATAGGGGACAAGGGTGTTACCGTGGCAACCCATGGAAAAACGCGTTCTCGCCATGAAACACGGTTTGCTTATATCTCTGCAGAAATGCATCCGATCGGAACCAAAATTCCAATAATTCATATTTGGTAGGTCCTTAACGCATTGTAATATGTATTGTGGGGGGGGGGGACATTTTTGGGGGGGGCCCTAGGGGCCCGATCGTCTTCTTTGAGCTAGGGCTACGAAATTCGGCACACGTGTGTATCAACCCTAGACAAGCAAAGAACTCAATTTACAACCTGTTACTATGGCAACGGAGTGTCCGGCATCTTGGAAAAAAACCTTCTCGCCATGAAACACGGTTTGCTTATATCTTTGCACTAATTCATACGATGTGCACCAAAACTGTAAATATTAATATTTGGTAGGTCCTTAACACATTATAGAATGTATTGTGGGGGGAGCACTTTTTGGGGGGGCCCCAAGGGGCCCGATCATCTACTTTCATCTCGGGCCACGAAATTCGGCACACATGTCTAACATCCCAAGACGAGCTAAAAAGTCAATGAAACACATGTTGCCATGGTAACGGGCTGTCCGCCATCTTGGGGTTTACACACTTTCATTTCTCAATATGTGAATTGTATTTCTCTATTAAAATGAACTGGCTGTGCGGGTCCTTCACATGTAGCATTAGGAGAACCAGGACTCGGGTGGAGAGTTCGGCATGAGGCGAGGACCCGATGGATGCCGCTTGCGGCTTTAATTAGGGTCCGAGCCATACGAAGTATGGCAAGGCCCTATTGTTATTGTAATGTTTATTATTATTCTCCTCGTTCTGAGCACAACTCACTCAATTTTGACCCCCTTAGACCCCGTGAAAAGTTGCGAAACTTGGCACACACCTCACGTCTGGTGAAAATTTCGATAATTTGGCGTTTGTATGCACGCCAATGCAAAAATGCCTAGACAGCGCCCCCTAGAAACGCCAAAAATGGCATCTAGAATGGGGAAAAAAAATTTTAGTTTGACGTAGGACGACGAAATTCGGTACACATGTCTATCACATCAAGACAAGTAAAAAAGTCATTGAAACGCCTGTTGTCATGGCAACGGGCTGTCCGCCATCTTGGCGTTTGCGGCCATTTTTTTGCCCGTTTTTGTCAATTTGGGCGCATCGTATTTGAACGAACTAGTCTGAGGGGATTCATGCTATTGGCTCCACATTCGCCATGGAGCTTCGTGACAAGATGGGGACAAAAAGTTATTCAAATCTTTTTGATAGGAGAAAGCGTGTTACCGTGGCAACCCATGGAAAAAAGCGTTCTCGCCATGAAACACGGTTCACTCATATCTTCGCAGAAATGCATCCGATCGGAACCAAAATTCTGATAATTCATGTTTGGTAGGTCCTTCACGCATTGTAATATGTATTGTGGGGGGGGCGCATTTTGGGGGGGGCCCCGAGGGGCCCGATAGTCTACTTTGACCTATGGCTACGAAATTCGGTACACATGTATAAGTAACCAAGACGAGCAAAAAACTCTATTGAGAACCTGTTACCATGGCAACGGGGTGTCCGCCATCTTGGCGTTTATGCCCTTTTTATCACTTTAAGCGCATCGTATTTGAACGAACTAGTCTGAGGGGATTCAGGCTATTGGCTCCACATTCGCCATGGAGCTTCGTGACAAGATGGGGACCAAAAGTTATTCAAATCTTTTTAATAGGAGAAAGCGTGTTACCGTGGCAACCCATGGAAAAAAGCGTTCTCGCCATGAAACACGGTTTGCTTATATCTCTGCAGAAATGCATCCGATCGGAACCAAAATTCCAATAATTCATATTTCGAGGGTCTTTAACGCATTGTAATATGTATTGTGGGGGGGACAAATTTTGGGGGGGGCCCCTAGGGGCCCGATCGTCTACTTTGAGCTAGGGCTACGAAATTCGGCACACATGTGTATCAACCCGAGACAAGCAAAAAACTTCATTGTGCAGCCGTTACCATGGCAACAGGGTGTCCGCCATCTTGGAAAAAAACCTTCTCGCCATGAAACACGGTTTGCTTATATCTTTGCACAAATTCATGCGATGTGCACCAAAACTGTAAATATTAATATTTGGTAGGTCCTTAACACATTATAGAATGTATTGTGGGGGGGACACTTTTTGGGGGGGCCCCCAGGGGCCCGATTGTCTACTTTCATCTTAGGCTACGAAATTCGGCACACATGTGTAACAACCCAAGGCGAGTAAAAAAGTGCATTGACCACCTGTTACCATGGCAACATGGTGTCCGCCATCTTGGCGTTTATGCCTATTTATTACTGAATGTGCATTATTTTTTAACAAACTACTTTTGGATTCATGCCTTTTACTTCACATCTACCCGGAAGCTTTGTGGTGAGTTCGGGTGGAGGGTTCGGCATGAGGCGAGGACCCGATGGATGCCGCTTGCGGCTTTAATTAGGGTCCGAGCCATACGAAGTATGGCAAGGCCCTATTGTTATTGTAATGTTTATTATTATTATTCTCCTAAGCACAACTCACTCAATTTTGACCCCCTTAGACCCCGTGAAAAGTTGCGAAACTTGGCACACACCTCACGTCCGGTGAAAATTTCGATAATTTGGCGTTTGTATGCACGCCAATGCAAAAATGCCTCGACAGCGCCCCCTAGAAACGCCAAAAATGGCCTCTAGAATGGGGAAAAAAAATTTTAGTTTGACGTAGGACGACGAAATTCGGTACACATGTCTATCACATCAAGACAAGTAAAAAAGTCATTGAAACGCCTGTTGTCATGGCAATGGGCTTTCCGCCATCTTGGCATTTGCGGCCATTTTTTTGCCCGTTTTTGTCAATTTGGGCGCATCGCATTTGAACGAACTAGTCTGAGGCGATTCATGCTATTGGCTCCACATTCGCCATGGAGCTTCGTGACGAGATGGGGACCAAAAGTTATTCAAATCTTTTTGATAGGCGAAAGCGTGTTACCGTGGCAACCCATGGAAAAAAGCGATCTCGCCATGAAACACGGTTCACTCATATCTTCGCAGAAATACATCCGATCGGAACCAAAATTAAAATAATTCATATTTGGTAGGTCCTTCACGCATTGTAATATATATTGTGGGGGGGGCGCATTTTGGGGGGGCCCCTAGGGGCCCGATCGTCTACTTTGAGCTAGGGCTACGAAATTCGGTACACATGTATAAGTAACCAAGACGAGCAAAAAACTCTATTGAGAACCTGTTACCATGGCAACGGGGTGGCCGCCATCTTGGCGTTTATGCCCTTTTTATCACTTTAAGCGCATCGTATTTGAACGAACTAGTCTGAGGGGATTCATGCTATTGGCTCCACATTCGCCATGGAGCTTCGTGACAAGATGGGGACCAAAAGTTATTCAAATCTTTCTGATAGGAGAAAGCGTGTTACCGTGGCAACCCATGGAAAAAAGCGTTCTCGCCATGAAACACGGTTTGCTTATATCTTTGCACAAATTCATGCGATGTGAACCAAAACTTTAACTATTCATATTTGGTAGGTCCTTAACACATTATAGAATGTATTGTGGGGTGGGCACTTTTTGGGGGGGGCCCTCAGGGGCCCGATCGTCTACTTTCACCTATGGCTACGAAATTTGGCATACATGTGTCACAACCCAAGGCGAGTAAAAAAGTGCATTGACCACCTGTTACCATGGCAACGGGGTGTCCGCCATCTTGGCGTTTACGCCCATTTAGCATTGTATGTGCATTGTTTTTGAACAAACTTGTTTTGGATTCGTGCCTTTTACTTCACATCCACCCGGAAGCTTTGTGGCGAGTTCGGTTGGAGGGTTTGGCATGAGGCGAGGACCCGATGGATGCCGCTTGCGGCTTTAATTAGGGTCCGAGCCATACGAAGTATGGCAGGGCCCTATTGTTATTGTAATGTTTATTATTATTCTCCTCGTTCTGAGCACAACTCGGCTATTTTTCACCCCCTTAGGCCCCGTGAAAAGTTGCGAAACTTGGCACACACCTCAGTCCCGGCGAAAATAGCGATATTCTGGGGTCCGCGTGCACGCCAATGCAAACATGCCTCGACGGCGCCCCCTAGAAACGCCAAAAATGGCCTCTAGAATGGGGTCAAAAAAATTTAGTTTGACGTAGGACGACAAAATTCGGTACACATGTCTATCACATCAAGACAAGTAAAAAAGTCATTGAAACGCCTGTTGTCATGGCAACGGGCTTTCCGCCATCTTGGCGTTTGCGGCCATTTTTTGGCCCGTTTTTGTCAATTTGGGCGCATCGCATTTGAACGAACTAGTCTGAGGCGATTCATGCTATTGGCTCCACATTCGCCATGGAGCTTCGTGACAAGATGGGTACCAAAAGTTATTCAAATCTTTTTGATAGGAGAAAGCGTGTTACCGTGGCAACCCATGGAAAAAAGCGTTCTCGCCATGAAACACGGTTCACTCATATCTTCGCAGAAATACATCCGATCGGAACCAAAATTAAAATAATTCATGTTTGGTAGGTCCTTCACGCATTGTAATATGTATTGTGGGTGGGGCGCATTTTGGGGGGGGGCCCCTAGGGGCCCGATAGTCTACTTTGACCTATGGCTATGAAATTCGGTACACATGTATAAGTAACCAAGACGAGCAAAAAACTCTATTGAGAACCTGTTACCATGGCAACGGGGTGTCCGCCATCTTGGCGTTTATGCCCTTTTTATCACTTTAAGCGCATCGCATTTGAACGAACTAGTCTGAGGGGATTCAGGCTATTGGCTCCACATTCGCGATGGAGCTTCGTGACAAGATGGGGACCAAAAGCTATTCAAATCTTTCTGATAGGAGAAAGCGTGTTACCGTGGCAACCCATGGAAAAAAGCGTTCTCGCCATGAAACACGGTTCACTCATATCTTCGCAGAAATACATCCGATCGGAACCAAAATTCAGATAATTCATATTTGGTAGGTCCTTAACGCATTGTAATATGTATTGTGGGGGGGGGGCACATTTTCGGGGGGGCCCCTAGGGGCCCGATTGTCTACTTTGACCTATGGCTACGAAATTCGGTACACATGTATAAGTAACCAAGACGAGCAAAAAAACTCTATTGAGAACCTGTTACCATGGCAACGGGGTGTCCGCCATCTTGGCGTTTATGCCCTTTTTATCACTTTAAGCGCATCGTATTTGAACGAACTAGTCTGAGGCGATTCATGCTATTGGCTCCACATTCGCCATGGAGCTTCGTGACAAGATGGGGACCAAAAGTTATTCAAATCTTTCTGATAGGAGAAAGCTTGTTACCGTGGCAACCCATGGAAAAAAGCGTTCTCGCCATGAAACACGGTTTGCTTATATCTCTGCAGAAATGCATCCGATCGGAACCAAAATTCCAATCATTCATATTTGGTAGGTCCTTAACGCATTGTAATATGTATTGTGGAGGGGGCACATTTTGGGGGCGGCCCCTAGGGGCCCGATCGTCTACTTTGACCTAGGGCTACGAAATTCGGTACACATGTATAAGTAACCAAGACGAGCAAAAAACTCTATTGAGAACCTGTTACCATGGCAACGGGGTGTCCGCCATCTTGAAAAAAATACTCCTCGCCATGAAACACGGTTCACTCATATCTTCGCAGAAATACATCCGATCGGAACCAAAATTCCAATACTTCATATTTGGTAGGTCCTTAACGCATTGTAATATGTATTGTAGGGGGGGGGGGGCACATTTTGGGGGGGCCCCTAGGGGCCCGATCGTCTACTTTGAGCTAGGGCTACGAAATCCGGCACACATGTGTATCAACCCTAGACAAGCAAAAAACTCAATTAAGCACCTGTTACCATGGCAATGGAGTGTCCGCCATCTTGGAAAAAAACCTTCACGCCATGAAACACGGTTTGCTTATATCTTTGCACAAATTCATGCGATGTGCACCAAAACTTTAACTATTCATATTTGGTAGGTCCTTAACACATTATAGAATGTATTGTGGGGGGGGGGGCACTTTCTGGGGGGGGCCCTCAGGAGCCCGATTGTCTACTTTCACCTATGGCTACGAAATCCGGCACACATGTGTAACAACCCAAGGCGAGTAAAAAAGTGCATTGACCACCTGTTACCATGGCAACGGGGTGTCCGCCATCTTGGTGTTTACGCCCATTTAGCACTGTATGTACATTGTTTTTGAACAAACTAGCTTTGGATTCGTGCCTTTTACTTCACATCCACCCGGAAGCTTTGTGGCGAGTTCGGGTGGAGGGTTCGGCATGAGGCGAGGACCCGATGGATGCCGCTTGCGGCTTTAATTAGGGTCCGAGCCATACGAAGTATGGCAGGGCCCTATTGTTATTGTAATGTTTATTATTATTCTCCTCGTTCTGAGCACAACTCGGCTATTTTTCACCCCCTTAGGCCCCGTGAAAAGTTGCGAAACTTGGCACACACCTCAGTCCCGGCGAAAATAGCGATATTCTGGGGTCCGCGTGCACGCCAATGCAAAAATGCCTCGACGGCGCCCCCTAGAAACGCCAAAAATGGCCTCTAGAATGGGGTCAAAAAAATTTAGTTTGACGTAGGACGACAAAATTCGGTACACATGTCTATCACATCAAGACAAGTAAAAAAGTCATTGAAACGCCTGTTGTCATGGCAACGGGCTTTCCGCCATCTTGGCGTTTGCGGCCATTTTTTGGCCCGTTTTTGTCAATTTGGGCGCATCGCATTTGAACGAACTAGTCTGAGGCGATTCATGCTATTGGCTCCACATTCGCCATGGAGCTTCGTGACAAGATGGGTACCAAAAGTTATTCAAATCTTTTTGATAGGAGAAAGCGTGTTACCGTGGCAACCCATGGAAAAAAGCGTTCTCGCCATGAAACACGGTTCACTCATATCTTCGCAGAAATACATCCGATCGGAACCAAAATTAAAATAATTCATGTTTGGTAGGTCCTTCACGCATTGTAATATGTATTGTGGGTGGGGCGCATTTTGGGGGGGGGCCCCTAGGGGCCCGATAGTCTACTTTGACCTATGGCTATGAAATTCGGTACACATGTATAAGTAACCAAGACGAGCAAAAAACTCTATTGAGAACCTGTTACCATGGCAACGGGGTGTCCGCCATCTTGGCGTTTATGCCCTTTTTATCACTTTAAGCGCATCGCATTTGAACGAACTAGTCTGAGGGGATTCAGGCTATTGGCTCCACATTCGCGATGGAGCTTCGTGACAAGATGGGGACCAAAAGCTATTCAAATCTTTCTGATAGGAGAAAGCGTGTTACCGTGGCAACCCATGGAAAAAAGCGTTCTCGCCATGAAACACGGTTCACTCATATCTTCGCAGAAATACATCCGATCGGAACCAAAATTCAGATAATTCATATTTGGTAGGTCCTTAACGCATTGTAATATGTATTGTGGGGGGGGGCACATTTTCGGGGGGGCCCCTAGGGGCCCGATTGTCTACTTTGACCTATGGCTACGAAATTCGGTACACATGTATAAGTAACCAAGACGAGCAAAAAAACTCTATTGAGAACCTGTTACCATGGCAACGGGGTGTCCGCCATCTTGGCGTTTATGCCCTTTTTATCACTTTAAGCGCATCGTATTTGAACGAACTAGTCTGAGGCGATTCATGCTATTGGCTCCACATTCGCCATGGAGCTTCGTGACAAGATGGGGACCAAAAGTTATTCAAATCTTTCTGATAGGAGAAAGCTTGTTACCGTGGCAACCCATGGAAAAAAGCGTTCTCGCCATGAAACACGGTTTGCTTATATCTCTGCAGAAATGCATCCGATCGGAACCAAAATTCCAATCATTCATATTTGGTAGGTCCTTAACGCATTGTAATATGTATTGTGGAGGGGGCACATTTTGGGGGCGGCCCCTAGGGGCCCGATCGTCTACTTTGACCTAGGGCTACGAAATTCGGTACACATGTATAAGTAACCAAGACGAGCAAAAAACTCTATTGAGAACCTGTTACCATGGCAACGGGGTGTCCGCCATCTTGAAAAAAATACTCCTCGCCATGAAACACGGTTCACTCATATCTTCGCAGAAATACATCCGATCGGAACCAAAATTCCAATACTTCATATTTGGTAGGTCCTTAACGCATTGTAATATGTATTGTAGGGGGGGGGGGGCACATTTTGGGGGGGCCCCTAGGGGCCCGATCGTCTACTTTGAGCTAGGGCTACGAAATCCGGCACACATGTGTATCAACCCTAGACAAGCAAAAAACTCAATTAAGCACCTGTTACCATGGCAATGGAGTGTCCGCCATCTTGGAAAAAAACCTTCTCGCCATGAAACACGGTTTGCTTATATCTTTGCACAAATTCATGCGATGTGCACCAAAACTTTAACTATTCATATTTGGTAGGTCCTTAACACATTATAGAATGTATTGTGGGGGGGGGGCACTTTCTGGGGGGGGCCCTCAGGAGCCCGATTGTCTACTTTCACCTATGGCTACGAAATCCGGCACACATGTGTAACAACCCAAGGCGAGTAAAAAAGTGCATTGACCACCTGTTACCATGGCAACGGGGTGTCCGCCATCTTGGTGTTTACGCTCATTTAGCACTGTATGTACATTGTTTTTGAACAAACTAGCTTTGGATTCGTGCCTTTTACTTCACATCCACCCGGAAGCTTTGTGGCGAGTTCGGGTGGAGGGTTCGGCATGAGGCGAGGACCCGATGGATGCCGCTTGCGGCTTTAATTATTATTATTATTCTCCTAAGCACAACTCACTCAATTTTGACCCTCTTAGACCCCGTGAAAAGTTGCGAAACTTGGCACACACCTCACGTCCGGTGAAAATTTCGATAATTTGGCGTTTGTATGCACGCCAATGCAAAAATGCCTCGACAGCGCCCCCTAGAAACGCCAAAAATGGCCTCTAGAATGGGGAAAAAATTTTTTAGTTTGACGTAGGACGACGAAATTCGGTACACATGTCTATCACATCAAGACAAGTAAAAAAGTCATTGAAACGCCTGTTGTCATGGCAACGGGCTTTCCGCCATCTTGGCGTTTGCGGCCATTTTTTTGCCCGTTTTTGTCAATTTGGGCGCATCGCATTTGAACGAACTAGTCTGAGGCGATTCATGCTATTGGCTCCACATTCGCCATGGAGCTTCGTGACGAGATGGGGACCAAAAGTTATTCAAATCTTTTTGATAGGCGAAAGCGTGTTACCGTGGCAACCCATGGAAAAAAGCGATCTCGCCATGAAACACGGTTCACTCATATCTTCGCAGAAATACATCCGATCGGAACCAAAATTAAAATAATTCATATTTGGTTGGTCCTTCACGCTTTGTAATATATATTGTGGGGGGGGCGCATTTTGGGGGGGCCCCTAGGGGCCCGATCGTCTACTTTGAGCTAGGGCTACGAAATTCGGTACACATGTATAAGTAACCAAGACGAGCAAAAAACTCTATTGAGAACCTGTTACCATGGCAACGGGGTGGCCGCCATCTTGGCGTTTATGCCCTTTTTATCACTTTAAGCGCATCGTATTTGAACGAACTAGTCTGAGGGGATTCATGCTATTGGCTCCACATTCCCCATGGAGCTTCGTGACAAGATGGGGACAAAAAGTTATTCAAATCTTTCTGATAGGAGAAAGCGTGTTACCGTGGCAACCCATGGAAAAACGCGTTCTCGCCATGAAACACGGTTTGCTTATATCTCTGCCAAAATGCATCCGATTGGAACCAAAATTCCAATAATTCATATTTGGCAGGTCCTTAACGCGTTGTAATATGTATTGTGGGGGGGGCACATTTTGGGGGCGGCCCCTAGGGGCCCGATCGTCTACTTTGAGCTAGGGCTACGAAATTCGGCACACATGTGTATCAACCCAAGACAAGCAAAAAACTTCATTGTGCAGCCGTTACCATGGCAACGGGGTATCCGCCATCTTGGAAAAAAAACCTTCTCGCCATGAAACACGGTTTGCTTATATCTTTGCACAAATTCATACGATGTGCACCAAAACTGTAACTATTCATATTTGGTAGGTCCTTAACACATTATAGAATGTATTGTGGGGGGGACACTTTTTGGGGGGGCCCCTAGGGGCCCGATCGTCTACTTACATCTCGGGCTACGAAATTCGGCACACATGTGTATCATCCCAAGACAAGCTAAAAAGTCAATGAAACACATGTTGCCATGGTAACGGGCTGTCCGCCATCTTGGCGTTTACACACATTCTTTTCTCAATATGTGAATTGTATTTCTCTATTAAAATGAACTGGCTGTGCGGGTCCTTCACATGTAGCATTAGGAGAACCAGGACTCGGGTGGAGGGTTCGGCATGAGGCGAGGACCCGATGGATGCCGCTTGCGGCTTTAATTAGGGTCCGAGCCATACGAAGTATGGCAAGGCCCTATTGTTATTGTAATGTTTATTATTAGGGTCCGAGCCATACGAAGTATGGCAAGGCCCTATTGTTATTGTAATGTTTATTAGGGTCCGAGCCATACGAAGTATGGCAGGGCCCTATTGTTATTGTAATGTTTATTATTTTAAGCACAACTCACTCAATTTTGACCCCCTTAGGCACCGTGAAAAGTTGCGAAACTTGGCACACACCTCACGTCCGGTGAAAATTTCGATAATTTGGCGTTTGTATGCACGCCAATGCAAAAATGCCTCGACGGCGCCCCCTAGAAACGCCAAAAATGGCCTCTAGAATGGGGCAAAAAAATTTTAGTTTAACGTAGGGCTACGAAATTCGGTACACATGTCTACCACCATAAAACGACCAAAAAAGTCAATCGTAGACCTGTTGTCATGGCAACGGGTTGTCCGCCATCTTGGCGTTTGCGGCCATTTTTTTGCCCGTTTTTGTCAATTTGGGTGCGTCGCATTTGAACGAACTAGTCTGAGGGGATTCATGCTATTGGCTCCACATTCGCCATGGAGCTTTGTGACAAGATGGGGAGCAAAAGTTATTCAAATCTTTTTGATAGGAGAAAGCGTGTTACCGTGGCAACCCATGGAAAAAAGCGTTCTCGCCATGAAACACGGTTCACTCATATCTTCGCAGAAATACATCTGATCGGAACCAAAATTGAAATAATTCATGTTTGGTAGGTCCTTCACGCATTGTAATATGTATTGTGGGGGGGGGCGCATTTTGGGGGGGGCCCCTAGGGGCCCGATAGTCTACTTTGACCTATGGCTACGAAATTCGGTACACATATATAAGTAACCAAGACGAGCAAAAAACTCTATTGAGAACCTGTTACCATGGCAACGGGGTGTCCGCCATCTTGCCGTTTATGCCCTTTTTATCACTTTAAGCACATCGTATTTGAACGAACTAGTCTGAGGCGATTCAGGCTATTGGCTCCACATTCGCCATCGAGCTTTGTGACAAGATGGGGACCAAAGGTTATTCAAATCTTTCTGATAGGAGAAAGCGTGTTACCGTGGCAACCCATGGAAAAAAGCATTCTCGCCATGAAACACGGTTTGCTTATATCTCTGCAGAAATGAATCCGATCGGAACCAAAATTCCAATAATTCATGTTTGGTAGGTCCTTAACGCATTGTAATGTGTATTGTGGGGGGGGGCGCATTTTGGGGGGGGCCCCTAGGGGCCCGATAGTCTACTTTGACCTATGGCTACGAAATTCGGTACACATATATAAGTAACCAAGACGAGCAAAAAACTCTATTGAGAACATGTTACCATGGCAACGGGGTGTCCGCCATCTTGCCGTTTATGCCCTTTTTATCACTTTAAGCACATCGTATTTGAACGAACTAGTCTGAGGCGATTCAGGCTATTGGCTCCACATTCGCCATCGAGCTTTGTGACAAGATGGGGACCAAAAGTTATTCAAATCTTTCTGATAGGAGAAAGCGTGTTACCGTGGCAACCCATGGAAAAAAGCGTTCTCGCCATGAAACACGGTTTGCTTATATCTCTGCAGAAATGAATCCGATCGGAACCAAAATTCCAATAATTCATATTTGGTAGGTCCTTAACGCATTGTAATATGTATTGTGGGGGGGGCACATTTTGGGGGGGGCTCCTAGAGGCCCGATTGTCTACTTTGAGCTAGGGCTACGAAATTCGGCACACATGTGTATCAACCCTAGACAAGCAAAAAACTATATTAAGCACCTGTTACCATGGCACTGGAGTGTCCGCCATCTTGGAAAAAAACCTTCTCGCCATGAAACACGGTTTGCTTATATCTTTGCACAAATTCATGCGATGTGCACCAAAACTTTAACTATTCATATTTGGTAGGTCCTTAACACATTATAGAATGTATTGTGGGGGGGGCACTTTTTGGTAGTGGCCCTCAGGAGCCCCATCGTCTACTTTCACCTATGGCTACGAAATTCGGCACACATGTGTAACAACCCAAGGCGAGTAAAAAAGTGCATTGACCACCTGTTACCATGGCAACGGGGTGTCCGCCATCTTGGCGTTTACGCCCATTTAGCACTGTATGTGCATTGTTTTTTAACAAACTAGTTTTGGATTCGTGCCTTTTACTTAACATCCACCCGGAAGCTTTGTGGCGAGTTCGGGTGGAGGGTTCAGCATGAGGCGAGGGCCCGATGGATGCCGCTTGCGGCTTTAATTAGGGTCCGAGCCATACGAAGTATGGCAGGGCCCTATTGTTATTGTAATGTTTATTATTATTCTCCTCGTTCTGAGCACAACTCGGCTATTTTTCACCCCCTTAGGCCCCGTGAAAAGTTGCGAAACTTGGCACACACCTCAGTCCCGGCGAAAATAGCGATATTCTGGGGTCCGCGTGCACGCCAATGCAAAAATGCCTCGACGGCGCCCCCTAGAAACGCCAAAAATGGCCTCTAGAATGGGGTCAAAAAAATTTAGTTTGACGTAGGACGACAAAATTCGGTACACATGTCTATCACATCAAGACAAGTAAAAAAGTCATTGAAACGCCTGTTGTCATGGCAACGGGCTTTCCGCCATCTTGGCGTTTGCGGCCATTTTTTGGCCCGTTTTTGTCAATTTGGGCGCATCGCATTTGAACGAACTAGTCTGAGGCGATTCATGCTATTGGCTCCACATTCGCCATGGAGCTTCGTGACAAGATGGGTACCAAAAGTTATTCAAATCTTTTTGATAGGAGAAAGCGTGTTACCGTGGCAACCCATGGAAAAAAGCGTTCTCGCCATGAAACACGGTTCACTCATATCTTCGCAGAAATACATCCGATCGGAACCAAAATTAAAATAATTCATGTTTGGTAGGTCCTTCACGCATTGTAATATGTATTGTGGGTGGGGCGCATTTTGGGGGGGGGGCCCTAGGGGCCCGATAGTCTACTTTGACCTATGGCTATGAAATTCGGTACACATGTATAAGTAACCAAGACGAGCAAAAAACTCTATTGAGAACCTGTTACCATGGCAACGGGGTGTCCGCCATCTTGGCGTTTATGCCCTTTTTATCACTTTAAGCGCATCGCATTTGAACGAACTAGTCTGAGGGGATTCAGGCTATTGGCTCCACATTCGCGATGGAGCTTCGTGACAAGATGGGGACCAAAAGCTATTCAAATCTTTCTGATAGGAGAAAGCGTGTTACCGTGGCAACCCATGGAAAAAAGCGTTCTCGCCATGAAACACGGTTCACTCATATCTTCGCAGAAATACATCCGATCGGAACCAAAATTCAGATAATTCATATTTGGTAGGTCCTTAACGCATTGTAATATGTATTGTGGGGGGGGGCACATTTTCGGGGGGGCCCCTAGGGGCCCGATTGTCTACTTTGACCTATGGCTACGAAATTCGGTACACATGTATAAGTAACCAAGACGAGCAAAAAAACTCTATTGAGAACCTGTTACCATGGCAACGGGGTGTCCGCCATCTTGGCGTTTATGCCCTTTTTATCACTTTAAGCGCATCGTATTTGAACGAACTAGTCTGAGGCGATTCATGCTATTGGCTCCACATTCGCCATGGAGCTTCGTGACAAGATGGGGACCAAAAGTTTTTCAAATCTTTCTGATAGGAGAAAGCTTGTTACCGTGGCAACCCATGGAAAAAAGCGTTCTCGCCATGAAACACGGTTTGCTTATATCTCTGCAGAAATGCATCCGATCGGAACCAAAATTCCAATCATTCATATTTGGTAGGTCCTTAACGCATTGTAATATGTATTGTGGAGGGGGCACATTTTGGGGGCGGCCCCTAGGGGCCCGATCGTCTACTTTGACCTAGGGCTACGAAATTCGGTACACATGTATAAGTAACCAAGACGAGCAAAAAACTCTATTGAGAACCTGTTACCATGGCAACGGGGTGTCCGCCATCTTGAAAAAAATACTCCTCGCCATGAAACACGGTTCACTCATATCTTCGCAGAAATACATCCGATCGGAACCAAAATTCCAATACTTCATATTTGGTAGGTCCTTAACGCATTGTAATATGTATTGTAGGGGGGGGGGGCACATTTTGGGGGGGCCCCTACGGGCCCGATCGTCTACTTTGAGCTAGGGCTACGAAATCCGGCACACATGTGTATCAACCCTAGACAAGCAAAAAACTCAATTAAGCACCTGTTACCATGGCAATGGAGTGTCCGCCATCTTGGAAAAAAACCTTCTCGCCATGAAACACGGTTTGCTTATATCTTTGCACAAATTCATGCGATGTGCACCAAAACTTTAACTATTCATATTTGGTAGGTCCTTAACACATTATAGAATGTATTGTGGGGGGGACACTTTTTGGGGGGGCCCCTAGGGGCCCGACCGTCTACTTTCATCTCGGCCTACGAAATTCGGCACACATGTGTATCATCCCAAGACAAGCTAAAAAGTCAATGAAACACATGTTGCCATGGTAACGGGCTGTCCGCCATCTTGGCCTTTACACACATTCTTTTCTCAATATGTGAATTGTATTTCTCTATTAAAATGAACTGGCTGTGTGGGTCCTTCACATGTAGCATTAGGAGAACCAGGACTCGGGTGGAGGGTTCGGCATGAGGCGAGGACCCGATGGATGCCGCTTGCGGCTTTAATTATTATTATTATTATTCTCCTAAGCACAACTCACTCAATTTTGACCCACTTAGGCCCCGTGAAAAGTTGCGAAACTTGGCACACACCTCACGTCCGGTGAAAATTTCGATAATTTGGCGTTTGTATGCACGCCAATGCAAAAATGCCTCGACGGCGCCCCCTAGAAACGCCAACAATGGCCTCCAGAATGGGGTCAAAAAAATTTAGTTTGACGTAGGACGACGAAATTCGGTACACATGTCTATCACATGAAGACAAGTCAAAAAGTCATTGAAACGCCTGTTGTCATGGCAACGGGCTTTCCGCCATCTTGGCGTTTGCGGCCATTTTTTTGCCCGTTTTTGTCAATTTGGGCGCATCGCATTTGAACGAACTAGTCTGAGGGGATTCATGCTATTGGCTCCACATTCGCCGTGGAGCTTCGTGACAAGATGGAGACCAAAAGTTATTCAAATCTTTTTGATAAGAGAAAGCGTGTTACCGTGGCAACCCATGGAAAAAAGCGTTCTCGCCATGAAACACGGTTCACTCATATCTTCGCAGAAATACATCCGATCGGAACCAAAATGCCAATAATTCATGTTTGGTAGGTCCTTCACGCATTGTAATATGTATTGTGGGGGGGGCGCATTTTGGGGGGGGCCCCGAGGGGCCCGATAGTCTACTTTGACCTATGGCCACGAAATTCGGTACACATGTATAAGTAACCAAGACGAGCAAAAAACTCTATTGAGAACCTGTTACCATGGCAACGGGGTGTCCGCCATCTTGGCGTTTATGCCCTTTTTATCACTTTAAGCGCATAGTATTTGAACGAACTAGTCTGAGGGGATTCAGGCTATTGGCTCCACATTCGCCATGGAGCTTCGTGACAAGATGGGGACCAAAAGTTATTCAAATCTTTCTGATAGGAGAAAGCGTGTTACCGTGGCAACCCATGGAAAACAGCGTTCTCGCCATGAAACACGGTTTGCTTATATTTCTGCAGAAATAAATCCGATCGGAACCAAAATTCCAATAATTCATATTTGGTAGGTCCTTAACGTGTTGTAATATGTATTGTGGGGGGGGCACATTTTGGGGGGGCCCCTAGGGGCCCGATCGTCTACTTTGAGCTAGGGCTACGAAATTCGGCACACATGTGTATCAACCCGAGACAAGCATAAAACTCAATTAAGAGCCTGTTACCATGGCACTGGAGTGTCCGCCATCTTGGAAAAAAGCCTTCTCGCCATGAAACACGGTTTGCTTATATCTTTGCACAAATTCATGCGATGTGCACCAAAATTTTAACTATTCATATTTGGTAGGTCCTTAACACATTATAGAATGTATTGTGGGGGGGGCACTTTTTGGGGGGGCCCTCAGGGGCCCGATTGTCTACTTTCATCTTAGGCTACGAAATTCGGCACACATGTGTAACAACCCAAGGCGAGTAAAAAAGTGCATTGACCACCTGTTACCATGGCAACATGGTGTCCGCCATCTTGGCGTTTATGCCTATTTATTACTGAATGTGCATTATTTTTTAACAAACTAGTTTTGGATTCATGCCTTTTACTTCACATCTACCCGGAAGCTTTGTGGTGAGTTCCAGTGGAGGGTTCGGCATGAGGCGAGGACCCGATGGATGCCGCTTGCGGCTTTAATTATTATTATTCTCCTCGTTCTCAGCACAACTCGGCCATTTTTGACCCCCTTAGACCCCGTGAAAAGTTGCGAAACTTGGCACACACCTCAGTCCCGGCGAAAATAGCGATATTCTGGGGTCCGCGTGCACGCCAATGTGAAAATGCCTCGACGGCGCCCCCTAGAAACGCCAAAAATGGCCTCTAGAATGGGGGGAGAAAATTTTAGTTTGACGTAGGACGACGAAATTCGGTACACATGTCTATCACATCCAGACAAGTAAAAAAGTCATTGAAACGTCTGTTGTCATGGCAACGGGCTTTCCGCCATCTTGGCGTTTGCGGCCATTTTTTTGCCCGTTTTTGTCAATTTGGGCGCATCGCATTTGAACGAACTAGTCTGAGGCGAATCATGCTATTGGCTCCACATTCGCCATGGAGCTTCGTGACAAGATGGGGACCAAAAGTTATTCAAATCTTTTTGATAGGCGAAAGCGTGTTACCGTGGCAACCCATGGAAAAAAGCGATCTCGCCATGAAACACGGTTCACTCATATCTTCGCAGAAATACATCCGATCGGAACCAAAATTACAATAATTCATGTTTGGTAGGTCCTTCACGCATTGTAATATGTATTGTGGGGGGGGGGCGCATTTTGGGGGGGCCCCTAGGGGCCCGATAGTCTACTTTGACCTAGGGCTACGAAATTCGGTACACATGTATAAGTAACCAAGACGAGCAAAAAACTCCATTGAGAACCTGTTACCATGGCAACGGGGTGGCCGCCATCTTGGCGTTTATGCCCTTTTTATCAAGTATTTCTGCAGAAATATAAGCAAACCGTGTTTCATGGCGAGAACGCTGTTTTCCATGGGTTGCCACGGTAACACGCTTTCTCCTATCAGAAAGATTTGAATAGCTTTTGGTCCCCATCTTGTCACGAAGCTCCATGGCGAATGTGGAGCCAATAGCCTGAATCCCCTCAGACTAGTTCGTTCAAATACGATGCGCTTAAAGTGATAAAAAGGGCATAAACGCCAAGATGGCGGACACCCCGTTGCCATGGTAACAGGTTCTCAATAGAGTTTTTTGCTCGTCTTGGTTACTTATACATGTGTACCGAATTTCGTAGCCATAGGTCAAAGTAGACTATCGGGCCCCTCGGGGCCCCCCCCAAAATTCGCCCCCCCCACAATACATATTACAATGCGTGAAGGACCTACCAAACATGAATTATCAGAATTTTGGTTCCGATCGGATGTGTTTCTGCAGAAATATAAGCAAACCGTGTTTCATGGCGAGATCGCTTTTTTCCATGGGTTGCCACGGTAACACGCTTTCTCCTATCAAAAAGATTTGAATAACTTTTTTGTCCCCATCTTGTCACGAAGCTCCATGGCGAATGTGGAGCCAATAGCATGAATCCCCTCAGACTAGTTTGTTCAAATACGATGCGCCCAAATTGACAAAAACAGGCCAAAAAATGGCCGCAAACGCCAAGATGGCGGACAGCCCGTTGCCATGACAACAGGCGTTTCAATGAGTTTTTTACTTGTCTTGATGTGATAGACATGTGTACCGAATTTCGTCGTCCTACGTCAAACTAAAAAATTTTTTCCCCATTCTAGATGCCATTTTTGGCGTTTCTAGGGGGCGCTGTCTAGGCATTTTTGCATTGGCGTGCATACAAACGCCAAATTATCGAAATTTTCACCGGACGTGAGGTGTGTGCCAAGTTTCGCAACTTTTCACGGGGTCTAAGGGGGTCAAAATTGAGTGAGTTGTGCTTAGAACGAGAATAATAATAACTAGGGGCCCCCCCAAAATGCGCCCCCCCCCACAATACATATTACAAAGCGTGAAGGACCTACCAAATATGAATTATTTTAATTTTGGTTCCGATCGGACGTATTTCTGCGAAGATATGAGTGAACCGTGTTTCATGGCGAGAACGCTTTTTTGCATGGGTTGCCACGGTAACACGCTTTCTCCAATCAAAAAGATTTGAATAACTTTTGGTCCCCATCTTGTCACGAAGCTCCATGGCGAATGTGGAGCTAATAGCATGAATCCCCTCAGACTAGTTCGTTCAAATGCGATGCGCCCAAATTGACAAAAACGGGCCAAAAAATGGCCGCAAACGCCAAGATGGCGGACACCCGGTTACCATGACAACAGGTCTACGATTGACTTTTTTGGTCGACCTGAGGTGATAGACATGTGTACCGAATTTCGTCGTCCTACGTCAAACTAAATTTTGCAGACCCCATTCTACGGGCCATATTATGGCGTTTCTAGGGGGCGCTGTCGAGCCGTTTTTGCATTGGCGTGTACACAAACGCCAGATTTTCAAAATTTTCGCCGGGCGGGAGGTGTGTGGCAAGTTTCGCAACTTTTCACGGGGGCTAAGGGGGTCAAAATTGAGCGAGTTGTGCTTAAAATAATAATAATAATAATAAACATTACAATAACAATAGGGCCCTGCCATACTTCGTATGGCTCGGACCCTAACAAGCGGCATCCATCGGGTCCTCGCCTCATGCCGAACCCTCCACCCGAACTCGCCACAAAGCTTCCGGGTGGATGTGAAGTAAAAGGCACGAATCCAAAACTAGTTTGTTAAAAAACAATGCACATACAGTGCTAAATGGGCGTAAACACCAAGATGGCGGACACACCGTTGCCATGGTAACAGGTGGTCAATGCACTTTTTTACTCGCCTTGGGTTGTTACACATGTGTGCCGAATTTCCTAGCCATAGGTGAAAGTAGACGATCGGGCCCCTAGGGGCCGCCCCCAAAAAGTGCCCCCCCCCCACAATACATTCTATAATGTGTTAAGGACCTACCAAATATGAATAATTACAGTTTTGGTGCACATCGCATGAATTTGTGCGAAGATATAAGCAAACCGTGTTTAATGGCGAGAAGGTTTTTTTCCAAGATGGCGGACACCCTGTTGACATGGTAATGGCTGCACAATGAAGTTTTTTGCTTGTGTCGGGTTGATACACATGTGTGCCGAATTTCGTAGCCCGAGATGAAAGTAGACGATCGGGCCCCTTGGGGCCCCCCCAAAAAGTGTCCCCCCCACAATACATTCTATAATGTGTTAAGGACCTACCAAATATGAATAGTTACAGTTTTGGTGCACATCGTATGAATTTGTGCAAAGATATAAGCAAACCGTGTTTCATGGCGAGAAGGTTTTTTTCCAAGATGGCGGACACCCTGTTGCCTTGGTAACGGCTGCACAATGAAGTTTTTTGCTTGTCTTGGGTTGATACACATGTGTGCCGAATTTCGTAGCCCTAGCTCAAAGTAGACGATCGGGCCCCTAGGGGCCCCCCCGAAAATGTGCCCCCCCCACAATACATATTACAATGCGTTAAGGACCTACCAAATATGAATTATCTGAATTTTGGTTCCGATCGGATGCATTTCTGCAGAGATATAAGCAAACCGTGTTTCATGGCGAGAACGCTTTTTTCCATGGGTTGCCACGGTGACACGCTTTCTCCTATCAGAAAGATTTGAATAGCTTTTGGTCCCCATCTTGTCACGGAGCTCCATGGCGAATGTGGAGCCAATAGCCTGAATCCCCTCAGACTAGTTCGTTCAAATACGATGCGCTTAAAGTGATAAAAAGGGCATAAACGCCAAGATGGCGGACACCCCGTTGCCATGGTAACAGGTTCTCAATAGAGTTTTTTGCTCGTCTTGGTTACTTATACATGTGTACCGAATTTCGTAGCCCTAGCTCAAAGTAGACTATCGGGCCCCTAGGGGCCCCCCCCCAAAATGCGCCCCACCCACAATACATATTACAATGCGTGAAGGACCTACCAAACATGAATTATTTTCATTTTGGTTCCGATCGGATGTATTTCTGCGAAGATATGAGTGAACCGTGTTTCATGGCGAGAACGCTTTTTTCCATGGGTTGCCACGGTAACACGCTTTCTCCTATCAAAAAGATTTGAATAACTTTTGGTACCCATCTTGTCACGAAGCTCCATGGCGAATGTGGAGCCAATAGCATGAATCGCCTCAGACTAGTTCGTTCAAATGCGATGCGCCCAAATTGACAAAAACGGGCCAAAAAATGGCCGCAAATGCCAAGATGGCGGACGGCCCGTTGCCATGAAAACAGGCGTTTCAATGACTTTTTTACTTGTCTTGATGTGATAGACATATGTACCGAATTTCGTCGTCCTACGTCAAACTAAATTTTTTTGACCCCATTCTAGAGGCCATTTTTGGCATTTCTAGCTGGCGCCGTCGAGGCATTTTTGCATTGGCATGCACGCGGACCCCAGAATATCGCTATTTTCGCCGGGACTGAGGTGTGTGCCAAGTTTCGCAACTTTTCACGGGGCCTAAGGGGGTCAAAAATGGCCGAGTTGTGCTCAGAACGAGGAGAATAATAATAATAATAATAATTAAAGCCGCAAGCGGCATCCATCGGGTCCTCGCCTCATTCCGAACCCTCCACTGGAACTCACCACAAAGCTTCCGGGTAGATGTGAAGTAAAAGGCATGAATCCAAACCTAGTTTGTTAAAAAATAATGCACATTCAGTAATAAATAGGCATAAACGCCAAGATGGCGGACACCATGTTGCCATGGTAACAGGTGGTCAATGCACTTTTTTACTCGCCTTGGGTTGTTACACATGTGTGCCGAATTTCGTAGCCTAAGATGAAAGTAGACAATCGGGCCCCTGAGGGCCCCCCCAAAAAGTGCCCCCCCCACAATACATTCTATAATGTGTTAAGGACCTACCAAATATGAATAGTTAAAATTTTGGTGCACATCGCATGAATTTGTGCAAAGATATAAGCAAACCGTGTTTCATGGCGAGAAGGCTTTTTTCCAAGATGGCGGACACTCCAGTGCCATGGTAACAGGCTCTTAATTGAGTTTTATGCTTGTCTCGGGTTGATACACATGTGTGCCGAATTTCGTAGCCCTAGCTCAAAGTAGACGATCGGGCCCCTAGGGGCCCCCCCAAAATGTGCCCCCCCCACAATACATATTACAACACGTTAAGGACCTACCAAATATGAATTATTGGAATTTTGGTTCCGATCGGATGTATTTCTGCAGAAATATAAGCAAACCGTGTTTCATGGCGAGAACGCTGTTTTCCATGGGTTGCCACGGTAACACGCTTTCTCCTATCAGAAAGATTTGAATAACTTTTGGTCCCCATCTTGTCACGAAGCTCCATGGCGAATGTGGAGCCAATAGCCTGAATCCCCTCAGACTAGTTCGTTCAAATACGATGCGCTTAAAGTGATAAAAAGGGCATAAACGCCAAGATGGCGGACACCCCGTTGCCATGGTAACAGGTTCTCAATAGAGTTTTTTGCTCGTCTTGGTTACTTATACATGTGTACCGAATTTCGTGGCCATAGGTCAAAGTAGACTATCGGGCCCCTCGGGGCCCCCCCCAAAATGCGCCCCCCCCACAATACATATTGCAATGCATGAAGGACCTACCAAATATAAATTATTTTAATTTTGGTTCCGATCGGATGTATTTCTGCGAAGATATGAGTGAACCGTGTTTCATGGCGAGATCGCTTTTTTCCATGGGTTGCCACGGTAACACGCTTTCGCCTATCAAAAAGATTTGAATAACTTTTGGTCCCCATCTTGTCACGAAGCTCCATGGCGAACGTGGAGCCAATAGCATGAATCCCCTCAGACTAGTTCGTTCAAATGCGATGCGCCCAAATTGACAAAAACGGGCCAAAAAATGGCCGCAAACGCCAAGATGGCGGAAAGCCCGTTGCCATGACAACAGGCGTTTCAATGACTTTTTTACTTGTCTTCATGTGATAGACATGTGTACCGAATTTCGTCGTCCTACGTCAAACTAAAATTTTTTTTCCCCATTCTAGAGGCCATTGTTGGCGTTTCTAGGGGGCGCAGTCGAGGCATTTTTACATTGGCGTGCACGCAGACCCCAGAATATCGCTATTTTCGCCGGGACTGAGGTGTGTGCCAAGTTTCGCAACTTTTCACGGGGTCTAAGGGGGTCAAAATTGAGTGAGTTGTGCTGAGAAGAATAATAATAATAATAATTAAAGCCGCAAGCGGCATCCATCGGGTCCTCGCCTCATGCCGAACCCTCCACCCGAACTCGCCACAAAGCTTCTGGGTGGATGTGAAGTAAAAGGCACGAATCCAAAACTAGTTTGTTCAAAAACAATGCACATACAGTGCTAAATGGGCGTAAACGCCAAGATGGCGGACACCCCGTTGCCATGGTAACAGGTGGTCAATGCACTTTTTTACTCGCCTTGCGTTGTTACACATGTGTGTCGAATTTCGTAGCCATAGGTGAAAGTAGACGATCGGGCCCCTGAGGGCCCCCCCCAAAAAGTGCCCCCCCCACAATACATTCTATAATGTGTTAAGGACCTACCAAATATGAATAGATAAAGTTTTGGTGTACATCGCATGAATTTGTGCAAAGATATAAGCAAACCGTGTTTCATGGCGAGAAGGTTTTTTTCCAAGATGGCGGACTCTCCAGTGCCATGGTAACAGGTGCAAAATTGAGTTTTTTGCTTGTCTAGGGTTGATACACATGTGTGCCGAATTTCGTAGCCCGAGATGAAAGTAGACGATCGGGCCCCTTGGGGCCCCCCCAAAAAGTGTCCCCCCCACAATACATTCTATAATGTGTTAAGGACCTACCAAATATGAATAGTTACAGTTTTGGTGCACATCGTATGAATTTGTGCAAAGATATAAGCAAACCGTGTTTCATGCCGATAAGGTTTTTTTGCAAGATGGCGGACACCCTGTTGCCATGGTAACGGCTGCACAATGAAGTTTTTTGCTCTTCTTGGGTTGATACACATGTGTGCCGAATTTCGTAGCCCTAGGTCAACGTAGACAATCGGGCCCCTAGGGGCCCCCCCCAAAATGTGCCCCCCCCCCACAATACATATTACAATGCGTTAAGGACCTGCCAAATATGAATTATGGGAATTTTGGTTCCGATCGGATGCATTTTGGCAGAGATATAAGCAAACCGTGTTTCATGGCGAGAACGCTTTTTTTTCATGGGTTGCCACGGTAACACGCTTTCTCCTATCAGAAAGATTTGAATAACTTTTTGTCCCCATCTTGTCACGAAGCTCCATGGGGAATGTGGAGCCAATAGCATGAATCCCCTCAGACTAGTTCGTTCAAATACGATGCGCTTAAAGTGATAAAAAGGGCATAAACGCCAAGATGGCGGACACCCCGTTGCCATGGTAACAGGTTCTCAATAGAGTTTTTTGCTCGTCTTGGTTACTTATACATGTGTACCGAATTTCGTAGCCATAGGTCAAAGTAGACTATCGGGCCCCTAAGGCCCCCCCCCAAAATGCGCCCCCCCGCCACAATACATATTACAAAGCGTGAAGGACCTACCAAACATGAATTATTTTAATTTTGGTTCCGATCGGACGTATTTCTGCGATGATATGAGTGAACCGTGTTTCATGGCGAGAACGCTTTTTTCCATGGGTTGCCACGGTAACACGCTATCTCCTATCAGAAAGATTTGAATAACTTTTGGTCCCCATCTTGTCATGAAGCTCCATGGCGAATGTGGAGCCAATAGCCTGAATCCCCTCAGACTAGTTCGTTCAAATACGATGCGCTTAAAGTGATAAAAAGGGCATAAACGCCAAGATGGCGGACACCCCGTTGCCATGGTAACAGGTTCTCAATAGAGTTTTTTGCTCGTCTTGGTTACTTATACATGTGTACCGAATTTCGTAGCCATAGGTCAAAGTAGACTATCGGGCCCCTAGGGGCCGCCCCCAAAATATGCCCCCCCCACAATACATATTACAAGGCGTTAAGGACCTACCAAATATGAATTATTGGAATTTTGGTTCCGAACGGATGTATTTCTGCAGAAATATAAGCAAACCGTGTTTCATGGCGAGAACGCTTTTTTCCAAGATGGCGGACACTCCAGTGCCATGGTAACAGGTGCTTAATTGAGTTTTATGCTTGTCTCGGTCTGATACACATGTGTGCCGAATTTCGTAGCCCTAGCTCAAAGAAGACGATCGGGCCCCTAGGGGCCGCCCCCAAAATGTGCCGCCCCCACAATACATATTACAACGCGTTAAGGACCTACCAAATATGAATTATTGGAATTTTGGTTCCGATCGGATGTATTTCTGCAGAAATATAAGCAAACCGTGTTTCATGGCGAGAACGCTTTTTTCCATGGGTTGCCACGGTAACACGCTTTCTCCTATCAGAAAGATTTGAATAACTTTTGGTCCCCATCTTGTCACGAAGCTCCATGGCGAATGTGGAGCCAATAGCCTGAATCCCCTCAGACTAGTTCGTTGAAATACGATGTGCTTAAAGTGATAAAAAGGGCATAAACGCCAAGATGGCGGACACCCCGTTGCCATGGTAACAGGTTGTCAATAGAGTTTTTTGCTCGTCTTGGTTACTTATACATGTGTACCGAATTTCGTAGCCCTAGGTCAAAGTAGACTATCGGGCCCCTAGGGGCCCCCCCAAAATGCGCCCCCCCCCACAATACATATTACAATGCGTGAAGGACCTACCAAACATGAATTATTGTAATTTTGGTTCCGATCGGATGTATTTCTGCGAAGATATGAGTGAACCGTGTTTCATGGCGAGATCGCTTTTTTCCATGGGTTGCCACGGTAACACGCTTTCGCCTATCAAAAAGATTTGAATAACTTTTGGTCCCCATCTTGTCACGAAGCTCCATGGCGAATGTGGAGCCAATAGCATGATTCGCCTCAGACTAGTTCGTTCAAATGCGATGCGCCCAAATTGACAAAAACGGGCCAAAAAATGGCCGCAAACGCCAAGATGGCGGAAAGCCCGTTGCCATGACAACAGGCGTTTCAATGACTTTTTTACTTGTCTGGATGTGATAGACATGTGTACCGAATTTCGTCATCCTACGTCAAACTAAAATTTTTTTCCCCCATTCTAGAGGCCATTTTTGGCGTTTCTAGGGGGCGCCGTCGAGGCATTTTCACATTGGCGTGCACGCGGACCCCAGAATATCGCTATTTTCGCCGGGACTGAGGTGTGTGCCAAGTTTCGCAACTTTTCACGGGGCCTAAGGGGGTCAAAAATGGCCGAGTTGTGCTCAGAACGAGGAGAATAATAATAAACATTACAATAACAATAGGGCCCTGCCATACTTCGTATGGCTCGGACCCTAATTAAAGCCGCAAGCAGCATCCATCGGGTCCTCGCCTCATGCCGAAACCTCCACCCGAACTCGCCACAAAGCTTCCGGGTGGATGTGAAGTAAAAGGCACGAACCCAAAACTAGTTTGTTAAAAAACAATGCACATACAGTAATAAATGGGCATAAACGCCAAGATGGCGGACACCCCGTTGCCATGGTAACAGGTGGTCAATGCACTTTTTTACTCACCTTGGGTTGTTACACATGTGTACCGAATTTCGTAGCCCTAGGTCTAAGTAGACAATCGGGCCCCTAGGGGCCATCCCGAAAAAGTGCCCTCCCCCACAATACGTTCTATAATGTGTTAAGGACCTACCAGATATTAATATTTACAGTTTTGGTGCACATCGCATGAATTAGTGCAAAGATATAAGCAAACCGTGTTTAATGGCGAGAAGGTTTTTTTCCAAGATGGCGGACACCCCGTTGCCATGGTAACAGGTGGTCAATGCACCTTTTTACTCGCCTTGGGTTGTTACACATGTGTGCCGAATTTCGTAGCCATAGGTGAAAGTAGACGATCGGGCCCCTAGGGGCCCCCCCCAAAATGCGCCCCCCCCACAATACATATTACAATGCGTGAAGGACCTACCAAACATGAATTATTTTAATTTTGGTTCCGATCGGAAGTATTTCTGCAGGGATATGAGTAAACTGTGTTTCATGGCGAGAACGCTTTTTTCCATGGGTTGCCACGGTAACACGCTTTCTCGTATCAGAAAGATTTGAATAACTTTTGGTCCCCATCTTGTCACGAAGCTCCATGGCGAATGTGGAGCCAATAGCATGAATCGCCTCAGACTAGTTTGTTCAAATATGATGCGCTTAAAGTGATAAAAAGGGCATAAACGCCAAGATGGCGGACACCCCGTTGCCATGGTAACAGGTTCTCAATAGAGTTTTTTGCTCGTCTTGGTTACTTACACATGTGTACCGAATTTTGTAGCCATAGGTCAAAGTAGACGATCGGGCCCCTAGGGCCCCCCCCCAAAATGCGGCCCCCCCACAATGCATATTACAATGCGTGAAGGACGTACCAAACATGAATTATTTTAATTTTGGTTCCGATCGGATGTATTTCTGTGAAGATATGAGTGAACCGTGTTTCATGGCGAGATCGCTTTTTTCCATGGGTTGCCACGGTAACACGCTTTCGCCTATCAAAAAGATTTGAATAACTTTTAATACCCATCTTGTCACGAAGCTCCATGGCGAATGTGGAGCCAATAGCATGAATCCCCTCAGACTAGTTCGTTCAAATGCGATGCGCCCAAATTGACAAAAACGGGCAAGAAAATGGCCGCAAACGCCAAGATGGCGGAAAGCCCATTGCCATGACAACAGGCGTTTCAATGACTTTTTTACTTGTCTTGATGTGATAGACATGTGTCCCGAATTTCGTCGTCCTACGTCAAACTAAATTTTTTTGACCCCATTCTAGAGGCCATTTTTGGCGTTTCTAGGGGGCGCCGTCGAGGCATTTTTACCTTGGCGTGCACGCAGACCCCAGAATATCGCTATTTTCGCCGGGACTGAGGTGTGTGCCAAGTTTTGCAACTTTTCACGGGGTCTAAGGGGGTCAAAATTGAGTGAGTTGTGCTGACGAGGAGGAAAAAAATAATAATAATAATTAAAGCCGCAAGCGGCATCCATCGGGTCCTCGCCTCATGCCGAACCCTCCACCCGAGTCCTGGTTCTCCTAATGCTACATGTGAAGGACCCGCAGAGACAGTTCATTTCAATAGAGAAATACAATTCACATATTGAGAAAAGAATGTGTGTAAACGCCAAGATGGCGGACAGCCCGTTACCATGGCAACATGTGTTTCACTGACTTTTCAGCTCGTCTTGGGATGTTAGACATGTGTACCGAATTTCGTAGCCCTACGTCAAAGTAGACGATCGGGCCCCTAAGGGCCCCACCCAAAATGTGCCACCCCCACAATACATATTAAAATATGTTAAGGACCTACCAAATATGAATGTTTTCCACTTTGGTGCAGATCAGATGCATTTCTACCAAGATATGAGTGAACCGTGTTTCATGGCAAGGAGGATTTTTTCCAAGATGGCGGACACTCCAGTGCCATGGTAACAGGCTCTTAATTGAGTTTTATGCTTGTCTCGGGTTGATACACATGTGTGCCGAATTTCGTAGCCCTAGCTCAAAGTAGACTATCGGGCCCCTAGGGGCCCCCACCCAAAATGTGCCCCCCCCACAATACATATTACAATGCGTTAAGGACCTACCAAATATGAATGATTGGAATTTTGGTTCCGATCGGATGCATTTCTGCAGAGATATAAGCAAACCGTGTTTCATGGCGAGAACGCTATTTTCCATGGGTTGCCACGGTAACACGCTTTCTCCAATCAGAAAGATTTGCATAACTTTTGGTCCCCATCTTGTCACGAAGCTCCATGGGGAATGTGGAGCCAATAGCATGAATCCCCTCAGACTAGTTCGTTCAAATACGATGCGCTTAAAGTGATAAAAAGGGTATAAACGCCAAGATGGCGGAAACCCCGTTGCCATGGTAACAGGTTCTCAATAGAGTTTTTTGCTCGTCTTGGTTACTTATACATGTGTACCGAATTTCGTAGCCATAGGTCAAAGTAGACTATCGGGCCCCTAGGGCCCCCCCCGAAATGCGCCCCCCCCACAATATATATTACAAAGCGTGAAGGACCTACCAAACATGAATTATTTTAATTTTGGTTCCGATCGGACGTATTTCTGCGAAGATATGAGTGAACCGTGTTTCATGGCGAGAACGCTTTTTTCCATGGGTTGCCACGGTAACACGCTTTCTCCTATCAAAAAGATTTGAATAACTTTTGGTCCCCATCTTGTCATGAAGCTCCATGGCGAATGTGGAGCCAATAGCATGAATCCCCTCAGACTAGTTCGTTCAAATGCGATGCGCCCAAATTGACAAAAACGGGCAAAAACATGGCCGCAAACGCCAAGATGGCGGACAGCCCGTTGCCATGACAACAGGCGTTTGAATGACTTTTTTACTTGTCTTGATGTGATAGACATGTGTACCGAATTTCGTCATCCTACGTCAAACTAAATATTTTTGACCCCATTCTGGAGGCCATTGTTGGCGTTTCTAGGGGGCGCCGTCGAGGCATTTTTGCATTGGTGTGCACGCGGACCCCAGAACATCGCTATTTTCGCCGGGACTGAGGTGTGTGCCAAGTTTCGCAACTTTTCACGGGGTCTAAGGGGGTCAAAATTGAGTGAGTTGTGCTCAGAACGAGGAGAATAATAATAATTAAAGCCGCAAGCGGCATCCATCGGGTCCTCGCCTCATGCCGAACCCTCCACCCGAACTTGCCACAAAGCTTCCGGGTGGATGTGAAGTAAAAGGCACGAATCCAAAAGTAGTTTGTCCAAAAACAATGCACATACAGTGCTAAATGGGCGTAAACGCCAAGATGGCGGACACCCCGTTGCCATGGTAACAGGTGGTCAATGCACTTTTTTACTCGCCTTGCGTTGTTACACATGTGTGTCGAATTTCATAGCCATAGGTGAAAGTAGACGATCGGGCCCCTGAGGGCCCCCCCCCAAAAAACTGCCCCCCCCCACAATACATTCTGTAATGTGTCAAGGACCTACCAAATATGAATAGTTAAAGTTTTGGTGCACATCGCATGAATTTGTGCAAAGATATAAGCAAACCGTGTTTCATGGCGAGAAGGCTTTTTTCCAAGATGGCGGACACTCCAGTGCCATGGTAACAGGTGCTTAATTGAGTTTTATGCTTGTCTCGGGCTGATACACATGTGTGCCGAATTTCGTAGCCCTAGCTCAAAGTAGACGATCGGGCCCCTAGGGGCCGCCCCCAAAATGTGCCCCCCCCACAATACATATTACAACGCGTTAAGGACCTACCAAATATGAATTATTGGAATTTTGGTTCCGATCGGATGTATTTCTGCAGAAATATAAGCAAACCGTGTTTCATGGCGAGAACGCTTTTTTCCATGGGTTGCCACGGTAACACGCTTTCTCCTATCAGAAAGATTTGAATAACTTTTGGTCCCCATCTTGTCACGAAGCTCCATGGCGAATGTGGAGCCAATAGCCTGAATCCCCTCAGACTAGTTCGTTCAAATACGATGCGCTTAAAGTGATAAAAAGGGCATAAACGCCAAGATGGCGGCCACCCCGTTGCCATGGTAACAGGTTCTCAATAGAGTTTTTTGCTCGTCTTGGTTACTTATACATGTGTACCGAATTTCGTAGCCCTAGGTCAAAGTAGACTATCGGGCCCCTAGGGGCCCCCCCAAAATGCGCCCTCCCCACAATACATATTACAATGCGTGAAGGACCTACCAAACATGAATTATTTTAATTTTGGTTCCGATCGGATGTATTTCTGCGAAGATATGAGTGAACCGTGTTTCATGGCGAGAACGCTTTTTTCCATGGGTTGCCACGGTAACACGCTTTCTCCTATCAAAAAGATTTGAATAACTTTTGGTCCCCATCTTGTCACGAAGCTCCATGGCGAATGTGGAGCCAATAGCATGAATCGCCTCAGACTAGTTCGTTCAAATGCGATGCGCCCAAATTGACAAAAACGGGCAAAAAAATGGCCGCAAACGCCAAGATGGCGGAAAGCCCGTTGCCATGACAACAGGCGTTTCAATGACTTTTTTACTTGTCTGGATGTGATAGACATGTGTACCGAATTTCGTCGTCCTACGTCAAACTAAAATTTTTTTCCCCCATTCTAGAGGCCATTTTTGGCGTTTCTAGGGGGCGCCGTCGAGGCATTTTTACATTGGCGTGCACGCGGACCCCAGAATATCGCTATTTTCGCCGGGACTGAGGTGTGTGCCAAGTTTCGCAACTTTTCACAGGGGCTGAGTGGGTCAAAAATGGCCGAGTTGTGCTCAGAACGAGGAGAATAATAATAAACATTACAATAACAATAGGGCCCTGCCATACTTCGTATGGCTCGGACCCTAATTAAAGCCGCAAGCGGCATCCATCGGGTCCTCGCCTCATGCCGAACCCTCCACCCGAGTCCTGGTTCTCCTAATGCTACATGTGAAGGACCCGCACAGCCAGTTCATTTTAATAGAGAAATACAATTCACATATTGAGAAAAGAATGTGTGTAAACGCCAAGATGGCGGACAGCCCGTTACCATGGCAACATGTGTTTCATTGACTTTTTAGCTTGTCTTGGGATGATACACATGTGTGCCGAATTTCGTAGCCCGAGATGAAAGTAGACGATCGGGCCCCTAGGGGCCCCCCCAAAAAGTGTCCCCCCCACAATACATTCTATAATGTGTTAAGGACCTACCAAATATGAATAGTTACAGTTTTGGTGCACATCGTATGAATTTGTGCAAAGATATAAGCAAACCGTGTTTCATGGCGAGAAGGTTTTTTTTCCAAGATGGCGGATACCCCGTTGCCATGGTAACGGCTGCACAATGAAGTTTTTTGCTTGTCTTGGGTTGATACACATGTGTGCCGAATTTCGTAGCCCTAGCTCAAAGTAGACGATCGGGCCCCTAGGGGCCGCCCCCAAAATGTGCCCCCCCCACAATACATATTACAACGCGTTAAGGACCTACCAAATATGAATTATTGGAATTTTGGTTCCAATCGGATGCATTTTGGCAGAGATATAAGCAAACCGTGTTTCATGGCGAGAACGCGTTTTTCCATGGGTTGCCACGGTAACACGCTTTCTCCTATCAGAAAGATTTGAATAACTTTTTGTCCCCATCTTGTCACGAAGCTCCATGGGGAATGTGGAGCCAATAGCATGAATCCCCTCAGACTAGTTCGTTCAAATACGATGCGCTTAAAGTGATAAAAAGGGCATAAACGCCAAGATGGCGGCCACCCCGTTGCCATGGTAACAGGTTCTCAATAGAGTTTTTTGCTCGTCTTGGTTACTTATACATGTGTACCGAATTTCGTAGCCCTAGCTCAAAGTAGACGATCGGGCCCCTAGGGGCCCCCCCAAAATGCGCCCCCCCCACAATATATATTACAATGCGTGAAGGACCTACCAAATATGAATTATTTTAATTTTGGTTCCGATCGGATGTATTTCTGCGAAGATATGAGTGAACCGTGTTTCATGGCGAGATCGCTTTTTTCCATGGGTTGCCACGGTAACACGCTTTCGCCTATCAAAAAGATTTGAATAACTTTTGGTCCCCATCTCGTCACGAAGCTCCATGGCGAATGTGGAGCCAATAGCATGAATCGCCTCAGACTAGTTCGTTCAAATGCGATGCGCCCAAATTGACAAAAACGGGCAAAAAAATGGCCGCAAACGCCAAGATGGCGGAAAGCCCGTTGCCATGACAACAGGCGTTTCAATGACTTTTTTACTTGTCTTGATGTGATAGACATGTGTACCGAATTTCGTCGTCCTACGTCAAACTAAATTTTTTTTTCCCCATTCTAGAGGCCATTTTTGGCGTTTCTAGGGGGCGCTGTCGAGGCATTTTTGCATTGGCGTGCATACAAACGCCAAATTATCAAAATTTTCACCGGACGTGAGGTGTGTGCCAAGTTTCGCAACTTTTCACGGGGTCTAAGGGGGTCAAAATTGAGCGAGTTGTGCTTAAAATAATAAACATTACAATAACAATAGGGCCTTGCCATACTTCGTATGGCTCGGACCCTAATAAACATTACAATAACAATAGGGCCTTGCCATACTTCGTATGGCTCGGACCCTAATTAAAGCCGCAAGCGGCATCCATCGGGCCCTCGCCTCATGCTGAACCCTCCACCCGAACTCGCCACAAAGCTTCCGGGTGGATGTTAAGTAAAAGGCACGAATCCAAAACTAGTTTGTTAAAAAACAATGCACATACAGTGCTAAATGGGTGTAAACGCCAAGATGGCGGACACCCTGTTGCCATGGTAACAGGTGGTCAATGCACTTTTTTACTCGCCTTGGGTTGTTACACATGTGTGCCGAATTTCGTAGCCATAGGTGAAAGTAGACGATGGGGCTCCTGAGGGCCACTACCAAAAAGTGCCCCCCCCCACAATACATTCTATAATGTGTTAAGGACCTACCAAATATGAATAGTTAAAGTTTTGGTGCACATCGCATGAATTTGTGCAAAGATATAAGCAAACCGTGTTTCATGGCGAGAAGGTTTTTTTCCAAGATGGCGGACACTCCAGTGCCATGGTAACAGGTGCTTAATATAGTTTTTTGCTTGTCTAGGGTTGATACACATGTGTGCCGAATTTCGTAGCCCTAGCTCAAAGTAGACAATCGGGCCTCTAGGGGCCCCCCCCAAAATGTGCCCCCCCCACAATACATATTACAATGCGTTAAGGACCCTGTAAATATGAATTATTGGAATTTTGGTTCCGATCGGATTCATTTCTGCAGAGATATAAGCAAACCGTGTTTCATGGCGAGAACGCTTTTTTCCATGGGTTGCCACGGTAACACGCTTTCTCCTATCAGAAAGATTTGAATAACTTTTGGTCCCCATCTTGTCACAAAGCTCGATGGCGAATGTGGAGCCAATAGCCTGAATCGCCTCAGACTAGTTCGTTCAAATACGATGTGCTTAAAGTGATAAAAAGGGCATAAACGGCAAGATGGCGGACACCCCGTTGCCATGGTAACAGGTTCTCAATAGAGTTTTTTGCTCGTCTTGGTTACTTATACATGTGTACCGAATTTCGTAGCCATAGGTCAAAGTAGACTATCGGGCCCCTAGGGGCCCCCCCCAAAATGCGGCCCCCCCCCCCACAATACATATTACAATGCGTGAAGGACCTACCAAACATGAATTATTTCAATTTTGGTTCCGATCGGATGTATTTCTGCGAAGATATGAGTGAACCGTGTTTCATGGCGAGAACGCTTTTTTCCATGGGTTGCCACGGTAACACGCTTTCTCCTATCAAAAAGATTTGAATAACTTTTGCTCCCCATCTTGTCACAAAGCTCCATGGCGAATGTGGAGCCAATAGCATGAATCCCCTCAGACTAGTTCGTTCAAATGCGACGCGCCCAAATTGACAAAAACGGGCAAAAAAATGGCCGCAAACGCCAAGATGGCGGACAACCCGTTGCCATGACAACAGGTCTACGATTGACTTTTTTGGTCGTTTTATGGTGGTAGACATGTGTACCGAATTTCGTAGCCCTACGTTAAACTAAAAATTTTTTGCCCCATTCTAGAGGCCATTTTTGGCGTTTCTAGGGGGCGCCGTCGAGGCATTTTTGCATTGGCGTGCATACAAACGCCAAATTATCGAAATTTTCACCGGACGTGAGGTGTGTGCCAAGTTTCGCAACTTTTCACGGTGCCTAAGGGGGTCAAAATTGAGTGAGTTGTGCTTAAAATAATAATAAACATTACAATAACAATAGGGCCCTGCCATACTTCGTATGGCTCGGACCCTAATAATAAACATTACAATAACAATAGGGCCCTGCCATACTTCGTATGGCTCGGACCCTAATAAACATTACAATAACAATAGGGCCTTGCCATACTTCGTATGGCTCGGACCCTAATTAAAGCCGCAAGCGGCATCCATCGGGTCCTCGCCTCATGCCGAACCCTCCACCCGAACTCGCCACAAAGCTTCCGGGTGGATGTGAAGTAAAAGGCACGAATCCAAAACTAGTTTGTTCAAAAACAATGCACATACAGTGCTAAATAGGCATAAACGCCAAGATGGCGGACTCCCCATTGCCATGGTAACAGGTGGTCAATGCACTTTTTCACTGGCCTTGGGTTGTTACACATGTGTGCCGAATTTCGTAGCCATAGGTGAAAGTAGACGATCGGGCCCCTGAGGGCCCCCCCAAAAAGTGCCCCCCCCACAATACATTCTATAATGTGTTAAGGACCTACCAAATATGAATAATTACAGTTTTGGTGCACATCGCATGAATTTGTGCAAAGATATAAGCAAACCATGTTTCATGGCGGGAAGGTTTTTTTTTCCAAGATGGCGGACACTCCGTTGCCATGGTAACAGGTGCTTAATTGAGTTTTATGCTTGTCTAGGGTTGATACACGTGTGCCGAATTTCGTAGCCCTAGCTCAAAGTAGACAATCGGGCCCTTAGGGGCCCCCCCAAAATGTGCCGCCCCCACAATACATATTACAATGCGTTAAAGACCTACCAAATATCAATTATTGGAATTTTGGTTCCGATCGGATGCATTTCTGCAGAGATATAAGCAAACCGTGTTTCATGGCGAGAACGCTTTATTCCATGGGTTGCCACGGTAACACGCTTTCTCCTATCAGAAAGATTTGAATAACTTTTGATCCCAATCTTGTCATGAAGCTCCATGGCGAATGTGGAGCCAATAGCCTGAATCCCCTCAGACTAGTTCGTTCAAATGCGATGCGCTTAAAGTGATAAAAAGGGCATAAACGCCAAGATGGCAGACACCCCGTTGCCATGGTAACAGGTTCTCAATAGAGTTTTTTGCTCGTCTTGGTTACTTATACATGTGTACCGAATTTCGTAGCCATAGGTCAAAGTAGACTATCGGGCCCCTCGGGGCCCCCCCCAAAATGCGCCCCCCCCACAATACATATTACAATGCGTGAAGGACCTACCAAACATGAATTAATTTAATTTTGGTTCCGATCGGATGTATTTCTGCGAAGATATGAGTGAACCGTGTTTCATGGCGAGAACGCTTTTTTCCATGGGTTGCCACGGTAACACGCTTTCTCCTATCAAAAAGATTTGAATAACTTTTTGTCCCCATCTTGTCACGAAGCTCCATGGCGAATGTGGAGCCAATAGCATGAATCCCCTCAGACTAGTTCGTTCAAATACGATGCGCCCAAATTGACAAAAACGGGCCAAAAAATGGCCGCAAACGCCAAGATGGCGGACAGCCCGTTGCCATGACAACAGGCGTTTCAATGAGTTTTTTACTTGTCTTGATGTGATAGACATGTGTACCGAATTTCGTCGTCCTACGTCAAACTAAAATTTTTTTTCCCCATTCTAGATGCCATTT
Source organism: Telmatherina bonti (assembly GCF_933228915.1). Taxonomy (NCBI): domain Eukaryota; kingdom Metazoa; phylum Chordata; class Actinopteri; order Atheriniformes; family Telmatherinidae; genus Telmatherina; species Telmatherina bonti. Next base: position 40,620,318 of record NC_136613.1, read on the forward strand.
TTGGCGTTTCTAGGGGGCGCTGTCTAGGCATTTTTGCATTGGCGTGCATACAAACGCCAAATTATCGAAATTTTCACCGGACGTGAGGTGTGTGCCAAGTTTCGCAACTTTTCACGGGGTCTAAGGGGGTCAAAATTGAGTGAGTTGTGCTTAGAACGAGAACGAGAATAATAATAATAATTAAAGCCGCAAGCGGCATCCATCGGGTCCTCGCCTCATGCCGAACCCTCCACCCGAGTCCTGGTTCTCCTAATGCTACATGTGAAGGACCCGCACAGCCATTTCATTTTAATAGAGAAATACAATTCACATATTGAGAAAAGAATGTGTGTAAACGCCAAGATGGCGGACAGCCCGTTACCATGGCAACATGTGTTTCATTGACTTTTTAGCTTGTCTTGGGATGATACACATGTGTGCCGAATTTCGTAGCCCGAGATGTAAGTAGACGATCGGGCCCCTAGGGGCCCCCCCAAAAAGTGTCCCCCCCACAATACATTCTATAATGTGTTAAGGACCTACCAAATATGAATAGTTACAGTTTTGGTGCACATCGTATGAATTTGTGCAAAGATATAAGCAAACCGTGTTTCATGGCGAGAAGGTTTTTTTTCCAAGATGGCGGATACCCCGTTGCCATGGAAACGGCTGCACAATGAAGTTTTTTGCTTGTCTTGGGTTGATACACATGTGTGCCGAATTTCGTAGCCCTAGCTCAAAGTAGACGATCGGGCCCCTAGGGGCCGCCCCCAAAATGTGCCCCCCCCACAATACATATTACAACGCGTTAAGGACCTGCCAAATATGAATTATTGGAATTTTGGTTCCAATCGGATGCATTTTGGCAGAGATATAAGCAAACCGTGTTTCATGGCGAGACGCGTTTTTCCATGGGTTGCCACGGTAACACGCTTTCTCCTATCAGAAAGATTTGAATAACTTTTTGTCCCCATCTTGTCACGAAGCTCCATGGGGAATGTGGAGCCAATAGCATGAATCCCCTCAGACTAGTTCGTTCAAATACGATGCGCTTAAAGTGATAAAAAGGGCATAAACGCCAAGATGGCGGCCACCCCGTTGCCATGGTAACAGGTTCTCAATAGAGTTTTTTGCTCGTCTTGGTTACTTATACATGTGTACCGAATTTCGTAGCCCTAGCTCAAAGTAGACGATCGGGCCCCTAGGGGCCCCCCCAAAATGCGACCCCCCCACAATATATATTACAAAGCGTGAAGGACCTACCAAATATGAATTATTTTAATTTTGGTTCCGATCGGATGTATTTCTGCGAAGATATGAGTGAACCGTGTTTCATGGCGAGATCGCTTTTTTGCATGGGTTGCCACGGTAACACGCTTTCGCCTATCAAAAAGATTTGAATAACTTTTGGTCCCCATGTCGTCACGAAGCTCCATGGCGAATGTGGAGCCAATAGCATGAATCGCCTCAGACTAGTTCGTTCAAATGCGATGCGCCCAAATTGACAAAAACGGGCAAAAAAATGGCCGCAAACGCCAAGATGGCGGAAAGCCCGTTGCCATGACAACAGGCGTTTCAATGACTTTTTTACTTGTCTTGATGTGATAGACATGTGTACCGAATTTCGTCGTCCTACGTCAAACTAAAAATTTTTTTCCCCATTCTAGAGGCCATTTTTGGCGTTTCTAGGGGGCGCTGTCGAGGCATTTTTGCATTGGCGTGCATACAAACGCCAAATTATCGAAATTTTCACCGGACGTGAGGTGTGTGCCAAGTTTCGCAACTTTTCACGGGGTCTAAGGGGGTCAAAATTGAGCGAGTTGTGCTTAAAATAATAAACATTACAATAACAATAGGGCCTTGCCATACTTCGTATGGCTCGGACCCTAATAAAGCCGCAAGCGGCATCCATCGGGTCCTCGCCTCATGCCGAACCCTCCACCCGAACTCACCACAAAGCTTCCGGGTAGATGTGAAGTAAAAGGCATGAATCCAAAAGTAGTTTGTTAAAAAATAATGCACATTCAGTAATAAATAGGCATAAACGCCAAGATGGCGGACACCATGTTGCCATGGTAACAGGTGGTCAATGCACTTTTTTACTCGCCTTGGGTTGTTACACATGTGTGCCGAATTTCGTAGCCTAAGATGAAAGTAGACAATCGGGCCCCTGAGGGCCCCCCCCAAAAAGTGCCCCCCCCACAATACATTCTATAATGTGTTAAGGACCTACCAAATATGAATAGTTAAAGTTTTGGTGCACATCGCATGAATTTGTGCAAAGATATAAGCAAACCGTGTTTCATGGCGAGAAGGTTTTTTTCCAAGATGGCGGACACTCCAGTGCCATGGTAACAGGTGCTTAATTGAGTTTTATGCTTGTCTTGGGATGATACACATGTGTGCCGAATTTCGTAGCCCGAGATGAAAGTAGACGATCGGGCCCCTGGGGCCCCCCCCAAAAAGTGTCCCCCCCACAATACATTCTATAATGTGTTAAGGACCTACCAAATATTAATATTTACAGTTTTGGTGCACATCGCATGAATTTGTGCAAAGATATAAGCAAACCGTGTTTCATGGCGAGAAGGTTTTTTTCCAAGATGGCGGACACTCCAGTGCCATGGTAACAGGTGTTTAATATAGTTTTTTGCTTGTCTAGGGTTGATACACATGTGTGCCGAATTTCGTAGCCCTAGCTCAAAGTAGACGATCGGGCCCCTAGGGCCCCCCCCCAAAGTGTGCCCCCCCCGACAATACATATTACAACGCGTTAAGGACCTACCAAATATGAATTATTGGAATTTTGGTTCCGATCGGATGCATTTCTGCAGAGATATAAGCAAACCGTGTTTCATGGCGAGAACGCATTTTTCCATGGGTTGCCACGGTAACACGCTTTCACCTATCAAAAAGATTTGAATAACTTTTGGTCCCCATCTTGTCACAAAGCTCCATGGCGAACGTGGAGCCAATAGCATGAATCCCCTCAGACTAGTTCGTTCAAATGCGATGCGCCCAAATTGATAAAAAGAGCATAAACGCCAAGATGGCGACCACCCCGTTGCCATGGTAACAGGTTCTTAATAGAGTTTTTTGCTCGTCTTGGTTACTTATACATGTGTACCGAATTTCGTAGCCCTAGGTCAAAGTAGACTATCGGGCCCCTAGGGGCCCCCCCAAAATGCGCCCCCCCCCACAATACATATTACAACGCGTTAAGGACCTACCAAACATGAATTATTTTAATTTTGGTTCCGATCGGATGTATTTCTGCGAAGATATGAGTGAACCGTGTTTCATGGCGAGATCGCTTTTTTCCATGGGTTGCCACGGTAACACGCTTTCGCCTATCAAAAAGATTTGAATAACTTTTGGTCCCCATCTTGTCACGAAGCTCCATGGCGAATGTGGAGCCAATAGCATGAATCGCCTCAGACTAGTTCGTTCAAATGCGATGCGCCCTAATTGACAAAAACGGGCAAAAAAATGGCCGCAAACGCCAAGATGGCGGAAAGCCCGTTGCCATGACAACAGGCGTTTCAATGACTTTTTTACTTGTCTGGATGTGATAGACATGTGTACCGAATTTCGTCGTCCTACGTCAAACTAAAAATTTTTTTCCCCATTCTAGAGGCCATTTTTGGCGTTTCTAGGGGGCGCTGTGGAGGCATTTTTGCATTGGCGTGCATACAAATGCCAAATTATCGAAATTTTCAGTGGACGTGAGGTGTGTGCCAAGTTTCGCAACTTTTCACGGGGTCTAAGGGGGTCAAAATTGAGCGAGTTGTGCTTAGAACGAGAAGAACGAGAATAATAAACATTTGGAAAACAATAGGGCCTTGCCATACTTCGTATGGCTCGGACCCTAATAAACATTACAATAACAATAGGGCCTTGCCATACTTCGTATGGCTCGGACCCTAATTAAAGCCGCAAGCGGCATCCATCGGGTCCTCGCCTCATGCCGAACCCTCCACCCGAGTCCTGGTTCTCCTAATGCTACATGTGAAGGACCCGCACAGCCAGTTCATTTTAATAGAGAAATACAATTCACATATTGAGAAAAGAATGTGTGTAAACGCCAAGATGGCGGACAGCCCGTTACCATGGCAACATGTGTTTCATTGACTTTTTAGCTTGTCTTGGGATGATACACATGTGTGCCGAATTTCGTAGCCCGAGATGTAAGTAGACGATCGGGCCCCTAGGGGCCCCCCCAAAAAGTGTCCCCCCCACAATACATTCTATAATGTGTTAAGGACCTACCAAATATGAATAGTTACAGTTTTGGTGCACATCGTATGAATTTGTGCAAAGATATAAGCAAACCGTGTTTCATGGCGAGAAGGTTTTTTTTCCAAGATGGCGGATACCCCGTTGCCATGGTAACGGCTGCACAATGAAGTTTTTTGCTTGTCTTGGGTTGATACACATGTGTGCCGAATTTCGTAGCCCTAGCTCAAAGTAGACGATCGGGCCCCTAGGGGCCGCCCCCAAAATGTGCCCCCCCCACAATACATATTACAACGCGTTAAGGACCTGCCAAATATGAATTATTGGAATTTTGGTTCCAATCGGATGCATTTTGGCAGAGATATAAGCAAACCGTGTTTCATGGCGAGAACGCGTTTTTCCATGGGTTGCCACGGTAACACGCTTTCTCCTATCAGAAAGATTTGAATAACTTTTTGTCCCCATCTTGTCACGAAGCTCCATGGGGAATGTGGAGCCAATAGCATGAATCCCCTCAGACTAGTTCGTTCAAATACGATGCGCTTAAAGTGATAAAAAGGGCATAAACGCCAAGATGGCGGCCACCCCGTTGCCATGGTAACAGGTTCTCAATAGAGTTTTTTGCTCGTCTTGGTTACTTATACATGTGTACCGAATTTCGTAGCCCTAGCTCAAAGTAGACGATCGGGCCCCTAGGGGCCCCCCCCAAAATGCGCCCCCCCCACAATATATATTACAAAGCGTGAAGGACCTACCAAATATGAATTATTTTAATTTTGGTTCCGATCGGATGTATTTCTGCGAAGATATGAGTGAACCGTGTTTCATGGCGAGATCGCTTTTTTCCATGGGTTGCCACGGTAACACGCTTTCGCCTATCAAAAAGATTTGAATAACTTTTGGTCCCCATCTCGTCACGAAGCTCCATGGCGAATGTGGAGCCAATAGCATGAATCGCCTCAGACTAGTTCGTTCAAATGTGATGCGCCCAAATTGACAAAAACGGGCAAAAAAATGGCCGCAAACGCCAAGATGGCGGAAAGCCCGTTGCCATGACAACAGGCGTTTCAATGACTTTTTTACTTGTCTTGATGTGATAGACATGTGTACCGAATTTCGTCGTCCTACGTCAAACTAAAAATTTTTTTCCCCATTCTAGAGGCCATTTTTGGCGTTTCTAGGGGGCGCTGTCGAGGCATTTTTGCATTGGCGTGCATACAAACGCCAAATTATCGAAATTTTCACCGGACGTGAGGTGTGTGCCAAGTTTCGCAACTTTTCACGGGGTCTAAGGGGGTCAAAATTGAGTGAGTTGTGCTTAGGAGAATAATAATGATAAACATTACAATAACAATAGGGCCTTGCCATACTTCGTATGGCTCGGACCCTAATTAAAGCCGCAAGCGGCATCCATCGGGTCCTCGCCTCATGCCGAACCCTCCACCCGAGTCCTGGTTCTCCTAATGCTAAATGTGACGGACCCGCACAGCCAGTTCCTTTTAATAGAGAAATACAATTCACATATTGAGAAAAGAATGTGTGTAAACGCCAAGATGGCGGACAGCCCGTTACCATGGCAACATGTGTTTCATTGACTTTTTAGCTTGTCTTGGGATGATACACATGTGTGCCGAATTTCGTAGCCCGAGATGAAAGTAGACGATCGGGCCCCTTGGGGCCCCCCCAAAAAGTGTCTCCCCCACAATACATTCTATAATGTGTTAAGGACCTACCAAATATGAATAGTTACCGTTTTGGTGCACATCGTATGAATTTGTGCAAAGATATAGGCAAACCGTGTTTGATGGCGAGAAGGTTTTTTTGCAAGATGGCGGACACCCTGTTGCCATGGTAATGGCTGCACAATGAAGTTTTTTGCTTGTCTTGGGTTGATACACATGTGTGCCGAATTTCGTAGCCCTAGCTCAAAGTAGACGATCGGGCCCCTAGGGGCCCCCCCTAAAATGTGCCCCCCCCACAATACATATTACAATGCGTTAAGGACCTGCCAAATATGAATTATTGGAATTTAGGTTCCGATCGGATGCATTTTGGCAGAGATATAAGCAAACCGTGTTTCATGGCGAGAACTCTGTTTTCCATGGGTTGCCACGGTAACACGCTTTCTCCTATCATAAAGATTTGAATAACTTTTTGTCCCCATCTTGTCACGAAGCTCCATGGGGAATGTGGAGCCAATAGTATGAATCCCCTCAGACTAGTTCGTTCAAATACGATGCGCTTAAAGTGATAAAAAGGGCATAAACGCCAAGATGGCGGACACCCCGTTGCCATGGTAACAGGTTCTCAATAGAGTTTTTTGCTCGTCTTGGTTACTTATACATGTGTACCTAATTTCGTAGCCCTAGGTCAAAGTAGACTATCGGGCCCCTAGGGGCCCCCCCAAAATGCGCCCCCCCCCACAATACATATTGCAATGCATGAAGGACCTACCAAATATAAATTATTTTAATTTTGGTTCCGATCGGATGTATTTCTGCGAAGATATGAGTGAACCGTGTTTCATGGCGAGATCGCTTTTTTCCATGGGTTGCCACGGTAACACGCTTTCGCCTATCAAAAAGATTTGAATAACTTTTGGTCCCCATCTTGTCACGAAGCTCCATGGCGAACGTGGAGCCAATAGCATGAATCCCCTCAGACTAGTTCGTTCAAATGCGATGCGCCCAAATTGACAAAAACGGGCCAAAAAATGGCCGCAAACGCCAAGATGGCGGAAAGCCCGTTGCCATGACAACAGGCGTTTCAATGACTTTTTTACTTGTCTTCATGTGATAGACATGTGTACCGAATTTCGTCGTCCTACGTCAAACTAAAATTTTTTTTCCCCATTCTAGAGGCCATTTTTGGCGTTTCTAGGGGGCGCAGTCGAGGCATTTTTACATTGGCGTGCACGCAGACCCCAGAATATCGCTATTTTCGCCGGGACTGAGGTGTGTGCCAAGTTTCGCAACTTTTCACGGGGTCTAAGGGGGTCAAAATTGACTGAGTTGTGCTCAGAACGAGGAGAATAATAATAATAAACATTACAATAACAATAGGGCCTTGCCATACTTCGTATGGCTCGGACCCTAATAATTAAAGCCGCAAGCGGCATCCATCGGGTCCTCGCCTCATGCCGAACCCTCCACCCGAGTCCTGGTTCTCCTAATGCTACATCTGAAGGACCCGCAGAGACAGTTCATTTTAATAGAGAAATACAATTCACATATTGAGAAAAGAATGTGTAAACGCCAAGATGGCGGACAGCCCGTTACCATGGCAACATGTGTTTCATTGACTTTTCAGCTCATCTTGGGATGTTAGACATGTGTACCAAATTTCGTAGCCCTACGTCAAAGTAGACGATCGGGCCCCTAGGGGCCCCCCAGAAAATGTGCCACCCCTAGAATACATATTAAAATATGTTAAGGACCTACCAAATATGAATGTTTTCCACTTTGGTGCAGATCAGATGCATTTCGACCAAGATATGAGTGAACCGTGTTTCATGGCGAGGATTTTTTTCAAGATGGCGGACACACCGTTGCCATGGTAACAGGTGCTTAATCGAGTTTTATGCTTGTCTAGGGTTGATACACATGTGTGCCGAATTTCGTAGCCCTAGGTCAAAGTAGACGATCGGGCCCCTAAGGGCCCCCCCCAAAATGTGCCCCCCCCACAATACATATTACAATGCGTGAAGGACCCACCAAATATGAATTATCAGAATTTTGGTTCCGATCGGATGTATTTCTGCAGGGATGAGAGTGAACTGTGTTTCATGGCGAGAACGCTTTTTTCCATGGGTTGCCACGGTAACACGCTTTCTCCTATCAGAAAGATTTGAATAACTTTTGGTCCCCATCTTGTCACGAAGCTCCGTGGCGAATGTGGAGCCAATAGCATGAATCGCCTCAGACTAGTTTGTTCAAATATGATGCGCTTAAAGTGATAAAAAGGGCATAAACGCCAAGATGGCGGACACCCCGTTGCCATGGTAACAGGTTGTCAATGGAGTTTTTTGCTCGTCTTGGTTACTTATACATGTGTACCGAATTTCGTAGCCATAGGTCAAAGTAGACTATCGGGCCCCTCGGGGCCCCCCCCAAAATGCGCCCCCCCCCCCCCCCCCCACCCCACAATACATATTACAAAGCGTGAAGGACCTACCAAACATGAATTATTGGAATTTTGGTTCCGATCGGACGCATTTCTGCGAAGATATGAGTGAACCGTGTTTCATGGCGAGAACGCTTTTTTCCATGGGTTGCCACGGTAACACGCTTTCTCCTATCAAAAAGATTTGAATAACTTTTGGTCCCCATCTTGTCACGAAGCTCCATGGCGAATGTGGAGCCAATAGCATGAATCCCCTCAGACTAGTTCGTTCAAATGCGATGCGCCCAAATTGACAAAAACGGGCAAAAAATGGCCGCAAACGCCAAGATGGCGGACAACCCGTTGCCATGACAACAGGTCTACGATTGACTTTTTTGGTCGTCTTATGTTGTTAGACATGTGTATCGAATTTCGTAGTCCTACGTCAAAGTAAACTTTTGACACCCCATTCTACGGGCCATCTTTGGCGTTTCTAGGGGGCGCTGTCGAGTTATTTTTGCATTGGCGTGCATGCGGACACCAGAATATTGCTATTTTCGCCGGTCTTGAGGTGTGTGCCAAGTTTCGCAACTTTTCACGGGGTCTAAGGGGGTCAAAATTGAGTGAGTTGTGCTGACGAGGAGGAAAAAAATAATAATAATAATAATTAAAGCCGCAAGCGGCATCCATCGGGTCCTCGCCTCATGCCGAACCCTCCACCCGAACTCGCCACAAAGCTTCCGGGTGGATGTGAAGTAAAAGGCACGAATCCAAAACTAGTTTGTTCAAAAACAATGCACATACAGTGCTAAATAGGCATAAACGCCAAGATGGCGGACTCCCCATTGCCATGGTAACAGGTGGTCAATGCACTTTTTCACTGGCCTTGGGTTGTTACACATGTGTGCCGAATTTCGTAGCCATAGGTGAAAGTAGACGATCGGGCCCCTGAGGGCCCCCCCAAAAAGTGCCCCCCCCACAATACATTCTATAATGTGTTAAGGACCTACCAAATATGAATAATTACAGTTTTGGTGCACATCGCATGAATTTGTGCAAAGATATAAGCAAACCATGTTTCATGGCGGGAAGGTTTTTTTTTCCAAGATGGCGGACACTCCGTTGCCATGGTAACAGGTGCTTAATTGAGTTTTATGCTTGTCTAGGGTTGATACACGTGTGCCGAATTTCGTAGCCCTAGCTCAAAGTAGACAATCGGGCCCTTAGGGGCCCCCCCAAAATGTGCCGCCCCCACAATACATATTACAATGCGTTAAAGACCTACCAAATATCAATTATTGGAATTTTGGTTCCGATCGGATGCATTTCTGCAGAGATATAAGCAAACCGTGTTTCATGGCGAGAACGCTTTATTCCATGGGTTGCCACGGTAACACGCTTTCTCCTATCAGAAAGATTTGAATAACTTTTGATCCCAATCTTGTCATGAAGCTCCATGGCGAATGTGGAGCCAATAGCCTGAATCCCCTCAGACTAGTTCGTTCAAATGCGATGCGCTTAAAGTGATAAAAAGGGCATAAACGCCAAGATGGCAGACACCCCGTTGCCATGGTAACAGGTTCTCAATAGAGTTTTTTGCTCGTCTTGGTTACTTATACATGTGTACCGAATTTCGTAGCCATAGGTCAAAGTAGACTATCGGGCCCCTCGGGGCCCCCCCCAAAATGCGCCCCCCCCACAATACATATTACAATGCGTGAAGGACCTACCAAACATGAATTAATTTAATTTTGGTTCCGATCGGATGTATTTCTGCGAAGATATGAGTGAACCGTGTTTCATGGCGAGAACGCTTTTTTCCATGGGTTGCCACGGTAACACGCTTTCTCCTATCAAAAAGATTTGAATAACTTTTTGTCCCCATCTTGTCACGAAGCTCCATGGCGAATGTGGAGCCAATAGCATGAATCCCCTCAGACTAGTTCGTTCAAATACGATGCGCCCAAATTGACAAAAACGGGCCAAAAAATGGCCGCAAACGCCAAGATGGCGGACAGCCCGTTGCCATGACAACAGGCGTTTCAATGAGTTTTTTACTTGTCTTGATGTGATAGACATGTGTACCGAATTTCGTCGTCCTACGTCAAACTAAAATTTTTTTTCCCCATTCTAGATGCCATTTTTGGCGTTTCTAGGGGGCGCTGTCTAGGCATTTTTGCATTGGCGTGCATACAAACGCCAAATTATCGAAATTTTCACCGGACGTGAGGTGTGTGCCAAGTTTCGCAACTTTTCACGGGGTCTAAGGGGGTCAAAATTGAGTGAGTTGTGCTTAGAACGAGAACGAGAATAATAATAATAATTAAAGCCGCAAGCGGCATCCATCGGGTCCTCGCCTCATGCCGAACCCTCCACTGGAACTCACCACAAAGCTTCCGGGTAGATGTGAAGTAAAAGGCATGAATCCAAAACTAGTTTGTTAAAAAATAATGCACATTCAGTAATAAATAGGCATAAACGCCAAGATGGCGGACACCATGTTGCCATGGTAACAGGTGGTCAATGCACTTTTTTACTCGCCTTGGGTTGTTACACATGTGTGCCGAATTTCGTAGCCTAAGATGAAAGTAGACAATCGGGCCCCTGAGGGCCCCCCCAAAAAGTGCCCCCCCCACAATACATTCTATAATGTGTTAAGGACCTACCAAATATGAATAGTTAAAATTTTGGTGCACATCGCATGAATTTGTGCAAAGATATAAGCAAACCGTGTTTCATGGCGAGAAGGCTTTTTTCCAAGATGGCGGACACTCCAGTGCCATGGTAACAGGCTCTTAATTGAGTTTTATGCTTGTCTCGGGTTGATACACATGTGTGCCGAATTTCGTAGCCCTAGCTCAAAGTAGACGATCGGGCCCCTAGGGGCCCCCCCAAAATGTGCCCCCCCCACAATACATATTACAACACGTTAAGGACCTACCAAATATGAATTATTGGAATTTTGGTTCCGATCGGATGTATTTCTGCAGAAATATAAGCAAACCGTGTTTCATGGCGAGAACGCTTTATTCCATGGGTTGCCACGGTAACACGCTTTCTCCTATCAGAAAGATTTGAATAACTTTTGGTCCCCATCTTGTCACGAAGCTCCATGGCGAATGTGGAGCCAATAGCCTGAATCCCCTCAGACTAGTTCGTTCAAATACGATGCGCTTAAAGTGATAAAAAGGGCATAAACGCCAAGATGGCGGACACCCCGTTGCCATGGTAACAGGTTCTCAATAGAGTTTTTTGCTCGTCTTGGTTACTTATACATGTGTACCGAATTTCGTGGCCATAGGTCAAAGTAGACTATCGGGCCCCTCGGGGCCCCCCCCAAAATGCGCCCCCCCCACAATACATATTACAATGCGTGAAGGACCTACCAAACATGAATTATTGGCATTTTGGTTCCGATCGGATGTATTTCTGCGAAGATATGAGTGAACCGTGTTTCATGGCGAGAACGCTTTTTTCCATGGGTTGCCACGGTAACACGCTTTCTCTTATCAAAAAGATTTGAATAACTTTTGGTCTCCATCTTGTCACGAAGCTCCACGGCGAATGTGGAGCCAATAGCATGAATCCCCTCAGACTAGTTCGTTCAAATGCGATGCGCCCAAATTGACAAAAACGGGCAAAAAAATGGCCGCAAACGCCAAGATGGCGGACAGCCCGTTGCCATGACAACAGGCGTTTCAATGACTTTTTGACTTGTCTTCATGTGATAGACATGTGTACCGAATTTCGTCGTCCTACGTCAAACTAAATTTTTTTGACCCCATTCTGGAGGCCATTGTTGGCGTTTCTAGGGGGCGCCGTCGAGGCATTTTTGCATTGGCGTGCACGCGGACCCCAGAATATTGCTATTTTCGCCGGGACTGAGGTGTGTGCCAATTTTCGCAACTTTTCACGGGGCCTAAGGGGGTCAAAAATGGCCGAGTTGTGCTGACAAAAATAATAATAATAATAATTAAAGCCGCAAGCGGCATCCATCGGGTCCTCGCCTCATGCCGAACCCTCCACCCGAACTCACCACAAAGCTTCCGGGTAGATGTGAAGTAAAAGGCATGAATCCAAAAGTAGTTTGTTAAAAAATAATGCACATTCAGTAATAAAAAGGCATAAACGCCAAGATGGCGGACACCATGTTGCCATGGTAACAGGTGGTCAATGCACTTTTTTACTCGCCTTGGGTTGTTACACATGTGTGCCGAATTTCGTAGCCTAAGATGAAAGTAGACAATCGGGCCCCTGAGGGCCCCCCCCAAAAAGTGCCCCCCCCACAATACATTCTATAATGTGTTAAGGACCTACCAAATATGAATAGTTAAAGTTTTGGTGCACATCGCATGAATTTGTGCAAAGATATAAGCAAACCGTGTTTCATGGCGAGAAGGTTTTTTTCCAAGATGGCGGACACTCCAGTGCCATGGTAACAGGTGCTTAATTGAGTTTTATGCTTGTCTTGGGATGATACACATGTGTGCCGAATTTCGTAGCCCGAGATGAAAGTAGACGATCGGGCCCCTGGGGGCCCCCCCAAAAAGTGTCCCCCCCACAATACATTCTATAATGTGTTAAGGACCTACCAAATATTAATATTTACAGTTTTGGTGCACATCGCATGAATTTGTGCAAAGATATAAGCAAACCGTGTTTCATGGCGAGAAGGTTTTTTTCCAAGATGGTGGACACTCCAGTGCCATGGTAACAGGTGTTTAATATAGTTTTTTGCTTGTCTAGGGTTGATACACATGTGTGCCGAATTTCGTAGCCCTAGCTCAAAGTAGACGATCGGGCCCCTAGGGCCCCCCCCCAAAATGTGCCCCCCCCACAATACATATATCAATGCGTTAAGGACCTACCAAATATGAATTATTGGAATTTTGGTTCCGATCGGATGCATTTCTGCAGAGATTTAAGCAAACCGTGTTTCATGGCGAGAACGCATTTTTCCATGGGTTGCCACGGTAACACGCTTTCACCTATCAAAAAGATTTGAATAACTTTTGGTCCCCATCTTGTCACGAAGCTCCATGGCGAACGTGGAGCCAATAGCATGAATCCCCTCAGACTAGTTCGTTCAAATGCGATGCGCCCAAATTGATAAAAAGAGCATAAACGCCAAGATGGCGGCCACCCCGTTGCCATGGTAACAGGTTCTCAATAGAGTTTTTTGCTCGTCTTGGTTACTTATACATGTGTACCGAATTTCGTAGCCATAGGTCAAAGTAGACGATCGGGCCCCTAGGGGCCCCCCCAAAATGCGCCCCCCCCACAATACATATTACAATGCGTGAAGGACCTACCAAATATGAATTATTGGAATTTTGGTTCCGATCGGATGCATTTCTGCGAAGATATAAGCAAACCGTGTTTCATGGCGAGAACGCTTTTTTCCATGGGTTGCCACGGTAACACGCTTTCTCCTATCAGAAAGATTTGAATAACTTTTGGTCCCCATCTTGTCACGAAGCTCCATGGCGAATGTGGAGCCAATAGCATGAATCCCCTCAGACTAGTTCGTTCAAATGCGATGCGCCCTAATTGACAAAAACGGGCCAAAAAATGGCCGCAAACGCCAAGATGGCGGAAAGCCCGTTGCCATGACAACAGGCATTTCAATGACTTTTTTACTTGTCTGGATGTGATAGACATGTGTACCGAATTTCGTCGTCCTACGTCAAACTAAAATTTTTTTCCCCCATTCTAGAGGCCATTTTTGGCGTTTCTAGGGGGCGCCGTCGAGGCATTTTCACATTGGCGTGCACGCGGACCCCAGAATATTGCTATTTTCGCCGGGACTGAGGTGTGTGCCAAGTTTCGCAACTTTTCACGGGGTCTAAGGGGGTCAAAATTGAGTGAGTTGTGCTTAGGAGAATAATAATAAACATTACAATAACAATAGGGCCTTGCCATACTTCGTATGGCTCGGACCCTAATAAAGCCGCAAGCGGCATCCATCGGGTCCTCGCCTCATGCCGAACCCTCCACCCGAGTCCTGGTTCTCCTAATGCTACATGTGAAGGACCCGCACAGCCAGTTCATTTTAATAGAGAAATACAATTCACATATTGAGAAAAGAATGTGTAAACGCCAAGATGGCGGACAGCCCGTTACCATGGCAACATGTGTTTCATTGACTTTTTAGCTTGTCTTGGGATGATACACATGTGTGCCGAATTTCGTAGCCCGAGATGAAAGTAGACGATCGGGCCCCTAGGGGCCCCCCCAAAAAGTGTCCCCCCCACAATACATTCTATAATGTGTTAAGGACCTACCAAATATGAATAGTTACAGTTTTGGTGCACATCGTATGAATTTGTGCAAAGATATAAGCAAACCGTGTTTCATGGCGAGAAGGTTTTTTTTCCAAGATGGCGGATACCCCGTTGCCATGGTAACGGCTGCACAATGAAGTTTTTTGCTTGTCTTGGGTTGATACACATGTGTGCCGAATTTCGTAGCCCTAGCTCAAAGTAGACGATCGGGCCCCTAGGGGCCGCCCCCAAAATGTGCCCCCCCCACAATACATATTACAACGCGTTAAGGACCTACCAAATATGAATTATTGGAATTTTGGTTCCAATCGGATGCATTTTGGCAGAGATATAAGCAAACCGTGTTTCATGGCGAGAACGCGTTTTTCCATGGGTTGCCACGGTAACACGCTTTCTCCTATCAGAAAGATTTGAATAACTTTTTGTCCCCATCTTGTCACGAAGCTCCATGGGGAATGTGGAGCCAATAGCATGAATCCCCTCAGACTAGTTCGTTCAAATACGATGCGCTTAAAGTGATAAAAAGGGCATAAACGCCAAGATGGCGGCCACCCCGTTGCCATGGTAACAGGTTCTCAATAGAGTTTTTTGCTCGTCTTGGTTACTTATACATGTGTACCGAATTTCGTAGCCCTAGCTCAAAGTAGACGATCGGGCCCCTAGGGGCCCCCCCAAAATGCGCCCCCCCCACAATATATATTACAATGCGTGAAGGACCTACCAAATATGAATTATTTTAATTTTGGTTCCGATCGGATGTATTTCTGCGAAGATATGAGTGAACCGTGTTTCATGGCGAGATCGCTTTTTTCCATGGGTTGCCACGGTAACACGCTTTCGCCTATCAAAAAGATTTGAATAACTTTTGGTCCCCATCTCGTCACGAAGCTCCATGGCGAATGTGGAGCCAATAGCATGAATCGCCTCAGACTAGTTCGTTCAAATGCGATGCGCCCAAATTGACAAAAACGGGCAAAAAAATGGCCGCAAACGCCAAGATGGCGGAAAGCCCGTTGCCATGACAACAGGCGTTTCAATGACTTTTTTACTTGTCTTGATGTGATAGACATGTGTACCGAATTTCGTCGTCCTACGTCAAACTAAATTTTTTTTTCCCCATTCTAGAGGCCATTTTTGGCGTTTCTAGGGGGCGCTGTCGAGGCATTTTTGCATTGGCGTGCATACAAACGCCAAATTATCAAAATTTTCACCGGACGTGAGGTGTGTGCCAAGTTTCGCAACTTTTCACGGGGTCTAAGGGGGTCAAAATTGAGCGAGTTGTGCTTAAAATAATAAACATTACAATAACAATAGGGCCTTGCCATACTTCGTATGGCTCGGACCCTAATAATTAAAGCCGCAAGCGGCATCCATCGGGTCCTCGCCTCATGCCGAACCCTCCACCCGAACTCGCCACAAAGCTTCCGGGTGGATGTGAAGTAAAAGGCACGAATCCAAAAGTGGTTTGTTCAAAAACAATGCACATACAGTGCTAAATGGGCGTAAACGCCAAGATGGCGGACACCCCGTTGCCATGGTAACAGGTGGTCAATGCACTTTTTTACTCCCCTTGGGTTGTTACACATGTGTGCCGAATTTCGTAGCCATAGGTGAAAGTAGACGATCGGGCCCCTGAGGGCCCCCCCCAAAGAGTGCCCCCCCACAATACATTCTATAATGTGTTAAGGACCTACCAAAGTGGAATATTTACAGTTTTGGTGCACATCGTGTGAATTAGTGCAAAGATATAAGCAAACCGTGTTTCATGGCGAGAAGGGTTTTTTCCAAGATGGCGGACACCCCATTGCCATGGTAACGGCTGCACAATGAAGTTTTTTGCTTGTCTTGGGTTGATACACATGTGTGCCGAATTTCGTAGCCCTAGGTCAAAGTAGACGATCGGGCCCCTAGGGCCCCCCCCCCAAAATGTGCCCCCCCCACAATACATATAACAATGTGTTAAGGACCTACCAAATATGAATGTTTTCCACTTTGGTGCAGATCAGATGCATTTCTACCAAGATATGAGTGAACCGTGTTTCATGGCGAGGAGGATTTTTTCCAAGATGGCGGACACCCCGTTGCCATGGTAACGGCTGCACAATGAAGTTTTTTGCTTGTCTTGGGTTGATACACATGTGTGCCGAATTTCGTAGCCCTAGGTCAAAGTAGACGATCGGGCCCCTAAGGGCCCCCCCCAAAAAGCGCCCCCCCCACAATACATTCTATAATGTGTTAAGGACCTACCAAATATGAATAGTTAAAGTTTTGGTGCACATCGCATGAATTTGTGGAAAGATATAAGCAAACCGTGTTTCATGGCGAGAAGGATTTTTTCCAAGATGGCGGACACTCCAGTGCCATGGTAACAGGTGCTTAATATAGTTTTTTGCTTGTGTATGGTTGATACACATGTGTGCCGAATTTCGTAGCCCTAGCTCAAAGTAGACAATTGGGCCCTTAGGGGCCCCCCCAAAATGTGCCCCCCCCACAATACATATTACAATGCGTTAAAGACCTACCAAATATCAATTATTGGAATTTTGGTTCCGATCGGATGCATTTCTGCAGAGATATAAGCAAACCGTGTTTCATGGCGAGAACGCTTTATTCCATGGGTTGCCACGGTAACACGCTTTCTCCTATCAGAAAGATTTGAATAACTTTTGATCCCAATCTTGTCATGAAGCTCCATGGCGAATGTGGAGCCAATAGCCTGAATCCCCTCAGACTAGTTCGTTCAAATGCGATGCGCTTAAAGTGATAAAAAGGGCATAAACGCCAAGATGGCAGACACCCCGTTGCCATGGTAACAGGTTCTCAATAGAGTTTTTTGCTCGTCTTGGTTACTTATACATGTGTACCTAATTTCGTAGCCCTAGGTCAAAGTAGACTATCGGGCCCCTAGGGGCCCCCCCAAAATGCGCCCCCCCCACAATACATATTACAATGCATGAAGGACCTACCAAATATAAATTATTTTAATTTTGGTTCCGATCGGATGTATTTCTGCGAAGATATGAGTGAACCGTGTTTCATGGCGAGATCCCTTTTTTCCATGGGTTGCCACGGTAACACGCTTTCGCCTATCAAAAAGATTTGAATAACTTTTGGTCCCCATCTTGTCACGAAGCTCCATGGCGAACGTGGAGCCAATAGCATGAATCGCCTCAGACAAGTTCGTTCAAATGCGATGCGCCCAAATTGACAAAAACGGGCCAAAAAATGGCCGCAAACGCCAAGATGGCGGAAAGCCCATTGCCATGACAACAGGCGTTTCAATGACTTTTTTACTTGTCTTCATGTGATAGACATGTGTACCGAATTTCGTCGTCCTACGTCAAACTAAAATTTTTTTTCCCCATTCTAGAGGCCATTTTTGGCGTTTCTAGGGGGCGCCGTCGAGGCATTTTTACATTGGCGTGCACGCAGACCCCAGAATATCGCTATTTTCGCCGGGACTGAGGTGTGTGCCAAGTTTCGCAACTTTTCACGGGGTCTAAGGGGGTCAAAATTGAGTGAGTTGTGCTCAGAACGAGGAGAATAATAATAATAAAGCCGCAAGCGGCATCCATCGGGTCCTCGCCTCATGCCGAACCCTCCACCCGAACTCACCACAAAGCTTCCGGGTAGATGTGAAGTAAAAGGCATGAATCCAAAAGTAGTTTGTTAAAAAATAATGCACATTCAGTAATAAATAGGCATAAACGCCAAGATGGCGGACACCATGTTGCCATGGTAACAGGTGGTCAATGCACTTTTTTACTCGCCTTGGGTTGTTACACATGTGTGCCGAATTTCGTAGCCTAAGATGAAAGTAGACAATCGGGCCCCTGAGGGCCCCCCCCAAAAAGTGCCCCCCCCACAATACATTCTATAATGTGTTAAGGACCTACCAAATATGAATAGTTAAAGTTTTGGTGCACATCGCATGAATTTGTGCAAAGATATAAGCAAACCGTGTTTCATGGCGAGAAGGTTTTTTTCCAAGATGGCGGACACTCCAGTGCCATGGTAACAGGTGCTTAATTGAGTTTTATGCTTGTCTTGGGATGATACACATGTGTGCCGAATTTCGTAGCCCGAGATGAAAGTAGACGATCGGGCCCCTGGGGGCCCCCCCAAAAAGTGTCCCCCCCACAATACATTCTATAATGTGTTAAGGACCTACCAAATATTAATATTTACAGTTTTGGTGCACATCGCATGAATTTGTGCAAAGATATAAGCAAACCGTGTTTCATGGCGAGAAGGTTTTTTTCCAAGATGGCGGACACTCCAGTGCCATGGTAACAGGTGTTTAATATAGTTTTTTGCTTGTCTAGGGTTGATACACATGTGTGCCGAATTTCGTAGCCCTAGCTCAAAGTAGACGATCGGGCCCCTAGGGCCCCCCCCCAAAGTGTGCCCCCCCCGACAATACATATTACAACGCGTTAAGGACCTACCAAATATGAATTATTGGAATTTTGGTTCCGATCGGATGCATTTCTGCAGAGATATAAGCAAACCGTGTTTCATGGCGAGAACGCATTTTTCCATGGGTTGCCACGGTAACACGCTTTCACCTATCAAAAAGATTTGAATAACTTTTGGTCCCCATCTTGTCACAAAGCTCCATGGCGAACGTGGAGCCAATAGCATGAATCCCCTCAGACTAGTTCGTTCAAATGCGATGCGCCCAAATTGATAAAAAGAGCATAAACGCCAAGATGGCGACCACCCCGTTGCCATGGTAACAGGTTCTTAATAGAGTTTTTTGCTCGTCTTGGTTACTTATACATGTGTACCGAATTTCGTAGCCCTAGGTCAAAGTAGACTATCGGGCCCCTAGGGGCCCCCCCAAAATGCGCCCCCCCCCACAATACATATTACAACGCGTTAAGGACCTACCAAACATGAATTATTTTAATTTTGGTTCCGATCGGATGTATTTCTGCGAAGATATGAGTGAACCGTGTTTCATGGCGAGATCGCTTTTTTCCATGGGTTGCCACGGTAACACGCTTTCGCCTATCAAAAAGATTTGAATAACTTTTGGTCCCCATCTTGTCACGAAGCTCCATGGCGAATGTGGAGCCAATAGCATGAATCGCCTCAGACTAGTTCGTTCAAATGCGATGCGCCCTAATTGACAAAAACGGGCAAAAAAATGGCCGCAAACGCCAAGATGGCGGAAAGCCCGTTGCCATGACAACAGGCGTTTCAATGACTTTTTTACTTGTCTGGATGTGATAGACATGTGTACCGAATTTCGTCGTCCTACGTCAAACTAAAATTTTTTTCCCCCATTCTAGAGGCCATTTTTGGCGTTTCTAGGGGGCGCCGTCGAGGCATTTTCACATTGGCGTGCACGCGGACCCCAGAATATCCCTATTTTCGCCGGGACTGAGGTGTGTGCCAAGTTTCGCAACTTTTCACGGGGTCTAAGGGGGTCAAAATTGAGTGAGTTGTGCTTAGGAGAATAATAATAATAATAATTAAAGCCGCAAGCGGCATCCATCGGGTCCTCGCTTCATGCCGAACCCTCCACCGAGTCCTGGTTCTCCTAATGCTAAATGTGAAGGACCCGCACAGCCAGTTCATTTTAATAGAGAAATACAATTCACATATTGAGAAAAGAATGTGTGTAAATGCCAAGATGGCGGACAGCCCGTTACCATGGCAACATGTGTTTCATTGACTTTTTAGCTTGTCTTGGGATGATACACATGTGTGCCGAATTTCGTAGCCCGTGATGAAAGTAGACAATCGGGCCCCTAGGGGCCCCCCCAAAAAGTGTCCCCCCCATAATACATTCTATAATGTGTTAAGAACCTACCAAATATGAATAATTGGAATTTTGGTTCCGATCGGATGCATTTCTGCAGAGATATAAGCAAACCGTGTTTCATGGCGAGAAGGTTTTTTTCCAAGATGGCGGACACCCTGTTGCCATGGTAACGGCTGCACAATGAAGTTATTTGCTTTTCTTGGGTTGATACACATGTGTGCCGAATTTCGTAGCCCTAGCTCAAAGTAGACGATCGGGCCCCTAGGGGCCCCCCCCAAAATGTGGCCCCCCCACAATACATATTACAATGCGTGAAGGAGCTACCAAACATGAATTATTTTAATTTTGGTTCCGATCGGGTGTATTTCTGTGAAGATATGAGTGAACCGTGTTTCATGGCGAGAACGCTTTTTTCCATGCGTTGCCACGGTAACACGCTTTCTCCTATCAGAAAGATTTGAATAACTTTTGCTCCCCATCTTGTCACGAAGCTCCACGGCGAATGTGGAGCCAATAGCATGAATCCCCTCAGACTAGTTCGTTCAAATACGATGTGCTTAAAGTGATAAAAAGGGCATAAACGCCAAGATGGCGGACACCCCGTTGCCATGGTAACAGGTTGTCAATAGAGTTTTTTGCTCGTCTTGGTTACTTATACATGTGTGCCGAATTTCGTAGCCCTAGGTCAAAGTAGACTATCGGGCCCCTAGGGGCCCCCCCCAAAATGCGCCCCCCCACAATACATATTACAATGCGTGAAGGACCTACCAAACATGAATTATTTTAATTTTGGTTCCGATCGGATGCATTTCTGCAGAGATATAAGCAAACCGTGTTTCATGGCGAGAACGCTTTTTTCCATGGGTTGCCACGGTAACAAGCTTTCTCCTATCAGAAAGATTTGAATAACTTTTGGTCCCCATCTTGTCACGAAGCTCCATGGCGAACGTGGAGCCAATAGCATGAATCGCCTCAGACTAGTTCGTTCAAATACGATGCGCTTAAAGTGATAAAAAGGGCATAAACGCCAAGATGGCGGACACCCCGTTGCCATGGTAACAGGTTCTCAATAGAGTTTTTTGCTCATCTTGGTTACTTATACATGTGTACCGAATTTCGTAGCCCTAGGTCAAAGTAGACTATCGGGCCCCTAGGGGCCCCCCCAAAATGCGCCCCCCCCAACAATACATATTACAAAGCGTGAAGGACCTACCAAACACGAATTATTTTAATTTTGGTTCCGATCGGATGTATTTCTACGAAGATATGAGTGAACCGTGTTTCATGGCGAGAACGCTTTTTTCCATGGGTTGCCACGGTAACACGCTTTCTCCTATCAAAAAGATTTGAATAACTTTTGCTCCCCATCTTGTCACGAAGCTCCATGGCGAACGTGGAGCCAATAACATGAATCCCCTCAGACTAGTTCGTTCAAATACGATGCGCCCAAATTGACAAAAACGGGCAAAAAAATGGCCGCAAACGCCAAGATGGCGGACAGCCCGTTGCCATGACAACAGGCGTTTCAATGACTTTTTTACTTGTCTTGATGTGATAGACATGTGTACCGAATTTCGTCGTCCTACGTCAAACTAAAATTTTTTTGCCCCATTCTAGAGGCCATTTTTGGCGTTTCTAGGGGGCGCTGTCGAGGCATTTTTGCATTGGCGTGCATACAAACGCCAAATTATCGAAATTTTCACCGGACGTGAGGTGTGTGCCAAGTTTGGCAACTTTTCACGGGGTCTAAGGGGGTCAAAATTGAGTGAGTTGTGCTTAGAACGAGAATAATAATAATAATAATAATAATAAACATTTCAATAACAATAGGGCCCTGCCATACTTCGTATGGCTCGGACCCTAATTAAAGCCGCAAGCGGCATCCACCGGGTCCTCGCCTCATGCCGAACCCTCCACCCGAACTCGCCACAAAGCTTCCGGGTGGATGTGAAGTAAAAGGCACGAATCCAAAAGTAGTTTGTCCAAAAACAATGCACATACAGTGCTGAATGGGCGTAAACGCGAAGATGGCGGACACCCCGTTGCCATGGTAACAGGTGGTTAATTCCATTTTTTTCATCGCCTTGCGTTGTTACACATGTGTGTCGAATTTCATAGCCATAGGTGAAAGTAGACGATCGGGCCCCTGAGGGCCCCCCCCAAAAAGTGCCCCCCCACAATACATTCTATAATGTGTGAAGGACCTACCAAATATGAATAGTTAAAGTTTTGGTGTACATCGCATGAATTTGTGCAAAGATATAAGCAAACCGTGTTTCATGGCGAGAAGGTTTTTTTCCAAGATGGCGGACACTCCGTTGCCATGGTAACAGGTTGTTAATTGAGTTTTTTGCTTGTCTCGGGCTGATACACATGTGTGCCGAATTTCGTAGCCCTAGCTCAAAGTAGACGATCGGGCCCCTAGGGGCCACCCCCAAAATGTGCCCCCCCCACAATACATATTACAACGCGTTAAGGACCTACCAAATATGAATTATTGGAATTTTGGTTCCGATCGGATGTATTTCTGCAGAAATATAAGCAAACCGTGTTTCATGGCGAGAACGCTGTTTTCCATGGGTTGCCACGGTAACACGCTTTCTCCTATCAGAAAGATTTGAATAACTTTTGGTCCCCATCTTGTCACGAAGCTCCATGGCGAATGTAGAGCCAATAGCCTGAATCCCCTCAGACTAGTTCGTTGAAATACGATGCGCTTAAAGTGATAAAAAGGGCATAAACGCCAAGATGGCGGACACCCCGTTGCCATGGTAACAGGTTCTCAATAGAGTTTTTTGCTCGTCTTGGTTACTTATACATGTGTACCGAATTTCGTAGCCCTAGGTCAAAGTAGACTATCGGGCCCCTAGGGGCCCCCCCCAAAATGCGCCCCCCCCACAATACATATTACAATGCGTGAAGGACCTACCAAACATGAATTATTTTAATTTTGGTTCCGATCGGATGTATTTCTGCGAAGATATGAGTGAACCGTGTTTCATGGCGAGATCGCTTTTTTCCATGGGTTGCCACGGTAACACGCTTTCTCCTATTAGAAAGATTTGAATAACTTTTGGTCCCCATCTTGTCACGAAGCTCCATGGCGAATGTGGAGCCGATAGCATGAATCCCCTCAGACTAGTTCGTTCAAATACGATGCGCTCAAAGTGATAAAAAGGGCATAAACGCCAAGATGGCGGCCACCCCGTTGCCATGGTAACAGGTTCTCAATAGAGTTTTTTGCTCGCCATTGTTACTTATACATGTGTACCAAATTTCGTAGCCCTAGGTCACAGTAGACTATCGGGCCCCTAGGGGCCCCCCCAGAATGCGCCCCCCCCCACAATACATATTACAATGCGTGAAGGACCTACCAAACATGAATTATTTTCATTTTGGTTCCGATCGGACGTATTTCTGCGAAGATATGAGTGAACCGTGTTTCATGGCGAGAACGCTTTTTTCCATGGGTTGCCACGGTAACACGCTTTCGCCTATCAAAAAGATTTGAATAACTTTTGGTCCCCATCTTGTCACGAAGCTCCATGGCGAATGTGGAGCCAATAGCATGAATCGCCTCAGACTAGTTCGTTCAAATGCGATGCGCCCAAATTGACAAAAACGCGCAAAAAAATGGCCGCAAACGCCAAGATGGCGGACAGCCCGTTGCCATGACAACAGGCGTTTCAATGACTTTTTTACTTGTCTTGATGTGATAGACATGTGTAGCAAATTTCGTCGTCCTACGTCAAACTAAAAAATTTTTTCCCCATTCTAGAGGCCATTTTTGGCGTTTCTAGGGGGCGCCGTCGAGGCATTTTTGCATTGGCGTGCATACAAACGCCAAATTATCGAAATTTTCACCGGACGTGAGGTGTGTGCCAAGTTTCGCAACTTTTCACGGGGGCTAAGGGGGTCAAAATTGAGTGAGTTGTGCTTAGGAGAATAATAATAAACATTACAATAACAATAGGGCCTTGCCATACTTCGTATGGCTCGGACCCTAATAAACATTACAATAACAATAGGGCCTTGCCATACTTCGTATGGCTCGGACCCTAATAATAAACATTACAATAACAATAGGGCCCTGCCATACTTCGTATGGCTCGGACCCTAATTAAAGCCGCAAGCGGCATCCATCGGGTCCTCGCCTCATGCCGAACCCTCCACCCGAACTCGCCACAAAGCTTCCGGGTGGATGTGAAGTAAAAGGCACGAATCCAAAACTAGTTTGTTCAAAAACAATGCACATACAGTGCTGAATGGGCGTAAACGCCAAGATGGCGGACACACCGTTGCTATGGTAACAGGTGGTCAATGCACTTTTTTACTCGCCTTGGGTTGTTACACATGTGTACCGAATTTCGTAGCCATAGGTCAAAGTAGACGATCGGGCCCCTGAGGGCCCCCCCCAAAAAGTGCCCCCCCCACAATACATTCTATAATGTGTTAAGGACCTACCAAATATTAATAATTACAGTTTTGGTGCACATCGCATGAATTTGTGCGAAGATATAAGCAAACCGTGTTTAATGGCGAGAAGGTTTTTTTCCAAGATGGCGGACACCCTGTTGCCATGGTAATGGCTGGACAATGAAGTTTTTTGCTTGTCTCGGGTTGATAAACATGTGTGCCAAATTTTGTAGCCCTAGCTCAAAGTAGACGATCGGGCCCCTAGGGGCCCCCCCAAAATGTGCCCCCCCCACAATACACATTACAATGCGTTAAGGACCTAAGAAATATGAATTATTGGAATTTTGGTTCCGATCGGATGCATTTCTGCAGAGATATAAGCAAACCGTGTTTCATGGCGAGAACGCTTTTTCCATGGGTTGCCACGGTAACACGTTTTCTCCTATCAGAAAGATTTGAATAACTTTTGGTCCCCATTTTGTCACGAAGCTCCATGGCGAATGTGGAGCCAATAGCATGAATCGTCTCAGACTAGTTCGTTCAAATACGATGCGCTTAAAGTGATAAAAAGGGCATAAACGCCAAGATGGCGGCCACCCCGTTGCCATGGTAACAGGTTCTCAATAGAGTTTTTTGCTCGTCTTGGTTACTTATACATGTGTACCGAATTTCGTAGCCCTAGGTCAAAGTAGACGATCGGGCCCCTAGGGGCCCCCCCCAGAATGCGCACCCCCCACAATACATATTACAATGCGTGAAGGACCTAACAAACATGAATCATTTTAGTTTTGGTTCCGATCGGATGTATTTCTGCGAACATATGAGTGAACCGTGTTTCATGGCGAGAACGCTTTTTTCCATGGGTTGCCACGGTAACACGCTTTCTCCTATCAAAAAGATTTGAATAACTTTTGGTCCCCATCTTGTCACAAAGCTCCATGGCGATTGTGGAGCCAATCGCATGAATCCCCTCAGACTAGTTCGTTCAAATGCGATGCGCCCAAATGGAAAAAAACGGGCAAAAAAATGGCCGCAAACGCCAAGATGGCGGACAGCCCGTTGCCATGACAACAGGCGTTTCAATGACTTTTTTACTTGTCTTGATGTGATAGACATGTGTACCGAATTTCGTCGTCCTACGTCAAACTAAAAATTTTTTTCCCCATTCTAGAGGCCATTTTTGGCGTTTCTAGGGGGCGCTGTCGAGGCATTTTTGCATGGGCGTGCATACAAACGCCAAATTATCGAAATTTTCAGCGGACGTGAGGTGTGTGCCAAGTTTCGCAACTTTTCACGGGGTCTAAGGGGGTCAAAATTGAGTGAGTTGTGCTTAGAACGAGAATAATAATAATTAAAGCCGCAAGCGGCATCCATCGGGTCCTCGCCTTATGCCGAACCCTCCACCCGAGTCCTGGTTCTCCTAATGCTACATGTGAAGGACCCGCACAGCCAGTTCATTTTAATAGAGAAATACAATTCACATATTGAGAAAAGAATGTGTAAACGCCAAGATGGCGGACAGCCCGTTACCATGGCAACATGTGTTTCATTGACTTTTTAGCTTGTCTTGGGATGATACACATGTGTGCCGAATTTCGTAGCCCGAGATGAAAGTAGACGATCGGGCCCCTAGGGGCCCCCCCAAAAAGTGTCCCCCCCACAATACATTCTATAATGTGTTAAGGACCTACCAAATATGAATAGTTACAGTTTTGGTGCACATCGTATGAATTTGTGCAAAGATATAAGCAAACCGTGTTTCATGGCGAGAAGGTTTTTTTTCCAAGATGGCGGATACCCCGTTGCCATGGTAACGGCTGCACAATGAAGTTTTTTGCTTGTCTTGGGTTGATACACATGTGTGCCGAATTTCGTAGCCCTAGCTCAAAGTAGACGATCGGGCCCCTAGGGGCCGCCCCCAAAATGTGCCCCCCCCACAATACATATTACAACGCGTTAAGGAGCTGCCAAATATGAATTATTGGAATTGTGGTTCCAATCGGATGCATTTTGGCAGAGATATAAGCAAACCGTGTTTCATGGCGAGAACGCGTTTTTCCATGGGTTGCCACGGTAACACGCTTTCTCCTATCAGAAAGATTTGAATAACTTTTTGTCCCCATCTTGTCACGAAGCTCCATGGGGAATGTGGAGCCAATAGCATGAATCCCCTCAGACTAGTTCGTTCAAATACGATGCGCTTAAAGTGATAAAAAGGGCATAAACGCCAAGATGGCGGCCACCCCGTTGCCATGGTAACAGGTTCTCAATAGAGTTTTTTGCTCGTCTTGGTTACTTATACATGTGTACCGAATTTCGTAGCCCTAGCTCAAAGTAGACGATCGGGCCCCTAGGGGCCCCCCCAAAATGCGCCCCCCCCACAATATATATTACAATGCGTGAAGGACCTACCAAATATGAATTATTTTAATTTTGGTTCCGATCGGATGTATTTCTGCGAAGATATGAGTGAACCGTGTTTCATGGCGAGATCGCTTTTTTCCA
Source organism: Telmatherina bonti (assembly GCF_933228915.1). Lineage (NCBI taxonomy): Eukaryota > Metazoa > Chordata > Actinopteri > Atheriniformes > Telmatherinidae > Telmatherina > Telmatherina bonti. The sequence continues at coordinate 40,647,612 of NC_136613.1, forward strand.
TGGGTTGCCACGGTAACACGCTTTCACCTATCAAAAAGATTTGAATAACTTTTGGTCCCCATCTTGTCACGAAGCTCCATGGCGAATGTGGAGCCAATAGCATGAATCGCCTCAGACTAGTTCGTTCAAATGCGATGCGCCCAAATTGACAAAAACGGGCAAAAAAATGGCCGCAAACGCCAAGATGGCTGACATCCCGTTGCCATGACGCCAGGTCTACGATTGACTTTTTTGGTCGTCTTGAGGTGGTAGACATGTGTACCGAATTTCGTTGTCCTACGTGAAAGTAGACTTTTGACACCCCATTTTATTTTCCATCTTTGGCGTTTCTAGGGGGCGCCGTCGAGGCATTTTTACATTGGCGTGCACATGGACCCCAGAATATCGCTATTTTTGCCGGGACTGAGGTGTGTGCCAAGTTTCGCAACTTTTCACCAGGTCTAAGGGGGTCAAAATTGAGTGAGTTGTGCTGAGGAAAAAAAAAATAATAATAATAATTAAAGCCGCAAGCGGCATCCATCGGGTCCTCGCCTCATGCCGAACCCTCCACCCGAGTCCTGGTTCTCCTAATGCTACATGTGAAGGACCCGCACAGCCAGTTCATTTTAATAGAGAAATACAATTCACATATTGAGAAAAGAATGTGTGTAAACGCCAAGATGGCGGACAGCCCGTTACCATGGCAACATGTGTTTCATTGACTTTTTAGCTTGTCTTGGGATGATACACATGTGTGCCGAATTTCGTAGCCCGAGATGTAAGTAGACGATCGGGCCCCTAGGGGCCCCCCCAAAAAGTGTCCCCCCCACAATACATTCTATAATGTGTTAAGGACCTACCAAATATGAATAGTTACAGTTTTGGTGCACATCGTATGAATTTGTGCAAAGATATAAGCAAACCGTGTTTCATGGCGAGAAGGTTTTTTTTCCAAGATGGCGGATACCCCGTTGCCATGGTAACGGCTGCACAATGAAGTTTTTTGCTTGTCTTGGGTTGATACACATGTGTGCCGAATTTCGTAGCCCTAGCTCAAAGTAGACGATCGGGCCCCTAGGGGCCGCCCCCAAAATGTGCCCCCCCCACAATACATATTACAACGCGTTAAGGACCTGCCAAATATGAATTATTGGAATTTTGGTTCCAATCGGATGCATTTTGGCAGAGATATAAGCAAACCGTGTTTCATGGCGAGAACGCGTTTTTCCATGGGTTGCCACGGTAACACGCTTTCTCCTATCAGAAAGATTTGAATAACTTTTTGTCCCCATCTTGTCACGAAGCTCCATGGGGAATGTGGAGCCAATAGCATGAATCCCCTCAGACTAGTTTGTTCAAATACGATGCGCTTAAAGTGATAAAAAGGGCATAAACGCCAAGATGGCGGCCACCCCGTTGCCATGGTAACAGGTTCTCAATAGAGTTTTTTGCTCGTCTTGGTTACTTATACATGTGTACCGAATTTCGTAGCCCTAGCTCAAAGTAGACGATCGGGCCCCTAGGGGCCCCCCCAAAATGCGCCCCCCCCACAATATATATTACAATGCGTGAAGGACCTACCAAATATGAATTATTTTAATTTTGGTTCCGATCGGATGTATTTCTGCGAAGATATGAGTGAACCGTGTTTCATGGCGAGATCGCTTTTTTCCATGGGTTGCCACGGTAACACGCTTTCGCCTATCAAAAAGATTTGAATAACTTTTGGTCCCCATCTCGTCACGAAGCTCCATGGCGAATGTGGAGCCAATAGCATGAATCGCCTCAGACTAGTTCGTTCAAATGCGATGCGCCCAAATTGACAAAAACGGGCAAAAAAATGGCCGCAAATGCCAAGATGGCGGAAAGCCCGTTGCCATGACAACAGGCGTTTCAATGACTTTTTTACTTGTCTTGATGTGATAGACATGTGTACCGAATTTCGTCGTCCTACGTCAAACTAAAAATTTTTTTCCCCATTCTAGAGGCCATTTTTGGCGTTTCTAGGGGGCGCTGTCGAGGCATTTTTACATTGGCGTGCATACAAATGCCAAATTATCGAAATTTTCACCGGACGTGAGGTGTGTGCCAAGTTTCGCAACTTTTCACGGGGTCTAAGGGGGTCAAAATTGAGTGAGTTGTGCTTAGGAGAATAATAATAAACATTACAATAACAATAGGGCCTTGCCATACTTCGTATGGCTCGGACCCTAATAAACATTACAATAACAATAGGGCCTTGCCATACTTCGTATGGCTCGGACCCTAATTAAAGCCGCAAGCGGCATCCATCGGGTCCTCGCCTCATGCCGAACCCTCCACCCGAGTCCTGGTTCTCCTAATGCTACATGTGAAGGACCCACACAGCCAGTTCATTTTAATAGAGAAATACAATTCACATATTGAGAAAAGAATGTGTGTAAAGGCCAAGATGGCGGACAGCCCGTTACCATGGCAACATGTGTTTCATTGACTTTTTAGCTTGTCTTGGGATGATACACATGTGTGCCGAATTTCGTAGGCCGAGATGAAAGTAGACGGTCGGGCCCCTAGGGGCCCCCCCAAAAAGTGTCCCCCCCACAATACATTCTATAATGTGTTAAGGACCTACCAAATATGAATAGTTAAAGTTTTGGTGCACATCGCATGAATTTGTGCAAAGATATAAGCAAACCGTGTTTCATGGCGAGAAGGTTTTTTTCCAAGATGGCGGACACTCCATTGCCATGGTAACAGGTGCTTAATTGAGTTTTTTGCTTGTCTAGGGTTGATACACATGTGTGCCGGATTTCGTAGCCCTAGCTCAAAGTAGACGATCGGGCCCCTAGGGGCCCCCCCAAAATGTGCCCCCCCCCCCTACAATACATATTACAATGCGTTAAGGACCTACCAAATATGAAGTATTGGAATTTTGGTTCCGATCGGATGTATTTCTGCGAAGATATGAGTGAACCGTGTTTCATGGCGAGGAGTATTTTTTTCAAGATGGCGGACACCCCGTTGCCATGGTAACAGGTTCTCAATAGAGTTTTTTGCTCGTCTTGGTTACTTATACATGTGTACCGAATTTCGTAGCCCTAGGTCAAAGTAGACGATCGGGCCCCTAGGGGCCGCCCCCAAAATGTGCCCCCTCCACAATACATATGACAATGCGTTAAGGACCTACCAAATATGAATGATTGGAATTTTGGTTCCGATCGGATGCATTTCTGCAGAGATATAAGCAAACCGTGTTTCATGGCGAGAACGCTTTTTTCCATGGGTTGCCACGGTAACAAGCTTTCTCCTATCAGAAAGATTTGAATAACTTTTGGTCCCCATCTTGTCACGAAGCTCCATGGCGAATGTGGAGCCAATAGCATGAATCGCCTCAGACTAGTTCGTTCAAATACGATGCGCTTAAAGTGATAAAAAGGGCATAAACGCCAAGATGGCGGACACCCCGTTGCCATGGTAACAGGTTCTCAATAGAGTTTTTTTGCTCGTCTTGGTTACTTATACATGTGTACCGAATTTCGTAGCCATAGGTCAAAGTAGACAATCGGGCCCCTAGGGGCCCCCCCGAAAATGTGCCCCCCCCCACAATACATATTACAATGCGTTAAGGACCTACCAAATATGAATTATCTGAATTTTGGTTCCGATCGGATGTATTTCTGCGAAGATATGAGTGAACCGTGTTTCATGGCGAGAACGCTTTTTTCCATGGGTTGCCACGGTAACACGCTTTCTCCTATCAGAAAGATTTGAATAGCTTTTGGTCCCCATCTTGTCACGAAGCTCCATCGCGAATGTGGAGCCAATAGCCTGAATCCCCTCAGACTAGTTCGTTCAAATGCGATGCGCTTAAAGTGATAAAAAGGGCATAAACGCCAAGATGGCGGACACCCCGTTGCCATGGTAACAGGTTCTCAATAGAGTTTTTTGCTCGTCTTGGTTACTTATACATGTGTACCGAATTTCATAGCCATAGGTCAAAGTAGACTATCGGGCCCCTAGGGCCCCCCCCCCAAAATGCGCCCCACCCACAATACATATTACAATGCGTGAAGGACCTACCAAACATGAATTATTTTAATTTTGGTTCCGATCGGATGTATTTCTGCGAAGATATGAGTGAACCGTGTTTCATGGCGAGAACGCTTTTTTCCATGGGTTGCCACGGTAACACGCTTTCTCCTATCAAAAAGATTTGAATAACTTTTGGTACCCATCTTGTCACGAAGCTCCATGGCGAATGTGGAGCCAATAGCATGAATCGCCTCAGACTAGTTCGTTCAAATGCGATGCGCCCAAATTGACAAAAACGGGCCAAAAAATGGCCGCAAACGCCAAGATGGCGGAAAGCCCGTTGCCATGACAACAGGCGTTTCAATGACTTTTTTACTTGTCTTGATGTGATAGACATGTGTACCGAATTTTGTCGTCCTACGTCAAACTAAATTTTTTTGACCCCATTCTAGAGGCCATTTTTGGCGTTTCTAGGGGGCGCCGTCGAGGCATTTTTGCATTGGCGTGCACGCGGACCCCAGAATATCGCTATTTTCGCCGGGACTGAGGTGTGTGCCAAGTTTCGCAACTTTTCACGGGGCCTAAGGGGGTGAAAAATAGCCGAGTTGTGCTCAGAACGAGGAGAATAATAATAAACATTACAATAACAATAGGGTCCTGCCATACTTCGTATGGCTCGGACCCTAATTAAAGCCGCAAGCGGCATCCATCGGGTCCTCGCCTCATGCCGAACCCTCCACCCGAGTCCTGGTTCTCCTAATGCTACATGTGAAGGACCCGCACAGCCAGTTCATTTTAATAGAGAAATACAATTCACATATTGAGAAAAGAATGTGTGTAAACGCCAAGATGGCGGACAGCCCGTTACCATGGCAACATGTGTTTCATTGACTTTTTAGCTTGTCTTGGGATGATACACATGTGTGCCGAATTTCGTAGCCCGAGATGTAAGTAGACGATCGGGCCCCTAGGGGCCCCCCCAAAAAGTGTCCCCCCCACAATACATTCTATAATGTGTTAAGGACCTACCAAATATGAATAGTTACAGTTTTGGTGCACATCGTATGAATTTGTGCAAAGATATAAGCAAACCGTGTTTCATGGCGAGAAGGTTTTTTTTCCAAGATGGCGGATACCCCGTTGCCATGGTAACGGCTGCACAATGAAGTTTTTTGCTTGTCTTGGGTTGATACACATGTGTGCCGAATTTCGTAGCCCTAGCTCAAAGTAGACGATCGGGCCCCTAGGGGCCGCCCCCAAAATGTGCCCCCCCCACAATACATATTACAACGCGTTAAGGACCTGCCAAATATGAATTATTGGAATTTTGGTTCCAATCGGATGCATTTTGGCAGAGATATAAGCAAACCGTGTTTCATGGCGAGAACGCGTTTTTCCATGGGTTGCCACGGTAACACGCTTTCTCCTATCAGAAAGATTTGAATAACTTTTTGTCCCCATCTTGTCACGAAGCTCCATGGGGAATGTGGAGCCAATAGCATGAATCCCCTCAGACTAGTTCGTTCAAATACGATGCGCTTAAAGTGATAAAAAGGGCATAAACGCCAAGATGGCGGCCACCCCGTTGCCATGGTAACAGGTTCTCAATAGAGTTTTTTGCTCGTCTTGGTTACTTATACATGTGTACCGAATTTCGTAGCCCTAGCTCAAAGTAGACGATCGGGCCCCTAGGGGCCCCCCCAAAATGCGCCCCCCCCACAATATATATTACAAAGCGTGAAGGACCTACCAAATATGAATTATTTTAATTTTGGTTCCGATCGGATGTATTTCTGCGAAGATATGAGTGAACCGTGTTTCATGGCGAGATCGCTTTTTTCCATGGGTTGCCACGGTAACACGCTTTCGCCTATCAAAAAGATTTGAATAACTTTTGGTCCCCATCTCGTCACGAAGCTCCATGGCGAATGTGGAGCCAATAGCATGAATCGCCTCAGACTAGTTCGTTCAAATGTGATGCGCCCAAATTGACAAAAACGGGCAAAAAAATGGCCGCAAACGCCAAGATGGCGGAAAGCCCGTTGCCATGACAACAGGCGTTTCAATGACTTTTTTACTTGTCTTGATGTGATAGACATGTGTACCGAATTTCGTCGTCCTACGTCAAACTAAAAATTTTTTTCCCCATTCTAGAGGCCATTTTTGGCGTTTCTAGGGGGCGCTGTCGAGGCATTTTTGCATTGGCGTGCATACAAACGCCAAATTATCGAAATTTTCACCGGACGTGAGGTGTGTGCCAAGTTTCGCAACTTTTCACGGGGTCTAAGGGGGTCAAAATTGAGTGAGTTGTGCTTAGGAGAATAATAATAATAAACATTACAATAACAATAGGGCCTTGCCATACTTCGTATGGCTCGGACCCTAATTAAAGCCGCAAGCGGCATCCATCGGGTCCTCGCCTCATGCCGAACCCTCCACCCGAGTCCTGGTTCTCCTAATGCTAAATGTGACGGACCCGCACAGCCAGTTCCTTTTAATAGAGAAATACAATTCACATATTGAGAAAAGAATGTGTGTAAACGCCAAGATGGCGGACAGCCCGTTACCATGGCAACATGTGTTTCATTGACTTTTTAGCTTGTCTTGGGATGATACACATGTGTGCCGAATTTCGTAGCCCGAGATGAAAGTAGACGATCGGGCCCCTTGGGGCCCCCCCAAAAAGTGTCTCCCCCACAATACATTCTATAATGTGTTAAGGACCTACCAAATATGAATAGTTACCGTTTTGGTGCACATCGTATGAATTTGTGCAAAGATATAGGCAAACCGTGTTTGATGGCGAGAAGGTTTTTTTGCAAGATGGCGGACACCCTGTTGCCATGGTAATGGCTGCACAATGAAGTTTTTTGCTTGTCTTGGGTTGATACACATGTGTGCCGAATTTCGTAGCCCTAGGTCAAAGTAGACGATCGGGCCCCTAGGGGCCCCCCCTAAAATGTGCCCCCCCCACAATACATATTACAATGCGTTAAGGACCTGCCAAATATGAATTATTGGAATTTAGGTTCCGATCGGATGCATTTTGGCAGAGATATAAGCAAACCGTGTTTCATGGCGAGAACTCTGTTTTCCATGGGTTGCCACGGTAACACGCTTTCTCCTATCATAAAGATTTGAATAACTTTTTGTCCCCATCTTGTCACGAAGCTCCATGGGGAATGTGGAGCCAATAGTATGAATCCCCTCAGACTAGTTCGTTCAAATACGATGCGCTTAAAGTGATAAAAAGGGCATAAACGCCAAGATGGCGGACACCCCGTTGCCATGGTAACAGGTTCTCAATAGAGTTTTTTGCTCGTCTTGGTTACTTATACATGTGTACCTAATTTCGTAGCCCTAGGTCAAAGTAGACTATCGGGCCCCTAGGGGCCCCCCCAAAATGCGCCCCCCCCACAATACATATTGCAATGCATGAAGGACCTACCAAATATAAATTATTTTAATTTTGGTTCCGATCGGATGTATTTCTGCGAAGATATGAGTGAACCGTGTTTCATGGCGAGATCGCTTTTTTCCATGGGTTGCCACGGTAACACGCTTTCGCCTATCAAAAAGATTTGAATAACTTTTGGTCCCCATCTTGTCACGAAGCTCCATGGCGAACGTGGAGCCAATAGCATGAATCCCCTCAGACTAGTTCGTTCAAATGCGATGCGCCCAAATTGACAAAAACGGGCCAAAAAATGGCCGCAAACGCCAAGATGGCGGAAAGCCCGTTGCCATGACAACAGGCGTTTCAATGACTTTTTTACTTGTCTTCATGTGATAGACATGTGTACCGAATTTCGTCGTCCTACGTCAAACTAAAATTTTTTTTCCCCATTCTAGAGGCCATTTTTGGCGTTTCTAGGGGGCGCAGTCGAGGCATTTTTACATTGGCGTGCACGCAGACCCCAGAATATCGCTATTTTCGCCGGGACTGAGGTGTGTGCCAAGTTTCGCAACTTTTCACGGGGTCTAAGGGGGTCAAAATTGACTGAGTTGTGCTCAGAACGAGTAGAATAATAATAAATAATAAACATTACAATAACAATAGGGCCTTGCCATACTTCGTATGGCTCGGACCCTAATAATTAAAGCCGCAAGCGGCATCCATCGGGTCCTCGCCTCATGCCGAACCCTCCACCCGAGTCCTGGTTCTCCTAATGCTACATCTGAAGGACCCGCAGAGACAGTTCATTTTAATAGAGAAATACAATTCACATATTGAGAAAAGAATGTGTAAACGCCAAGATGGCGGACAGCCCGTTACCATGGCAACATGTGTTTCATTGACTTTTCAGCTCATCTTGGGATGTTAGACATGTGTACCAAATTTCGTAGCCCTACGTCAAAGTAGACGATCGGGCCCCTAGGGGCCCCCCACAAAATGTGCCACCCCTAGAATACATATTAAAATATGTTAAGGACCTACCAAATATGAATGTTTTCCACTTTGGTGCAGATCAGATGCATTTCGACCAAGATATGAGTGAACCGTGTTTCATGGCGAGGATTTTTTTCAAGATGGCGGACACACCGTTGCCATGGTAACAGGTGCTTAATCGAGTTTTATGCTTGTCTAGGGTTGATACACATGTGTGCCGAATTTCGTAGCCCTAGGTCAAAGTAGACGATCGGGCCCCTAAGGGCCCCCCCCAAAATGTGCCCCCCCCACAATACATATTACAATGCGTGAAGGACCCACCAAATATGAATTATCAGAATTTTGGTTCCGATCGGATGTATTTCTGCAGGGATGAGAGTGAACTGTGTTTCATGGCGAGAACGCTTTTTTCCATGGGTTGCCACGGTAACACGCTTTCTCCTATCAGAAAGATTTGAATAACTTTTGGTCCCCATCTTGTCACGAAGCTCCGTGGCGAATGTGGAGCCAATAGCATGAATCGCCTCAGACTAGTTTGTTCAAATATGATGCGCTTAAAGTGATAAAAAGGGCATAAACGCCAAGATGGCGGACACCCCGTTGCCATGGTAACAGGTTGTCAATGGAGTTTTTTGCTCGTCTTGGTTATACATGTGTACCGAATTTCGTAGCCATAGGTCAAAGTAGACTATCGGGCCCCTCGGGGCCCCCCCCAAAATGCGCCCCCCCCCCCCCCCCCCCACCCCACAATACATATTACAAAGCGTGAAGGACCTACCAAACATGAATTATTGGAATTTTGGTTCCGATCGGACGCATTTCTGCGAAGATATGAGTGAACCGTGTTTCATGGCGAGAACGCTTTTTTCCATGGGTTGCCACGGTAACACGCTTTCTCCTATCAAAAAGATTTGAATAACTTTTGGTCCCCATCTTGTCACGAAGCTCCATGGCGAATGTGGAGCCAATAGCATGAATCCCCTCAGACTAGTTCGTTCAAATGCGATGCGCCCAAATTGACAAAAACGGGCAAAAAATGGCCGCAAACGCCAAGATGGCGGACAACCCGTTGCCATGACAACAGGTCTACGATTGACTTTTTTGGTCGTCTTATGTTGTTAGACATGTGTATCGAATTTCGTAGTCCTACGTCAAAGTAAACTTTTGACACCCCATTCTACGGGCCATCTTTGGCGTTTCTAGGGGGCGCTGTCGAGTTATTTTTGCATTGGCGTGCATGCGGACACCAGAATATTGCTATTTTCGCCGGTCTTGAGGTGTGTGCCAAGTTTCGCAACTTTTCACGGGGTCTAAGGGGGTCAAAATTGAGTGAGTTGTGCTGACGAGGAGGAAAAAAATAATAATAATAATAATTAAAGCCGCAAGCGGCATCCATCGGGTCCTCGCCTCATGCCGAACCCTCCACCCGAGTCCTGGTTCTCCTAATGCTACATGTGAAGGACCCGCACAGCCAGTTCATTTTAATAGAGAAATACAATTCACATATTGAGAAAAGAATGTGTGTAAACGCCAAGATGGCGGACAGCCCGTTACCATGGCAACATGTGTTTCATTGACTTTTTAGCTTGTCTTGGGATGATACACATGTGTGCCGAATTTCGTAGCCCGAGATGTAAGTAGACGATCGGGCCCCTAGGGGCCCCCCCAAAAAGTGTCCCCCCCACAATACATTCTATAATGTGTTAAGGACCTACCAAATATGAATAGTTACAGTTTTGGTGCACATCGTATGAATTTGTGCAAAGATATAAGCAAACCGTGTTTCATGGCGAGAAGGTTTTTTTTCCAAGATGGCGGATACCCCGTTGCCATGGTAACGGCTGCACAATGAAGTTTTTTGCTTGTCTTGGGTTGATACACATGTGTGCCGAATTTCGTAGCCCTAGCTCAAAGTAGACGATCGGGCCCCTAGGGGCCGCCCCCAAAATGTGCCCCCCCCACAATACATATTACAACGCGTTAAGGACCTGCCAAATATGAATTATTGGAATTTTGGTTCCAATCGGATGCATTTTGGCAGAGATATAAGCAAACCGTGTTTCATGGCGAGAACGCGTTTTTCCATGGGTTGCCACGGTAACACGCTTTCTCCTATCAGAAAGATTTGAATAACTTTTTGTCCCCATCTTGTCACGAAGCTCCATGGGGAATGTGGAGCCAATAGCATGAATCCCCTCAGACTAGTTCGTTCAAATACGATGCGCTTAAAGTGATAAAAAGGGCATAAACGCCAAGATGGCGGCCACCCCGTTGCCATGGTAACAGGTTCTCAATAGAGTTTTTTGCTCGTCTTGGTTACTTATACATGTGTACCGAATTTCGTAGCCCTAGCTCAAAGTAGACGATCGGGCCCCTAGGGGCCCCCCCAAAATGCGCCCCCCCCACAATATATATTACAAAGCGTGAAGGACCTACCAAATATGAATTATTTTAATTTTGGTTCCGATCGGATGTATTTCTGCGAAGATATGAGTGAACCGTGTTTCATGGCGAGATCGCTTTTTTCCATGGGTTGCCACGGTAACACGCTTTCGCCTATCAAAAAGATTTGAATAACTTTTGGTCCCCATCTCGTCACGAAGCTCCATGGCGAATGTGGAGCCAATAGCATGAATCGCCTCAGACTAGTTCGTTCAAATGCGATGCGCCCAAATTGACAAAAACGGGCAAAAAAATGGCCGCAAACGCCAAGATGGCGGAAAGCCCGTTGCCATGACAACAGGCGTTTCAATGACTTTTTTACTTGTCTTGATGTGATAGACATGTGTACCGAATTTCGTCGTCCTACGTCAAACTAAAAATTTTTTTCCCCATTCTAGAGGCCATTTTTGGCGTTTCTAGGGGGCGCTGTCGAGGCATTTTTGCATTGGCGTGCATACAAACGCCAAATTATCGAAATTTTCACCGGACGTGAGGTGTGTGCCAAGTTTCGCAACTTTTCACGGGGTCTAAGGGGGTCAAAATTGAGTGAGTTGTGCTTAGGAGAATAATAATAATAAACATTACAATAACAATAGGGCCTTGCCATACTTCGTATGGCTCGGACCCTAATAAACATTTCAATAACAATAGGGCCCTGCCATACTTCGTATGGCTCGGACCCTAATAATAATAATAATAATTAAAGCCGCAAGCGGCATCCATCGGGTCCTCGCCTCATGCCGAAGCCTCCACCCGAGTCCTGGTTCTCCTAATGCTACATCTGAAGGACCCGCAGAGACAGTTCATTTTAATAGAGAAATACAATTCACATATTGAGAAAAGAATGTGTAAACGCCAAGATGGCGGACACCCCGTTACCATGGCAACATGTGTTTCATTGACTTTTCAGCTCATCTTGGGATGTTAGACATGTGTACCAAATTTCGTAGCCCTACGTCAAAGTAGACGATCGGGCCCCTAGGGGCCCCCCACAAAATGTGCCACCCCCACAATACATATTAAAATATGTTAAGGACCTACCAAATATGAATGTTTTCCACTTTGGTGCAGACCAGATGCATTTCGACCAAGATATGAGTGAACCGTGTTTCATGGCGAGGAGGATTTTTTTCAAGATGGCGGACACACCGTTGCCATGGTAACAGGTGCTTAATCGAGTTTTATGCTTGTCTCGGGTTGATACACATGTGTGCCGAATTTCGTAGCCCTAGCTCAAAGTAGACGATCGGGCCCCTAGGGGCCGCCCCCAAAATGTGCCCCCCCCCACAATACATATTACAACGCGTTAAGGACCTACCAAATATGAATTATTGGAATTTTGGTTCCGATCGGATGTATTTCTGCAGAAATATAAGCAAACCGTGTTTCATGGCGAGAACGCTGTTTTCCATGGGTTGCCACGGTAACACGCTTTCTCCTATCAGAAAGATTTGAATAACTTTTGGTCCCCATCTTGTCACGAAGCTCCATGGCGAATGTCGAGCCAATAGCCTGAATCCCCTCAGACTAGTTCGTTGAAATACGATGTGCTTAAAGTGATAAAAAGGGCATAAACGCCAAGATGGCGGACACCCCGTTGCCATGGTAACAGGTTGTCAATAGAGTTTTTTGCTCGTCTTGGTTACTTATACATGTGTACCGAATTTCGTAGCCCTAGGTCAAAGTAGACTATCGGGCCCCTAGGGCCCCCCCCCAAAATGCGCCCCCCCACAATACATATTACAATGCGTGAAGGACCTACCAAACATGAATTATTTTAATTTTGGTTCCGATCGGATGTATTTCTGCGAAGATATGAGTGAACCGTGTGTCATGGCGAGATCGCTTTTTTCCATGGGTTGCCACGGTAACACGCTTTCTCCTATCAAAAAGATTTGAATAACTTTTGCTCCCCATCTTGTCACGAAGCTCCACGGCGAATGTGGAGCCAATAGCATGAATCCCCTCAGACTAGTTTGTTCAAATACGATGCGCCCAAATTGACAAAAACGGGCCAAAAAATGGCCGCAAACGCCAAGATGGCGGACAGCCCGTTGCCATGACAACAGGCGTTTCAATGAGTTTTTTTAATTGTCTTGATGTGATAGACATGTGTACCGAATTTCGTCGTCCTACGTCAAACTAAAAATTTTTTTCCCCATTCTAGATGCCATTTTTGGCGTTTCTAGGGGGCGCTGTCTAGGCATTTTTGCATTGGCGTGCATACAAACGCCAAATTATCGAAATTTTCACCGGACGTGAGGTGTGTGCCAAGTTTCGCAACTTTTCACGGGGTCTAAGGGGGTCAAAATTGAGTGAGTTGTGCTTAGAACGAGAACGAGAATAATAATAAAGCCGCAAGCGGCATCCATCGGGTCCTCGCCTCATGCCGAACCCTCCACCCGAACTCGCCACAAAGCTTCCGGGTGTATGTGCAGTAAAAGGCACGAATCCAAAAGTAGTTTGTCCAAAAACAATGCACATACAGTGCTAAATGGGCGTAAACGCCAAGATGGCGGACACCATGTTGCCATGTTAACAGGTGGTCAATGCACTTTTTTACTCGCCTTGGGTTGTTACACATGTGTGCCGAATTTCGTAGCCTAAGATGAAAGTAGACAATCGGGCCCCTGAGGGCCCCCCCCAAAAAGTGCCCCCCCCACAATACATTCTATAATGTGTTAAGGACCTACCAAATATGAATAGTTAAAGTTTTGGTGCACATCGCATGAATTTGTGCAAAGATATAAGCAAACCGTGTTTCATGGCGAGAAGGTTTTTTTCCAAGATGGCGGACACTCCAGTGCCATGGTAACAGGTGCTTAATTGAGTTTTATGCTTGTCTCGGGTTGATACACATGTGTGCCGAATTTCGTAGCCCTAGCTCAAAGTAGACAATCGGGCCCCTAGGGGCCCCCCCCAAAATGTGCCCCCCCCCCACAATACATATTACAATGCGTGAAGGACCTACCAAATATGAATTATTGGAATTTTGGTTCCGATCGGATGCATTTCTGCGAAGATATAAGCAAACCGTGTTTCATGGCGAGAACGCGTTTTTCCATGGGTTGCCACGGTAACACACTTTCTCCTATCAGAAAGATTTGAATAACTTTTGGTCCCCATCTTGTCAGGAAGCTCCATGGTGAATGTGGAGCCAATAGCATGAATCCCCTCAGACTAGTTCGTTCAAATTCGATGCGCTTAAAGTGATAAAAAGGGCATAAACGCCAAGATGGCGGACACCCCGTTGCCATGGTAACAGGTTCTCAATAGAGTTTTTTGCTCGTCTTGGTTACTTATACATGTGTACCGAATTTCGTAGCCATAGGTCAAAATAGACGATCGGGCCCCTAGGGGCCCCCCCCAAAATGCGCCCCACCCTCAATACATATTACAATGCGTGAAGGACCTACCAAATATGAATTATTTTAATTTTGGTTCCGATGGGATGTATTTCTGCGAAGATATGAGTGAACCGTGTTTCATGGCGAGAACGCTTTTTTCCATGGGTTGCCACGGTAACACGCGTTCTCCTATCAAAAAGATTTGAATAACTTTTGGTACCCATCTTGTCACGAAGCTCCATGGCGAATGTGGAGCCAATAGCATGAATCGCCTCAGACTAGTTCGTTCAAATGCGATGCGCCCAAATTGACAAAAACGGGCAAAAAAATGGCCGCAAACGCCAAGATGGCGGAAAGCCCGTTGCCATGACAACAGACGTTTCAATGACTTTTTTACTTGTCTGGATGTGATAGACATGTGTACCGAATTTCGTCGTCCTACGTCAAACTAAAATTTTTTTCCCCCATTCTAGAGGCCATTTTTGGCGTTTCTAGGGGGCGCCGTCGAGGCATTTTCACATTGGCGTGCACGCGGACCCCAGAATATCGCTATTTTCGCCGGGACTGAGGTGTGTGCCAAGTTTCGCAACTTTTCACGGGGGCTGAGTGGGTCAAAAATGGCCGAGTTGTGCTGACAAAAATAATAATAATAAACATTACAATAACAATAGGGCCCTGCCATACTTCGTATGGCTCGGACCCTAATTAAAGCCGCAAGCGGCATCCATCGGGTCCTCGCCTCATGCCGAACCCTCCACCCGAGTCCTGGTTCTCCTAATGCTACATGTGAAGGACCCGCACAGCCAGTTCATTTTAATAGAGAAATACAATTCACATATTGAGAAAAGAATGTGTGTAAACGCCAAGATGGCGGACAGCCCGTTACCATGGCAACATGTGTTTCATTGACTTTTTAGCTTGTCTTGGGATGATACACATGTGTGCCGAATTTCGTAGCCCGAGATGTAAGTAGACGATCGGGCCCCTAGGGGCCCCCCCAAAAAGTGTCCCCCCCACAATACATTCTATAATGTGTTAAGGACCTACCAAATATGAATAGTTACAGTTTTGGTGCACATCGTATGAATTTGTGCAAAGATATAAGCAAACCGTGTTTCATGGCGAGAAGGTTTTTTTTCCAAGATGGCGGATACCCCGTTGCCATGGTAACGGCTGCACAATGAAGTTTTTTGCTTGTCTTGGGTTGATACACATGTGTGCCGAATTTCGTAGCCCTAGCTCAAAGTAGACGATCGGGCCCCTAGGGGCCGCCCCCAAAATGTGCCCCCCCCACAATACATATTACAACGCGTTAAGGACCTGCCAAATATGAATTATTGGAATTTTGGTTCCAATCGGATGCATTTTGGCAGAGATATAAGCAAACCGTGTTTCATGGCGAGAACGCGTTTTTCCATGGGTTGCCACGGTAACACGCTTTCTCCTATCAGAAAGATTTGAATAACTTTTTGTCCCCATCTTGTCACGAAGCTCCATGGGGAATGTGGAGCCAATAGCATGAATCCCCTCAGACTAGTTCGTTCAAATACGATGCGCTTAAAGTGATAAAAAGGGCATAAACGCCAAGATGGCGGCCACCCCGTTGCCATGGTAACAGGTTCTCAATAGAGTTTTTTGCTCGTCTTGGTTACTTATACATGTGTACCGAATTTCGTAGCCCTAGCTCAAAGTAGACGATCGGGCCCCTAGGGGCCCCCCCAAAATGCGCCCCCCCCACAATATATATTACAAAGCGTGAAGGACCTACCAAATATGAATTATTTTAATTTTGGTTCCGATCGGATGTATTTCTGCGAAGATATGAGTGAACCGTGTTTCATGGCGAGATCGCTTTTTTCCATGGGTTGCCACGGTAACACGCTTTCGCCTATCAAAAAGATTTGAATAACTTTTGGTCCCCATCTCGTCACGAAGCTCCATGGCGAATGTGGAGCCAATAGCATGAATCGCCTCAGACTAGTTCGTTCAAATGCGATGCGCCCAAATTGACAAAAACGGGCAAAAAAATGGCCGCAAACGCCAAGATGGCGGAAAGCCCGTTGCCATGACAACAGGCGTTTCAATGACTTTTTTACTTGTCTTGATGTGATAGACATGTGTACCGAATTTCGTCGTCCTACGTCAAACTAAAAATTTTTTTCCCCATTCTAGAGGCCATTTTTGGCGTTTCTAGGGGGCGCTGTCGAGGCATTTTTGCATTGGCATGCATACAAACGCCAAATTATCGAAATTTTCACCGGACGTGAGGTGTGTGCCAAGTTTCGCAACTTTTCACGGGGTCTAAGGGGGTCAAAATTGAGTGAGTTGTGCTTAGGAGAATAATAATAATAAACATTACAATAACAATAGGGCCTTGCCATACTTCGTATGGCTCGGACCCTAATAAACATTTCAATAACAATAGGGCCCTGCCATACTTCGTATGGCTCGGACCCTAATAATAATAATAATAATTAAAGCCGCAAGCGGCATCCATCGGGTCCTCGCCTCATGCCGAAGCCTCCACCCGAGTCCTGGTTCTCCTAATGCTACATCTGAAGGACCCGCAGAGACAGTTCATTTTAATAGAGAAATACAATTCACATATTGAGAAAAGAATGTGTAAACGCCAAGATGGCGGACACCCCGTTACCATGGCAACATGTGTTTCATTGACTTTTCAGCTCATCTTGGGATGTTAGACATGTGTACCAAATTTCGTAGCCCTACGTCAAAGTAGACGATCGGGCCCCTAGGGGCCCCCCACAAAATGTGCCACCCCCACAATACATATTAAAATATGTTAAGGACCTACCAAATATGAATGTTTTCCACTTTGGTGCAGACCAGATGCATTTCGACCAAGATATGAGTGAACCGTGTTTCATGGCGAGGAGGATTTTTTTCAAGATGGCGGACACACCGTTGCCATGGTAACAGGTGCTTAATCGAGTTTTATGCTTGTCTCGGGTTGATACACATGTGTGCCGAATTTCGTAGCCCTAGCTCAAAGTAGACGATCGGGCCCCTAGGGGCCGCCCCCAAAATGTGCCCCCCCCCACAATACATATTACAACGCGTTAAGGACCTACCAAATATGAATTATTGGAATTTTGGTTCCGATCGGATGTATTTCTGCAGAAATATAAGCAAACCGTGTTTCATGGCGAGAACGCTGTTTTCCATGGGTTGCCACGGTAACACGCTTTCTCCTATCAGAAAGATTTGAATAACTTTTGGTCCCCATCTTGTCACGAAGCTCCATGGCGAATGTCGAGCCAATAGCCTGAATCCCCTCAGACTAGTTCGTTGAAATACGATGTGCTTAAAGTGATAAAAAGGGCATAAACGCCAAGATGGCGGACACCCCGTTGCCATGGTAACAGGTTGTCAATAGAGTTTTTTGCTCGTCTTGGTTACTTATACATGTGTACCGAATTTCGTAGCCCTAGGTCAAAGTAGACTATCGGGCCCCTAGGGCCCCCCCCCAAAATGCGCCCCCCCACAATACATATTACAATGCGTGAAGGACCTACCAAACATGAATTATTTTAATTTTGGTTCCGATCGGATGTATTTCTGCGAAGATATGAGTGAACCGTGTGTCATGGCGAGATCGCTTTTTTCCATGGGTTGCCACGGTAACACGCTTTCTCCTATCAAAAAGATTTGAATAACTTTTGCTCCCCATCTTGTCACGAAGCTCCACGGCGAATGTGGAGCCAATAGCATGAATCCCCTCAGACTAGTTTGTTCAAATACGATGCGCCCAAATTGACAAAAACGGGCCAAAAAATGGCCGCAAACGCCAAGATGGCGGACAGCCCGTTGCCATGACAACAGGCGTTTCAATGAGTTTTTTTAATTGTCTTGATGTGATAGACATGTGTACCGAATTTCGTCGTCCTACGTCAAACTAAAAATTTTTTTCCCCATTCTAGATGCCATTTTTGGCGTTTCTAGGGGGCGCTGTCTAGGCATTTTTGCATTGGCGTGCATACAAACGCCAAATTATCGAAATTTTCACCGGACGTGAGGTGTGTGCCAAGTTTCGCAACTTTTCACGGGGTCTAAGGGGGTCAAAATTGAGTGAGTTGTGCTTAGAACGAGAACGAGAATAATAATAAAGCCGCAAGCGGCATCCATCGGGTCCTCGCCTCATGCCGAACCCTCCACCCGAACTCGCCACAAAGCTTCCGGGTGTATGTGCAGTAAAAGGCACGAATCCAAAAGTAGTTTGTCCAAAAACAATGCACATACAGTGCTAAATGGGCGTAAACGCCAAGATGGCGGACACCATGTTGCCATGTTAACAGGTGGTCAATGCACTTTTTTACTCGCCTTGGGTTGTTACACATGTGTGCCGAATTTCGTAGCCTAAGATGAAAGTAGACAATCGGGCCCCTGAGGGCCCCCCCCAAAAAGTGCCCCCCCCACAATACATTCTATAATGTGTTAAGGACCTACCAAATATGAATAGTTAAAGTTTTGGTGCACATCGCATGAATTTGTGCAAAGATATAAGCAAACCGTGTTTCATGGCGAGAAGGTTTTTTTCCAAGATGGCGGACACTCCAGTGCCATGGTAACAGGTGCTTAATTGAGTTTTATGCTTGTCTCGGGTTGATACACATGTGTGCCGAATTTCGTAGCCCTAGCTCAAAGTAGACAATCGGGCCCCTAGGGGCCCCCCCCAAAATGTGCCCCCCCCCCACAATACATATTACAATGCGTGAAGGACCTACCAAATATGAATTATTGGAATTTTGGTTCCGATCGGATGCATTTCTGCGAAGATATAAGCAAACCGTGTTTCATGGCGAGAACGCGTTTTTCCATGGGTTGCCACGGTAACACACTTTCTCCTATCAGAAAGATTTGAATAACTTTTGGTCCCCATCTTGTCAGGAAGCTCCATGGTGAATGTGGAGCCAATAGCATGAATCCCCTCAGACTAGTTCGTTCAAATTCGATGCGCTTAAAGTGATAAAAAGGGCATAAACGCCAAGATGGCGGACACCCCGTTGCCATGGTAACAGGTTCTCAATAGAGTTTTTTGCTCGTCTTGGTTACTTATACATGTGTACCGAATTTCGTAGCCATAGGTCAAAATAGACGATCGGGCCCCTAGGGGCCCCCCCCAAAATGCGCCCCACCCTCAATACATATTACAATGCGTGAAGGACCTACCAAATATGAATTATTTTAATTTTGGTTCCGATGGGATGTATTTCTGCGAAGATATGAGTGAACCGTGTTTCATGGCGAGAACGCTTTTTTCCATGGGTTGCCACGGTAACACGCGTTCTCCTATCAAAAAGATTTGAATAACTTTTGGTACCCATCTTGTCACGAAGCTCCATGGCGAATGTGGAGCCAATAGCATGAATCGCCTCAGACTAGTTCGTTCAAATGCGATGCGCCCAAATTGACAAAAACGGGCAAAAAAATGGCCGCAAACGCCAAGATGGCGGAAAGCCCGTTGCCATGACAACAGACGTTTCAATGACTTTTTTACTTGTCTGGATGTGATAGACATGTGTACCGAATTTCGTCGTCCTACGTCAAACTAAAATTTTTTTCCCCCATTCTAGAGGCCATTTTTGGCGTTTCTAGGGGGCGCCGTCGAGGCATTTTCACATTGGCGTGCACGCGGACCCCAGAATATCGCTATTTTCGCCGGGACTGAGGTGTGTGCCAAGTTTCGCAACTTTTCACGGGGGCTGAGTGGGTCAAAAATGGCCGAGTTGTGCTGACAAAAATAATAATAATAAACATTACAATAACAATAGGGCCCTGCCATACTTCGTATGGCTCGGACCCTAATTAAAGCCGCAAGCGGCATCCATCGGGTCCTCGCCTCATGCCTAACCCTCCACCCGAGTCCTGGTTCTCCTAATGCTACATGTGAAGGACCCACAGAGACAGTTCATTTTAATAGAGAAATACAATTCACATATTGAGAAAAGAATGTGTGTAAACGCCAAGATGGCGGACAGCCCGTTACCATGGCAACATGTGTTTCATTGACTTATCAGCTCGTCTTGGGATGTTAGACATGTGTGCCGAATTTCGTAGCCCTACGTCAAAGTAGACGATCGGGCCCCGTGGGGCCCCCCCCAAAATGTGCCACCCCCACAATACATATTAAAATATGTTAAGGACCTACCAAATATGAATGTTTTCCACTTTGGTGCAGATCAGATGCATTTCTACCAAGATATGAGTGAACCGTGTTTCATGGCGAGGAGGATTTTTTTCAAGATGGCGGACACTCCAGTGCCATGGTAACAGGTGCTTAATTGAGTTTTATGCTTGTCTCGGGTTGATACACATGTGTGCCGAATTTCGTAGCCCTAGCTCAAAGTAGACGATCGGGCCCCAGGGCCCCCCCCCAAAATGTGCCCCCCCCACAATACATATTACAATGCGTTAAGGACCTACCAAATATGAATTATTGGAATTTTGGTTCCGATCGCATGCATTTCTGCAGAGATATAAGCAAACCGTGTTTTATGGCGAGAACGCTGTTTTCCATGGGTTGCCACGGTAACACGCTTTCTCCTATCAGAAAGATTTGAATAACTTTTGGTCCCCATCTTGTCACAAAGCTCCATGGCGAATGTGGAGCCAATAGCATGAATCGCCTCAGACTAGTTCGTTCAAATGCGACGCGCCCAAATTGACAAAAACGGGGAAAAAAATGGCCGCAAACGCCAAGATGGCGGAAAGCCTGTTGCTATGACAACAGGCGTTTCAATGACTTTTTTACTTGTCTTGATGTGATAGACATGTGTACCGAATTTCGTCGTCCTACGTCAAACTAAAATTTTTTTTCCCCATTCTAGAGGCCATTTTTGGCGTTTCTAGGGGGCGCCGTCGAGGCATTTTTACATTGGCGTGCACGCGGACCCCAGAATATCGCTATTTTCGCCGGGACTGAGGTGTGTGCCAAGTTTCGCAACTTTTCACGGGGCCTAAGGGGGTCAAAAATGGCCGAGTTGTGCTCAGAACGAGGAGAATAATAATAATAATAATAATAATTAAAGCCGCAAGCGGCATCCATCGGGTCCTCGCCTCATGCCGAACCCTCCACCCGAACTCGCCACAAAGCTTCCGGGTAGATGTGAAGTAAAAGGCATGAATCCAAAACTAGTTTGTTAAAAAATAATGCACATTCAGTAATAAATAGGCATAAACGCCAAGATGGCGGACACCATGTTGCCATGGTAACAGGTGGTCAATGCACTTTTTTACTCGCCTTGGGTTGTTACACATGTGTGCCGAATTTCGTAGCCTAAGATGAAAGTAGACAATCGGGCCCCTGAGGGCCCCCCCAAAAAGTGCCCCCCCCACAATACATTCTATAATGTGTTAAGGACCTACCAAATATGAATAGTTAAAATTTTGGTGCACATCGCATGAATTTGTGCAAAGATATAAGCAAACCGTGTTTCATGGCGAGAAGGCTTTTTTCCAAGATGGCGGACACTCCAGTGCCATGGTAACAGGCTCTTAATTGAGTTTTATGCTTGTCTCGGGTTGATACACATGTGTGCCGAATTTCGTAGCCCTAGCTCAAAGTAGACGATCGGGCCCCTAGGGGCCGCCCCCAAAATGTCCCCCCCCCACAATACATATTACAACGCGTTAAGGACCTACCAAATATGAATTATTGGAATTTTGGTTCCGATCGGATGCATTTCTGCAGAGATATAAGCAAACCGTGTTTCATGGCGAGAACGCTTTTTTCCATGGGTTGCCACGGTAACACGCTTTCTCCTATCAGAAAGAATTGAATAACTTTTGGTTCCCATCTTGTCACGAAGCTCCATGGCGAATGTGGAGCCGATAGCATGAATCCCCTCAGACTAGTTCGTTCAAATACGATGCGCTTAAAGTGATAAAAAGGGCATAAACGCCAAGATGGCGGACACCCCGTTGCCATGGTAACAGGTTCTCAATAGAGTTTTTTGCTCGTCTTGGTTACTTATACATGTGTACCGAATTTCGTAGCCCTAGCTCAAAGTAGATTATCGGGCCCCTAGGGGCCCCCCCAAAATGCGCCCCCCCCCCCACAATTCATATTACAATGCGTGAAGGACCTACCAAATAAATTATTTTAATTTTGGTTCCGATCGGATGTATTTCTGCGAAGATATGAGTTAACCGTGTTTCATGGCGAGATCGCTTTTTTCCATGGGTTGCCACGGTAACACGCTTTTGCCTATCAAAAAGATTTGAATAACTTTTGGTCCCCATCTTGTCACGAAGCTCCATGGCGAATGTGGAGCCAATAGCATGAATCGCCTCAGACTAGTTCGTTCAAATGCGATGCGCCCAAATTGACAAATATGGGCAAAAAAATGGCCGCAAACGCCAAGATGGCGGAAAGCCCGTTGCCATGACAACAGGCGTTTCAATGACTTTTTTACTTGTCTTGATGTGATAGACATGTGTACCGAATTTCGTCGTCCTACGTCAAACTAAAATTTTTTTTCCCCATTCTAGAGGCCATTTTTGGCGTTTCTAGGGGGCGCCGTCGAGGCATTTTTACATTGGCGTGCACGCGGACCCCAGAATATCGCTATTTTCGCCGGGACTGAGGTGTGTGCCAAGTTTCGCAACTTTTCACGGGGTCTAAGGGGGTCAAAATTGAGCGAGTTGTGCTTAGAACGAGAACGAGAATAATAATTAAAGCCGCAAGCGGCATCCATCGGGTCCTCGCCTCATGCCGAACCCTCCACCCGAGTCCTGGTTCTCCTAATGCTACATGTGAAGGACCCGCACAGCCAGTTCATTTTAATAGAGAAATACAATTCACATATTGAGAAAAGAATGTGTGTAAACGCCAAGATGGCGGACAGCCCGTTACCATGGCAACATGTGTTTCATTGACTTGTTAGCTTGTCTTGGGATGATACACATGTGTGCCGAATTTCGTAGCCCTAGGTCAAAGTAGACGATCGGGCCCCTTGTGGCCCCCCCAAAAAGTGTCTCCCCCACAATACATTCTATAATGCGTTAAGGACCTACCAAATATGAATTACTGGAATTTTGGTTCCAATGGGATCTATTTCTTCGAAGATATGAGTGAACCGTGTTTGATGGCGAGGAGTATTTTTTGCAAGATGGTGGACACCCTGTTGCCATGGTAACAGGTGCTTAATTGAGTTTTATGCTTGTGTAGGGTTGGTACACATGTGTGCCGAATTTCGTAGCCCTAGCTCAAAGTAGACAATCGGGCCCCTAGGGGCCCCCCCCAAAATGTGCCCCCCCCCCCCCCCCCCCCCCACAATACATATTACAATGCGTTAAGGACCTGCCAAATATGAATTATTGGAATTTTGGTTCCGATCGGATGCATTTTGGCAGAGATATAAGCAAACCGTGTTTCATGGCGAGAACGCTTTTTTCCATGGGTTGCCACGGTAACACGCTTTCTCCTATCAGAAAGATTTGAATAACTTTTGGTGCCCATCTTGTCACGAATCTCCATGGCGAATGTGGAGCCAATAGCCTGAATCCCCTCAGACTAGTTCGTTCAAATACGATGCGCTTAAAGTGATAAAAAGGGCATAAACGCCAAGATGGCGGACACCCCGTTGCCATGGTAACAGGTTCTCAATTGAGTTTTTTGCTCGTCTTGGTTACTTATACATGTGTACCGAATTTCGTAGCCCTAGGTCAAAGTAGACTATCAGGCCCCTAGGGCCCCCCCCCCAAAATGCGCCCCCCCCCACAATACATATTACAATGCGTGAAGGACCTACCAAAAATGAATTATTTTAATTTTGGTTCCGATCGGATGTATTTCTGCGAAGATATGAGTGAACCGTGTTTCATGGCGAGAACGCTTTTTTCCATGGGATGCCACGGTAACACGCTTTCTCCTATCAAAAAGATTTGAATAATTTTTTGTCCCCATCTTGTCACGAAGCTCCATGGCGAATGTGGAGCCAATAGCATGAATCGCCTCAGACTAGTTCGTTCAAATGCGACGTGCCCAAATCGACAAAAACGGGCAAAAAAATGGCCGCAAACGCCAAGATGGCGGACAGCCTGTTGCCATGACAACAGGTCTACGATTGACTTTTTTGGTCGTCTTGAGATGGTAGACATGTGTACCGAATTTCGTTGTCCTACGTCAAAGTAAACTTTTGACACCCCATTCTACGGGCCATCTTTGGCGTTTCTAGGGGGCGCTGTCGAGGCATTTTTGCATTGGCGTGCAGTCGGACACCAGAATATTGCTATTTTCGCCGGGCTTGAGGTATGTGCCAAGTTTCGCAACTTTTCACGGGGTCTAAGGGGGTCAAAATTGAGTGAGTTGTGCTGACGAGGAGGAAAAAAAAAATAATAATAAACATTACAATAACAATAGGGCCTTGCCATACTTCGTATGGCTCGGACCCTAATTAAAGCCGCAAGCGGCATCCATCGGGTCCTCGCCTCATGCCGAACCCTCCACCCGAACTCGCCACAAAGCTTCCGGGTGGATGTGAAGTAAAAGGCACGAATCCAAAGCTAGTTTGTTCAAAAACAATGTACATACAGTGCTAAATGGGCGTAAACACCAAGATGGCGGACACCCCGTTGCCATGGTAACAGGTGGTCAATGCACTTTTTTACTCGCCTTGGGTTGTTACACATGTGTGCCGAATTTCGTAGCCATAGGTGAAAGTAGACGATCGGGCTCCTGGGGGCCCCCCCAAAAAGTGCCCCCCCCCACAATACATTCTATAATGTGTTAAGGACCTACCAAATATGAATAGTTAAAGTTTTGGTGCACATTGCATGAATTTGTGCAAAGATATAAGCAAACCGTGTTTCATGGCGAGAAGGTTTTTTTCCAAGATGGCGGACACTCCATTGCCATGGTAACAGGTGCTTAATTGAGTTTTTTGCTTGTCTAGGGTTGATACACATGTGTGCCGAATTTCGTAGCCCTAGCTCAAAGTAGACGATCAGGCCCCTAGGGGCCCCCCCAAAATGTGCCCCCCCCCCCACAATACATATTACAATGCGTTAAGGACCTACCAAATATGAAGTATTGGAATTTTGGTTCCAATGGGATCTATTTCTGCGAAGATATGAGTGAACCGTGTTTCATGGCGAGATCGCTTTTTTCCATGGGTTGCCACGGTAACACGCTTTCGCCTATCAAAAATATTTGAATAACTTCTGGTCCCCATCTTGTCACGAAGCTCCATGGCGAATGTGGAGCCAATAGCATGAATCCCCTCAGACTAGTTCGTTCAAATACAATGTGCTTAAAGTGATAAAAAGGGCATAAACGTCAAGATGGCGGACACCCCGTTGCCATGGTAACAGGTTGTCAATAGAGTTTTTTGCTCGTCTTGGTTACTTATACATGTGTACCGAATTTCGTAGCCCTAGGTCAAAGTAGACTATCGGGCCCCTAGGGCCCCCCCCCCCCCAAAATGTGCCCCCCCCCCACAATACATATTACAATGCGTTAAGGACCTTTGAAATATGACTTATTAGAATTTTCGTTCCGATCTGATCTATTTCTGCGAATAAATGAGTGAACCGTGTTTCATGGCGAGAAGGTTTTTTTCCAAGATGGCGGACACCCCGTTGCCATGGTAACAGGTGCTTAATTGAGTTTTATGCTTGTCTCGGGCTGATACACATGTGTGCCGAATTTCGTAGCCCTAGGTCAAAGTAGACGATCGGGCCCCTAGGGGCCCCCCCCCCAAAATGTGCCCCCCCCCACAATACATATTACAATGCGTTAAGGACCTACCAAATATGAATTATTGGAATTTTGGTTCCGATCGGATGTATATCTGCAGGGATATGAGTGAACCGTGTTTCATGGCGAGAACGCTTTTTTCCATGGGTTGCCACGGTAACACGCTTTCTCCTATCAGAAAGATTTGAATAACTTTTTGTCTCACTCTTGTCACGAAGCTCCATGGCGAATGTGGAGCCAATAGCATGAATCGCCTCAGACTAGTTCGTTCAAATGCGATGCGCCCAAATTGACAAAAACGGGCAAAAAAATGGCCGCAAACGCCAAGATGGCGGAAAGCCCGTTGCCATGACAACAGACGTTTCAATGACTTTTTTACTTGTCTGGATGTGATAGACATGTGTACCGAATTTCGTCGTCCTACGTCAAACTAAAATTTTTTTCCCCCATTCTAGAGGCCATTTTTGGCGTTTCTAGGGTGCGCCGTCGAGGCATTTTGACATTGGCGTGCACGCGGACCCCAGAATATCGCTATTTTCGCCGGGACTGAGGTGTGTGCCAAGTTTCGCAACTTTTCACGGGGTCTAAGGGGGTCAAAATTGAGTGAGTTGTGCTGAGAAGAATAAACATTACAATAACAATAGGGCCTTGCCATACTTCGTATGGCTCGGACCCTAATTAAAGCCGCAAGCGGCATCCATCGGGTCCTCGCCTCATGCCGAACCCTCCACCCGAACTTGCCACAAAGCTTCCGGGTGGATGTGAAGTAAAAGGCACGAATCCAAAAGTAGTTTGTCCAAAAACAATGCACATGCAGTGCTAAATGGGCGTAAACGCCAAGATGGCGTACACCCCGTTGCCATGGTAACAGGTGGTCAATGCACTTTTTTACTCGCCTTGCGTTGTTACACATGTGTGTCGAATTTCATAGCCATAGGTGAAAGTAGACGATCGGGCCCCTGAGGGCCCCCCCCAAAAAA
The DNA here is from genome assembly GCF_933228915.1 of Telmatherina bonti. Lineage (NCBI taxonomy): Eukaryota > Metazoa > Chordata > Actinopteri > Atheriniformes > Telmatherinidae > Telmatherina > Telmatherina bonti. The sequence continues at coordinate 40,674,480 of NC_136613.1, forward strand.
CTGCCCCCCCCACAATACATTCTGTAATGTGTCAAGGACCTACCAAATATGAATAGTTAAAGTTTTGGTGCACATCGCATGAATTTGTGCAAAGATATAAGCAAACCGTGTTTCATGGCGAGAAGGTTTTTTTCCAAGATGGCGGACACTCCAGTGCCATGGTAACAGGTGCTTAATTGAGTTTTATGCTTGTCTCGGGCTGATACACATGTGTGCCGAATTTCGTAGCCCTAGCTCAAAGTAGACGATCGGGCCCCTAGGGGCCGCCCCCAAAATGTGCCCCCCCCACAATACCTATTACAACGCGTTAAGGACCTACCAAATATGAATTATTGGAATTTTGGTTCCGATCGGATGTATTTCTGCAGAAATATAAGCAAACCGTGTTTCATGGCGAGAACGCTTTTTTCCATGGGTTGCCACGGTAACACGCTTTCTCCTATCAGAAAGTTTTGAATAACTTTTGGTCCCCATCTTGTCACGAAGCTCCATGGCGAATGTGGAGCCAATAGCCTGAATCCCCTCAGACTAGTTCGTTGAAATACGATGTGCTTAAAGTGATAAAAAAGGGCATAAACGCCAAGATGGCGGACACCCCGTTGCCATGGTAACAGGTTGTCAATAGAGTTTTTTGCTCGTCTTGGTTACTTATACATGTGTACCGAATTTCGTAGCCCTAGGTCAAAGTAGACTATCGGGCCCCTAGGGGCCCCCCCCAAAATGCGCCCCACCCACAATACATATTACAATGCGTTAAGGACCTACCAAACATGAATTATTTTAATTTTGGTTCCGATCGGATGTATTTCTGCGAAGATATGAGTGAACCGTGTTTCATGGCGAGAACGCTTTTTTCCATGGGTTGCCACGGTAACACGCTTTCTCCTATCAGAAAGATTTGAATAACTTTTGGTCTCCATCTTGTCACGAAGCTCCATGGCGAATGTGGAGCCAATAGCATGAATCCCCTCAGACTAGTTTGTTCAAATGCGATGCGCTTAAAGTGATAAAAAGGGCATAAACGCCAAGATGGCGGACACCCCGTTGCCATGGTAACAGGTTCTCAATAGAGTTTTTTGCTCGTCTTGGTTACTTATACATGTGTACCGAATTTCGTAGCCATAGGTCAAAGTAGACTATCGGGCCCCTCGGGGCCCCCCCCCAAAATGCGCCCCCCCTCACAATACATATTACAAAGCGTGAAGGACCTACCAAACATGAATTATTTTAATTTTGGTTCCGATCGGACGTATTTCTGCGAAGATATGAGTGAACCGTGTTTCATGGCGAGAACGCTTTTTTCCATGGGTTGCCACGGTAACACGCTTTCGCCTATCAAAAAGATTTGAATAACTTTTGGTCCCCATCTTGTCACGAAGCTCCATGGCGAATGTGGAGCCAATAGCATGAATCCCCTCAGACTAGTTCGTTCAAATGCGATGCACCCAAATTGACAAAAACGGACCAAAAAATGGCCGCAAACGCCAAGATGGCGGACAACCCGTTGCCATGACAACAGGTCTACCATTGACTTTTTTGGTCGTCTTATGGTGTTAGACATGTGTACCGAATTTCGTAGTCCTACGTGAAAGTAAACTTTTGACACCCCATTCTACGGGCCATCTTTGGCGTTTCTAGGGGGCGCTGTCGAGTTATTTTTGCATTGGCGTGCATGCGGACACCAGAATATTGCTATTTTCACCGGTCTTGAGGTGTGTGCCAAGTTTCGCAACTTTTCACGGGGTCTGAGGGGGTCAAAATTGAGTGAGTTGTGCTGACGAGGAGGAAAAAAATAATAATAATAATTAAAGCCGTAAGCGGCATCCATCGGGTCCTCGCCTCATGCCGAATCCTCCACCCGAACTCGCCACAAAGCTTCCGGGTGGATGTGAAGTAAAAGGCACGAATCCAAAACTAGTTTGTTCAAAAACAATGCACATACAGTGCTAAATGGGCGTAAACGCCAAGATGGCGGACACCCCGTTGCCATGGTAACAGGTGGTCAATGCACTTTTTTACTCGCCTTGGGTTGTTACACATGTGTGTCGAATTTCGTAGCCATAGGTGAAAGTAGACGATCGGGCCCCTGAGGGCCCCCCCCCAAAAAGTGTCCTCCCCACAATACATTCTATAATGTGTTAAGGACCTACCAAATATGAATAGTTAAAGTTTTGGTGCACATCGCATGAATTTGTGCAAAGATATAAGCAAACCGTGTTTAATTGCGAGAAGGTTTTTTCCAAGATGGCGGACACCCTGTTGCCATGGTAATGGCTGCACAATGACGTTTTTTGCTTGTCTTGGGTTGATACACATGTGTGCCGAATTTCGTAGCCCTAGCTCAAAGTAGACGATCGGGCCCCTAGGGGCCCCCCCAAAAATGTGCCCCCCCCACAATACATATTACAATGCGTTAAGGACCTACCAAATATGAATTATCTGAATTTTGGTTCCGATCGGATGCATTTCTGCAGAGATATAAGCAAACCGTGTTTCATGGCGAGAACGCTTTTTTCCATGGGTTGCCACGGTAACACGCTTTCTCCTATCAGAAAGATTTGAATAGCTTTTGGTCCCCATCTTGTCACGAAGCTCCATGGCGAATGTGGAGCCAATAGCCTGAATCCCCTCAGACTAGTTCGTTCAAATACGATGCGCTTAAAGTGATAAAAAGGGCATAAACGCCAAGATGGCGGACACCCCGTTGCCATGGTAACAGGTTCTCAATAGAGTTTTTTGCTCGTCTTGGTTACTTATACATGTGTACCGAATTTCGTAGCCCTAGCTCAAAGTAGACTATCGGGCCCCTAGGGCCCCCCCCCCAAAATGCGCCCCACCCACAATACATATTACAATGCGTGAAGGACCTACCAAACATGAATTATTTTAATTTTGGTTCCGATCGGATGTATTTCTGCGAAGATATGAGTGAACCGTGTTTCATGGCGAGAACGCTTTTTTCCATGGGTTGCCACGGTAACACGCTTTCTCCTATCAAAAAGATTTGAATAACTTTTGGTACCCATCTTGTCACGAAGCTCCATGGCGAATGTGGAGCCAATAGCATGAATCGCCTCAGACTAGTTCGTTCAAATGCGATGCGCCCAAATTGACAAAAACGGGCCAAAAAATGGCCGCAAACGCCAAGATGGCGGAAAGCCCGTTGCCATGACAACAGGCGTTTCAATGACTTTTTTACTTGTCTTGATGTGATAGACATGTGTACCGAATTTTGTCGTCCTACGTCAAACTAAATTTTTTTGACCCCATTCTAGAGGCCATTTTTGGCGTTTCTAGGGGGCGCCGTCGAGGCATTTTTGCATTGGCGTGCACGCGGACCCCAGAATATCGCTATTTTCGCCGGGACTGAGGTGTGTGCCAAGTTTCGCAACTTTTCACGGGGTCTAAGGGGGTCAAAATTGAGTGAGTTGTGCTTAGAACGAGAATAATAATAATAATTAAAGCCGCAAGCGGCATCCATCGGGTCCTCGCCTCATGCCGAACCCTCCACCCGAGTCCTGGTTCTCCTAATGCTACATGTGAAGGACCCGCACAGCCAGTTCATTTTAATAGAGAAATACAATTCACATATTGAGAAAAGAATGTGTGTAAACGCCAAGATGGCGGACAGCCCGTTACCATGGCAACATGTGTTTCATTGCCTTTTTAGCTTGTCTTGGGATGATACACATGTGTGCCGAATTTCGTAGCCCGAGATGAAAGTAGACGATCGGGCCCCTAGGGGCCCCCCCAAAAAGTGTCCCCCCCACAATACATTATATAATGTGTTAAGGACCTACCAAATCTGAATAGTTACAGTTTTGGTGCACATCGTATGAATTTGTGCAAAGATATAAGCAAACCGTGTTTCATGGCGAGAAGGTTTTTTTTCCAAGATGGCGGACACCTCGTTGCCATGGTAACGGCTGCACAATGAAGTTTTTTGCTTGTCTTGGGTTGATACACATGTGTGCCGAATTTCGTAGCCCTAGCTCAAAGTAGACGATCGGGCCCCTAGGGGCCACCCCCAAAATGTGCCCCCCCCACAATACATATTACAATGCGTTAAGGACCTGCCAAATATGAATTATTGGAATTTTGGTTCCGATCGGATGCATTTTGGCAGAGATATAAGCAAACCGTGTTTCATGGCGAGAACGCTTTTTTCCATGGGTTGCCACGGTAACACGCTTTCTCCTATCAGAAAGATTTGAATAACTTTTTGTCCCCATCTTGTCACGAAGCTCCATGGGGAATGTGGAGCCAATAGCATGAATCCCCTCAGACTAGTTCGTTCAAATATGATGCGCTTAAAGTGATAAAAAGGGAATAAACGCCAAGATGGCGGACACCCCGTTGCCATGGTAACAGGTTGTCAATAGAGTTTTTTGCTCGTCTTGGTTACTTATACATGTGTACCGAATTTCGTAGCCCTAGGTCAAAGTAGACTATCGGGCCCCTAGGGGCCCCCCCCAAAATGCGCCCCCCCCACAATACATATTACATTGCGTGAAGGACCTACCAAACATGAATTATTTTAATTTTGGTTCCGATCGGATGTATTTCTGCGAAGATATGAGTGAACCGTGTTTCATGGCGAGATCGCTTTTTTCCATGGGTTGCCACGGTAACATGCTTTCGCCTATCAAAAAGATTTGAATAACTTTTGGTCCCCATCTTGTCACGAAGCTCCATGGCGAATGTGGAGCCAATAGCATGAATCGCCTCAGACTAGTTCGTTCAAATGCGATGCGCCCAAATTGACAAAAACGGGCAAAAAAATGGCCGCAAACGCCAAGATGGCGGAAAGCCCGTTGCCATGACAACAGGCGTTTTAATGACTTTTTTACTTGTCTTGATGTGATAGATATGTGTACCGAATTTCGTCATCCTACGTCAAACTAAAATGTTTTTTCCCCATTCTAGAGGCCATTTTTGGCGTTTCTAGGGGGCGCCGTCGAGGCATTTTTACATTGGCGTGCACGCGGACCCCAGAATATCGCTATTTTCGCCGGGACTGAGGTGTGTGCCAAGTTTCGCAACTTTTCACGGGGCCTAAGGGGGTCAAAAATGGCCGAGTTGTGCTGACAAAAATAATAATAATAATAATAATTAAAGCCGCAAGCGGCATCCATCGGGTCCTCGCCTCATGCCGAACCCTCCACCCGAACTCACCACAAAGCTTCCGGGTAGATGTGAAGTAAAAGGCATGAATCCAAAACTAGTTTGTTAAAAAATAATGCACATTCAGTAATAAATAGGCATAAACGCCAAGATGGTGGACACCATGTTGCCATGGTAACAGGTGGTCAATGCACTTTTTTACTCGCCTTGGGTTGTTACACATGTGTGCCGAATTTCGTAGCCTAAGATGAAAGTAGACAATCGGGCCCCTGAGGGCCCCCCCAAAAAGTGCCCCCCCCACAATACATTCTATAATGTGTTAAGGACCTACCAAATATGAATAGTTAAAATTTTGGTGCACATCGCATGAATTTGTGCAAAGATATAAGCAAACCGTGTTTCATGGCGAGAAGGCTTTTTTCCAAGATGGCGGACACTCCAGTGCCATGGTAACAGGCTCTTAATTGAGTTTTATGCTTGTCTCGGGTTGATACACATGTGTGCCGAATTTCGTAGCCCTAGCTCAAAGTAGACGATCGGGCCCCTAGGGGCCCCCCCCAAAATGTGCCCCCCCCACAATACATATTACAATGCGTTAAGGACCTACCAAATATGAATAATTGGAATTTTGGTTCCGATCGGATGCATTTTGGCAGAGATATAAGCAAACCGTGTTTCATGGCGAGAACGCATTTTTCCATGGGTTGCCACGGTAACACGCTTTCACCTATCAAAAAGATTTGAATAACTTTTGGTCCCCATCTTGTCACAAAGCTCCATGGGGAATGTGGAGCCAATAGCATGAATCCCCTCAGACTAGTTCGTTCAAATACGATGCGCTTAAAGTGATAAAAAGGGCATAAACGCCAAGATGGCGGCCACCCCGTTGCCATGGTAACAGGTTCTCAATAGAGTTTTTTGCTCGTCTTGGTTACTTATACATGTGTACCGAATTTCGTAGCCCTAGCTCAAAGTAGACGATCGGGCCCCTAGGGGCCCCCCCAAAATGCGCCCCCCCCACAATATATATTACAATGCGTGAAGGACCTACCAAATATGAATTATTTTAATTTTGGTTCCGATCGGATGTATTTCTGCGAAGATATGAGTGAACCGTGTTTCATGGCGAGATCGCTTTTTTCCATGGGTTGCCACGGTAACACGCTTTCACCTATCAAAAAGATTTGAATAACTTTTGGTCCCCATCTTGTCACGAAGCTCCATGGCGAATGTGGAGCCAATAGCATGAATCGCCTCAGACTAGTTCGTTCAAATGCGATGCGCCCAAATTGACAAAAACGGGCAAAAAAATGGCCGCAAACGCCAAGATGGCTGACATCCCGTTGCCATGACGCCAGGTCTACGATTGACTTTTTTGGTCGTCTTGAGGTGGTAGACATGTGTACCGAATTTCGTTGTCCTACGTGAAAGTAGACTTTTGACACCCCATTTTATTTTCCATCTTTGGCGTTTCTAGGGGGCGCCGTCGAGGCATTTTTACATTGGCGTGCACATGGACCCCAGAATATCGCTATTTTCGCCGGGACTGAGGTGTGTGCCAAGTTTCGCAACTTTTCACCAGGTCTAAGGGGGTCAAAATTGAGTGAGTTGTGCTGAGGAAAAAAATAATAATAATAATAATAATTAAAGCCGCAAGCGGCATCCATCGGGTCCTCGCCTCATGCCGAACCCTCCACCCGAGTCCTGGTTCTCCTAATGCTACATGTGAAGGACCCGCACAGCCAGTTCATTTTAATAGAGAAATACAATTCACATATTGAGAAAAGAATGTGTGTAAACGCCAAGATGGCGGACAGCCCGTTACCATGGCAACATGTGTTTCATTGACTTTTTAGCTTGTCTTGGGATGATACACATGTGTGCCGAATTTCGTAGCCCGAGATGTAAGTAGACGATCGGGCCCCTAGGGGCCCCCCCAAAAAGTGTCCCCCCCACAATACATTCTATAATGTGTTAAGGACCTACCAAATATGAATAGTTACAGTTTTGGTGCACATCGTATGAATTTGTGCAAAGATATAAGCAAACCGTGTTTCATGGCGAGAAGGTTTTTTTTCCAAGATGGCGGATACCCCGTTGCCATGGTAACGGCTGCACAATGAAGTTTTTTGCTTGTCTTGGGTTGATACACATGTGTGCCGAATTTCGTAGCCCTAGCTCAAAGTAGACGATCGGGCCCCTAGGGGCCGCCCCCAAAATGTGCCCCCCCCACAATACATATTACAACGCGTTAAGGACCTGCCAAATATGAATTATTGGAATTTTGGTTCCAATCGGATGCATTTTGGCAGAGATATAAGCAAACCGTGTTTCATGGCGAGACGCGTTTTTCCATGGGTTGCCACGGTAACACGCTTTCTCCTATCAGAAAGATTTGAATAACTTTTTGTCCCCATCTTGTCACGAAGCTCCATGGGGAATGTGGAGCCAATAGCATGAATCCCCTCAGACTAGTTCGTTCAAATACGATGCGCTTAAAGTGATAAAAAGGGCATAAACGCCAAGATGGCGGCCACCCCGTTGCCATGGTAACAGGTTCTCAATAGAGTTTTTTGCTCGTCTTGGTTACTTATACATGTGTACCGAATTTCGTAGCCCTAGGTCAAAGTAGACGTTCGGGCCCCTAGGGGCCCCCCCCAAAATGCGCCCCACCCACAATACATATTACAATGAGTGAAGGACCTACCAAATATGAATTATTTTAATTTTGGTTCCGATCGGATGTATTTCTGCGAAGATATGAGTGAACCGTGTTTCATGGCGAGATCGCTTTTTTGCATGGGTTGCCACGGTAACACGCTTTCGCCTATCAAAAAGATTTGAATAACTTTTGGTCCCCATCTTGTCACGAAGCTCCATGGCGAATGTGGAGCCAATAGCATGAATCGCCTCAGACTAGTTCGTTCAAATGCGATGCGCCCAAATTGACAAAAACGGGCAAAAAAATGGCCGCAAACGCCAAGATGGCGGAAAGCCCGTTGCCATGACAACAGGCGTTTCAATGACTTTTTTACTTGTCTTGATGTGATAGACATGTGTACCGAATTTCGTCGTCCTACGTCAAACTAAAATTTTTTTTCCCCATTCTAGAGGCCATTTTTGGCGTTTCTAGGGGGCGCTGTCGAGGCATTTTTGCATTGGCGTGCATACAAACGCCAAATTATCGAAATTTTCACCGGACGTGAGGTGTGTGCCAAGTTTCGCAACTTTTCACGGGGTCTAAGGGGGTCAAAATTGAGTGAGTTGTGCTTAGGAGAATAATAATAATAATAATTAAAGCCGCAAGCGGCATCCATCGGGTCCTCGCCTCATGCCGAACCCTCCACCCGAACTCGCCACAAAGCTTCTGGGTGGATGTGAAGTAAAAGGCACGAATCCAAAACTAGTTTGTTCAAAAACAATGCACATACAGTGCTAAATGGGCGTAAACGCCAAGATGGCGGACACCCCGTTGCCATGGTAACAGGTGGTCAATGCACTTTTTTACTCGCCTTGCGTTGTTACACATGTGTGTCGAATGTCGTAGCCATAGGTGAAAGTAGACGATCGGGCCCCTGAGGGCCCCCCCCAAAAAACTGCCCCCCCCACAATACATTCTGTAATGTGTCAAGGACCTAACAAATATGAATAGTTAAAGTTTTGGTGCACATCGCATGAATTTGTGCAAAGATATAAGCAAACCGTGTTTCATGGCGAGAAGGCTTTTTTCCAAGATGGCGGACACTCCAGTGCCATGGTAACAGGTGCTTAATTGAGTTTTATGCTTGTCTCGGGTTGATACACATGTGTGCCGAATTTCGTAGCCCTAGCTCAAAGTAGACAATCGGGCCCCTAGGGCCCCCCCCCAAAATGTGCCCCCCCCACAATACATATTACAATGCGTTAAGGACCTACCAAATATGAATTATTGGAATTTTGGTTCCGATCGCATGCATTTCTGCAGAGATATAAGCAAACCGTGTTTCATGGCGAGAACGCTGTTTTCCATGGGTTGCCACGGTAACACGCTTTCTCCTATCAGAAAGATTTGAATAACTTTTGGTCCCCATCTTGTCACGAAGCTCCATTGCGAATGTGGAGCCAATAGCCTGAATCCCCTCAGACTAGTTCAATCAAATACGATGCGCTTAAAGTGATAAAAAGGGCATAAACGCCAAGATGGCGGACACCCCGTTGCCATGGTAACAGGTTCTCAATAGAGTTTTTTGCTCGTCTTGGTTACTTATACATGTGTACCGAATTTCGTAGCCATAGGTCAAAGTAGACTATCGGGCCCCTCGGGGCCCCCCCCCAAAATGCGCCCCCCCCACAATACATATTACAATGCGTGAAGGACCTACCAAACATGAATTATCAGAATTTTGGTTCCGATCGGATGCATTTCTGCGAAGATATGAGTGAACCGTGTTTCATGGCGAGAACGCTTTTTTCCATGGGTTGCCACGGTAACACGCTTTCTCCTATCAAAAAGATTTGAATAACTTTTGGTCCCCATCTTGTCACGAAGCTCCATGGCGAATGTGGAGCCAATAGCATGAATCGCCTCAGACTAGTTCGTTCAAATGCGATGCGCCCAAATTGACAAAAACGGGCAAAAAAATGGCCGCAAATGCCAAGATGGCGGACGGCCCGTTGCCATGACAACAGGCGTTTCAATGACTTTTTTACTTGTCTTGATGTGATAGAAATATGTACCGAATTTCGTCGTCCTACGTCAAACTAAATTTTTTTGACCCCATTCTAGAGGCCATTTTTGGCGTTTCTAGGGGGCGCTGTTGAGGCATTTTTGCATTGGCGTGCATACAAATGCCAAATTATCGAAATTTTCACCGGACGTGAGGTGTGTGCCAAGTTTCGCAACTTTTCACGGGGTCTAAGGGGGTCAAAATTGAGTGAGTTGTGCTTAGAACGAGAATAATAATAATAATAATAAACATTTCAATAACAATAGGGCCCTGCCATACTTCGTATGGCTCGGACCCTAATAAACATTACAATAACAATAGGGCCCTGCCATACTTCGTATGGCGAGGACCCTAATTAAAGCCGCAAGCGGCATCCATCGGGTCCTCGCCTCATGCCGAACCCTCCACCCGAGTCCTGGTTCTCCTAATGCTACATGTGAAGGACCCACAGAGACAGTTCATTTTAATAGAGAAATACAATTCACATATTGAGAAAAGAATGTGTGTAAACGCCAAGATGGCGGACAGCCCGTTACCATGGCAACATGTGTTTCATTGACTTATCAGCTCGTCTTGGGATGTTAGACATGTGTGCCGAATTTCGTAGCCCTACGTCAAAGTAGACGATCGGGCCCCTAGGGGCCCCCCCCAAAATGTGCCACCCCCACAATACATATTAAAATATGTTAAGGACCTACCAAATATGAATGTTTTCCACTTTGGTGCAGATCAGATGCATTTCTACCAAGATATGAGTGAACCGTGTTTCATGGCGAGGAGGATTTTTTTCAAGATGGCGGACACTCCAGTGCCATGGTAACAGGTGCTTAATTGAGTTTTATGCTTGTCTCGGGTTGATACACATGTGTGCCGAATTTCGTAGCCCTAGCTCAAAGTAGACAATCGGGCCCCAGGGCCCCCCCCCAAAATGTGCCCCCCCCACAATACATATTACAATGCGTTAAGGACCTACCAAATATGAATTATTGGAATTTTGGTTCCGATCGCATGCATTTCTGCAGAGATATAAGCAAACCGTGTTTCATGGCGAGAACGCTGTTTTCCATGGGTTGCCACGGTAACACGCTTTCTCCTATCAGAAAGATTTGAATAACTTTTGGTCCCCATCTTGTCACGAAGCTCCATTGCGAATGTGGAGCCAATAGCCTGAATCCCCTCAGACTAGTTCATTCAAATACGATGCGCTTAAAGTGATAAAAAGGGCATAAACGCCAAGATGGCGGACACCCCGTTGCCATGGTAACAGGTTCTCAATAGAGTTTTTTGCTCGTCTTGGTTACTTATACATGTGTACCGAATTTCGTAGCCATAGGTCAAAGTAGACTATCGGGCCCCTCGGGGCCCCCCCCAAAATGCGCCCCCCCCACAATACATATTACAATGCGTGAAGGACCTACCAAACATGAATTATCAGAATTTTGGTTCCGATCGGATGCATTTCTGCGAAGATATGAGTGAACCGTGTTTCATGGCGAGAACGCTTTTTTCCATGGGTTGCCACGGTAACACGCTTTGTCCTGTTGGAAAGATTTCACTAACTTTAGCTCCCCATCTTGTCACGAAGCTTCCTGCTGAGTATGGAGCCAATAGCCTGAATCCCCTCAGACTAGTTTGTTTAAATACGATACGCTTAAAGTGATAAAAAGGGCACAAACGCCAAGATGGCGGACACCCCGTTGCCATGGTAACAGGTGGTTAATTAAGTTTTTTGCTCGTCTTGGTTACTTATACATGTGTACTGAATTTCGTAGCTCTAGGTCAAAGTAGACGATCAGGCCCCTAGTGGCCCCCGCCAAAAAGTGCCCCCCCCCCACAATACATTCTATAATGTGTTAAAGACCTACCAAATATGAATTATTGGAATTTTGGTTCCAATGGGATCTATTTCTGCAAAGATATGATTGAACCGTCTTTCATGGCGAGGAGTATTTTTTTCAAGATGGCGGACACACCGTTGCCATGGTAACAGGTGCTTAATCGAGTTTTATGCTTGTCTAGGGTTGATACACATGTGTGCCGAATTTCGTAGCCCTAGCTCAAAGTAGACGATCGGGCCCTTAGGGGCCCCCCCCAAAATGTGCCCCCCCCACAATACATATTACAATGCGTTAAGGACCTACCAAATATGAATAATTGGAATTTTGGTTCCGATCGGATGAATTTCTGCAGAGATATAAGCAAACCGTGTTTCATGGCGAGAACGCATTTTTCCATGGGTTGCCACGGTAACACGCTTTCACCTATCAAAAAGATTTGAATAACTTTTGGTCCCCATCTTGTCACAAAGCTCCATGGGGAATGTGGAGCCAATAGCATGAATCCCCTCAGACTAGTTCGTTCAAATACGATGCGCTTAAAGTGATAAAAAGGGCATAAACGCCAAGATGGCGGCCACCCCGTTGCCATGGTAACAGGTTCTCAATAGAGTTTTTTGCTCGTCTTGGTTACTTATACATGTGTACCGAATTTCGTAGCCCTAGCTCAAAGTAGACGATCGGGCCCCTAGGGGCCCCCCCAAAATGCGCCCCCCCCACAATATATATTACAATGCGTGAAGGACCTACCAAATATGAATTATTTTAATTTTGGTTCCGATCGGATGTATTTCTGCGAAGATATGAGTGAACCGTGTTTCATGGCGAGATCGCTTTTTTCCATGGGTTGCCACGGTAACACGCTTTCACCTATCAAAAAGATTTGAATAACTTTTGGTCCCCATCTTGTCACGAAGCTCCATGGCGAATGTGGAGCCAATAGCATGAATCGCCTCAGACTAGTTCGTTCAAATGCGATGCGCCCAAATTGACAAAAACGGGCAAAAAAATGGCCGCAAACGCCAAGATGGCTGACATCCCGTTGCCATGACGCCAGGTCTACGATTGACTTTTTTGGTCGTCTTGAGGTGGTAGACATGTGTACCGAATTTCGTTGTCCTACGTGAAAGTAGACTTTTGACACCCCATTTTATTTTCCATCTTTGGCGTTTCTAGGGGGCGCCGTCGAGGCATTTTTACATTGGCGTGCACATGGACCCCAGAATATCGCTATTTTCGCCGGGACTGAGGTGTGTGCCAAGTTTCGCAACTTTTCACCAGGTCTAAGGGGGTCAAAATTGAGTGAGTTGTGCTGAGGAAAAAAATAATAATAATAATAATAAACATTACAATAACAATAGGGCCCTGCCATACTTCGTATGGCGAGGACCCTAATTAAAGCCGCAAGCGGCATCCATCGGGTCCTCGCCTCATGCCGAACCCTCCACCCGAGTCCTGGTTCTCCTAATGCTACATGTGAAGGACCCGCAGAGACAGTTAATTTTAATAGAGAAATACAATTCACATATTGAGAAAAGAATGTGTGTAAATGCCAAGATGGCGGACAGCGCGTTACCATGGCAACATGTATTTAATTGACTTTTCAGCTCGTCTTGGGATGTTAGACATGTGTGCCGAATTTCGTAGCCCTACGTCAAAGTAGTCGATCGGGCCCCTTGGGGCCCCCCCCAAAATGTGCCACCCCCACAATACATATTAAAATATGTTAAGGACCTGCCAAATATGAATGTTTTCCACTTTGGTGCAGATCAGATGCATTTCTACCAAGATATGAGTGAACCGTGTTTCATGGCGAGGAGGATTTTTTTCAAGATGGCGGACAATCCAGTGCCATGGTAACAGGTGCTTAATTGAGTTTTATGCTTGTCTCGGGTTGATACACATGTGTGCCGAATTTCATAGCCCTAGCTCAAAGTAGACAATCGGGCCCCTAGGGCCCCCCCCCCCCCCCCAAAATGTGCCCCCCCACAATACATATTACAATGCGTTAAGGACCTACCAAATATGAATTATTGGAATTTTGGTTCCGATCGCATGCATTTCTGCAGAGATATAAGCAAACCGTGTTTCATGGCGAGAACGCTGTTTTCCATGGGTTGCCACGGTAACACGCTTTCTCCTATCAGAAAGATTTGAATAACTTTTGGTCTCCATCTTGTCACGAAGCTCCATGGCGAATGTGGAGGCAATAGCCTGAATCCCCTCAGACTAGTTCGTTCAAATACGATGCGCTTAAAGTGATAAAAAGGGCATAAACGCCAAGATGGCGGACACCCCGTTGCCATGGTAACAGGTTCTCAATAGAGTTTTTTGCTCGTCTTGGTTACTTATACATGTGTACCGAATTTCGTAGCCCTAGGTCAAAGTAGACTATCGGGCCCCTAGGGGCCCCCCCAAAATGCGCCCCCCCCACAATACATATTACAATGCGTGAAGGACCTACCAAACATGAATTATTTTAATTTTGGTTCCGATCGGATGTATTTCTGCGAAGATATGAGTGAACCGTGTTTCATGGCGAGAACGCTTTTTTCCATGGGTTGCCATGGTAACACGCTTTCTCCTATCAAAAAGATTTGAATAACTTTTGGTCCCCATCTTGTCACGAAGCTCCATGGCGAATGTGGAGCCAATAGCATGATTCGCCTCAGACTAGTTCGTTCAAATGCGATGCGCCCAAATTGACAAAAACGGGCAAAAAAATGGCCGCAAAACGCCAAGATGGCGGAAAGCCCGTTGCCATGACAACAGACGTTTCAATGACTTTTTTACTTGTCTGGATGTGATAGACATGTGTACCGAATTTCGTCGTCCTACGTCAAACTAAAATTTTTTTCCCCCATTCTAGAGGCCATTTTTGGCGTTTCTAGGGGGCGCCGTCGAGGCATTTTCACATTGGCGTGCACGCGGACCCCAGAATATCGCTATTTTCGCCGGGACTGAGGTGTGTGCCAAGTTTCGCAACTTTTCACGGGGTCTAAGGGGGTCAAAATTGAGTGAGTTGTGCTGAGAAGAATAAACATTACAATAACAATAGGGCCTTGCCATACTTCGTATGGCTCGGACCCTAACAAGCGGCATCCATCGGGTCCTCGCCTCATGCTGAACCCTCCACCCGAACTCGCCACAAAGCTTCCGGGTGGATGTGAAGTAAAAGGCACGAATCCAAAGCTAGTTTGTTCAAAAACAATGCACATACAGTGCTAAATGGGCGTAAAGACCAAGATGGCGGACACCCCGTTGCCATGGTAACCGGTGGTCAATGCACTTTTTTACTCGCCGTGGGTTGTTACACATGTTTGCCGAATTTCGTAGCCATAGGTGAAAGTAGACGATCGGGCCCCTGAGGGCCCCCCCAAAATGTGCCCCCCCCACAATACATTCTATAATGTGTTAAGGACCTACCAAATATGAATAGTTACAGTTTTTGTGCACATCGCATGAATTTGTGCAAAGATATAAGCAAACCGTGTTTAATGGCGAGAAGGTTTTTTTCCAAGATGGCGTACTCTCCAGTGCCATGGGAACAGGTGCTAAATTGAGTTTTTTGCTTGTCTAGGGTTGATACACATGTGTGCCGAATTTCGTAGCCATAGGTCAAAGTAGACGATCGGGCCCCTAGGGGCCCCCCCCAAAATGTTTCCCCCCCACAATACATATTACAATGCGTGAAAGACCTACCAAATATGAATCATTGGAATTTTGGTTCCGATCGGATACATTTCTGCAGAGATATAAGCAAACCGTGTTTCATGGCGAGAACGCTTTTTTCCATGGATTGCCACGGTAACACGCTTTCTCCTATCAAAAAGATTTGAATAACTTTTGGTCTCCATCTTGTCACGAAGCTCCATGGCGAATGTGGAGCCAATAGCATGAATCCCCTCAGACTAGTTCGTTAAAATGCGATGCGCCCAAATTGACAAAAACGGGCAAAAAAATGGCCGCAAACGCCAAGATGGCGGACAGCCCGTTGCCATGACAACAGGCGTTTCAATGACTTTTTTACTTGTCTTGATGTGATAGACATGTGTACCGAATTTCGTCGTCCTACGTCAAACTAAATTTTTTTGACCCCATTCTGGAGGCCATTGTTGGCGTTTCTAGGGGGCGCCGTCGAGGCATTTTTACATTGGCGTGCACGCGGACCCCAGAATATCGCTATTTTCGCCGGGACTGAGGTGTGTGCCAAGTTTCGCAACTTTTCACGGGGTCTAAGGGGGTCAAAAATGGCCGAGTTGTGCTGACAAAAATAATAATAATAATAATTAAAGCCGCAAGCGGCATCCATCGGGTCCTCGCCTCATGCCGAACCCTCCACCCGAACTCGCCACAAAGCTTCCGGGTGGATGTGAAGTAAAAGGCACGAATCCAAAGCTAGTTTGTTCAAAAACAATGTACATACAGTGCTAAATGGGCGTAAACACCAAGATGGCGGACACCCCGTTGCCATGGTAACAGGTGGTCAATGCACTTTTTTACTCGCCTTGGGTTGTTACACATGTGTGCCGGATTTCGTAGCCATAGGTGAAAGTAGACAATCGGGCTCCTGAGGGCCCCCCCCAGAAAGTGCCCCCCCCCCACAATACATTCTATAATGTGTTAAGGACCTACCAAATATGAATAGTTAAAGTTTTGGTGCACATCGCATGAATTTGTGCAAAGATATAAGCAAACCGTGTTTCATGGCGAGAAGGTTTTTTTCCAAGATGGCGGACACTCCATTGCCATGGTAACAGGTGCTTAATTGAGTTTTTTGCTTGTCTAGGGTTGATACACATGTGTGCCGGATTTCGTAGCCCTAGCTCAAAGTAGACGATCGGGCCCCTAGGGGCCCCCCCAAAATGTGCCCCCCCCCCCTACAATACATATTACAATGCGTTAAGGACCTACCAAATATGAAGTATTGGAATTTTGGTTCCGATCGGATGTATTTCTGCGAAGATATGAGTGAACCGTGTTTCATGGCGAGAACGCTTTTTTCCATGGGTTGCCACGGTAACACGCTTTCTCCTATCAGAAAGATTTGAATAGCTTTTGGTCCCCATCTTGTCACGAAGCTCCATCGCGAATGTGGAGCCAATAGCCTGAATCCCCTCAGACTAGTTCGTTCAAATGCGATGCGCTTAAAGTGATAAAAAGGGCATAAACGCCAAGATGGCGGACACCCCGTTGCCATGGTAACAGGATCTCAATAGAGTTTTTTTGCTCGTCTTGGTTACTTATACATGTGTACCGAATTTCGTAGCCATAGGTCAAAGTAGACAATCGGGCCCCTAGGGGCCCCCCCGAAAATGTGCCCCCCCCCACAATACATATTACAATGCGTTAAGGACCTACCAAATATGAATTATCTGAATTTTGGTTCCGATCGGATGTATTTCTGCGAAGATATGAGTGAACCGTGTTTCATGGCGAGAACGCTTTTTTCCATGGGTTGCCACGGTAACACGCTTTCTCCTATCAGAAAGATTTGAATAGCTTTTGGTCCCCATCTTGTCACGAAGCTCCATCGCGAATGTGGAGCCAATAGCCTGAATCCCCTCAGACTAGTTCGTTCAAATGCGATGCGCTTAAAGTGATTAAAAGGGCATAAACGCCAAGATGGCGGACACCCCGTTGCCATGGTAACAGGTTCTCAATAGAGTTTTTTGCTCGTCTTGGTTACTTATACATGTGTACCGAATTTCATAGCCATAGGTCAAAGTAGACTATCGGGCCCCTAGGGGCCCCCCCCCAAAATGCGCCCCACCCACAATACATATTACAATGCGTGAAGGACCTACCAAACATGAATTATTTTAATTTTGGTTCCGATCGGATGTATTTCTGCGAAGATATGAGTGAACCGTGTTTCATGGCGAGAACGCTTTTTTCCATGGGTTGCCACGGTAACACGCTTTCTCCTATCAAAAAGATTTGAATAACTTTTGGTACCCATCTTGTCACGAAGCTCCATGGCGAATGTGGAGCCAATAGCATGAATCGCCTCAGACTAGTTCGTTCAAATGCGATGCGCCCAAATTGACAAAAACGGGCCAAAAAATGGCCGCAAACGCCAAGATGGCGGAAAGCCCGTTGCCATGACAACAGGCGTTTCAATGACTTTTTTACTTGTCTTGATGTGATAGACATGTGTACCGAATTTTGTCGTCCTACGTCAAACTAAATTTTTTTGACCCCATTCTAGAGGCCATTTTTGGCGTTTCTAGGGGGCGCCGTCGAGGTATTTTTGCATTGGCGTGAACGCGGACCCCAGAATATCGCTATTTTCGCCGGGACTGAGGTGTGTGCCAAGTTTCGCAACTTTTCACGGGGCCTAAGGGGGTGAAAAATAGCCGAGTTGTGCTCAGAACGAGGAGAATAATAATAAACATTACAATAACAATAGGGCCCTGCCATACTTCGTATGGCTCGGACCCTAATAAACATTACAATAACAATAGGGCCCTGCCATACTTCGTATGGCGAGGACCCTAATAATAATAATAAACATTTCAATAACAATAGGGCCCTGCCATACTTCGTATGGCTCGGACCCTAATAAACATTACAATAACAATAGGGCCCTGCCATACTTCGTATGGCTCGGACCCTAATAATTAAAACCGCAAGCGGTGATATAGGCCCTCGCACCATGGCGCCGCTCGGCATAATGCCACCGCCTCCCCTGGCAACATCCTTCCCATGCCTCTCTCAACCTAAAGTGCAGCAAGACTGCACTTCAGGTCATTTATGCCTTATGAAGGGTCACTTCCTGTCACCAAGGGGCGGGGCTAATTCATAATCTAATTATTGCCATGCACAAATGTGAAGGATATGACTGACATCATCTGTATCAAATTTGGTGCAGGTTGGTTGTTTTTTGTGGGAGTTATGTCAGTTTTCCTTTTCATTGCATCACATCTGCTTTGCTGCCCCGCCTCTCCTAAATGATATCCCCTATTAAAATAAATAGCACAACTTTTAATCACACATGCCTCTTGAGCATCCTGACTCATTTGGGTTAAAGTTAGATAAAATTCTTAGAAGGAACTTCTCAAAATGCATGGCAAAGAAAATGACAGAAATTGCCCCAAAAATGACACCTTTTTCCAAAATGGCCGACTTCCTGTTTGATTTAGCCCATATGTCCAAGAGACTTTTTTCAAGGTACTGGAAGGTTCTACAACTGTGCCGAATCATATCCATGTCAGTCAATGCAGTGGGCGGGGCTGATTGATTGAAATATTGTAGGGGGCGCTATGGAGCCGTTTACGATTTTCTCCACTATATTGTAATTTTACTCTATTAAGGACATAACTGTCATGACTCATGACAAGTATGGTGAAGATCAACAATTTCATGGCTTTGTTACAGGTACTTCCTGGTTCATGATATCAGACACTTGTTGTTGCCAAGGGGTGGGGCTAGTTCAGAGTCATATTATTGCATTGTATATTTTGTTCATCATGGGACTGGCATCAAATGTCTCGTTTCCTGTGCTGATATGTTGTTTTATGTGGGAGTTTTAGCAATAAGTCTTTGTTAATGAGACATAAAACTTTGAGGGCCCGCCCCTCCTAAACTAAATCTTCTATTAGAAGAAATAACACAACTTTAAATCACACATGCCTCCTGAGCATCCTGTGCAAGTTGGGTGTCAGTTGGACAATATCCCTAGGAGGAGTTGTTTAAAATGCATGGCAAAGAAATGACCCCAAAAATGGCACCTTTTTCTAAATGCCCGACTTCCTGTTGAATTTAGCCCATATGTCCAAGAGACTTTTTTGAAGGTACTGGAAGGTTCTCCAACTGTGCTGAATTTTATCCATGTCGGTCAATGTAGTGGGCGGGGCTGATTGATTGAAATTTTGTAGGGGGCGCTATGGAGGATTGCTGCATTTATTCCATAATGTTTCAATGGGGCTTAGTTCAGGGCCTTACTGTCATCAGTCATGGCAAGTATGGTGGCGGTCCAAGGTTCCATGGCTTGGTCACAGGTACTTCCTGTTTCATGGCGTTGGACCGCCATTCGCCATGTCCCGTTTAGCGTAGCGACTTGAGGTTTTTATTGTGGCATCATGAAAGGGTTTGACATGTTTTGGAGGAGTCTCAAGTGTTTTGGACCATTTGCTTAGAAGCATGACCCTCAAACGTGGAAAAAACCACTTCCTGTTGTAAGTGGGCGGGGCTTAGGTCTACACCAGCAATGGTCACATTAATCTGTTCAGGACTGATCCCTTATTAATCCCTATAAGTTTTAGGGTGATCAGATCAAAATTGACAATTTTATAGTGATTTATGATGTCACGCCGCCGCATGGAACTTCGCCATGGCGTCACGGGCACGCCGTGCAGCGTAGAGCAACGTCCTTTATCAGATCTCTTCACCAACATGTTTTGTGATGCCTGAGTGAATTTGGGCCATGTGGTGTCTACCAAGCCAGAGTTATGGGTGTGTGAGCAAAAAACAACACTTTTGACCTCCAGGGGGCGTGGCTATTTCATAATCAAAATATTGACATATAGAACTCTGTAGGAGGGGACTGCCATCATATCTAGCAAATGTGGTGCAGAAATGTTGCTTTATGTGGGAGTTATATCCGTTTAATTTTTCATGGCGAGACATCAAACTTTGAGGCCCCGCCCCTCGTAAACTAAGTCTCCTATTAGAAGAAATAACACAACATTTAATCACACATGCCTCCTGAACATCCTCAGCAATTTGTGGCTCAGTGGGTTAAAAGCTCTAGGACGAGTTCGTTAAAATGTGAGGTGCTAAAACGCCAAAATATTGACTTTGACCTAAAATGGCCGCCTTGCTGTCGACATTTCACCATGACATTAAGAGGATTTTTTGTTCGCCCTAGCATGTAGATCATGTGTATGAATTTTCATAAAGATTAACGACATGCAGTGGCGGGGCACCTAAAATAGGTGGCGCTCTCGTTCAGTTTCGCTCAAACATTCTGGAGCACCTCAAAATATCAAATTTTTCATATTCCCTTGGGGGGGTACGCAAAATTTGGTGAGTTTTCGAGCACGTTCAGGCCTCCAAAAAAGCACGCGAAGTGTCCGAATAAAAATAATAATAATAATAATAATAAACACTGCAATTACAATAGGCCTTCGCACCGCCAAGGTGCTCGGGCCTAATTAAAACCGCAAGCGGTGATATAGGCCCTCGCACCATGGCGCCTCTCGGCATAATGCCACCGCCTCCCCTGCCAACATCCTTCCCATGCCTCTCTCAACCTAAAGTGCAGCCAGACTGCACTTCAGGCCATTTAGGCCTTATGAAGGGTCACTTCCTGTCACCAAGGGGCGGGGCTAATTTATAATCTAATTATTGACATGCACAAATGTGAAGAATATGACTGGCATCATCTGTAGTGAATTTGGTGCAGGTTGGTTGTTTTTTGTGGGAGTTATGTCAGTTTTCCTTTTCGTTGCATCACATCTGCTTTGCTGCCCCGCCTCTCCTAAATGATATCCCCTATTAAAAGAAATAGCACAACTTTTAATCACACATGCCTCTTGAGCATCCTAACTCATTTGGGTTAAAGTTGGACAAAATTCTTAGAAGGAACTTCTCAAAATGCATGACAAAGAAAATGACAGAAATGACCCCAAAAATGACACCTTTTTCAAAATGGCCGACTTCCTGTTTGATTTAGCCCATGTGTCCAAGAGACTTTTTTGAAGGTGCTGGAATGGTCTATGAGTGTGCTGAATTTTATCCATGTCAGTCAATGTAGTGGGCGGGGCTGATTGATTGAAATATTGTAGGGGGCGCTATGGAGCCATTTACTATCTTTTCCACTATATTATAATTTTACTCTATTAAGGACATAACTGTCATGACTCATGGCAAGTATGGTGAAGATCAAAGGTTTCATGGCTTTGTTACAGGTACTTCCTGGTTCACGATATCAGACACTTGTTGTTGCCAAGGGGTGGTGCTAGTTCATAGTCATATTATTGCATTGTATATTTTGTTCATCATGGGACTGGCATCAAATGTGGTGATTCCTGTGCTGATATGTTGTTTTATGTGGGAGTTTTATCAATAAGTCTTTGTTAATGAGACATAAAACTTTAAAGGGCCGCCCCTCCTAAACTAAATCTTCTATTAGAAGAAATAACACAACTTTAAATCACACATGCCTCCTGAGCATCCTGTGCAAGTTGGGTGTCAGTTGGACAATATCCCTAGGAGGAGTTGTTTAAAATGCATGGCAAAGAAATGACCCCAAAAATGGCACCTTTTTCAAAATGGCTGACTTCCTGTTGAATTTAGCCCATATGTCCAAGAGACTTTTTTGAAGGTACTGGCAGGTTCTCCAACTGTGCTGAATTTTATTCATGTCGGTCCATGTAGTGGGCGGGGCTGATTGATTGAAATTTTGTAGGGGGCGCTATGGAGACATGCTCCATTTATTCCATAATGTTTCAATGGGGCTTAGTTCAGGGCCTTACTGTCATCAGTCATGGGAAGTTTGGTGGCGGTCCAAGGTTCCATGGCTTGGTCACAGGTACTTCCTGTTTCATGGCGTTGGACCGCCATTCGCCATGTCCTGTTTAGCGTAGCAACTTGAGGTTTTTATTGTGGCATCATGAAAGGGTTTGACATGTTTTGGAGGAGTCTCAAGTGTTTTGGACCATTTGCTTAGAAGCATGACCCTCGAACGTGGAAAAAAACACTTCCTGTTGTAAGTGGGCGGGGCTTAGGTCTACACCAGCAATGGTCACATTAATCTGTTCAGGACTGATCCCTTATTAATCCCTATAAGTTTTAGGGTGATCAGATCAAAATTGACAATTTTATAGTGATTTATGATGTCACGCCGCCGCATGGAACTTCGCCATGGCGTCACGGGCACGCCGTGCAGCGTAGAGCAACGTCCTTTATAAGATCTCTTCACCAACATGTTTTGTGATGCCTGAGTGAATTTGGGCCATGTGGTGTCCACCAAGCCAGAGTTATGGGTGTGTGAGCAAAAAACAACACTTTTGACCTCCAGGGGGCGTGGCTATTTCATAATCAAAATATTGACATATAGAACTCTGTAGGAGGGGACTGCCATCATATCTAGCAAATTTGGTGCAGAAATGTTGCTTTATGTGGGAGTTATATCTGTTTAATTTTTCCTGGCGAGACATCAAACTTTGAGGCCCCGCCCCTCGTAAACTAAGTCTCCTATTAGAAGAAATAACACAACATTTAATCACACATGCCTCCTGAACATCCTGAGCAATTTGTGGCTCAGTGGGATAAAAGCCCTAGGACGAGTTCGTTAAAATGCGAGGTGCTAAAACGCCAAAATATTGACTTTGACCTAAAATGGCCGCCTTCCTGTCGACATTTCACCATGACATTAAGAGGATTTTTTGTTCGCCCTAGCATGTAGATCATGTGTATGAATTTTCATAAAGATTAACGACATGCAGTGGCGGGGCACCTAAAATAGGTGGCGCTCTCATTCAGTTTTGCCCAAACATTCTGGAGCACCTCAAAATATCAAATTTTTCGCATTCCCTTGGGGGGGTACGCAAAATTTGGTGAGTTTTTGAGCATGTTCAGGCCTCCAAAAAAGCAATTCATTTATTAGGAGAATAATAATAATAATAATAATTAAAACCGCAAGCGGTGATATAGGCCCTCGCACCACGGCGCCGCTCGGCATAATGCCACCGCCTCCCCTGGCAACATCCTTCCCATGCCTCTCTCAATCTAAAGTGCAGCCAGACTGCACTTCAGGCCATTTAGGCCTTATGAAGGGTCACTTCCTGTCACCAAGGGGCGGGGCTAACTTATCATCTAATTATTGACATGCAGAAATGTAAAGGATATGACTGGCATCATCTGTAGCAAATTTGGTGCAGGTTGGTTGTTTTTTGTGGGAGTTATGTCAGTTTTCCTTTTAATTGCATCACAGCTGCTTTGCTGCCCTGCCTCTCCTAAACGATATCCCCTATTAAAAGAAATAGCACAACTTTTAATCACACATGCCTCTTGAGCATCCTGACTCATTTGGGTTAAAGTTGGACAAAATTCTTAGAAGGAACTTCTCAAAATGCATGACAAAGAAAATGACAGAAATTGCCCCAAAAATGACACCTTTTTTCAAAATGGCCGACTTCCTGTTTGATTTAGCCCATATGTCCAAGAGACTTTTTTCAAGGTACTGGAAGGTTCTACAACTGTGCCGAATCATATCAATGTCAGTCAATGCAGTGGGCGGGGCTGATTGATTGAAATATTGTAGGGGGCGCTATGGAGCCGTTTACGATTTTCTCCACTATATTGTAATTTTACTCTATTAAGGACATAACTGTCATGACTCATGGCAAGTATGGTGAAGATCAACAATTTCACGGCTTTGTCACAGGTACTTCCTGGTTCATGATATCAGACACTTGTTGTTGCCAAGGGGTGGGGCTAGTTCAGAGTCATATTATTGCATTGTAGATTTTGTTCATCATGGGACTGGCATCAAATGGGTCGATTCCTGTGCTGATAAGTTGTTTTATGTGGGAGTTTTAGCAATAAGTCATTGTTAATGAGACATAAAACTTTGAGGGCCCGCCCCTCCTAAACTAAATCTTCTATTAGAAGAAATAACACAACTTTAAATCACACATGCCTCCTGAGCATCCTGTGCAAGTTGGGTGTCAGTTGGACAATATCCCTAGGAGGAGTTGTTTAAAATGCATGGCAAAGAAATGACCCCAAAAATGGCACCTTTTTCAAAATGGCCAACTTCCTGTTGAATTTAGCCCATATGTCCAAGAGACTTTTTTGAAGGTACTGGAAGCTTCTACAACTGTGCTGAATTTTATTCATGTCGGTCCATGTAGTGGGCGGGGCTGATTGATTGAAATTTTGTAGGGGGCGCTATGGAGACATGCTCCATTTATTCCATAATGTTTCAATGGGGCTTAGTTCAGGGCCTTACTGTCATCAGTCATGGCAAGTATGGTGGCGGTCCAAGGTTCCATGGCTTGGTCACAGGTACTTCCTGTTTCATGGCGTTGGACCGCCATTCGCCATGTCCCGTTTAGCGTAGCGACTTGAGGTTTTTATTGTGGCATCATGAAAGGGTTTGACATGTTTTGGAGGAGTCTCAAGTGTTTGGGACCATTTGCTTAGAAGCATGACCCTCAAACGTGGAAAAAAACACTTCCTGTTGTAAGTGGGCGGAGCTTAGGTCTACACCAGCAATGGTCACATTAATCTGTTCAGGACTGATCCCTTATTAATCCCTATAAGTTTTAGGGTGATCAGATCAAAATTGACAATCTTATAGTGATTTATGATGTCACGCCGCCGCATGGAACTTCGCCATGGCGTCACGGGCACGCCGTGCAGCGTAGAGCAACGTCCTTTATAAGATCTCTTCACCAACATGTTTTGTGATGCCTGAGTGAATTTGGGCCATGTGGTGTCCACCAAGCCAGAGTTATGGGTGTGTGAGCAAAAAACAACACTTTTGACCTCCAGGGGGCGTGGCTATTTTGTAATCAAAATATTGACATATAGAACTCTGTAGGAGGGGACTGCCATCATATCTAGCAAATTTGGTGCAGAAATGTTGCTTTATGTGGGAGTTATATCCGTTTAATTTTTCATGGCGAGACATCAAACTTTGAGGCCCCGCCCCTCGTAAACTAAGTCTCCTATTAGAAGAAATAACACAACATTTAATCACACATGCCTCCTGAACATCCTGAGCAATTTGTGGCTCAGTGGGATTAAAGCTCTAGGACGAGTTCGTTAAAATGCGAGGTGCTAAAACGCCAAAATATTGACTTTGACCTAAAATGGCCGCCTTCCTGTCGACATTTCACCATGACATTAAGAGGATTTTTTGTTCGCCCTAGCATGTAGATCATGTGTATAAATTTTCATAAAGCCTAACGACATGCAGTGGCGGGGCACCTAAAATAGGTGGCGCTCTCATTCAGTTTCGCCCAAACATTCTGGAGCACCTCAAAATATCAAATTTTTCGTATTCCCTTGGGGGGGTACGCAAAATTTGGTGAGTTTTCGAGCACGTTCAGGCCTCCAAAAAAGCACGCGAAGTGTCCGAATAAAAATAATAATAATAATTAAAACCGCAAGCGGTGATATAGGCCCTCGCACCATGGCGCCGCTCGGCATAATGCCACCGCCTCCCCTGCCAACATCCTTCCCATGCCTCTCTCAACCTAAAGTGCAGCCAGACTGCACTTCAGGCCATTTAGGCCTTATGAACGGTCACTTCCTGTCACCAAGGGGCGGGGCTAACTTATCATCTAATTATTGACATACAGAAATGTGAAGAATATGACTGGCATCATCTGTAGTGAATTTGGTGCAGGTTGGTTGATCTTTTGTATATAGTTGTGTCTTCTGTTTGTGGATCATAGACTTTTCTCTGTGGGATTTGTGGTGTGTTTATACACTGTTAGATCTGTATTTATTACAGTCATAAATTGTAATAAACTTTTATCTTGTTCCTGTATGATCACATCCTACTGCAGTTATTTAGATGACTTGAATGTATTGAATAAATGGGGAAAAGCATTTAAATTTCTTTATTTTAAAAACGCTTCAAAGTGTACAAAGTAGCTCAAATTACTTAATTAGTAACACAAAGTTATACGTAAGAAACAATACAATCAACGAACATGTAAACAATAGATTCCACAGAAATGCTATTAAATTGTGGTTTACTAGAAAAAAAAAAAAAAAGAATCAAACACCAAAAACAAAACCAATGTTGTGTCTGTGCAGATCAGGAAACTGCTCTTCAGTAGCCACACAGCAACTGGGAATCAAGCCTTGTTTCCTTCTGAGGAGCTGGGATGTGAGTCTTCTTAGGTCCTTCACATTTATGTCATCAAGACGTCTCTGCAAAATTATACAAAAGATTGGTTAGATAAATAGAGCCACATTTTACTAACTGATGGAAAACAAAGTGAAAAGTGAAAGATCAGATTTTTTAGTGAAGGTCTGTGTCTACCAACTTTGTTCAGAGACTAAGTTAATATATTACTGTAATATCTAAAACTAATGTCTGGATGCCAAAGCAACAAGTAACATATGGAAGACAGAGCAGTAGGTAACAAGCTCAAATATAAAATTACATTTATGTTACAACAACAAATAATACATAAAACAGTTACCATTGACGAGGCTGAAGTTAGCTTCCGATCCGCAGCTTATGGCTGCAATATGTGTAAAGGGCAATTACACTGAATTTTTTGGAAACACCACCACATTAGACCAGGTACTGACAAAAAACTGGTATAGTATGTGGAATATTTTAGCCCACATTTGAAGAGTCTAAGTGTTTTAGTTTTTTGTCAGGACCTGATGTAATGTGGTCCAGATGCCAAAAAAGTCATGAAATGACCCTTATTTGCATTTTCACAAATAGAATAAAGATTTCACAAATCAGACACTATGTTTTATTGAATCTGCATAGTATGTGGAATATTTTAACCCAGGTTTTAAGAGTCCAAGTGTTGTAGTTTTTTGTCAGGACCTGGTCTAATGTGGTGTTTCCGAAAAATTCAGTGGAATTGCCCTTTACACATATTGCGAATCGGAAGCTAACTTCAGCCTCGTTTACCATTGTTGGTTATTGGAATACTGTGGAATTCCTGTAATAAATGTTTTTTATCAGTAATATCTTGAGACAAAACAGTGAACATGAAACTGCATTTTACCTGTACTACAGCTAGCCAGTCACATCTCTGGAAGCTGCAGCTCGTCTTCCTCAGACTGACCCGCTTGTCCTCGGACCGTCCACCAGCCCTGCCTCGGCCTTCCTGGCAACCTTAACATGTCATATTCATCACTGAAAACAAGTGTGTACACGGATCATCGCTGTAACAACATTCAAACATGTAAATTCTGCATTATGTCAGTGTCTGACTGCCTGTGTTAGGCTGATTCAGTCTAACATCAGCTGAATATATGCAGAAATATTAATAAAGTTAGAATTAGCCTAACAACTATAGCTAGCTTAGCACGTAGCTTAGCCTCTTCTTAGTACCACCGTTTATTCCATACGCGATATTGTCATTTTTACGTACTACTTTGCAAAAACACCATAAGAGAGTATCATTTTCAGCATGACGAAGAGCCTGTTGTGTTAACAGTTACTTACCGGTTCATGTCGAGCTGAAATACTGGATGTCATCACACAGTTTGTAAATAAACTTTGAGTCTTGTGGACGGTGACGGTTCCGCTGTATTTAGAGGATGGGAGGGGTGAGGAGCAAGTTTAGCTCACTACTTCCGCCCTGTGGTGGTTTGTAGAGGTAGCAGTTGTGTGGTTTTGCTCACTACATGGTGTTTGCCACCTAGTGTTGGAAAGAATCGCTTTGAAATCTTACATACTCTGGCTTCAATAAATTGAAAAAAATAATCTAAAAGTGGATCAAATATGCCACAGTGTTTAATGAAATTGAAAAAAAAATCCCACCAGTTTTCCATAAATGGATGTTACATTATTTTTACTTTATTCAAAACAAGAATTAGCTGCTCATTCTCAGAACCAAAGCCTCAGATTTTTTCTTTTTCATGTAATCCCCCACAGTACAGACAAAGAGCAACAGGGAGGAATAATACATAAATGCTTCAAGTTTAGTTTTAATTCATTATGCTTATTAACATGCCTGTGACATTTGTTAAAAACTGTTAACATCATTTACATAAATATAGTTTTCAGTAACTTATTGTTGTAAGTATTAGCCGCACTGGATGTTTTAATTAATCCATCAACAGAGCTGATCCAATACCACTCTATCCAAGAATCCGAACAAATGTCTATAAATCAAAGAGCAATCAGTCTGCTTCTAAACAAGAAAACACATATGAAACTGATTCACATAATTAATAATTCCTTCAGATGGACCTGCATGTTCATCTGTACATACATGTCTATAAATATGGTTGGTTGTTTTTTGTGGGAGTTATGTCAGTTTTCCTTTTCATTGGATCACATCTGCTTCGCTGCCCCGCCTCTCCTAAACGATATCCCCTATTAAAAGAAATAACACAACTTTTAATCAGATATGCGGCTTGAGCATCCTGACTCATTTGGGTTACAGTTGGAGAAAATTCTTTGGAGGACCTTCTCAAATTACATCTTTTGGATATAGTTGTGTCTTCTGTTTGTGGATCATAGACTTTTCTCTGTGGGATTTGTGGTGTGTTTATACACTGTTAGATCTGTATTTATTACAGTCATAAATTGTAATAAACTTTTATCTTGTTCCTGTATGATCACATCCTACTGCAGTTATTTAGATGACTTGAATGTATTGAATAAATGGGGAAAAGCATTTAAATTTCTTTATTTTAAAAACGCTTCAAAGTGTACAAAGTAGCTCAAATTACTTAATTAGTAACACAAAGTTATAAGTAAGAAACAATACAATCAACGAACATGTAAACAATAGATTCCACAGAAATGCTATTAAATTGTGGTTTACTAGAAAAAAAAAAAAAAAAGAATCAAACACCAAAAATAAAACCAATGTTGTGTCTGTGCAGATCAGGAAACTGCTCTTCAGTAGCCACACAGCAACTGGGAATCAAGCCTTGTTTCCTTCTGAGGAGCTGGGATGTGAGTCTTCTTAGGTCCTTCACATTTATGTCATCAAGACGTCTCTGCAAAATTATACAAAAGATTGGTTAGATAAATAGAGCCACATTTTACTAACTGATGGAAAACAAAGTGAAAAGTGAAAGATCAGATTTTTTAGTGAAGGTCTGTGTCTACCAACTTTGTTCAGAGACTAAGTTAATATATTACTGTAATATCTAAAACTAATGTCTGGATGCCAAAGCAACAAGTAACATATGGAAGACAGAGCAGTAGGTAACAAGCTCAAATATAAAATTACATTTATGTTACAACAACAAATAATACATAAAACAGTTACCATTGACGAGGCTGAAGTTAGCTTCCGATCCGCAGCTTATGGCTGCAATATGTGTAAAGGGCAATTACACTGAATTTTTTGGAAACACCACCACATTAGACCAGGTACTGACAAAAAACTGGTATAGTATGTGGAATATTTTAGCCCACATTTGAAGAGTCTAAGTGTTTTAGTTTTTTGTCAGGACCTGATGTAATGTGGTCCAGATGCCAAAAAAGTCATGAAATGACCCTTATTTGCATTTTCACAAATAGAATAAAGATTTCACAAATCAGACACTATGTTTTATTGAATCTGCATAGTATGTGGAATATTTTAACCCAGGTTTTAAGAGTCCAAGTGTTGTAGTTTTTTGTCAGGACCTGGTCTAATGTGGTGTTTCCGAAAAATTCAGTGGAATTGCCCTTTACACATATTGCGAATCGGAAGCTAACTTCAGCCTCGTTTACCATTGTTGGTTATTGGAATACTGTGGAATTCCTGTAATAAATGTTTTTTTATCAGTAATATCTTGAGACAAAACAGTGAACATGAAACTGCATTTTACCTGTACTACAGCTAGCCAGTCACATCTCTGGAAGCTGCAGCTCGTCTTCCTCAGACTGACCCGCTTGTCCTCGGACCGTCCACCAGCCCTGCCTCGGCCTTCCTGGCAACCTTAACATGTCATATTCATCACTGAAAACAAGTGTGTACACGGATCATCGCTGTAACAACATTCAAACATGTAAATTCTGCATTATGTCAGTGTCTGACTGCCTGTGTTAGGCTGATTCAGTCTAACATCAGCTGAATATATGCAGAAATATTAATAAAGTTAGAATTAGCCTAACAACTATAGCTAGCTTAGCATGTAGCTTAGCCTCTTCTTAGTACCACCGTTTATTCCATACGCGATATTGTCATTTTTACGTACTACTTTGCAAAAAAAACACCATAAGAGAGTATCATTTTCAGCATGACGAAGAGCCTGTTGTGTTAACAGTTACTTACCGGTTCATGTGGAGCTGAAATACTGGATGTCATCACACAGTTTGTAAATAAACTTTGAGTCTTGTGGACGGTGACGGTTCCGCTGTATTTAGAGGATGGGAGGGGTGAGGAGCAAGTTTAGCTCACTACTTCCGCCCTGTGGTGGTTTGTAGAGGTAGCAGTTGTGTGGTTTTGCTCACTACATGGCGTTTGCCACCTAGTGTTGGAAAGAATCGCTTTGAAATCTTACATACTCTGGCTTCAATAAATTGAAAAAAATAATCTAAAAGTGGATCAAATATGCCACAGTGTTTAATGAAATTGAAAAAAAAATCCCACCAGTTTTCCATAAATGGATGTTACATTATTTTTACTTTATTCAAAACAAGAATTAGCTGCTCATTCTCAGAACCAAAGCCTCAGATTTTTTCTTTTTCATGTAATCCCCCACAGTACAGACAAAGAGCAACAGGGAGGAATAATACATAAATGCTTCAAGTTTAGTTTTAATTCATTATGCTTATTAACATGCCTGTGACATTTGTTAAAAACTGTTAACATCATTTACATAAATATAGTTTTCAGTAACTTATTGTTGTAAGTATTAGCCGCACTGGATGTTTTAATCAATCCATCAACAGAGCTGATCCAATACCACTCTATCCAAGAATCCGAACAAATGTCTATAAATCAAAGAGCAATCAGTCTGCTTCTAAACAAGAAAACACATATGAAACTGATTTACATAATAATTCCTTCAGATGGACCTGCATGTTCATCTGTACATACATGTCTATAAATATGGTTGGTTGTTTTTTGTGGGAGTTATGTCAGTTTTCCTTTTCATTGGATCACATCTGCTTCGCTGCCCCGCCTCTCCTAAACGATATCCCCTATTAAAAGAAATAACACAACTTTTAATCAGATATGCAGCTTGAGCATCCTGACTCATTTGGGTTACAGTTGGAGAAAATTCTTAGGAGGACCTTCTGAAAATGCATGGCAAAGAAAATGACAGAAATGACCCCAAAAATGGCACCTTTTTCAACATGGCCGACTTCCTGTTTGATTTAGCCCATATATCCAAGAGACTTATTTGAAGGTAGTGGAAGCATCTACAAGTGTGCTGAATTTTATCCATGTCAGTCAATGTAGTGGGAGGGGCTAAATGATTAAAATATTGTAGGGGCCACTATGGATCCATTTACCATCTTTTCCATTATATTTTAATTTTACTCTATTAAGGACATAACTGTCATGAGTCATGGCAAGTATGGTGAAGATCAACAATTTCATGGCTTTGTTACAGGTACTTCCTGGTTCATGATATCAGACACTTGTTGTTGCCAAGGGGTGGGGCTAATTCATAGTCGTATCATTGCATTGTAGATTTTGTTCATCATGGGACTGGCATCAAATGTGGCGATTCCTGTGCTGATATGTTGTTTTATGTGGGAGTTTTAGCAATAAGTCTTTGTTAATGAGACATCAAACTTTGAGGGCCCGCCCCTCCTAAACTAAATCTTCTATTAGAAGAAATAACACAACTTTAAATCACACATGCCTCCTGAGCATCCTGTGCAAGTTGGGTGTCAGTTGGACAATATCCCTAGGAGGAGTTGTTTAAAATGCATGGCAAAGAAATGACCCCAAAAATGGCACCTTTTTCAAAATGGCCGACTTCCTGTTGGTTTTGGCCCATATGTCCAAGAGACTTTTTTGAAGGTACTGGCAGGTTCTCCAACTGTGCTGAATTTTATCCATGTCGGTCCATGTAGTGGGCGGGGCTGATTGATTGAAATTTTGTAGGGGGCGCTATGGAGACATGCTCCATTTATTCCATAATGTTTCAATGGGGCTTAGTTCAGGGCCTTACTGTCATCAGTCATGGCAAGTATGGTGGCGGTCCAAGGTTCCATGGCTTGGTCACAGGTACTTCCTGTTTCATGGCGTTGGACCGCCATTCGCCATGTCCCGTTTAGCGTAGCGACTTGAGGTTTTTATTGTGGCATCATGAAAGGGTTTGACATGTTTTGGAGGAGGCTCAAGTGTTTGGGACCATTTGCTTAGAAGCATGACCCTCAAACGTGGAAAAAACCACTTCCTGTTGTAAGTGGGCGGGGCTTAGGTCTACACCAGCAATGGTCACATTAATCTGTTCAGGACTGATCCCTTATTAATCCCTATAAGTTTTAGGGTGATCAGATCAAAATTGACAATTTTATAGTGATTTATGATATCACGCCACCGCATGGAACTTCGCCATGGCGTCACGGGCACGCCGTGCAGCGCAGAGCAACGTCCTTTACCAGATCTCTTCACCAACATGTTTTGTGATGCCTGAGTGAATTTGGGCCATGTGGTGTCCACCAAGCCAGAGTTATGGGTGTGTGAGCAAAAAACAACACTTTTGACCTCCAGGGGGCGTGGCTATTTCATAATCAAAATATTGACATATAGAACTCTGTAGGAGGGGACTGCCATCATATCTAGCAAATTTGGTGCAGAAATGTTGCTTTATGTGGGAGTTATATCCGTTTAATTTTTCATGGCGAGACATCAAACTTTGAGGCCCCGCCCCTCGTAAACTAAGTCTCCTATTAGAAGAAATAACACAACATTTAATCACACATGTCTCCTGAACATCCTGAGCAATTTGTGGCTCAGTGGGATAAAAGCCCTAGGACGAGTTTGTTAAAATGCGAGGTGCTAAAACGCCAAAATATTGACTTTGACCTAAAATGGCCGCCTTCCTGTCGACATTTCACCATGACATTAAGAGGATTTTTTGTTCGCCCTGTCATGTAGATCATGTGTATGAATTTTCATAAAGATTAACGACATGCAGTGGCGGGGCACCTAAAATAGGTGGCGCTCTCCTTCAGTTTTGCTCAAACATTCTGGAGTACCTCAAAATATCAAATTTTTCGTATTCCCTTGGGGGGGTACGCAAAATTTGGTGAGTTTTCGAGCACGTTCAGGCCTCCAAAAAAGCACGCGAAGTGTCCGAATAAAAATAATAATAATAATTAAAACCGCAAGCGGTGATATAGGCCCTCGCACCATGGCGCCGCTCGGCATAATGCCACCGCCTCCCCTGCCAACATCCTTCCCATGCCTCTCTCAACCTAAAGTGCAGCCAGACTGCACTTCAGGCCATTTAGGCCTTATGAAGGGTCACTTCCTGTCACCAAGGGGCGGGGCTAATTTATAATCTAATTATTGACATGCACAAATGTGAAGAATATGACTGGCATCATCTGTAGTGAATTTGGTGCAGGTTGGTTGTTTTTTGTGGGAGTTATGTCAGTTTTCCTTTTCGTTGCATCACATCTGCTTTGCTGCCCCGCCTCTCCTAAATGATATCCCCTATTAAAAGAAATAGCACAACTTTTAATCACACATGCCTCTTGAGCATCCTAACTCATTTGGGTTAAAGTTGGACAAAATTCTTAGAAGGAACTTCTCAAAATGCATGACAAAGAAAATGACAGAAATGACCCCAAAAATGACACCTTTTTCAAAATGGCCGACTTCCTGTTGGATTTAGCCCATATGTCCAAGAGACTTTTTTGAAGGTGCTGGAATGGTCTATGAGTGTGCTGAATTTTATCCATGTCAGTCAATGTAGTGGGCGGGGCTGATTGATTGAAATATTGTAGGGGGCGCTATGGAGCCATTTACTATCTTTTCCACTATATTATAATTTTACTCTATTAAGGACATAACTGTCATGACTCATGGCAAGTATGGTGAAGATCAAAGGTTTCATGGCTTTGTTACAGGTACTTCCTGGTTCACGATATCAGACACTTGTTGTTGCCAAGGGGTGGTGCTAGTTCATAGTCATATTATTGCATTGTATATTTTGTTCATCATGGGACTGGCATCAAATGTGGTGATTCCTGTGCTGATATGTTGTTTTATGTGGGAGTTTTATCAATAAGTCTTTGTTAATGAGACATAAAACTTTGAGGGCCCGCCCCTCCTAAACTAAATCTTCTATTAGAAGAAATAACACAACTTTACATCACACATGCCTCCTGAGCATCCTGTGCAAGTTGGGTGTCAGTTGGACAATATCCCTAGGAGGAGTTGTTTAAAATGCATGGCAAAGAAATGACCCCAAAAATGGCACCTTTTTCAAAATGCCCGACTTCCTGTTGAATTTAGCCCATATGTCCAAGAGACTTTTTTGAAGGTACTGGAAGGTTCTCCAACTTTGCTGAATTTTATCCATGTCGGTCCATGTAGTGGGCGGGGCTGATTGATTGAAATTTTGTAGGGGGCGCTATAGAGACATGCTCCATGTATTCCATTATGTTTCAATGGGGCTTAGTTCAGGGCCTTACTGTCATCAGTCATGGCAAGTATGGTTGCGGTCCAAGGTTCCATGGCTTGGTCACAGGTACTTCCTGTTTCATGGCGTTTGACCGCCATTCGCCATGTCCCGTTTAGCGTAGCGACTTGAGGTTTTTATTGTGGCATCATGAAAGGGTTTGACATGTTTTGGAGGAGGCTCAAGTGTTTTGGACCATTTGCTTAGAAGCATGACCCTCAAACGTGCAAAAAAACACTTCCTGTTGTAAGTGGGCGGAGTTTAGGTCTACACCAGCAATGGTCACATTAATCTGTTCAGGACTGATCCCTTATTAATCCCTATAAGTTTTAGGGTGATCAGATCAAAATTGACAATTTTATAGTGATTTATGATGTCACGCCGCCGCATGGAACTTCGCCATGGCGTCACGGGCACGCCGTGCAGCGTAGAGCAACGTCCTTTATAATATCTCTTCACCAACATGTTTTGTGATGCCTGAGTGAATTTGGGCCATGTGGTGTCCACCAAGCCAGAGTTATGGGTGTGTGAGCAAAAAAACAACACTTTTGACCTCCAGGGGGCGTGGCTATTTCATAATCAAAATATTGACATATAGAACTCTGTAGGAGGGGACTGCCATCATATCTAGCAAATTTGGTGCAGAAATGTTGCTTTATGTGGGAGTTATATCCGTTTAATTTTTCCTGGCGAGACATCAAACTTTGAGGCCCCGCCCCTCGTAAACTAAGTCTCCTATTAGAAGAAATAACACAACATTTAATCACACATGCCTCCTGAACATCCTGAGCAATCTGTGGCTCAGTGGGATAAAAGCTCTAGGACGAGTTCGTTAAAATGCGAGGTGCTAAAACGCCAAAATATTGACTTTGACCTAAAATGGCCGCCTTCCTGTCGACATTTCACCATGACATTAAGAGGATTTTTTGTTTGTCCTGTCATGTAGATCATGTGTATGAATTTTCATAAAGATTAACGACATGCAGTGGCGGGGCACCTAAAATAGGTGGCGCTCTCGTTCAGTTTCGCCCAAACATTCTGGAGCACCTCAAAATATCAAATTTTTCGTATTCCCTTGGGGGGGTACGCAAAATTTGGTGAGTTTTCGAGCACGTTCAGGCCTCCAAAAAAGCACGCGAAGTGTCCGAATAAAAATAATAATAATAATAATAATAATAATAATAAACACTGCAATTACAATAGGCCTTCGCACCGCCAAGGTGCTCGGGCCTAATAATAAACGCTGCAATTACAATAGGCCTTCGCACCGCCAAGGTGCTCGGGCCTAATAATAATAATAATAATAATAAACGCTGCAATTACAATAGGCCTTCGCACCGCCAAGGTGCTCGGGCCTAATAATAATAATAATAATAAACACTGCAATTACAATAGGCCTTCGCACCGCCAAGGTGCTCGGGCCTAATAATAAACGCTGCAATTACAATAGGCCTTCGCACCGCCAAGGTGCTCGGGCCTAATTAAAACCGCAAGTGGTGATATAGGCCCTCGCACCATGGCGCCGCTCGGCATAATGCCACCGCCTCCCCTGCCAACATCCTTCCCATGCCTCTCTCAACCTAAAGTGCAGCCAGACTGCACTTCAGGCCATTTAGGCCTTAATAAGGGTTACTTCCTGTCACCAAGGGGCGGGGCTAATTTATAATCTAATTATTGACATGCACAAATGTGAAGAATATGACTGGCATCATCTGTAGTGAATTTGGTGCAGGTTGGTTGTTTTTTGTGGGAGTTATGTCAGTTTTCCTTTTCGTTGCATCACATCTGCTTTGCTGCCCCGCCTCTCCTAAATGATATCCCCTATTAAAAGAAATAGCACAACTTTTAATCACACATGCCTCTTGAGCATCCTAACTCATTTGGGTTAAAGTTGGACAAAATTCTTAGAAGGAACTTCTCAAAATGCATGGCAAAGAAAATGACAGAAATGACCCCAAAAATGGCACCTTTTTCAAAATGGCCGACTTCCTGTTTGATTTAGCCCATATGTCCAAGAGACTTTTTTGAAGGTGCTGGAATGGTCTATGAGTGTGCTGAATTTTATCCATGTCAGTCAATGTAGTGGGCGGGGCTGATTGATTGAAATATTGTAGGGGGCGCTATGGAGCCATTTACTATCTTTTCCACTATATTGTAATTTTACTCTATTAAGGACATAACTGTCATGACTCATGGCAAGTATGGTGAAGATCAAAGGTTTCATGGCTTTGTTACAGGTACTTCCTGGTTCACGATATCAGACACTTGTTGTTGCCAAGGGGTGGGGCTAGTTCATAGTCATATTATTGCATTGTATATTTTGTTCATCATGGGACTGGCATCAAATGTGGTGATTCCTGTGCTGATATGTTGTTTTATGTGGGAGTTTTATCAATAAGTCTTTGTTAATGAGACATAAAACTTTGAAGGCCCGCCCCTCCTAAACTAAATCTTCTATTAGAAGAAATAACACAACTTTAAATCACACATGCCTCCTGAGCATCCTGTGCAAGTTGGGTGTCAGTTGGACAATATCCCTAGGAGGAGTTGTTTAAAATGCATGGCAAAGAAATGACCCCAAAAATGGCACCTTTTTCAAAATGGCCGACTTCCTGTTGAATTTAGCCCATATGTCCAAGAGACTTTTTTGAAGGTACTGGAACGTTCTCCAACTGTGCTGAATTTTATTCATGTCGGTCCATGTAGTGGGCGGGGCTGATTGATTGAAATTTTGTAGGGGGCGCTATGGAGACATGCTCCATTTATTCCATAATGTTTCAATGGGGCTTAGTTCAGGGCCTTACTGTCATCAGTCATGGCAAGTTTGGTGGCGGTCCAAGGTTCCATGGCTTGGTCACAGGTACTTCCTGTTTCATGGCGTTGGACCGCCATTTGCCATGTCCTGTTTAGCGTAGCAACTTGAGGTTTTTATTGTGGCATCATGAAAGGGTTTGACATGTTTTGGAGGAGTCTCAAGTGTTTTGGACCATTTGCTTAGAAGCATGACCCTCGAACGTGGAAAAAACCACTTCCTGTTGTAAGTGGGCGGGGCTTAGGTCTACACCAGCAATGGTCACATTAATCTGTTCAGGACTGATCCCTTATTAATCCCTATAAGTTTTAGGGTGATCAGATCAAAATTGACAATTTTATAGTGATTTATGATGTCACGCCGCCACATGGAACTTCGCCATGGCGTCACGGGCACGCCGTGCAGCATAGAGCAACGTCCTTTATAAGATCTCTTCACCAACATGTTTTGTGATGCCTGAGTGAATTTGGGCCATGTGGTGTCCACCAAGCCAGAGTTATGGGTGTGTGAGCAAAAAACAACACTTTTGACCTCCAGGGGGCGTGGCTATTTCATAATCAAAATATTGACATATAGAACTCTGTAGGAGGGGACTGCCATCATATCTAGCAAATTTGGTGCAGAAATGTTGCTTTATGTGGGAGTTATATCCGTTTAATTTTTCCTGGCGAGACATCAAACTTTGAGGCCCCGCCCCTCGTAAACTAAGTCTCCTATTAGAAGAAATAACACAACATTTAATCACACATGCCTCCTGAACATCCTGAGCAATTTGTGGCTCAGTGGGATAAAAGCCCTAGGACGAGTTCGTTAAAATGCGAGGTGCTAAAACGCCAAAATATTGACTTTGACCTAAAATGGCCGCCTTCCTGTCGACATTTCACCATGACATTAAGAGGATTTTTTGTTCGCCCTAGCATGTAGATCATGTGTATGAATTTTCATAAAGATTAACGACATGCAGTGGCGGGGCACCTAAAATAGGTGGCGCTCTCATTCAGTTTCGCCCAAACATTCTGGAGCACCTCAAAATATCAAATTTTTCGCATTCCCTTGGGGGGGTACGCAAAATTTGGTGAGTTTTTGAGCATGTTCAGGCCTCCAAAAAAGCAATTCATTTATTAGGAGAATAATAATAATAATAATAATAATAATAATTAAAACCGCAAGCGGTGATATAGGCCCTCGCACCATGGCGCCGCTCGGCATAATGCCACCGCCTCCCCTGGCAACATCCTTCCCATGCCTCTCTCAACCTAAAGTTCAGCCAGACTGCACTTCAGGCCATTTAGGCCTTATGAACGGTCACTTCCTGTCACCAAGGGGCGGGGCTAATTTATAATCTAATTATTGACATACAGAAATGTGAAGGATATGCCTGGCATCATCTGTAGCAAATTTGGTGCAGGTTGGTTGTTTTTTGGGGGAGTTATGTCAGTTTTCTTTTTCATTGCATCACATCTGCTTTGCTGCCCCGCCTCTCCTAAACGATACCCCCTATTAAAAGAAATAGCACAACTTTTAATCACACATGTCTCTTGAGCATCCTGACTCATTTGGGTTAAAGTTGGACAAAATTCTTAGAAGGAACTTCTAGAAATGCATGACAAAGAAAATGACAGAAATTGCCCCAAAAATGACACCTTTTTCAAAATGGCCGACTTCCTGTTTGATTTAGCCCATATGTCCAAGAGACTTTTTTGAAGGTACTGGGAGGGTCTACAAGTTTCCCGAATCATATCCATGTCAGTCAATGTAGTGGGCGGGGCTGATTGATTGAAATTTTGTAGGGGGCGCTATGGAGACATGCTCCATTTATTCCATAATGTTTCAATGGGGCTTAGTTCAGGGCCTTACTGTCATCAGTCATGGCAAGTTTGATGGCGGTCCAAGGTTCCATGGCTTGGTCACAGGTACTTCCTGTTTCATGGCGTTGGACCGCTATTCGCCATGTCCCGTTTAGCGTAGCGACTTGAGGTTTTTATTGTGGCATCATGAAAGGGTTTGACATGTTTTGGAGGAGGCTCAAGTGTTTTGGACCATTTGCTTAGAAGCATGACCCTCAAACGTGGAAAAAACCACTTCCTGTTGTAAGTGTGCGGGGCTTAGGTCTAGACCAGCAATGGTCACATTAATCTGTTCAGGACTGATCCCTTATTAATCCCTATAAGTTTTAGGGTGATCAGATCAAAATTGACAATTTTATAGTGATTTATGATGTCACGCCGCTGCATGGAACTTTGCCATGGCGTCACGGGCACGCCGTGCAGCGTAGAGCAACGTCCTTTACCAGATCTCTTCACCAACATGTTTTGTGATGCCTGAGTGAATTTGGGCCATGTGGTGTCCACCAAGCCAGAGTTATGGGTGTGTGAGCAAAAAACAACACTTTTGACCTCCAGGGGGCGTGGCTATTTCATAATCAAAATATTGGCATATAGAACTCTGTAGGAGGGGACTGCCATCATATCTAGCAAATTTGGTGCAGAAATGTTGCTTTATGTGGGAGTTATATCCGTTTAATTTTTCATGGCGAGACATCAAACTTTGAGGCCCCGCCCCTCGTAAACTAAGTCTCCTATTAGAAGAAATAACACAACATTTAATCACACATGCCTCCTGAACATCCTGAGCAATTTGTGGCTCAGTGGGATAAAAGCTCTAGGACGAGTTCGTTAAAATGCGAGGCGCTAAAACGCCAAAATATTGACTTTGACCTAAAATGGCCGCCTTCCTGTCGACATTTCACCATGACATTAAGAGGATTTTTTGTTCACCCTAGCATGTAGATCATGCGTATGAATTTTCATAAAGATTAACGACATGCAGTGGCAGGGCACCTAAAATAGGTGGCGCTCTCGTTCAGTTTCGCCCAAACATTCTGGAGCACCTCAAAATATCAAATTTTTCGTATTCCCTTGGGGGGGTACGCAAAATTTGGTGAGTTTTCGAGCACGTTCAGGCCTCCAAAAAAGCACGCGAAGTGTCCGAATAAAAATAATAATAATAATTAAAACCGCAAGCGGTGATATAGGCCCTCGCACCATGGCGCCGCTCGGCATAATGCCACCGCCTCCCCTGGCAACATCCTTCCCATGCCTCTCTCAACCTAAAGTGCAGCCAGACTGCACTTCAGGCAATTTAGGCATTGTGAACGGTCACTTCCTGTCACCAAGGGGCGGGGCTAACTTATCATCTAATTATTGGCATACAGAAATGTGAAGGATATGACTGGCATCATCTGTAGCAAATTTGGTGCAGGTTGGTTGTTTTTTGTGGGAGTTATGTCAGTTTTCCTTTTCATTGCATCACATCTGCTTTGCTGCCCCGCCTCTCCTAAATGATATCCCCTATTAAAAGAAATTGCACAACTTTTAATCACACATGACTCTTGAGCATCCTGACTCATTTGGGTTAAAGTTGGACAAAATTCTTAGGAGACCTTCCTCAAAATGCATGGCAAAGCAAATGACAGAAATGACCCCGAAAATGGCACCCTTTTCAAAATGGCCGACTTCCTGTTTGATTTAGCCCATATGTCCAAGAGACTTTTTTGAAGGTGCTGGAAGGTTCTCCAACTGTGCTGAATTTTATCCATGTCGGTCCATGCAGTGGGCGGGGCTGGTTGATTAAAATATTGTAGGGGGCGCTATGGAGCCATTTACTATCTTCTCCACTATATTTTAATTTTACTCTATTAAGGGCATAACTTTCATGACTCATGGCAAGTATGGTGAAGATCAAAGGTTTCATGGCTTTGTTACAGTTACTTCCTGGTTCATGATATCAGACACTTGTTGTTGCCATGGGCTGGGGCTAGTTCAGAGTCATATTATTGCATTGTATATTTTGTTCATCATGGGACTGGCATCAAATGTGTCGATTCCTGTGCTGATATGTTGTTTTATGTGGGAGTATTAGCAATAAGTCTTTGTTAATGAGACATAAAACTTTGAGGGCCCGCCCCTCCTAAACTAAATGTTCTATTAGAAGAAATAACACAACTTTAAATCACACATGCCTCCTGAGCATCCTGTGCAAGTTGGGTGTCAGTTGGACAATATCCCTAGGAGGAGTTGTTTAAAATGCATGGCAAAGAAATGACCCCAAAAATGGCACCTTTTTCAAAATGGCCGACTTCCTGTTGAATTTAGCCCATATGTCCAAGAGACTTTTTTGAAGGTACTGGAAGGTTCTCCAACTGTGCTGAATTTTATCCATGTCGGTCAATGTAGTGGGCGGGGCTGATTGATTGAAATTTTGTAGGGGGCGCTATGGAGACATTCTGCATTTATTCCATTATGTTTCAATGGGGCTTAGTTCAGGACCTGACTGTCATCAGTCATGGCAAGTTTGGTGGTGGTCCAAGGTTCCATGGCTTGGTCACAGGTACTTCCTGTTTCATGGCGTTGGACCGCCATTCGCCATGTTCCGTTTAGCGTAGCGACTTGAGGTTTTTATTGTGGCATCATGAAAGGGTTTGACATGTTTTGGAGGAGGCTCAAGTGTTTGGGACCATTTGCTTAGAAGCATGACCCTCAAACGTGGAAAAAACCACTTCCTGTTGTAAGTGGGCGGGGCTTAGGTCTACACCAGCAATGGTCACATTAATCTGTTCAGGACTGATCCCTTATTAATCCCTATATGTTTTAGGGTGATCAGATCAAAATTGACAATTTTATAGTGATTTATGATGTCACGCCGCCGCATGGAACTTCGCCATGGCGTCACGGGCACGCCGTGCAGCGTAGAGCAACGTCCTTTACCAGATCTCTTCACCAACATGTTTTGTGATGCCTGAGTGAATTTGGGCCATGTGGTGTCCACCAAGCCAGAGTTATGGGTGTGTGAGCAAAAAACAACACTTTCGACCTCCAGGGGGCGTGGCTATTTCATAATCAAAATATTGACATATAGAACTCTGTAGGAGGGGACTGCCATCATATCTAGCAAATTTGGTGCAGAAATGTTGCTTTATGTGGGAGTTATATCCGTTTAAGTTTTCATGGCAAGACATCAAACTTTGAGGCCCCGCCCCTCGTAAACTAAGTCTCCTATTAGAAGAAATAACACAACATTTAATCACACATGCCTCCTGAACATCCTGAGCAATTTGTGGCTCAGTGGGATAAAAGCCCTAGGACGAGTTCGTTAAAATGCGAGGTGCTAAAACGCCAAAATATTGACTTTGACCTAAAATGGCCGCCTTCCTGTCGACATTTCACCATGACATTAAGAGGATTTTTTGTTTGCCCTAGCATGTAGATCATGTGTATGAATTTTCATAAAGATTAACGACATGCAGTGGCGGGGCACCTAAAATAGGTGGCGCTCTCGTTCAGTTTCGCCCAAACATTCTGGAGCACCTCAAAATATCAAATTTTTCGTATTCCCTTGGGGGGGTACGCAAAATTTGGTGAGTTTTCGAGCACGTTCAGGCCTCCAAAAAAGCACGCGAAGTGTCCGAATAAAAATAATAATAATAATAATAATAATAATAATTAAAACCGCAAGCGGTGATATAGGCCCTCGCACCATGGCGCTGCTCGGCATAATGCCACCGCCTCCCCTGGCAACATCCTTCCCATGCCTCTCTCAACCTAAAGTGCAGCCAGACTGCACTTCAGGCCATTTAGGCCTTATGAAGGGTCAATTCCTGTCACCAAGGGGCGGGGCTAACTTATCATCTAATTATTGACATGCACAAATGTGAAGGATATGACTGGCATCATCTGTAGCAAATTTGGTGCAGGTTGGTTGTTTTTTGTGGGAGTTATGTCAGTTTTCCTTTTCGTTGCATCACATCTGCTTTGCTGCCCCGCCTCTCCTAAATGATATCCCCTAT
Source organism: Telmatherina bonti (assembly GCF_933228915.1). NCBI lineage: Eukaryota > Metazoa > Chordata > Actinopteri > Atheriniformes > Telmatherinidae > Telmatherina > Telmatherina bonti. The sequence continues at coordinate 40,718,058 of NC_136613.1, forward strand.
TAAAAGAAATAGCACAACTTTTAATCACACATGCCTCTTGAGCATCCTAACTCATTTGGGTTAAAGTTGGACAAAATTCTTAGAAGGAACTTCTCAAAATGCATGGCAAAGAAAATGACAGAAATTGCCCCAAAAATGACACCTTTTTCAAAATGGCCGACTTCCTGTTTCATTTAGCCCATATGTCCAAGAGACTTTTTTGAAGGTACTGGGAGGGTCTACAAGTGTCCCGAATCATATCCATGTCAGTCAATGTAGTGGGCGGGGCTGATTGATTGAAATATTGTAGGGGGCGCTATGGAGCCATTTACTATCTTTTCTACTATATTGTAATTTTACTCTATTAAGGACATAACTGTCATGACTCATGGCAAGTATGGTGAAGATCAACAATTTCATGGCTTTGTTACAGGTACTTCCTGGTTCATGATATCAGACACTTGTTGTTGCCAAGGGGTGGGGCTAGTTCAGAGTCATATTATTGCATTGTAGATTTTGTTCATCATGGAACTGGCATCAAATGTGTCGATTCCTGTGCTGATATGTTGTTTTATGTGGGAGATTTAGCAATAAGTCTTTGTTAATGAGACATCAAACTTTGAGGGCCCGCCCCTCCTAAACTAAATCTTCTATTAGAAGAAATAACACAACTTTAAATCACACATGCCTCCTGAGCATCCTGTGCAAGTTGGGTGTCAGTTGGACAATATCCCTAGGAGGAGTTGTTTAAAATGCATGGCAAAGAAATGACCCCAAAAATGGCACCTTTTTCAAAATGGCCGACTTCCTGTTGGTTTTGGCCCATATGTCCAAGAGACTTTTTTGAAGGTACTGGCAGGTTCTCCAACTGTGATGAATTTTATCCATGTCAGTCAATGTAGTGGGCGGGGCTGATTGATTGAAATTTTGTAGGGGGCGCTATGGAGACATGCTCCATTTATTCCATAATGTTTCAATGGGGCTTAGTTCAGGGCCTTACTGTCATCAGTCATGGCAAGTTTGGTGGCGGTCCAAGGTTCCATGGCTTGGTCACAGGTACTTCCTGTTTCATGGCATTGGACCGCCATTCGCCATGTCCCGTTTAGCGTAGCAACTTGAGGTTGTTATTGTGGCATCATGAAAGGGTTTGACATGTTTTGGAGGAGTCTCAAGTGTTTGGGACCATTTGCTTAGAAGCATGACCCTCAAATGTGGAAAAAAACACTTCCTGTTGTAAGTGGGCGGGGCTTAGGTCTAGACCAGCAATGGTCACATTAATCTGTTCAGGACTGATCCCTTATTAATCCCTATAAGTTTTAGGGTGATCAGATCAAAATTGACAATTTTATAGTGATTTATGATGTCACGCCGCCGCATGGAACTTCGCCATGGCGTCACGGGCACGCCGTGCAGCGTAGAGCAACGTCCTTTATCAGATCTCTTCACCAACATGTTTTGTGATGCCTGAGTGAATTTGGGCCATGTGGTGTCTACCAAGCCAGAGTTATGGGTGTGTGAGCAAAAAACAACACTTTTGACCTCCAGGGGGCGTGGCTATTTCATAATCAAAATATTGGCATATAGAACTCTGTAGGAGGGGACTGCCATCATATCTAGCAAATTTGGTGCAGAAATGTTGCTTTATGTGGGAGTTATATCCGTTTAATTTTTCATGGCGAGACATCAAACTTTGAGGCCCCGCCCCTCGTAAACTAAGTCTCCTATTAGAAGAAATAACACAACATTTAATCACACATGCCTCCTGAACATCCTGAGCAATTTGTGGCTCAGTGGGATAAAAGCTCTAGGACGAGTTCGTTAAAATGCGAGGTGCTAAAACGCCAAAATATTGACTTTGACCTAAAATGGCCGCCTTCCTGTCGACATTTCACCATGACATTAAGAGGATTTTTTGTTCACCCTTGCATGTAGATCATGTGTATGAATTTTCATAAAGATTAACGACATGCAGTGGCGGGGCACCTAAAATAGGTGGCGCTCTCGTTCAGTTTCGCCCAAACATTCTGGAGCACCTCAAAATATCAAATTTTTCATATTCCCTTGGGGGGGTACGCAAAATTTGGTGAGTTTTCGAGCACGTTCAGGCCTCCAAAAAAGCACGCGAAGTGTCCGAATAAAAATAATAATAATAATAATAAACACTGCAATTACAATAGGCCTTCGCACCGCCAAGGTGCTCGGGCCTAATAATAATAATAATAATAATAATAATAAACGCTGCAATTACAATAGGCCTTCGCACCGCCAAGGTGCTCGGGCCTAATAATAATAATAATAATAATAATAATAATAATAAACACTGCAATTACAATAGGCCTTCGCACCGCCAAGGTGCTCGGGCCTAATTAAAACCGCAAGCGGTGATATAGGCCCTCGCACCATGGCGCCGCTCGGCATAATGCCACCGCCTCCCCTGGCAACATCCTTCCCATGCCTCTCTCAACCTAAAGTGCAGCCAGACTGCACTTCAGACCATTTAGGTTTTATGAAGGGTCACTTCCTGTCACCAAGGGGCGGGGCTAACTTATCATCTAATTATTGACATGCACAAATGTGAAGGATATGACTGGCATCATCTGTAGCAAATTTGGTGCAGGTTGGTTGTTTTTTGGGGGATTTATGTCAGTTTTTCTTTTTGTTGCATCACATCTGCTTTGCTGCCCCGCCTCTCCTAAACGATATCCCCTATTAAAAGAAATAGCACAACTTCTAATCACACATGCCTCTTGAGCATCCTGACTCATTTGGGTTAAAGTTGGACAAAATTTTTAGGAGAAGTTCCTCAAAATGCATGGCAAAGAAAATGACAGAAATGACCCCAAAAATGGCACCTTTTTCAAAATGGCCGACTCCCTGTTTGATTTAGCCCATATGTCCAAGAGACTTTTTTGAAGGTACTGGGAGCGTCTACAAGTTTCCCGAATCATAACCATGTCAGTCAATGTAGTGGGCGGGGCTGATTAATTAAAATATTGTAGGGGGCGCTATGGAGCCATTTACTATCTTCTCCACTATATTGTAATTTTACTCTATTAAGGACTTTACTGTCATAAGTCATGGCAAGTATGGTGAAGATCAAAGGTGTCATGGCTTTGTTACAGGTACTTCCTGGTTCACGATATCAGACACTTGTTGTTGCCAAGGGGTGGGGCTAATTCATAGTCCCATTATTGCATTGTACATTTTGTTCATCATGGGACTGGCATCAAATGTGGCGATTCCTGTGCTGATATGTTGTTTTATGTGGGAGGTTTAGCAATAAGTCTTTGTTAATAAGACATCAAACTTTGAGGGCCCGCCCCTCCTAAACTAAATCTTCTATTAGAAGAAATAACACAACTTTAAATCACACATGCCTCCTGAGCATCCTGTGCAAGTTGGGTGTCAGTTGGACAATATCCCTAGGAGGAGTTGTTTAAAATGCATGGCAAAGAAATGACCCCAAAAATGGCACCTTTTTCAAAATGGCCGACTTCCTGTTGAATTTAGCCCATATGTCCAAGAGACTTTTTTGAAGGTACTGGAAGGTTCTCCAACTGTGCTGAATTTTATCCATGTCGGTCCATGTAGTGGGCGGGGCTGATTGATTGAAATTTTGTAGGGGGCGCTATAGAGACATGCTCCATGTATTCCATTATGTTTCAATGGGGCTTAGTTCAGGGCCTTACTGTCATCAGTCATGGCAAGTATGGTTGCGGTCCAAGGTTCCATGGCTTGGTCACAGGTACTTCCTGTTTCATGGCGTTGGACCGCCATTCGCCATGTCCCGTTTAGCGTAGCGAGTTGAGGTTTTTATTGTGGCATCATGAAAGGGTTTGACATGTTTTGGAGGAGGCTCAAGTGTTTTGGACCATTTGCTTAGAAGCATGACCCTCAAACGTGCAAAAAAACACTTCCTGTTGTAAGTGGGCGGAGTTTAGGTCTACACCAGCAATGGTCACAGTAATCTGTTCAGGACTGATCCCTTATTAATCCCTATAAGTTTTAGGGTGATCAGATCAAAATTGACAATTTTATAGTGATTTATGATGTCACGCCGCCGCATGGAACTTCGCCATGGCGTCACGGGCACGCCGTGCAGCGTAGAGCAACGTCCTTTATAAGATCTCTTCACCAACATGTTTTGTGATGCCTGAGTGAATTTGGGCCATGTGGTGTCCACCAAGCCAGAGTTATGGGTGTGTGAGCAAAAAACAACACTTTTGACCTCCAGGGGGCGTGGCTATTTCATAATCAAAATATTGACATATAGAACTCTGTAGGAGGGGACTGCCATCATATCTAGCAAATTTGGTGCAGAAATGTTGCTTTATGTGGGAGTTATATCCGTTTAATTTTTCCTGGCGAGACATCAAACTTTGAGGCCCCGCCCCTCGTAAACTAAGTCTCCTATTAGAAGAAATAACACAACATTTAATCACACATGCCTCCTGAACATCCTGAGCAATTTGTGGCTCAGTGGGATAAAAGCTCTAGGACGAGTTCGTTAAAATGCGAGGTGCTAAAACGCCAAAATATTGACTTTGACCTAAAATGGCCGCCTTCCTGTCGACATTTCACCATGACATTAAGAGGATTTTTTGTTCGCCCTAGCATGTAGATCATGTGTATGAATTTTCATAAATATTAATGACATGCAGTGGCGGGGCACCTAAAATAGGTGGCGCTCTCATTCAGTTTCGCCCAAACATTCTGGAGCACCTCAAAATATCAAATTTTTCGCATTCCCTTGGGGGGGTACGCAAAATTTGGTGAGTTTTTGAGCATGTTCAGGCCTCCAAAAAAGCAATTCATTTATTAGGAGAATAATAATAATAATAATAATTAAAACCGCAAGCGGTGATATAGGCCCTCGCACCATGGCGCCACTCGGCATAATGCCACCGCCTCCCCTGCCAACATCCTTCCCATGCCTCTCTCAACCTAAAGTGCAGCCAGACTGCACTTCAGGCCATTTAGGCCTTATGAACGGTCACTTCCTGTCACCAAGGGGCGGGGCTAACTTATCATCTAATTATTGACATGCACAAATGTGAAGGATATGACTGGCATCATCTGTAGCAAATTTGGTGCAGGTTGGTTGTTTTTTGTGGGAGTTATGTCAGTTTTCCTTTTCATTGCATCACATCTGCTTATCTGCCCCGCCTCTCCTAAATGATATCCCCTATTAAAAGAAATAGCACAACTTTTAATCACACATGCCTCTTGAGCATCCTGACTCATTTGGGTTAAAGTTGGAGAACATTCTTAGGAGAAGTTCCTCAAAATGCATGGCAAAGAAAATGACAGAAATGACCCCAAAAATGGCACCTTTTTCAAAATGGCCGACTTCCTGTTTGATTTAGCCCATATGTCCAAGAGACTTTTTTGAAGGTACTGGGAGGGTCTACAAGTTTCCCGAAACATATCCATATCAGTCAATGCAGTGGGCGGGGCTGATTGATTGAAATATTGTAGGGGGCGCTATGGAGCCATTTACTATCTTCTCCACTATATTTTCATTTTACTCTATTAAGGACATAACTGTCTCGAGTCATGGCAAGTATGGTGAAGATCAAAGGTTTCATGGCTTTGTTACAGGTACTTCCTGGTTCATGATATCAGACAATTGTTGTTGCCAAGGGGTGGGGCTAATTCATAGTCATATTATTGCATTGTATATTTTGTTCATCATGGGACTGGCATCAAATGTGTCGATTCCTGTGCTGATATGTTGTTTTATGTGGGAGTTTTAGCAATAAGTCTTTGTTAATGAGACATAAAACTTTGAGGGCCCGCCCCTCCTAAACTAAATCTTCTATTAGAAGAAATAACACAACTTTACATCACACATGCCTCCTGAGCATCCTGTGCAAGTTGGGTGTCAGTTGGACAATATCCCTAGGAGGAGTTGTTTAAAATGCATGGCAAAGAAATGACCCCAAAAATGGCACCTTTTTCAAAATGCCCGACTTCCTGTTGAATTTAGCCCATATGTCCAAGAGACTTTTTTGAAGGTAGTGGAAGGTTCTCCAACTGTGCTGAATTTTATCCATGTTGGTTCATGTAGTGGGCGGGGCTGATTGATTGAAATTTTGTAGGGGGCGCTATAGAGACATGCTCCATTTATTCCATAATGTTTCAATGGGGCTTAGTTCAAGGCCTTACTTTCATCAGTCATGGCAAGTTTGGTGGCGGTCCAAGGTTCCCTGGCTTGGTCACAGGTACTTCCTGTTTCATGGCGTTGGACCGCCATTCGCCATGTCCCGTTTAGCGTAGCAACTTGAGGTTTTTATTGTGGCATCATGAAAGGGTTTGACATGTTTTGGAGGAGTCTTAAGTGTTTGGGACCATTTGCTTAGAAGCATGACCCTCAAACGTGGAAAAAAACACTTCCTGTTGTAAGTGGGCGGGGCTTAGGTCTACACCAGCAATGGTCACAGTAATCTGTTCAGGACTGATCCCTTATTAATCCCTATAAGTTTTAGGGTGATCAGATCAAAATTGACAATTTTATAGTGATTTATGATGTCACGCCGCCGCATGGAACTTCGCCATGGCGTCACGGGCACGCCGTGCAGCGTAGAGCAACGTCCTTTACCAGATCTCTTCACCAACATGTTTTGTGATGCCTGAGTGAATTTGGACCATGTGGTGTCCACCAAGCCAGAGTTATGGGTGTGTGAGCAAAAAACAACACTTTTGACCTCCAGGGGGCGTGGCTATTTCATAATCAAAATATTGACATATAGAACTCTGTAGGAGGGGACTGCCATCATATCTAGCAAATTTGGTGCAGAAATGTTGCTTTATGTGGGAGTTATATCCGTTTAATTTTTCATGGCGAGACATCAAACTTTGAGGCCCCACCCCTCGTAAACAAAGTCTCCTATTAGAAGAAATAACACAACATTTAATCACACATGCCTCCTGAACATCCTGAGCAATTTGTGGCTCAGTGGGATAAAAGCCCTAGGACGAGTTCGTTAAAATGCGAGGTGCTAAAACGCCAAAATATTGACTTTGACCTAAAATGGCCGCCTTCCTGTCGACATTTCACCATGACATTAAGAGGATTTTTTGTTCGCCCTAGCATGTAGATCATGTGTATGAATTTTCATAAAGATTAACGACATGCAGTGGCGGGGCACCTAAAATAGGTGGCGCTCTCATTCAGTTTTGCCCAAACATTCTGGAGCACCTCAAAATATCAAATTTTTCGCATTCCCTTGGGGGGGTACGCAAAATTTGGTGAGTTTTTGAGCATGTTCAGGCCTCCAAAAAAGCAATTCATTTATTAGGAGAATAATAATAATAATAATAATAATAATAATAATAAACGCTGCAATTACAATAGGCCTTCGCACCGCCAAGGTGCTCGGGCCTAATAATAATAATAAACGCTGCAATTACAATAGGCCTTCGCACCGCCAAGGTGCTCGGGCCTAATAATAAACGCTGCAATTACAATAGGCCTTCGCACCGCCAAGGTGCTCGGGCCTAATTAAAACCGCAGGCGGTGATATAGGCCCTCGCACCATGGCGCCGCTCGGCATAATGCCACCGCCTCCCCTGCAAACATCCTTCCCATGCCTCTCTCAACCTAAAGTGCAGCCAGACTGCACTTCAGGCTGTTAAGGCCTTATGAACGGTCACTTCCTGTCACCAAGGGGCGGGGCTAACTAATAATCTAATTATTGACATGCAGAAATGTGAAGGATATGACTGGCATCATCTGTAGCAAATTTGGTGCATGTTGGTTGTTTTTTGTGGGAGTTATGTCAGTTTTCCTTTTCATTGCATCACATCTGCTTTGCTGCCCCGCCTCTCCTAAACGATATCCCCTATTAAAAGAAACAACACAACTTTTAATCACACATGCCTCTTGAGCATCCTGACTCATTTGGGTTAAAGTTAGATAAAATTCTTAGCAGGACTTCCTCAAAATGCATGGCAAAGCAAATGACAGAAATCACCCCAAAAATGGCACCTTTTTCAAAATGGCCGACTTCCTGTTGGATTTAGGCCATATGTCCAAGAGACGTTTTTCAAGGTACTGGGAGGGTCTACAAGTTTCCCGAATCATATCCATGTCAGTCAATGCAGTGGGCGGGGCTGATTGATTGAAATATTGTAGGGGGCGCTATGGAGCCATTTACGATCTTCTCCACTATATTGTAATTTTACTCTATTAAGGACATAACTGTCATGACTCATGGCAAGTATGGTGAAGATCAACAATTTCACGGCTTTGTCACAGGTACTTCCTGGTTCATGATATCAGACACTTGTTGTTGCCAAGGGGTGGGGCTAGTTCAGAGTCATATTATTGCATTGTAGATTTTGTTCATCATAGGACTGGCATCAAATGTGTCGATTCCTGTGCTGATATGTTGTTTTATGTGGGAGTTTTAGCAATAAGTCTTTGTTAATAAGACATCAAACTTTGAGGGCCCGCCCCTCCTAAACTAAATCTTCTATTAGAAGAAATAACACAACTTTAAATCACACATGCCTCCTGAGCATCCTGTGCTCTGTGGGTGTCAGTTGGACAATATCCCTAGGAGGAGTTGTTTAAAATGCATGGCAAAGAAATGACCCCAAAAATGGCACCTTTTTCAAAATGGCCGACTTCCTGTTGGATGTGGCCCATATGTCCAAGAGACTTTTTTGAAGGTACTGGAAGGTTCTCCAACTGTGCTGAATTTTATTCATGTCGGTCCATGTAGTGGGCGGGGCTGATTGATTGAAATTTTGTAGGGGGCGCTATGGAGACATGCTCCATTTATTCCATAATGTTTCAATGGGGCTTAGTTCAGGGCCTTACTGTCATCAGTCATGGCAAGTTTGGTGGCGGTCCAAGGTTCCATGGCTTGGTCACAGGTACTTCCTGTTTCATGGCGTTGGACCGCCATTCGCCATGTCCTGTTTAGCGTAGCAACTTGAGGTTTTTATTGTGGCATCATGAAAGGGTTTGACATGTTTTGGAGGAGGCTCAAGTGTTTTGGACCATTTGCTTAGAAGCATGACCCTCAAACGTGGAAAAAACCACTTCCTGTTGTAAGTGGGCGTGGCTTAGGTCTACACCAGCAATGGTCACATTAATCTGTTCAGGACTGATCCCTTATTAATGCCTATAAGTTTTAGGGTGATCAGATCAAAATTGACAATTTTATAGTGATTTATGATGCCACGCCGCCGCATGGAACTTTGCCATGGCGTCACGGGCACGCCGTGCAGCGTAGAGCAACGTCCTTTATAAGATCTCTTCACCAACATGTTTTGTGATGCCTGAGTGAATTTGGGCCATGTGGTGTCTATCAAGCCAGAGTTCTGGGTGTGTGAGCAAAAAACAACACTTTTGACCTCCAGGGGGCGTGGCTATTTCATAATCAAAATATTGACATATAGAACTCTGTAGGAGGGGACTGCCATCATATCTAGCAAATTTGGTGCAGAAATGTTGCTTTATGTGGGAGTTATATCCGTTTAATTTTTCCTGGCGAGACATCAAACTTTGAGGCCCCGCCCCTCGTAAACTAAGTCTCCTATTAGAAGAAATAACACAACATTTAATCACAAATGCCTCCTGAACATCCTCAGCAATTTGTGGCTCAGTGGGATAAAAGCTCTAGGACGAGTTCGTTAAAATGCGAGGTGCTAAAACGCCAAAATATTGACTTTGACCTAAAATGGCCGCCTTCCTGTCGACATTTCACCATGACATTAAGAGGATTTTTTGTTCGCCCTAGCATGTAGATCATGTGTATGAATTTTCATAAAGATTAACGACATGCAGTGGCGGGGCACCTAAAATAGGTGGCGCTCTCATTCAGTTTCACCCAAACATTCTGGAGCACCTCAAAATATCAAATTTTTCACATTCCCTTGGGGGGGTACGCAAAATTTGGTGAGTTTTTGAGCATGTTCAGGCCTCCAAAAAAGCAATTCATTTATTAGGAGAATAATAATAATAATAATAATAATAAACGCTGCAATTACAATAGGCCTTCGCACCGCCAAGGTGCTCGGGCCTAATAATAAACGCTGCAATTACAATAGGCCTTCGCACCGCCAAGGTGCTCGGGCCTAATAATAAACGCTGCAATTACAATAGGCCTTCGCACCGCCAAGGTGCTCGGGCCTAATAAACACTGCAATTACAATAGGCCTTCGCACCGCCAAGGTGCTCGGGCCTAATAATAAACGCTGCAATTACAATAGGCCTTCGCACCGCCAAGGTGCTCGGGCCTAATAATAATAATAATAATAATAAACGCTGCAATTACAATAGGCCTTCGCACCGCCAAGGTGCTCGGGCCTAATAATAATAATAATAATAATAATAATAATAAACGCTGCAATTACAATAGGCCTTCGCACCGCCAAGGTGCTCGGGCCTAATAATTAAAGCCGCAAGCGGCATCCATCGGGTCCTCGCCTCATGCCGAACCCTCCACCCTGGTCCTGGTTCTCCTAATGCTACATGTGAAGGACCCGCACAGCCAGTTCATTTTAATAGAGAAATACAATTCACATATTGAGAAAAGAATGTGTGTAAAGGACAAGATGGCGGACAGCCCGTTACCATGGCAACATGTGTTTCATTGACTTTTTAGCTTGTCTTGGGATGATATACATGTGTGCCGAATTTCGTAGCCCGAGATGAAAGTAGACGATCGGGCCCCTTGGGGCCCCCCCAAAAAGTGTCCCCCCCACAATACATTCTATAATGTGTTAAGGACCTACCAAATATGAATAGTTACAGTTTTGGTGCACATCGTATGAATTTGTGCAAAGATATAAGCAAACCGTGTTTCATGGCGATAAGGTTTTTTTCCAAGATGGCGGACACCCCTCTGCCATGGTAACGGCTGCACAATGAAGTTTTTTGCTTGTCTTGGGTTGATACACATGTGTGCCGAATTTCGTAGCCCTAGGTCAAAGTAGACGATCGGGCCCCTAGGGGCCCCCCCCAAAATGTGCCCCCCCCCACAATACACATTACAATGCGTTAAGGACCTGCCAAATATGAATTATTGGAATTTTGGTTCCGATCGGATGCATTTCTGCAGAGATATAAGTAAACCGTGTTTCATGGCGAGAACGCTTTTTTCCATGGGTTGCCACGGTAACACGCTTTCTCCTATCAGAAAGATTTGAATAACTTTTGGTCCCCATCTTGTCACGAAGCTCCATGGCGAATGTGGAGCCGATAGCATGAATCCCCTCAGACTAGTTCGTTCAAATGCGACGCGCCCAAATTGACAAAAACGGGCAAAAAAATGGCCGCAACCGCCAAGATGGCGGACAGCCCGTTGCCATGACAACAGGTCTACGATTGACTTTTTTAGTCGTCCTGAGGTGATAGACATTCGTACCGAATTTCGTCGTCCTACGTCAAACTAAACTTTGCAGACCCCATTCTACGGGCCATATTATGGCGTTTCTAGGGGGCGCCGTCGAGCCGTTGTTGAATTGGCGTGGACACGGACCATGGAATATCGCTATTTTTGCCGGGCTTGAGCTGTGTGCCAAGTTTCGCAACTTTTCACGGAGGCCAAGTGGGTCAAAAATGGCCGAGTTGTGCTGAGGAGAATAAAAATAATAATAATAATAATAATTAAAGCCGCAAGCGGCATCCATCGGGTCCTCGCCTCATGCCGAACCCTCCACCCGAACTCGCCACAAAGCTTCCGGGTGGATGTGAAGTAAAAGGCACGAATCCAAAACTAGTTTGTTCAAAAACAATGCACATACAGTGCTAAATGGGCGTAAACGCCAAGATGGCGGACACCCCATTGCCATGGTAACAGGTGGTCAATGCACTTTTTTACTCGCCTTGGGTTGTTACACATGTGTACCGAATTTCGTATCCCTAGGTCTAAGTAGACAATCGGGCCCCTAGGGGCCACCCCCAAAAAGTGCCCCCCCCACAATACATTCTATAATTTGTTAAGGACCTACCAAATATTAATATTTACAGTTTTGGTGCACATCGCATGAATATGTGCGAAGATATAAGCAAACCGTGTTTCATGGCGAGAAGGTTTTTTTCCAAGATGGCGGACACTCCGTTGCCATGGTAACAGGTTGTTAATTGAGTTTTTTGCTTTACTTGGGTTGATACACATGTGTGCCGAATTTCATAGCCCTAAGTGAAAGTAGACGATCGGGCCCCCAGGGGCCCCCCAAAAATGTGACCCCCCCCACAATACATATGACAATGCATTAAGGACCTATCAAATATGAATTATTGGAATTTTGGTTCCAATGGGATCTATTTCTGCGAAGATATGAGTGAACCGTGTTTCATGGCGAGGAGTATTTTTTTCAAGATGGCGGACACACCGTTGCCATGGTAACAGGTGCTTAATTGAGTTTTTTGCTCGTCTTGGTTACTTATACATGTGTACCGAATTTCGTAGCCCTAGGTCAAAGTAGACGATCGGGCCCCTAGGGGCCGCCCCCAAAATGTGCCCCCTCCACAATACATATTACAATGCGTTAAGGACCTACCAAATATGAATGATTGGAATTTTGGTTCCGATCGGATGCATTTCTGCAGAGATATAAGCAAACCGTGTTTCATGGCGAGAACGCTTTTTTCCATGGGTTGCCACGGTAACAAGCTTTCTCCTATCAGAAAGATTTGAATAACTTTTGGTCCCCATCTTGTCACGAAGCTCCATGGCGAATGTGGAGCCAATAGCATGAATCGCCTCAGACTAGTTCGTTCAAATACGATGCGCTTAAAGTGATAAAAAGGGCATAAACGCCAAGATGGCGGACACCCCGTTGCCATGGTAACAGGTTCTCAATAGAGTTTTTTTGCTCGTCTTGGTTACTTATACATGTGTACCGAATTTCGTAGCCATAGGTCAAAGTAGACAATCGGGCCCCTAGGGGCCCCCCCGAAAATGTGCCCCCCCCCACAATACATATTACAATGCGTTAAGGACCTACCAAATATGAATTATCTGAATTTTGGTTCCGATCGGATGTATTTCTGCGAAGATATGAGTGAACCGTGTTTCATGGCGAGAACGCTTTTTTCCATGGGTTGCCACGGTAACACGCTTTCTCCTATCAGAAAGATTTGAATAGCTTTTGGTCCCCATCTTGTCACGAAGCTCCATCGCGAATGTGGAGCCAATAGCATGAATCCCCTCAGACTAGTTCGTTCAAATACGATGCGCTTAAAGTGATAAAAAGGGCATAAACGCCAAGATGGCGGCCACCCCGTTGCCATGGTAACAGGTTCTCAATAGAGTTTTTTGCTCGTCTTGGTTACTTATACATGTGTACCGAATTTCGTAGCCCTAGCTCAAAGTAGACTATCGGGCCCCTAGGGGCCCCCCCAAAATGCGCCCCCCCCACAATATATATTACAATGCGTGAAGGACCTACCAAATATGAATTATTTTAATTTTGGTTCCGATCGGATGTATTTCTGCGAAGATATGAGTGAACCGTGTTTCATGGCGAGATCGCTTTTTTCCATGGGTTGCCACGGTAACACGCTTTCGCCTATCAAAAAGATTTGAATAACTTTTGGTCCCCATCTCGTCACGAAGCTCCATGGCGAATGTGGAGCCAATAGCATGAATCGCCTCAGACTAGTTCGTTCAAATGCGATGCGCCCAAATTGACAAAAACGGGCAAAAAAATGGCCGCAAACGCCAAGATGGCGGAAAGCCCGTTGCCATGACAACAGGCGTTTCAATGACTTTTTTACTTGTCTTGATGTGATAGACATGTGTACCGAATTTCGTCGTCCTACGTCAAACTAAATTTTTTTTTCCCCATTCTAGAGGCCATTTTTGGCGTTTCTAGGGGGCGCTGTCGAGGCATTTTTGCATTGGCGTGCATACAAACGCCAAATTATCAAAATTTTCACCGGACGTGAGGTGTGTGCCAAGTTTCGCAACTTTTCACGGGGTCTAAGGGGGTCAAAATTGAGCGAGTTGTGCTTAAAATAATAAACATTACAATAACAATAGGGCCTTGCCATACTTCGTATGGCTCGGACCCTAATTAAAGCCGCAAGCGGCATCCATCGGGTCCTCGCCTCATGCCGAACCCTCCACCCGAGTCCTGGTTCTCCTAATGCTACATGTGAAGGACCCGCACAGCCAGTTCATTTTAATAGAGAAATACAATTCACATATTGAGAAAAGAATGTGTGTAAACGCCAAGATGGCGGACAGCCCGTTACCATGGCAACATGTGTTTCATTGACTTGTTAGCTTGTCTTGGGATGATACACATGTGTGCCGAATTTCGTAGCCCGAGATGAAAGTAGACGATCGGGCCCCTTGGGGCCCCCCCAAAAAGTGTCTCCCCCACAATACATTCTATAATATGTTAAGGACCTACCAAATATGAATAGTTACAGTTTTGGTGCACATCGTATGAATTTGTGCAAAGATATAAGCAAACCGTGTTTCATGGCGAGAAGGTTTTTTTGCAAGATGGCGGACACCCTGTTGCCATGGTAACGGCTGCACAATGAAGTTTCTTTGCTTGTCTCGGGTTGATACACATGTGTGCCGAATTTCGTAGCCCTAGGTCAAAGTAGACGATCGGGCCCCTAGGGGCCCCCCCAAAATGCGCCCCCCCCCCCCACAATACATATTACAATGCGTGAAGGACCTACCAAACATGAATTATTGTAATTTTGGTTCCGATCGGATGTATTTCTGCGAAGATATGAGTGAACCGTGTTTCATGGCGAGATCGCTTTTTTCCATGGGTTGCCACGGTAACACGCTTTCGCCTATCAAAAAGATTTGAATAACTTTTGGTCCCCATCTTGTCACGAAGCTCCATGGCGAATGTGGAGCCAATAGCATGATTCGCCTCAGACTAGTTCGTTCAAATGCGATGCGCCCAAATTGACAAAAACGGGCAAAAAAATGGCCGCAAACGCCAAGATGGCGGAAAGCCCGTTGCCATGACAACAGACGTTTCAATGACTTTTTTACTTGTCTGGATGTGATAGACATGTGTACCGAATTTCGTCGTCCTACGTCAAACTAAAATTTTTTTCCCCCATTCTAGAGGCCATTTTTGGCGTTTCTAGGGGGCGCCGTCGAGGCATTTTCACATTGGCGTGCACGCGGACCCCAGAATATCGCTATTTTCGCCGGGACTGAGGTGTGTGCCAAGTTTCGCAACTTTTCACGGGGTCTAAGGGGGTCAAAAATGGCCGAGTTGTGCTGAGAACGAGGAGAATAATAATAATTAAAGCCGCAAGCGGCATCCATCGGGTCCTCGCCTCATGCCGAACCCTCCACCCGAGTCCTGGTTCTCCTAACGCTACATGTAAAGGACCCGCAGAGCAAGTTCATTTTAATAGAGAAATACAATTCACATATTGGGAAAAGAATGTGTGTAAACGCCAAGATGGCAGACAGCCCGTTACCATGGCAACATGTGTTTCATTGACTTTTTAGCTTGTCTTGGGATGTTACACATGTGTACCGAATTTCGTAGCCATAGGGCAAAGTAGACGATCGGGCCCCTGGGGGCCCCCCCCACAATGCGCCCCCCCCACAATACATATTACAATGCGTGAAGGACCCACCAAACATGAATTATCAGAATTTTGGTTCCGATCGGATGTATTTCTGCGAAGATATGAGTGAACCGTGTTTCATGGCAAGGAGGATTTTTTTCAAGATGGCGGACACCCCGTTGCCATGGTAACAGGTTCTCAATAGAGTTTTATGCTTGTCTCAGGCTAATACACATGTGTGCCGAATTTCGTAGCCCTAGCTCAAAGTAGACAATCGGGCCCCTAGGGCCCCCCCCCAAAATGTGCCCCCCCCACAATACATATTACAATGCGTGAAGGACCTACCAAATATGAATTATTGGAATTTTGGTTCCGATCGCATGCATTTCTGCAGAGATATAAGCAAACCGTGTTTCATGGCGAGAACGCTGTTTTCCATGGGTTGCCACGGTAACACGCTTTCTCCTATCAGAAAGATTTGAATAACTTTTGGTCCCCATCTTGTCACGAAGCTCCATTGCGAATGTGGAGCCAATAGCCTGAATCCCCTCAGACTAGTTCGTTCAAATACGATGCGCTTAAAGTGATAAAAAGGGCATAAACGCCAAGATGGCGGACACCCCGTTGCCATGGTAACAGGTTCTCAATAGAGTTTTTTGCTCGTCTTGGTTACTTATACATGTGTACCGAATTTAGTAGCCATAGGTCAAAGTAGACTATCTGGCCCCTCGGGGGCCCCCCCCAAAATGCGCCCCCCCCACAATACATATTACAATGCGTGAAGGACCTACCAAACATGAATTATTTTAATTTTGGTTCCGATCGGATGTATTTCTGCGAAGATATGAGTGAACCATGTTTCATGGCGAGATCGCTTTTTTCCATGGGTTGCCACGGTAACACGCTTTCGCCTATCAAAAAGATTTGAATAACTTTTGGTCCCCATCTTGTCACGAAGCTCCATGGCGAATGAGGAGCCAATAGCATGAATCGCCTCAGACTAGTTCGTTCAAATGCGATGCGCCCAAATTGACAAAAACGGGCAAAAAAATGGCCGCAAACGCCAAGATGGCGGAAAGCCCGTTGCCATGACAACAGGCGTTTCAATGACTTTTTTACTTGTCTTCATGTGATAGACATGTGTACCGAATTTCGTCGTCCTACGTCAAACTAAAATTTTTTTTCCCCATTCTAGAGGCCATTTTTGGCGTTTCTAGGGGGCGCCGTCGAGGCATTTTTACAT
Source organism: Telmatherina bonti (assembly GCF_933228915.1). NCBI lineage: Eukaryota > Metazoa > Chordata > Actinopteri > Atheriniformes > Telmatherinidae > Telmatherina > Telmatherina bonti. Next base: position 40,734,800 of record NC_136613.1, read on the forward strand.
TGGCGTGCACGCGGACCCCAGAATATCGCTATTTTCGCCTGGACTGAGGTGTGTGCCAAGTTTCGCAACTTCTCACGGGGTCTAAGGGGGTCAAAATTGAGTGAGTTGTGCTGAGAAGAATAATAATAATAATAACAAGCGGCATCCATCGGGTCCTCGCCTCATGCCGAACCCTCCACCCGAACTCGCCACAAAGCTTCTGGGTGGATGTGAAGTAAAAGGCACGAATCCAAAACTAGTTTGTTAAAAAACAATGCACATACAGTGCTAAATGGGCGTAAACGCAAAGATGGCGGACACCCCGTTGGCATGGTAACAGGTGGTCAATGCACTTTTTTACTCGCCTTGGGTTGTTACACATGTGTGCCGAATTTCGTAGCCATAGGTGAAAGTAGACGATCGGGCCCCTAAGGGCCCCCCCCCAAAAAGTGCCCCCCCTACAATACATTCTATAATGTGTTAAGGACCTACCAAATATGAATAGTTAAAGTTTTGGTGCACATCGCATGAATTTGTGCAAAGATATAAGCAAACCATGTTTCATGGCGAGAAGGATTTTTTTCAAGATGGCGGACACACTGTTGCCATGGTAACAGGTGCTTAATTGAGTTTTATGCTTGTCTCGGGCTGATACACATGTGTGCCGAATTTCGTAGCCCTAGCTCAAAGTAGATGATCGGGCCCCGAGGGCCCCCCCCCAAAATGTGCCCCCCCCCCACAATACATATTACAATGCGTTAAGGACCTTTGAAATATGACTTATTAGAATTTTCGTTCCGATCTGATCTATTTCTGCGAATAAATTAGTGAACCGTGTTTCATGGCGAGAAGGTTTTTTTCCAAGATGGCGGACACCCCGTTGCCATGGTAACAGGTGCTTAATTGAGTTTTATGCTTGTCTCGGGCTGATACACATGTGTGCCGAATTTCGTAGCCCTAGGTCAAAGTAGACGATCGGGCCCCTAGGGGCCCCCCCCCCCAAAATGTGCCCCCCCCCCACAATACATATTACAATGCGTTAAGGACCTACCAAATATGAATTATTGGAATTTTGGTTCCGATCGGATGTATATCTGCAGGGATATGAGTGAACCGTGTTTCATGGCGAGAACGCTTTTTTCCATGGGTTGCCACGGTAACACGCTTTCTCCTATCAGAAAGATTTGAATAACTTTTTGTCTCCATCTTGTCACGAAGCTCCATGGCGAATGTGGAGCCAATAGCATGAATCGCCTCAGACTAGTTCGTTCAAATGCGATGCGCCCAAATTGAAAAAAACGGGCAAAAAAATGGCCGCAAACGCCAAGATGGCGGAAAGCCCGTTGCCATGACAACAGACGTTTCAATGACTTTTTTACTTGTCTGGATGTGATAGACATGTGTACCGAATTTCGTCGTCCTACGTCAAACTAAAATTTTTTTCCCCCATTCTAGAGGCCATTTTTGGCGTTTCTAGGGGGCGCCGTCGAGGCATTTTGACATTGGCGTGCACGCGGACCCCAGAATATCGCTATTTTCGCCGGGACTGAGGTGTGTGCCAAGTTTCGCAACTTTTCACGGGGTCTAAGGGTGTCAAAATTGAGTGAGTTGTGCTGAGAAGAATAAACATTACAATAACAATAGGGCCTTGCCATACTTCGTATGGCTCGGACCCTAATTAAAGCCGCAAGCGGCATCCATCGGGTCCTCGCCTCATGCCGAACCCTCCACCCGAACTTGCCACAAAGCTTCCGGGTGGATGTGAAGTAAAAGGCACGAATCCAAAAGTAGTTTGTCCAAAAACAATGCACATGCAGTGCTAAATGGGCGTAAACGCCAAGATGGCGTACACCCCATTGCCATGGTAACAGGTGGTCAATGCACTTTTTTACTCGCCTTGCGTTGTTACACATGTGTGTCGAATTTCATAGCCATAGGTGAAAGTAGACGATCGGGCCCCTGAGGGCCCCCCCAAAGAAACTGCCCCCCCCACAATACATTCTGTAATGTGTCAAGGACCTACCAAATATGAATAGTTAAAGTTTTGGTGCACATCGCATGAATTTGTGCAAAGATATAAGCAAACCGTGTTTCATGGCGAGAAGGTTTTTTTCCAAGATGGCGGACACTCCAGTGCCATGGTAACAGGTGCTTAATTGAGTTTTATGCTTGTCTCGGGCTGATACACATGTGTGCCGAATTTCGTAGCCCTAGCTCAAAGTAGACGATCGGGCCCCTAGGGGCCGCCCCCAAAATGTGCCCCCCCCACAATACCTATTACAACGCGTTAAGGACCTACCAAATATGAATTATTGGAATTTTGGTTCCGATCGGATGTATTTCTGCAGAAATATAAGCAAACCGTGTTTCATGGCGAGAACGCTTTTTTCCATGGGTTGCCACGGTAACACGCTTTCTCCTATCAGAAAGATTTGAATAACTTTTGGTCCCCATCTTGTCACGAAGCTCCATGGCGAATGTGGAGCCAATAGCCTGAATCCCCTCAGACTAGTTCGTTGAAATACGATGTGCTTAAAGTGATAAAAAAGGGCATAAACGCCAAGATGGCGGACACCCCGTTGCCATGGTAACAGGTTGTCAATAGAGTTTTTTGCTCGTCTTGGTTACTTATACATGTGTATCGAATTTCGTAGCCCTAGGTCAAAGTAGACTATCGGGCCCCTAGGGGCCCCCCCCAAAATGCGCCCCACCCACAATACATATTACAATGCGTTAAGGACCTACCAAACATGAATTATTTTAATTTTGGTTCCGTTCGGATGTATTTCTGCAAAGATATGAGTGAACCGTGTTTCATGGCGAGAACGCTTTTTTCCATGGGTTGCCACGGTAACACGCTTTCTCCTATCAAAAAGATTTGAATAACTTTTTGTCCCCATCTTGTCACGAAGCTCCATGGCGAATGTGGAGCCAATAGCATGAATCGCCTCAGACTAGTTCGTTCAAATGCGATGCGCCCAAATTGACAAAAACGGGCCAAAAAATGGCCGCAAACGCCAAGATGGCGGAAAGCCCGTTGCCATGACAACAGGCATTTCAATGACTTTTTTACTTGTCTTGATGTGATAGACATGTGTACCGAATTTCGTCGTCCTACGTCAAACTAGAATTTTTTTTCCCCATTCTAGAGGCCATTTTTGGCGTTTCTAGGGGGCGCTGTCGAGGCATTTTTGCATTGGCGTGCATACAAACGCCAAATTATCGAAATTTTCAGCGGACGTGAGGTGTGTGCCAAGTTTCGCAACTTTTCACGGGGTCTAAGGGGGTCAAAATTGAGTGAGTTGTGCTTAGAACGAGAACGAGGAGAATAATAAACATTACAATAACAATAGGGCCCTGCCATACTTCGTATGGCTCGGACCCTAATAATAATAATAATAATAATAATAAACATTACAATAACAATAGGGCCCTGCCATACTTCGTATGGCTCGGACCCTAATTAAAGCCGCAAGCGGCATCCATCGGGTCCTCGCCTCATGCCGAACCCTCCACCCGAACTCACCACAAAGCTTCCGGGTAGATGTGAAGTAAAAGGCATGAATCCAAAACTAGTTTGTTAAAAAATAATGCACATTCAGTAATAAATAGGCATAAACGCCAAGATGGCGGACACCATGTTGCCATGGTAACAGGTGGTCAATGCACTTTTTTACTCGCCTTGGGTTGTTACATATGTGTGCCGAATTTCGTAGCCTAAGATGAAAGTAGACAATCGGGCCCCTGAGGGCCCCCCCAAAAAGTGCCCCCCCCACAATACATTCTATAATGTGTTAAGGACCTACCAAATATGAATAGTTAAAATTTTGGTGCACATCGCATGAATTTGTGCAAAGATATAAGCAAACCGTGTTTCATGGCGAGAAGGCTTTTTTCCAAGATGGCGGACACTCCAGTGCCATGGTAACAGGCTCTTAATTGAGTTTTATGCTTGTCTCTGGTTGATACACATGTGTGCCGAATTTCGTAGCCCTAGCTCAAAGTAGACGATCGGGCCCCTAAGGGCCCCCCTAAAATGTGCCCCCCCCACAATACATATTACAACACGTTAAGGACCTACCAAATATGAATTATTGGAATTTTGGTTCCGATCGGATGTATTTCTGCAGAAATATAAGCAAACCGTGTTTCATGGCGAGAACGCTGTTTTCCATGGGTTGCCACGGTAACACGCTTTCTCCTATCAGAAAGATTTGAATAACTTTTGGTCCCCATCTTGTCACGAAGCTCCATGGCGAATGTGGAGCCAATAGCCTGAATCCCCTCAGACTAGTTCGTTGAAATACGATGCGCTTAAAGTGATAAAAAGGGCATAAACGCCAAGATGGCGGACACCCCGTTGCCATGGTAACAGGTTCTCAATAGAGTTTTTTGCTCGTCTTGGTTACTTATACATGTGTACCGAATTTCGTAGCCATAGGTCAAAGTAGACTATCGGGCCCCTCGGGGCCCCCCCCAAAATGCGCCCCCCCCACAATACATATTACAATGCGTGAAGGACCTACCAAACATGAATTATCAGAATTTTGGTTCCGATCGGATGCATTTCTGCGAAGATATGAGTGAACCGTGTTTCATGGCGAGAACGCTTTTTTCCATGGGTTGCCACGGTAACACGCTTTCTCCTATCAAAAAGATTTGAATAACTTTTTGTCCCCATCTTGTCACGAAGCTCCATGGCGAATGTGGAGCCAATAGCATGAATCCCCTCAGACTAGTTCGTTCAAATACGATGCGCCCAAATTGACAAAAACGGGCCAAAAAATGGCCGCAAACGCCAAGATGGCGGACAGCCCGTTGCCATGACAACAGGTATTTCAATGAGTTTTTTACTTGTCTTGATGTGATAGACATGTGTACCGAATTTCGTCGTCCTACGTCAAACTAAAAAAATTTTTCCCATTCTAGATGCCATTTTTGGCGTTTCTAGGGGGCGCTGTCTAGGCATTTTTGCATTGGCGTGCATACAAACGCCAAATTATCGAAATTTTCACCGGACGTGAGGTGTGTGCCAAGTTTCGCAACTTTTCACGGGGTCTAAGGGGGTCAAAATTGAGTGAGTTGTACTTAGAACGAGAATAATAATAATAAACATTACAATAACAATAGGGCCCTGCCATACTTCGTATGGCTCGGACCCTAATAAACATTTCAATAACAATAGGGCCCTGCCATACTTCGTATGGCTCGGACCCTAATAAACATTACAATAACAATAGGGCCCTGCCATACTTCGTATGGCTCGGACCCTAATAAACATTTCAATAACAATAGGGCCCTGCCATACTTCGTATGGCTCGGACCCTAATAATAATAAACATTTCAATAACAATAGGGCCCTGCCATACTTCGTATGGCTCGGACCCTAACAAGCGGCATCCATCGGGTCCTCGCCTCATGCCGAACCCTCCACCCGAACTCGCCACAAAGCTTCAGGGTGGATGTGAAGTAAAAGGCACGAATCCAAAACTAGTTTGTTAAAAAACAATGCACATACAGTGCTAAATGTGCGTAAACACCAAGATGGCGGACACACCGTTGCCATGGTAACAGGTGGTCAATGCACTTTTTTACTCGCCTTGGGTTGTTACACATGTGTGCCGAATTTCCTAGCCATAGGTGAAAGTAGACGATCGGGCCCCTAGGGGCCGCCCCCAAAAAGTGCCCCCCCCACAATACATTCTATAATGTGTTAAGGACCTACCAAATATGAATAATTACAGTTTTGGTGCACATCGCATGAATTTGTGCGAAGATATAAGCAAACCGTGTTTAATGGCGAGAAGGTTTTTTTCCAAGATGGCGGACACTCCAGTGCCATGGTAACAGGTGCTTAATTGAGTTTTATGCTTGTCTCGGGCTGATACACATGTGTGCCGAATTTCGTAGCCCTAGCTCAAAGTAGATTATCGGGCCCCTAGGGGCCCCCCCAAAATGCGCCCCCCCCCACAATACATATTACAATGCGTGAAGGACCTACCAAATATGAATTATTTTAATTTTGGTTCCGATCGGATGTATTTCTGCGAAGATATGAGTGAACCGTGTTTCATGGCGAGATCGCTTTTTTCCATGGGTTGCCACGGTAACACGCTTTCGCCTATCAAAAAGATTTGAATAACTTTTTGTCCCCATCTTGTCACGAAGCTCCATGGCGAATGTGGAGCCAATAGCATGAATCGCCTCAGACTAGTTCGTTCAAATGCGATGCGCCCAAATTGACAAATACGGGCAAAAAAATGGCCGCAAACGCCAAGATGGCGGAAAGCCCGTTGCCATGACAACAGGCGTTTCAATGACTTTTTTACTTGTCTTCATGTGATAGACATGTGTACCGAATTTCGTCGTCCTACGTCAAACTAAAAATTTTTTTCCCCATTCTAGAGGCCATTTTTGGCGTTTCTAGGGGGCGCCGTCGAGGCATTTTTACATTGGCGTGCACGCGGACCCCAGAATATCGCTATTTTCGCCGGGACTGAGGTGTGTGCCAAGTTTCGCAACTTTTCACGGGGTCTAAGGGGGTCAAAATTGAGCGAGTTGTGCTTAGAACGAGAACGAGAATAATAATAATTAAAGCCGCAAGCGGCATCCATCGGGTCCTCGCCTCATGCCGAAACCTCCACCCGAACTTGCCACAAAGCTTCCGGGTGGATGTGAAGTAAAAGGCACGAATCCAAAAGTAGTTTGTCCAAAAACAATGCACATACAGTGCTAAATGGGCGTAAACGCCAAGATGGCGGACACCCCGTTGCCATGGTAACAGGTGGTCAATGCACTTTTTTACTCGCCTTGCGTTGTTACACATGTGTGTCGAATTTCATAGCCATAGGTGAAAGTAGACGATCGGGCCCCTGAGGGCCCCCCCCAAAAAACTGCCCCCCCCACAATACATTCTGTAATGTGTCAAGGACCTACCAAATATGAATAGTTAAAGTTTTGGTGCACATCGCATGAATTTGTGCAAAGATATAAGCAAACCGTGTTTCATGGCGAGAAGGCTTTTTTCCAAGATGGCGGACACTCCAGTGCCATGGTAACAGGTGCTTAATTGAGTTTTATGCTTGTCTCGGGCTGATACACATGTGTGCCGAATTTCGTAGCCCTAGCTCAAAGTAGACGATCGGGCCCCTAGGGGCCGCCCCCAAAATGTGCCCCCCCCATAATACCTATTACAACGCGTTAAGGACCTACCAAATATGAATTATTGGAATTTTGGTTCCGATCGGATGTATTTCTGCAGAAATATAAGCAAACCGTGTTTCATGGCGAGAACACTTTTTTCCATGGGTTGCCACGGTAACACGCTTTCTCCTATCAGAAAGATTTGAATAACTTTTGGTCCCCATCTTGTCATGAAGCTCCATGGCGAATGTGGAGCCAATAGCCTGAATCCCCTCAGACTAGTTCGTTGAAATACGATGTGCTTAAAGTGATAAAAAGGGCATAAACGCCAAGATGGCGGACACCCCGTTGCCATGGTAACAGGTTGTCAATAGAGTTTTTTGCTCGTCTTGGTTACTTATACATGTGTACCGAATTTCGTAGCCCTAGGTCAAAGTAGACTATCGGGCCCCTAGGGGCCCCCCCAAAATGCGCCCCCCCCACAATACATATTACAATGCGTGAAGGACCTACCAAACATGAATTATCAGAATTTTGGTTCCGATCGGATGCATTTCTGCGAAGATATGAGTGAACCGTGTTTCATGGCGAGAACGCTTTTTTCCATGGGTTGCCACGGTAACACGCTTTCTCCTATCAAAAAGATTTGAATAACTTTTGGTCCCCATCTTGTCACGAAGCTCCATGGTGAATGTGGAGCCAATAGCATGAATCGCCTCAGACTAGTTCGTTCAAATGCGATGCACCCAAATTGACAAAAACGGGCCAAAAAATGGCCGCAAACGCCAAGATGGCGGACGGCCCGTTGCCATGACAACAGGCGTTTCAATGACTTTTTTACTTGTCTTGATGTGATAGACATATGTACCGAATTTCGTCGTCCTACGTCAAACTAAATTTTTTTGACCCCATTCTAGAGGCCATTTTTGGCGTTTCTAGGGGGCGCCGTTGAGGCATTTTTGCATTGGCGTGCACGCGGACCCCAGAATATCGCTATTTTCGCCGGGACTGAGGTGTGTGCCAAGTTTCGCAACTTTTCACGGGGCCTAAGGGGGTCAAAAATGGCCGAGTTGTGCTCAGAACGAGGAGAATAATAATAATTAAAGCCGCAAGCGGCATCCACCGGGTCCTCGCCTCATGCCGAACCCTCCACCCGAACTCGCCACAAAGCTTCCGGGTGGATGTGAAGTAAAAGGCACGAATCCAAAAGTAGTTTGTCCAAAAACAATGCACATACAGTGCTGAATGGGCGTAAACGCGAAGATGGCGGACACCCCGTTGCCATGGTAACAGGTGGTTAATTCCATTTTTTTCATCGCCTTGCGTTGTTACACATGTGTGTCGAATTTCATAGCCATAGGTGAAAGTAGACGATCGGGCCCCTGAGGGCCCCCCCCAAAAAGTGCCCCCCCACAATACATTCTATAATGTGTGAAGGACCTACCAAATATGAATAGTTAAAGTTTTGGTGTACATCGCATGAATTTGTGCAAAGATATAAGCAAACCGTGTTTCATGGCGAGAAGGTTTTTTTCCAAGATGGCGGACACTCCGTTGCCATGGTAACAGGTTGTTAATTGAGTTTTTTGCTTGTCTCGGGCTGATACACATGTGTGCCGAATTTCGTAGCCCTAGCTCAAAGTAGACGATCGGGCCCCTAGGGGCCGCCCCCAAAATGTGCCCCCCCCACAATACATATTACAACGCATTAAGGACCTACCAAATATGAATTATTGGAATTTTGGTTCCGATCGGATGTATTTCTGCAGAAATATAAGCAAACCGTGTTTCATGGCGAGAACGCTTTTTTCCATGGGTTGCCACGGTAACACGCTTTCTCCTATCAGAAAGATTTGAATAACTTTTGGTCCCCATCTTGTCACGAAGCTCCATGGCGAATGTAGAGCCAATAGCCTGAATCCCCTCAGACTAGTTCGTTGAAATACGATAAGCTTAAAGTGATAAAAAGGGCATAAACGCCAAGATGGCGGACACCCCGTTGCCATGGTAACAGGTTCTCAATAGAGTTTTTTGCTCGTCTTGGTTACTTATACATGTGTACCGAATTTCGTAGCCCTAGGTCAAAGTAGACTATCGGGCCCCTAGGGGCCCCCCCCAAAATGCGCCCCCCCCACAATACATATTACAATGCGTGAAGGACCTACCAAACATGAATTATTTTAATTTTGGTTCCGATCGGATGTATTTCTGCGAAGATATGAGTGAACCGTGTTTCATGGCGAGATCGCTTTTTTCCATGGGTTGCCACGGTAACACGCTTTCTCCTATTAGAAAGATTTGAATAACTTTTGGTCCCCATCTTGTCACGAAGCTCCATGGCGAATGTGGAGCCAATAGCATGAATCGCCTCAGACTAGTTCGTTCAAATGCGATGCGCCCAAATTGACAAAAACGCGCAAAAAAATGGCCGCAAACGCCAAGATGGCGGACAGCCCGTTGCCATGACAACAGGCGTTTCAATGACTTTTTTACTTGTCTTGATGTGATAGACATGTGTAGCAAATTTCGTCGTCCTACGTCAAACTAAAAATTTTTTTCCCCATTCTAGAGGCCATTTTTGGCGTTTCTAGGGGGCGCCGTCGAGGCATTTTTGCATTGGCGTGCATACAAACGCCAAATTATCGAAATTTTCACCGGACGTGAGGTGTGTGCCAAGTTTCGCAACTTTTCACGGGGGCTAAGGGGGTCAAAATTGAGTGAGTTGTGCTTAGGAGAATAATAATAAACATTACAATAACAATAGGGCCTTGCCATACTTCGTATGGCTCGGACCCTAATTAAAGCCGCAAGCGGCATCCATCGGGTCCTCGCCTCATGCCGAGCCCTCCACCCGAACTCGCCACAAAGCTTCCGGGTGGATGTGAAGTAAAAGGCACGAATCCAAAAGTGGTTTGTTCAAAAACAATGCACATACAGTGCTAAATGGGCGTGAACGCCAAGATGGCGGACACCCCGTTGCCATGGTAACAGGTGGTCAATGCACTTTTTTACTCGCCTTGGGTTGTTACACATGTGTACCGAATTTCGTAGCCCTAGGTCTAAGTAGACAATCGGGCCCCTAGGGGCCACCCCGAAAAAGTGCCCCCGCCAATATACATTCTATAATGTGTTAAGGACCTACCAAATATTAATAGTTAAAGTTTTTGTGCACATCGCATGAATTTGTGCAAAGATATAAGCAAACCGTGTTTCATGGCGAGAAGGTTTTTTTCCAAGATGGCGGACACTCCGTTGCCATGGTAACAGGTGCTTAAATGAGTTTTTTTCTTGTCTAGGGTTGATACACATGTGTGCCGAATTTCGTAGCCCTAGCTCAAAGTAGACGATCGGGCCCCTAGGGGCCCCCCCAAAATGTGCCCCCCCCCCCCCCCCCACAATACATATTACAATGCGTTAAGGACCTACCAAATATGAAATATTGGAATTTTGGTTCCAATGGGATCTATTTCTGCGAAGATATGAGTGAACCGTGTTTCATGGCGAGGAGCATTTTTTTCAAGATGGCGGACACCCCGTTGCCATGGTAACAGGTTTTCAATAGAGTTTTTTGCTCGTCTTGGTTACTTATACATGTGTACCGAATTTCGTAGCCCTAGGTCAAAGTAGACGATCGGGCCCCTAGCGGCCCCCCCCAAAATGCGGCCCCCCCACAATACATATTACAATGCGTGAAGGACCTACCAAACATGAATTATCAGAATTTTGGTTCCGATCGGATGCATTTCTGCGAAGATATGAGTGAACCGTGTTTCATGGCGAGAACGCTTTTTTCCATGGGTTGCCACGGTAACACGCTTTGTCCTATCAAAAAGATTTGAATAACTTTTGGTCCCCATCTTGTCACGAAGCTCCATGGCGAATGTGGAGCCAATAGCATGAATCCCCTCAGACTAGTTCGTTCAAATACGATGCGCCCAAATTGACAAAAACGGGCAAAAAAATGGCCGCAAACGCCAAGATGGCGGACAGCCCGTTGCCATGACAACAGGCGTTTTAATGAGTTTTTTATTTGTCTTGATGTGATAGACATGTGTACCGAATTTCGTCGTCCTACGTCAAACTAAAATTTTTTTTCCCCATTCTAGAGGCCATTTTTGGCGTTTCTAGGGTGCGCCGTCGAGGCATTTTTACATTGGCGTGCATACAAACGCCAAATTATCGAAATTTTCACCGGACGTGAGGTGTGTGCCAAGTTTCGCAACTTTTCACGGGGTCTAAGGGGGTCAAAATTGAGTGAGTTGTGCTTAGAACGAGAACGAGAATAATAATAATAATAATTAAAGCCGCAAGCGGCATCCATCGGGTCCTCGCCTCATGCCGAACCCTCCACCCGAACTCGCCACAAAGCTTCCAGGTGGATGTGAAGTAAAAGGCACGAATCCAAAACTAGTTTGTTCAAAAACAATGCACATACAGTGCTAAATGGGCGTAAACGCCAAGATGGCGGACACCCCGTTGCCATGGTAACAGGTGGTCAATGCACTTTTTTACTCGCCTTGGGTTGTTACACATGTGTGCCGAATTTCGTAACCATAGGTGAAAGTAGACGATGGGGCCCCTGAGGGCCCCCCCAAAAAGTGCCCCCCCCACAATACATTCTATAATGTGTTAAGGACCTACCAAATATGAATAATTACAGTTTTGGTGCACATCGCATGAATTTGTGCGAAGATATAAGCAAACCGTGTTTAATGGCGAGAACGTTTTTTTCCAAGATGGCGGACACCCTGTTGCCATGGTAATGGCTGCACAATGAAGTTTTTTGCTTGTGTCGGGTTGATACACATGTGTGCCGAATTTCGAAGCCCTAGCTCAAAGTAGACGATCGGGCCCCTAGGGGCCCCCCCCAAAATGTGCCACCCCCACAATACATATTAAAATATGTTAAGGACCTACCAAATATGAATGTTTTCCACTTTGGTGCAGATCAGATGCATTTCTACCAAGATATGAGTGAACCGTGTTTCATGGCGAGGAGGATTTTTTTCAAGATGGCGGACACTCCAGTGCCATGGTAACAGGTGCTTAATTGAGTTTTATGCTTGTCTCGGGTTGATACACATGTGTGCCGAATTTCGTAGCCCTAGCTCAAAGTAGACAATCGGGCCCCTAGGGGCCCCCCCCAAAATGTGCCCCCCCCACAATACATATTACAATGCGTTAAGGACCTACCAAATATGAATTATTGGAATTTTGGTTCCGATCGCATGCATTTCTGCAGAGATATAAGCAAACCGTGTTTCATGGCGAGAACGCTGTTTTCCATGGGTTGCCACGGTAACACGCTTTCTCCTATCAGAAAGATTTGAGTAACTTTTGGTCCCCATCTTGTCACGAAGCTCCATGGCGAATGTGGAGCCAATAGCCTGAATCCCCTCAGACTAGTTCGTTGAAATACGTTGTGCTTAAAGTGATAAAAAGGGCATAAACGCCAAGATGGCGGACACCCCGTTGCCATGGTAACAGGTTCTCAATGGAGTTTTTTGCTCGTCTTGGTTACTTATACATGTGTACCGAATTTCGTAGCCCTAGGTCAAAGTAGACTATCGGGCCCCTAGGGGCCCCCCCAAAATGCGCCCCCCCCACAATACATATTACAATGCGTGAAGGACCTACCAAACATGAATTATTGTAATTTTGGTTCCGATCGGATGCATTTCTGCGAAGATATGAGTGAACCGTGTTTCATGGCGAGAACGCTTTTTTCCATGGGTTGCCACGGTAACATGCTTTCTCCTATCAAAAAGATTTGAATAACTTTTTGTCCCCATCTTGTCACGAAGCTCCATGGCGAATGTGGAGCCAATAGCATGAATCCCCTCAGACTAGTTCGTTCAAATACGATGCGCCCAAATTGACAAAAACGGGCCAAAAATGGCCGCAAACGCCAAGATGGCGGACAGCCCGTTGCCATGACAACAGGCGTTTCAATGAGTTTTTTACTTGTCTTGATGTGATAGACATGTGTACCGAATTTCGTCGTCCTACGTCAAACTAAAATTTTTTTTCCCCATTCTAGATGCCATTTTTGGCGTTTCTAGGGGGCGCTGTCTAGGCATTTTTGCATTGGCGTGCATACAAACGCCAAATTATCGAAATTTTCACCGGACGTGAGGTGTGTGCCAAGTTTCGCAACTTTTCACGGGGTCTAAGGGGGTCAAAATTGAGTGAGTTGTGCTTAGAACGAGAATAATAATAATAATAATAAACATTACAATAACAATAGGGCCTTGCCATACTTCGTATGGCTCGGACCCTAACAAGCGGCATCCATCGGGTCCTCGCCTCATGCCGAACCCTCCACCCGAGTCCTGGTTCTCCTAATGCTACATGTGAAGGACCCGCAGAGACAGTTAATTTTAATAGAGAAATACAATTCACATATTGAGAAAAGAATGTGTGTAAATGCCAAGATGGCGGACAGCGCGTTACCATGGCAACATGTATTTAATTGACTTTTCAGCTCGTCTTGGGATGTTAGACATGTGTGCCGAATTTCGTAGCCCTACGTCAAAGTAGTCGATCGGGCCCCTTGGGGCCCCCCCCAAAATGTGCCACCCCCACAATACATATTAAAATATGTTAAGGACCTGCCAAATATGAATGTTTTCCACTTTGGTGCAGATCAGATGCATTTCTACCAAGATATGAGTGAACCGTGTTTCATGGCGAGGAGGATTTTTTTCAAGATGGCGGACAATCCAGTGCCATGGTAACAGGTGCTTAATTGAGTTTTATGCTTGTCTCGGGTTGATACACATGTGTGCCGAATTTCATAGCCCTAGCTCAAAGTAGACAATCGGGCCCCTAGGGCCCCCCCCCCCCCCCCCAAAATGTGCCCCCCCACAATACATATTACAATGCGTTAAGGACCTACCAAATATGAATTATTGGAATTTTGGTTCCGATCGCATGCATTTCTGCAGAGATATAAGCAAACCGTGTTTCATGGCGAGAACGCTGTTTTCCATGGGTTGCCACGGTAACACGCTTTCTCCTATCAGAAAGATTTGAATAACTTTTGGTCTCCATCTTGTCACGAAGCTCCATGGCGAATGTGGAGGCAATAGCCTGAATCCCCTCAGACTAGTTCGTTCAAATACGATGCGCTTAAAGTGATAAAAAGGGCATAAACGCCAAGATGGCGGACACCCCGTTGCCATGGTAACAGGTTCTCAATAGAGTTTTTTGCTCGTCTTGGTTACTTATACATGTGTACCGAATTTCGTAGCCCTAGGTCAAAGTAGACTATCGGGCCCCTAGGGGCCCCCCCAAAATGCGCCCCCCCCACAATACATATTACAATGCGTGAAGGACCTACCAAACATGAATTATTTTAATTTTGGTTCCGATCGGATGTATTTCTGCGAAGATATGAGTGAACCGTGTTTCATGGCGAGAACGCTTTTTTCCATGGGTTGCCATGGTAACACGCTTTCTCCTATCAAAAAGATTTGAATAACTTTTGGTCCCCATCTTGTCACGAAGCTCCATGGCGAATGTGGAGCCAATAGCATGATTCGCCTCAGACTAGTTCGTTCAAATGCGATGCGCCCAAATTGACAAAAACGGGCAAAAAAATGGCCGCAAAACGCCAAGATGGCGGAAAGCCCGTTGCCATGACAACAGACGTTTCAATGACTTTTTTACTTGTCTGGATGTGATAGACATGTGTACCGAATTTCGTCGTCCTACGTCAAACTAAAATTTTTTTCCCCCATTCTAGAGGCCATTTTTGGCGTTTCTAGGGGGCGCCGTCGAGGCATTTTCACATTGGCGTGCACGCGGACCCCAGAATATCGCTATTTTCGCCGGGACTGAGGTGTGTGCCAAGTTTCGCAACTTTTCACGGGGTCTAAGGGGGTCAAAATTGAGTGAGTTGTGCTGAGAAGAATAAACATTACAATAACAATAGGGCCTTGCCATACTTCGTATGGCTCGGACCCTAACAAGCGGCATCCATCGGGTCCTCGCCTCATGCTGAACCCTCCACCCGAACTCGCCACAAAGCTTCCGGGTGGATGTGAAGTAAAAGGCACGAATCCAAAGCTAGTTTGTTCAAAAACAATGCACATACAGTGCTAAATGGGCGTAAAGACCAAGATGGCGGACACCCCGTTGCCATGGTAACCGGTGGTCAATGCACTTTTTTACTCGCCGTGGGTTGTTACACATGTTTGCCGAATTTCGTAGCCATAGGTGAAAGTAGACGATCGGGCCCCTGAGGGCCCCCCCAAAATGTGCCCCCCCCACAATACATTCTATAATGTGTTAAGGACCTACCAAATATGAATAGTTACAGTTTTTGTGCACATCGCATGAATTTGTGCAAAGATATAAGCAAACCGTGTTTAATGGCGAGAAGGTTTTTTTCCAAGATGGCGTACTCTCCAGTGCCATGGGAACAGGTGCTAAATTGAGTTTTTTGCTTGTCTAGGGTTGATACACATGTGTGCCGAATTTCGTAGCCATAGGTCAAAGTAGACGATCGGGCCCCTAGGGGCCCCCCCCAAAATGTTTCCCCCCCACAATACATATTACAATGCGTGAAAGACCTACCAAATATGAATCATTGGAATTTTGGTTCCGATCGGATACATTTCTGCAGAGATATAAGCAAACCGTGTTTCATGGCGAGAACGCTTTTTTCCATGGATTGCCACGGTAACACGCTTTCTCCTATCAAAAAGATTTGAATAACTTTTGGTCTCCATCTTGTCACGAAGCTCCATGGCGAATGTGGAGCCAATAGCATGAATCCCCTCAGACTAGTTCGTTAAAATGCGATGCGCCCAAATTGACAAAAACGGGCAAAAAAATGGCCGCAAACGCCAAGATGGCGGACAGCCCGTTGCCATGACAACAGGCGTTTCAATGACTTTTTTACTTGTCTTGATGTGATAGACATGTGTACCGAATTTCGTCGTCCTACGTCAAACTAAATTTTTTTGACCCCATTCTGGAGGCCATTGTTGGCGTTTCTAGGGGGCGCCGTCGAGGCATTTTTACATTGGCGTGCACGCGGACCCCAGAATATCGCTATTTTCGCCGGGACTGAGGTGTGTGCCAAGTTTCGCAACTTTTCACGGGGTCTAAGGGGGTCAAAAATGGCCGAGTTGTGCTGACAAAAATAATAATAATAATAATTAAAGCCGCAAGCGGCATCCATCGGGTCCTCGCCTCATGCCGAACCCTCCACCCGAACTCGCCACAAAGCTTCCGGGTGGATGTGAAGTAAAAGGCACGAATCCAAAGCTAGTTTGTTCAAAAACAATGTACATACAGTGCTAAATGGGCGTAAACACCAAGATGGCGGACACCCCGTTGCCATGGTAACAGGTGGTCAATGCACTTTTTTACTCGCCTTGGGTTGTTACACATGTGTGCCGGATTTCGTAGCCATAGGTGAAAGTAGACAATCGGGCTCCTGAGGGCCCCCCCCAGAAAGTGCCCCCCCCCCACAATACATTCTATAATGTGTTAAGGACCTACCAAATATGAATAGTTAAAGTTTTGGTGCACATCGCATGAATTTGTGCAAAGATATAAGCAAACCGTGTTTCATGGCGAGAAGGTTTTTTTCCAAGATGGCGGACACTCCATTGCCATGGTAACAGGTGCTTAATTGAGTTTTTTGCTTGTCTAGGGTTGATACACATGTGTGCCGGATTTCGTAGCCCTAGCTCAAAGTAGACGATCGGGCCCCTAGGGGCCCCCCCAAAATGTGCCCCCCCCCCCTACAATACATATTACAATGCGTTAAGGACCTACCAAATATGAAGTATTGGAATTTTGGTTCCGATCGGATGTATTTCTGCGAAGATATGAGTGAACCGTGTTTCATGGCGAGAACGCTTTTTTCCATGGGTTGCCACGGTAACACGCTTTCTCCTATCAGAAAGATTTGAATAGCTTTTGGTCCCCATCTTGTCACGAAGCTCCATCGCGAATGTGGAGCCAATAGCCTGAATCCCCTCAGACTAGTTCGTTCAAATGCGATGCGCTTAAAGTGATAAAAAGGGCATAAACGCCAAGATGGCGGACACCCCGTTGCCATGGTAACAGGATCTCAATAGAGTTTTTTTGCTCGTCTTGGTTACTTATACATGTGTACCGAATTTCGTAGCCATAGGTCAAAGTAGACAATCGGGCCCCTAGGGGCCCCCCCGAAAATGTGCCCCCCCCCACAATACATATTACAATGCGTTAAGGACCTACCAAATATGAATTATCTGAATTTTGGTTCCGATCGGATGTATTTCTGCGAAGATATGAGTGAACCGTGTTTCATGGCGAGAACGCTTTTTTCCATGGGTTGCCACGGTAACACGCTTTCTCCTATCAGAAAGATTTGAATAGCTTTTGGTCCCCATCTTGTCACGAAGCTCCATCGCGAATGTGGAGCCAATAGCCTGAATCCCCTCAGACTAGTTCGTTCAAATGCGATGCGCTTAAAGTGATAAAAAGGGCATAAACGCCAAGATGGCGGACACCCCGTTGCCATGGTAACAGGTTCTCAATAGAGTTTTTTGCTCGTCTTGGTTACTTATACATGTGTACCGAATTTCATAGCCATAGGTCAAAGTAGACTATCGGGCCCCTAGGGGCCCCCCCCCAAAATGCGCCCCACCCACAATACATATTACAATGCGTGAAGGACCTACCAAACATGAATTATTTTAATTTTGGTTCCGATCGGATGTATTTCTGCGAAGATATGAGTGAACCGTGTTTCATGGCGAGAACGCTTTTTTCCATGGGTTGCCACGGTAACACGCTTTCTCCTATCAAAAAGATTTGAATAACTTTTGGTACCCATCTTGTCACGAAGCTCCATGGCGAATGTGGAGCCAATAGCATGAATCGCCTCAGACTAGTTCGTTCAAATGCGATGCGCCCAAATTGACAAAAACGGGCCAAAAAATGGCCGCAAACGCCAAGATGGCGGAAAGCCCGTTGCCATGACAACAGGCGTTTCAATGACTTTTTTACTTGTCTTGATGTGATAGACATGTGTACCGAATTTTGTCGTCCTACGTCAAACTAAATTTTTTTGACCCCATTCTAGAGGCCATTTTTGGCGTTTCTAGGGGGCGCCGTCGAGGTATTTTTGCATTGGCGTGAACGCGGACCCCAGAATATCGCTATTTTCGCCGGGACTGAGGTGTGTGCCAAGTTTCGCAACTTTTCACGGGGCCTAAGGGGGTGAAAAATAGCCGAGTTGTGCTCAGAACGAGGAGAATAATAATAAACATTACAATAACAATAGGGCCCTGCCATACTTCGTATGGCTCGGACCCTAATTAAAGCCGCAAGCGGCATCCATCGGGTCCTCGCCTCATGCCGAACCCTCCACCCGAACTCGCCACAAAGCTTCCGGGTGGATGTGAAGTAAAAGGCACGAATCCAAAGCTAGTTTGTTCAAAAACAATGTACATACAGTGCTAAATGGGCGTAAACACCAAGATGGCGGACACCCCGTTGCCATGGTAACAGGTGGTCAATGCACTTTTTTACTCGCCTTGGGTTGTTACACATGTGTGCCGGATTTCGTAGCCATAGGTGAAAGTAGACAATCGGGCTCCTGAGGGCCCCCCCCAGAAAGTGCCCCCCCCCCACAATACATTCTATAATGTGTTAAGGACCTACCAAATATGAATAGTTAAAGTTTTGGTGCACATCGCATGAATTTGTGCAAAGATATAAGCAAACCGTGTTTCATGGCGAGAAGGTTTTTTTCCAAGATGGCGGACACTCCATTGCCATGGTAACAGGTGCTTAATTGAGTTTTTTGCTTGTCTAGGGTTGATACACATGTGTGCCGGATTTCGTAGCCCTAGCTCAAAGTAGACGATCGGGCCCCTAGGGGCCCCCCCAAAATGTGCCCCCCCCCCCCTACAATACATATTACAATGCGTTAAGGACCTACCAAATATGAAGTATTGGAATTTTGGTTCCGATCGGATGTATTTCTGCGAAGATATGAGTGAACCGTGTTTCATGGCGAGGAGTATTTTTTTCAAGATGGCGGACACCCCGTTGCCATGGTAACAGGTTCTCAATAGAGTTTTTTGCTCGTCTTGGTTACTTATACATGTGTACCGAATTTCGTAGCCATAGGTCAAAGTAGACAATCGGGCCCCTAGGGGCCCCCCCGAAAATGTGCCCCCCCCCACAATACATATTACAATGCGTTAAGGACCTACCAAATATGAATTATCTGAATTTTGGTTCCGATCGGATGTATTTCTGCGAAGATATGAGTGAACCGTGTTTCATGGCGAGAACGCTTTTTTCCATGGGTTGCCACGGTAACACGCTTTCTCCTATCAGAAAGATTTGAATAGCTTTTGGTCCCCATCTTGTCACGAAGCTCCATCGCGAATGTGGAGCCAATAGCCTGAATCCCCTCAGACTAGTTCGTTCAAATGCGATGCGCTTAAAGTGATAAAAAGGGCATAAACGCCAAGATGGCGGACACCCCGTTGCCATGGTAACAGGTTCTCAATAGAGTTTTTTGCTCGTCTTGGTTACTTATACATGTGTACCGAATTTCATAGCCATAGGTCAAAGTAGACTATCGGGCCCCTAGGGGCCCCCCCCCAAAATGCGCCCCACCCACAATACATATTACAATGCGTGAAGGACCTACCAAACATGAATTATTTTAATTTTGGTTCCGATCGGATGTATTTCTGCGAAGATATGAGTGAACCGTGTTTCATGGCGAGAACGCTTTTTTCCATGGGTTGCCACGGTAACACGCTTTCTCCTATCAAAAAGATTTGAATAACTTTTGGTACCCATCTTGTCACGAAGCTCCATGGCGAATGTGGAGCCAATAGCATGAATCCCCTCAGACTAGTTCGTTCAAATGCGATGCGCCCAAATTGACAAAAACGGGCCAAAAAATGGCCGCAAACGCCAAGATGGCGGAAAGCCCGTTGCCATGACAACAGGCGTTTCAATGACTTTTTTACTTGTCTTGATGTGATAGACATGTGTACCGAATTTTGTCGTCCTACGTCAAACTAAATTTTTTTGACCCCATTCTAGAGGCCATTTTTGGCGTTTCTAGGGGGCGCCGTCGAGGCATTTTTGCATTGGCGTGCACGCGGACCCCAGAATATCGCTATTTTCGCCGGGACTGAGGTGTGTGCCAAGTTTCGCAACTTTTCACGGGGCCTAAGGGGGTGAAAAATAGCCGAGTTGTGCTCAGAACGAGGAGAATAATAATAAACATTACAATAACAATAGGGCCCTGCCATACTTCGTATGGCTCGGACCCTAATAAACATTTCAATAACAATAGGGCCCTGCCATACTTCGTATGGCTCGGACCCTAATAATTAAAGCCGCAAGCGGCATCCATCGGGTCCTCGCCTCATGCCGAACCCTCCACCCGAACTCGCCACAAAGCTTCCGGGTGGATGTGAAGTAAAAGGCACGAATCCAAAGCTAGTTTGTTAAAAAACAATGCACATACAGTGCTAAATGGGCGTAAACACCAAGATGGCGGACACCCCGTTGCCATGGTAACAGGTGGTCAATGCACTTTTTTACTCGCCTTGGGTTGTTACACATGCGTTCCGAATTTCGTAGCCATAGCTGAAAGTAGACGATCGGGCCCCTGAGGGCCCCCCCCGAAAAAGTGCCCCCCCAACAATACATTCTATAATGTGTTAAGGACCTACCAAATATGAATAGTTAAAGTTTTGGTGCACATCGCATGAATTTGTGCAAAGATATAAGCAAACCGTGTTTCATGGCGAGAAGGTTTTTTTCCAAGATGGCGAACACTCCGTTGCCATGGTAACAGGTGCTTATTTGAGTTTTTTGCTTGTCTAGGGTTGATACACATGTGTGCCGAATTTCGTTGCCCTAGCTCAAAGTAGACGATCGGGGCCCTAGGGGCCCCCCCAAAATGTGCCCCCCCCCAAAATACATATTACAATGCGTTAAGGACCTACCAAATATGAAGTATTGGAATTTTGGTTCCAATGGGATCTATTTCTGCGAAGATATGAGTGAACCGTGTTTCATGGCGAGGAGTATTTTTTTCAAGATGGCGGACACCCCGTTGCCATGGTAACAGGTTCTCAATAGAGTTTTTTGCTCGTCTTGGTTACTTATACATGTGTACCAAATTTCGTAGCCCTAGGTCAAAGTAGACTATCGGGCCCCTAGGGGCCCCCCCCCAAAATGCGCCCCACCCACAATACATATTACAATGCGTGAGGGTCCTACCAAACATGAATTATTTTAATTTTGGTTCCGATCGGATGTATTTCTGCGAAGATATGAGTGAACCGTGTTTCATGGCGAGATCGCTTTTTTCCATGGGTTGCCACGGTAACACGCTTTCGCCTATCAAAAAGATTTGAATAACTTTTGGTCCCCATCTTGTCACGAAGCTCCATGGCGAATGTGGAGCCAATAGCATGAATCGCCTCAGACTAGTTCGTTCAAATGCGACGCGCCCAAATCGACAAAAACGGGCAAAAAAATGGCCGCAAACGCCAAGATGGCGGACAGCCTGTTGCCATGACAACAGGTCTACCATTGACTTTTTTGGTCGTCTTGAGATGGTAGACATGTGTACGGAATTTCGTTGTCCTACGTCAAAGTAAACTTTTGACACCCCATTCTACGGGCCATCTTTGGCGTTTCTAGGGGGCACTGTCGAGGCATTTTTGCATTGGCGTGCAGGCGGACACCAGAATATTGCTATTTTCGCCGGGCTTGAGGTGTGTGCCAAGTTTCGCAACTTTTCACGGGGTCTAAGGGGGTCAAAATTGAGTGAGTTGTGCTGACGAGGAGGAAAAAAATAATAATAATAAACATTGCAATAACAATAGGGCCTTGCCATACTTCGTATGGCTCGGACCCTAATAATAATTAAAGCCGCAATCGGCATCCATCGGGTCCTCGCCTCATGCCGAACCCTCCGCCCGAGTCCTGGTTCTCCTAATGCTACATGTGAAGGACCCGCACAGCCAGTTCATTTTATTTGGGAAATACAATTCACATATTGAGAAAAGAATGTGTGTAAACGCCAAGATGGCGGACACCCCGTTACCATGGCAACATGTGTTTCATTGCCTTTTTAGCTTGTCTTGTAATGATACACGTGTGCCGAATTTCGTAGCTCGAGATGAAAGTAGACGATCGGGCCCCTTGGGGCCCCCCCAAAAAGTGTCCCCCCCACAATACATTCTATAATGTGTGAAGGACCTACCAAATATGAATAGTTACAGTTTTGGTGCACATCGTATGAATTTGTGCAAAGATATAAGCAAACCGTGTTTCATGGCGAGAAGGTTTTTTTCCAAGATGGCGGACACCCCGTTGCCATGGTAACGGCTGCACAATGAAGTTTTTTGCTTGTCTTGGGTTGATACACATGTGTGCCGAATTTCGTAGCCCTAGCTCAAAGTAGACGATCGGGCCCCTAGGGGCCGCCCCCAAAATGTGCCCCCCCCACAATACATATTACAACGCGTTAAGGACCTACCAAACATGAATTATTTTAATTTTGGTTCCGATCGGATGTATTTCTGCGAAGATATGAGTGAACCGTGTTTCATGGCGAGAACGCTTTTTTCCATGGGTTGCCACGGTAACACGCTTTCTCCTATCAAAAAGTTTTGAATAACTTTTTGTCCCCATCTTGTCACGAAGCTCCATGGCGAATGTGGAGCCAATAGCATGAATCCCCTCAGACTAGTTCGTTCAAATGTGATGCGCCCAAATTGACAAAAACGGGCAAAAAAATGGCCGCAAACGCCAAGATGGCGGACAGCCCGTTGCCATGACAACAGGCGTTTCAATGACTTTTTTACTTGTCTTGATGTGATAGACATGTGTACCGAATTTCGTCGTCCTACGTCAAACTAAATTTTTTTGACCCCATTCTGGAGGCCATTGTTGGCGTTTCTAGGGGGCGCCGTCGAGGCATTTTTGCATTGGCATGCACGCGGACCCCAGAATATCGCTATTTTCGCCGGGACTGAGGTGTGTGCCAAGTTTCGCAACTTTTCACGGGGTCTAAGGGGGTCAAAAATGGCCGAGTTGTGCTTACAATAATAATAATAATAATAAACATTACAATAACAATAGGGCCCTGCCATACTTCGTATGGCTCGGACCCTAATAACAAGCGGCATCCATCGGGTCCTCGCCTCATGCCGAACCCTCCACCCGAACTCACCACAAAGCTTCCGGGTAGATGTGAAGTAAAAGGCATGAATCCAAAACTAGTTTGTTAAAAAATAATGCACATTCAGTAATAAATAGGCATAAACGCCAAGATGGCGGACACCATGTTGCCATGTTAACAGGTGGTCAATGCACTTTTTTAGTCGCCTTGGGTTGTTACACATGTGTGCCGAATTTCGTAGCCTAAGATGAAAGTAGACAATCGGGCCCCTGAGGGCCCCCCCCAAAAAGTGCCCCCCCCCACAATACATTCTATAATGTGTTAAGGACCTACCAAATATGAATAGTTAAAGTTTTGGTGCACATCGCATGAATTTGTGCAAAGATATAAGCAAACCGTGTTTCATGGCGAGAAGGTTTTTTTCCAAGATGGTGGACACTCCAGTGCCATGGTAACAGGTGCTTAATTGAGTTTTATGCTTGTCTCGGGTTGATACACATGTGTGCCGAATTTCGTAGCCCTAGCTCAAAGTAGACTATCGGGCCCCTAGGGGCCCCCCCAAAATGTGCCCCCCCCCACAATACATATTACAACACGTTAAGGACCTACCAAATATGAATTATTGGAATTTTGGTACCGATCGGATGTATTTCTGCAGAAATATAAGCAAACCGTGTTTCATGGCGAGAACGCTGTTTTCCATGGGTTGCCACGGTAACACGCTTTCTCCTATCAGAAAGATTTGAATAACTTTTGGTCCCCATCTTGTCACGAAGCTCCATGGCGAATGTGGAGCCAATAGCCTGAATCCCCTCAGACTAGTTCGTTGAAATACGATGCGCTTAAAGTGATAAAAAGGGCATAAACGCCAAGATGGCGGACACCCCGTTGCCATGGTAACAGGTTCTCAATAGAGTTTTTTGCTCGTCTTGGTTACTTATACATGTCTACCGAATTTCGTAGCCATAGGTCAAAGTAGACTATCGGGCCCCTCGGGGCCCCCCCCAAAATGCGCCCCCCCCACAATACATTTTACAATGCGTGAAGGACCTACCAAACATGAATTATCAGAATTTTGGTTCCGATCGGATGTATTTCTGCAGAAATATAAGCAAACCGTGTTTCATGGCGAGATCGCTTTTTTCCATGGGTTGCCACGGTAACACGCTTTCTCCTATCAAAAAGATTTGAATAACTTTTTGTCCCCATCTTGTCACGAAGCTCCATGGCGAATGTGGAGCCAATAGCATGAATCCCCTCAGACTAGTTCGTTCAAATACGATGCGCCCAAATTGACAAAAACGGGCCAAAAAATGGCCGCAAACGCCAAGATGGCGGACAGCCCGTTGCCATGACAACAGGCGTTTCAATGAGTTTTTTACTTGTCTTGATGTGATAGACATGTGTACCGAATTTCGTCGTCCTACGTCAAACTAAAATTTTTTTTCCCCATTCTAGATGCCATTTTTGGCGTTTCTAGGGGGCGCTGTCTAGGCATTTTTGCATTGGCGTGCATACAAACGCCAAATTATCGAAATTTTCACCGGACGTGAGGTGTGTGCCAAGTTTCGCAACTTTTCACGGGGTCTAAGGGGGTCAAAATTAAGTGAGTTGTGCTTAGAACGAGAATAATAATAATTAAAGCCGCAAGCGGCATCCATCGGGTCCTCGCTTCATGCCGAACCCTCCACCGAGTCCTGGTTCTCCTAATGCTAAATGTGAAGGACCCGCACAGCCAGTTCATTTTAATAGAGAAATACAATTCACATATTGAGAAAAGAATGTGTGTAAACGCCAAGATGGCGGACAGCCCGTTACCATGGCAACATGTGTTTCATTGACTTTTTAGCTTGTCTTGGGATGATACACATGTGTGCCGAATTTCGTAGCCCGTGATGAAAGTAGACAATCGGGCCCCTAGGGGCCCCCCCAAAAAGTGTCCCCCCCACAATACATTCTATAATGTGTTAAGGACCTACCAAATATGAATAATTGGAATTTTGGTTCCGATCGGATGCACTTCTGCAGAGATATAAGCAAACCGTGTTTCATGGCAAGAAGGTTTTTTTCCAAGATGGCGGACACCCTGTTGCCATGGTAACGGCTGCACAATGAAGTTTTTTGCTTGTCTTGGGTTGATACACATGTGTGCCGAATTTCATAGCCCTAGCTCAAAGTAGACGATCGGGCCCCTAGGGGCCCCCCCCAAAATGTGGCCCCCCCACAATACATATTACAATGCGTGAAGGACCTACCAAACATGAATTATTTTAATTTTGGTTCCGATCGGGTGTATTTCTGTGAAGATATGAGTGAACCGTGTTTCATGGCGAGAACGCTTTTTTCCATGCGTTGCCACGGTAACACGCTTTCTCCTATCAGAAAGATTTGAATAACTTTTGCTCCCCATCTTGTCACGAAGCTCCACGGCGAATGTGGAGCCAATAGCATGAATCCCCTCAGACTAGTTCGTTCAAATACGATGTGCTTAAAGTGATAAAAAGGGCATAAACGTCAAGATGGCGGACACCCCGTTGTCATGGTAACAGGTTGTCAATAGAGTTTTTTGCTCGTCTTGGTTACTTATACATGTGTGCCGAATTTCGTAGCCCTAGGTCAAAGTAGACTATCGGGCCCCTAGGGGCCCCCCCCAAAATGCGCCCCCCCCACAATACATATTACAAAGCGTGAAGGACCTACCAAACATGAATTATTTTAATTTTGGTTCCGATCGGATGTATTTCTGCGAAGATATGAGTGAACCGTGTTTCATGGCGAGATCGCTTTTTTCCATGGGTTGCCACGGTAACACGCTTTCGCCTATCAAAAAGATTTGAATAACTTTTGGTCCCCATCTTGTCACGAAGCTCCATGGCGAATGTGGAGCCAATAGCATGAATCGCCTCAGACTAGTTCGTTCAAATGCGATGCGCCCAAATTGACAAAAACGGGCAAAAAAATGGCCGCAAACGCCAAGATGGCGGACAGCCCGTTGCCATGACAACAGGCGTTTCAATGACTTTTTTACTTGTCTTGATGTGATAGACATGTGTACCGAATTTCGTCGTCCTACGTCAAACTAAATTTTTTTTCCCCCATTCTAGAGGCCATTTTTGGCGTTTCTAAGGGGCGCTGTCGAGGCATTTTTGCATTGGCGTGCATACAAACGCCAAATTATCGAAATTTTCACCGGACGTGAGGTGTGTGCCAAGTTTCGCAACTTTTCACGGGGTCTAAGGGGGTCAAAATTGAGTGAGTTGTGCTTAGAACGAGAATAATAATAATAATAATAATAATTAAAGCCGCAAGCGGCATCCATCGGGTCCTCGCTTCATGCCGAACCCTCCACCGAGTCCTGGTTCTCCTAATGCTAAATGTGAAGGACCCGCACAGCCAGTTCATTTTAATAGAGAAATACAATTCACATATTGAGAAAAGAATGTGTGTAAACGCCAAGATGGCGGACAGCCCGTTACCATGGCAACATGTGTTTCATTGACTTTTTAGCGTGTCTTGGGATGATACACATGTGTGCCGAATTTCGTAGCCCGTGATGAAAGTAGACAATCGGGCCCCTAGGGGCCCCCCCAAAAAGTGTCCCCCCCACAATACATTCTATAATGTGTTAAGGACCTACCAAATATGAATAATTGGAATTTTGGTTCCGATCGGATGCATTTCTGCAGAGATATAAGCAAACCGTGTTTCATGGCGAGAAGGTTTTTTTCCAAGATGGCGGACACCCTGTTGCCATGGTAACGGCTGCACAATGAAGTTTTTTGCTTGTCTTGGGTTGATACACATGTGTGCCGAATTTCGTAGCCCTAGCTCAAAGTAGACGATCGGGCCCCTAGGGGCCCCCCCCAAAATGTGGCCCCCCCACAATACATATTACAACGCGTGAAGGAGCTACCAAACATGAATTATTTTAATTTTGGTTCCGATCGGGTGTATTTCTGTGAAGATATGAGTGAACCGTGTTTCATGGCGAGAACGCTTTTTTCCATGCGTTGCCACGGTAACACTCTTTCTCCTATCAGAAAGATTTGAATAACTTTTGCTCCCCATCTTGTCACGAAGCTCCACGGCGAATGTGGAGCCAATAGCATGAATCCCCTCAGACTAGTTCGTTCAAATACGATGTGCTTAAAGTGATAAAAAGGGCATAAACGTCAAGATGGCGGACACCCCGTTGTCATGGTAACAGGTTGTCAATAGAGTTTTTTGCTCGTCTTGGTTACTTATACATGTGTGCCGAATTTCGTAGCCCTAGGTCAAAGTAGACTATCGGGCCCCTAGGGGCCCCCCCCAAAATGCGCCCCCCCCACAATACATATTACAAAGCGTGAAGGACCTACCAAACATGAATTATTTTAATTTTGGTTCCGATCGGATGTATTTCTGCGAAGATATGAGTGAACCGTGTTTCATGGCGAGAACGCTTTTTTCCATGGGTTGCCACGGTAACACGCTTTCGCCTATCAAAAAGATTTGAATAACTTTTGGTCCCCATCTTGTCACGAAGCTCCATGGCGAATGTGGAGCCAATAGCATGAATCGCCTCAGACTAGTTCGTTCAAATGCGATGCGCCCAAATTGACAAAAACGGGCAAAAAAATGGCCGCAAACGCCAAGATGGCGGAAAGCCCGTTGCCATGACAACAGGCGTTTCAATGACTTTTTTACTTGTCTTGATGTGATAGACATGTGTACCGAATTTCGTCGTCCTACGTCAAACTAAATTTTTTTTCCCCCATTCTAGAGGCCATTTTTGGCGTTTCTAAGGGGCGCTGTCGAGGCATTTTTGCATTGGCGTGCATACAAACGCCAAATTATCGAAATTTTCACCGGACGTGAGGTGTGTGCCAAGTTTCGCAACTTTTCACGGGGTCTAAGGGGGTCAAAATTGAGTGAGTTGTGCTTAGAACGAGAATAATAATAATAATTAAAGCCGCAAGCGGCATCCATCGGGTCCTCGCCTCATGCCGAACCCTCCACCCGAACTCACCACAAAGCTTCCGGGTAGATGTGAAGTAAAAGGCATGAATCCAAAACTAGTTTGTTAAAAAATAATGCACATTCAGTATTAAATAGGCATAAACGCCAAGATGGCGGACACCATGTTGCCATGGTAACAGGTGGTCAATGCACTTTTTTACTCGCCTTGGGTTGTTACACATGTGTGCCGAATTTCGTAGCCTAAGATGAAAGTAAACAATCGGGCCCCTGAGGGCCCCCCCAAAAAGTGCCCCCCCCACAATACATTCTATAATGTGTTAAGGACCTACCAAATATGAATAGTTAAAATTTTGGTGCACATAGCATGAATTTGTGCAAAGATATAAGCAAACCGTGTTTCATGGCGAGAAGGCTTTTTTCCAAGATGGCGGACACTCCAGTGCCATGGTAACAGGCTCTTAATTGAGTTTTATGCTTGTCTCTGGTTGATACACATGTGTGCCGAATTTCGTAGCCCTAGCTCAAAGTAGACTATCGGGCCCCTAAGGGCCCCCCCAAAATGTGCCCCCCCCACAATACATATTACAACACGTTAAGGACCTACCAAATATGAATTATTGGAATTTTGGTTCCGATCGGATGTATTTCTGCAGAAATATAAGCAAACCGTGTTTCATGGCGAAAACGCTTTTTTCCATGGGTTGCCACGGTAACACGCTTTCTCCTATCAGAAAGATTTGAATAACTTTTGGTCCCCATCTTGTCACGAAGCTCCATTGCGAATGTGGAGCCAATAGCCTGAATCCCCTCAGACTAGTTCGTTCAAATACGATGCGCTTAAAGTGATAAAAAGGGCATAAATGCCAAGATGGCGGACACCCCGTTGCCATGGTAACAGGTTCTCAATAGAGTTTTTTGCTCGTCTTGGTTACTTATACATGTGTACCGAATTTCGTAGCCATAGGTCAAAGTAGACGATCGGGCCCCTCGGGGCCCCCCCCAAAATGTGCCCCCCCCACAATACATATTACAATGCGTGAAGGACCTACCAAACATGAATTATCAGAATTTTGGTTCCGATCGGATGCATTTCTGCGAAGATATGAGTGAACCGTGTTTCATGGCGAGAACGCTTTTTTCCATGGGTTGCCACGGTAACACGCTTTCTCCTATCAAAAAGATTTGAATAACTTTTTGTCCCCATCTTGTCACGAAGCTCCATGGCGAATGTGGAGCCAATAGCATGAATCCCCTCAGACTAGTTCGTTCAAATACGATGCGCCCAAATTGACAAAAACGGGCCAAAAAATGGCCGCAAACGCCAAGATGGCGGACAGCCCGTTGCCATGACAACAGGCGTTTCAATGAGTTTTTTACTTGTCTTGATGTGATTGACATGTGTACCGAATTTCGTCGTCCTACGTCAAACTAAAATTTTTTTTCCCCATTCTAGATGCCATTTTTGGCGTTTCTAGGGGGCGCTGTCTAGGCATTTTTGCATTGGCGTACATACAAACGCCAAATTATCGAAATTTTCACCGGACGTGAGGTGTGTGCCAAGTTTCGCAACTTTTCACGGGGTCTAAGGGGGTCAAAATTGAGTGAGTTGTGCTTAGAACGAGAATAATAATAATAATAAACATTACAATAACAATAGGGCCCTGCCATACTTCGTATGGCTCGGACCCTAATAAACATTACAATAACAATAGGGCCCTGCCATACTTCGTATGGCTCGGACCCTAATAATAAACATTACAATAACAATAGGGCCTTGCCATACTTCGTATGGCTCGGACCCTAATAAACATTTCAATAACAATAGGGCCCTGCCATACTTCGTATGGCTCGGACCCTAATTAAAGCCGCAAGCGGCATCCATCGGGTCCTCGCCTCATGCCGAACCCTCCACCCGAACTCTCCACAAAGCTTCCGGGTGGATGTGAAGTAAAAGGCACGAATCCAAAACTAGTTTGTTCAAAAACAATGCACATACAGTGCTAAATGGGCGTAAACGCCAAGATGGCGGACACCCCGTTGCCATGGTAACAGGTGGCCAATGCACTTTTTTACTCGCCTTGGGTTGTTACACATGTGTGCCGAATTTCGTAGCCATAGGTGAAAGTAGACGATCGGGCCCCTGAGGGCCCCCCCCAAAAAGTGCCCCCCCCCCACAATACATTCTATAATGTGTTAAGGACCTACCAAATATGAATAGTTAAAGTTTTGGTGCACATCGCATGAATTTGTGCAAAGATATAAGCAAACCGTGTTTCATGGCGAGAAGGTTTTTTTCCAAGATGGCGGACTCTCCAGTGCCATGGTAACAGGTGCTAAATTGAGTTTTTTGCTTGTGTAGGGTTGATACATATATGTGCCGAATTTCGTAGCCATAGCTCAAAGTAGACAATCGGGCCCCTAGGGGCCCCCCAGAAATGTGCCCCCCCCACAATACATTCTATAATGTGTTAAGGACCTGCCAAATATGAATTATTGGAATTTTGGTTCCGATCGGATGTATTTCTGCGAAGATATGAGTGAACCGTGTTTCATGGCGAGAACGCTTTTTTCCATGGGTTGCCACGGTAACACGCTTTCTCCTATCAGAAAGATTTGAATAACTTTTGGTCCCCATCTTGTCACGAAGCTCCATGGCGAATGTGGAGCCAATAGCATGAATCGCCTCAGACTAGTTCGTTCAAATGCGATGCGCCCAAATTGACAAAAACGGGCAAAAAAATGGCCGCAAACGCCAAGATGGCGGAAAGCCCGTTGCCATGACAACAGGCGTTTCAATGACTTTTTTACTTGTCTTGATGTGATAGACATGTGTACCGAATTTCGTCGTCCTACGTCAAACTAAAATTTTTTTTTCCCCATTCTAGAGGCCATTTTTGGCGTTTCTAGGGGGCGCCGTCGAGGCATTTTTACATTGGCGTGCACGCAGACCCCAGAATATCGCTATTTTCGCCGGGACTGAGGTGTGTGCCAAGTTTCGCAACTTTTCACGGGGTCTAAGGGGGTCAAAAATGGCCGAGTTGTGCTGAGAACGAGGAGAATAATAATTAAAGCCGCAAGCGGCATCCATCGGGTCCTCGCCTCATGCCGAACCCTCCACCCGAACTCGCCACAAAGCTTCCGGGTGGATGTGAAGTAAAAGGCACGAATCCAAAGCTAGTTTGTTCAAAAACAATGTACATACAGTGCTAAATGGGCGTAAACACCAAGATGGCGGACACCCCGTTGCCATGGTAACAGGTGGTCAATGCACTTTTTTACTCGCCTTGGGTTGTTACACGTGTGCCGAATTTCGTAGCCATAGGTGAAAGTAGACGATCGGGCTCCTGAGGGCCCCCCCCAAAAAGTGCCCCCCCCCCACAATACATTCTATAATGCGTTAAGGACCTACCAAATATGAATAATTACAGTTTTGGTGCACATCGCATGAATTTGTGCAAAGATATAAGCAAACCATGTTTCATGGCGGGAAGGTTTTTTTTCCAAGATGGCGGACACTCCGTTGCCATGGTAACAGGTGCTTAATTGAGTTTTATGCTTGTCTAGGGTTGATACACATGTGTGCCAAATTTCGTAGCCCTAGCTCAAAGTAGACGATCGGGCCCCTAGGGGCCGCCCCCAAAGTGTGCCCCCCCCACAATACATATTACAATGCGTTAAGGACCTACCAAATATGAATTATTTTAATTTCGGTTCCGATCTGATGTATTTCTGCGAAGATATGAGTGAACCGTGTTTCATGGCGAGAACGCTTTTTTCCATGGGTTGCCACGGTAACACGCTTTCTCCTATCAGAAAGATTTGAATAACTTTTGGTCCCCATCTTGTCACGAAGCTCCATGGTGAATGTGGAGCCAATAGCCTGAATCCCCTCAGACTAGTTCGTTCAAATACGATGTGCTTAAAGTGATAAAAAGGGCATAAATGCCAAGATGGCGGACACCCCGTTGCCATGGTAACAGGTTCTCAATAGAGTTTTTTGCTCGTCTTGGTTACTTATACATGTGTACCGAATTTCGTAGCCGTAGGTCAAAGTAGACTATCAGGCCCCTAGGGGCCCCCCCAAAATGCGCCCCCCCCCCCCCCACAATACATATTACAATGCGTGAAGGACCTACCAAACATGAATTATTTTAATTTTGGTTCCGATGGGATGTATTTCTGCGAAGATATGAGTGAACCGTGTTTCATGGCGAGATCGCTTTTTTCCATGGGTTGCCACGGTAACACGCTTTCGCGTATCAAAAAGATTTGAATAACTTTTGGTACCCATCTTGTCAAGAAGCTCCATGGCGAATGTGGAGCCAATAGCATGAATCGCCTCAGACTAGTTCGTTCAAATGCGATGCGCCCAAATTGACAAAAACGGGCCAAAAAATGGCCGCAAACGCCAAGATGGCGGAAAGCCCGTTGCCATGACAACAGGCGTTTCAATGACTTTTTTACTTGTCTTGATGTGATAGACATATGTACCGAATTTCGTCGTCCTACGTCAAACTAAAAATTTTTTTCCCCATTCTAGAGGCCATTTTTGGCGTTTCTAGGGGGCGCCGTCGAGGCATTTTTGCATTGGCGTGCACGCGGACCCCAGAATATCGCTATTTTCGCCGGGACTGAGGTGTGTGCCAAGTTTCGCAACTTTTCACGGGGCCTAAGGGGGTCAAAAATGGCCGAGTTGTGCTCAGAACGAGGAGAATAATAATAATTAAAGCCGCAAGCGGCATCCATCGGGTCCTCGCCTCATGCCGAACCCTCCACTGGAACTCACCACAAAGCTTCCGGGTAGATGTGAAGTAAAAGGCATGAATCCAAAACTAGTTTGTTAAAAAATAATGCACATTCAGTAATAAATAGGCATAAACGCCAAGATGGCGGACACCATGTTGCCATGGTAACAGGTGGTCAATGCACTTTTTTACTCGCCTTGGGTTGTTACACATGTGTGCCGAATTTCGTAGCCTAAGATGAAAGTAGACAATCGGGCCCCTGAGGGCCCCCCCAAAAAGTGCCCCCCCCACAATACATTCTATAATGTGTTAAGGACCTACCAAATATGAATAGTTAAAATTTTGGTGCACATCGCATGAATTTGTGCAAAGATATAAGCAAACCGTGTTTCATGGCGAGAAGGCTTTTTTCCAAGATGGCGGACACTCCAGTGCCATGGTAACAGGCTCTTAATTGAGTTTTATGCTTGTCTCGGGTTGATACACATGTGTGCCGAATTTCGTAGCCCTAGCTCAAAGTAGACGATCGGGCCCCTAGGGGCCCCCCCAAAATGTGCCCCCCCCACAATACATATTACAACACGTTAAGGACCTACCAAATATGAATTATTGGAATTTTGGTTCCGATCGGATGTATTTCTGCAGAAATATAAGCAAACCGTGTTTCATGGCGAGAACGCTGGTTTCCATGGGTTGCCACGGTAACACGCTTTCTCCTATCAGAAAGATTTGAATAACTTTTGGTCCCCATCTTGTCACGAAGCTCCATGGCGAATGTGGAGCCAATAGCCTGAATCCCCTCAGACTAGTTCGTTCAAATACGATGCGCTTAAAGTGATAAAAAGGGCATAAACGCCAAGATGGCGGACACCCCGTTGCCATGGTAACAGGTTCTCAATAGAGTTTTTTGCTCGTCTTGGTTACTTATACATGTGTACCGAATTTCGTGGCCATAGGTCAAAGTAGACTATCGGGCCCCTCGGGCCCCCCCCCAAAATGCGCCCCCCCCACAATACATATTACAATGCGTGAAGGACCTACCAAACATGAATTATTGGCATTTTGGTTCCGATCGGATGTATTTCTGCGAAGATATGAGTGAACCGTGTTTCATGGCGAGAACGCTTTTTTCCATGGGTTGCCACGGTAACACGCTTTCTCTTATCAAAAAGATTTGAATAACTTTTGGTCTCCATCTTGTCACGAAGCTCCACGGCGAATGTGGAGCCAATAGCATGAATCCCCTCAGACTAGTTCGTTCAAATGCGATGCGCCCAAATTGACAAAAACGGGCAAAAAAATGGCCGCAAACGCCAAGATGGCGGACAGCCCGTTGCCATGACAACAGGCGTTTCAATGACTTTTTGACTTGTCTTCATGTGATAGACATGTGTACCGAATTTCGTCGTCCTACGTCAAACTAAATTTTTTTGACCCCATTCTGGAGGCCATTGTTGGCGTTTCTAGGGGGCGCCGTCGAGGCATTTTTGCATTGGCGTGCACGCGGACCCCAGAATATTGCTATTTTCGCCGGGACTGAGGTGTGTGCCAATTTTCGCAACTTTTCACGGGGCCTAAGGGGGTCAAAAATGGCCGAGTTGTGCTGACAAAAATAATAATAATAATAATTAAAGCCGCAAGCGGCATCCATCGGGTCCTCGCCTCATGCCGAACCCTCCACCCGAGTCCTGGTTCTCCTAATGCTACATGTGAAGGACCCACAGAGACAGTTCATTTTAATAGAGAAATACAATTCACATATTGAGAAAAGAATGTGTGTAAACGCCAAGATGGCGGACAGCCCGTTACCATGGCAACATGTGTTTCATTGACTTATCAGCTCGTCTTGGGATGTTAGACATGTGTGCCGAATTTCGTAGCCCTACGTCAAAGTAGACGATCGGGCCCCTAGGGGCCCCCCCCAAAATGTGCCACCCCCACAATACATATTAAAATATGTTAAGGACCTACCAAATATGAATGTTTTCCACTTTGGTGCAGATCAGATGCATTTCTACCAAGATATGAGTGAACCGTGTTTCATGGCGAGGAGGATTTTTTTCAAGATGGCGGACACTCCAGTGCCATGGTAACAGGTGCTTAATTGAGTTTTATGCTTGTCTCGGGTTGATACACATGTGTGCCGAATTTCGTAGCCCTAGCTCAAAGTAGACAATCGGGCCCCAGGGCCCCCCCCCAAAATGTGCCCCCCCCACAATACATATTACAATGCGTTAAGGACCTACCAAATATGAATTATTGGAATTTTGGTTCCGATCGCATGCATTTCTGCAGAGATATAAGCAAACCGTGTTTCATGGCGAGAACGCTGTTTTCCATGGGTTGCCACGGTAACACGCTTTCTCCTATCAGAAAGATTTGAATAACTTTTGGTCCCCATCTTGTCACGAAGCTCCATTGCGAATGTGGAGCCAATAGCCTGAATCCCCTCAGACTAGTTCATTCAAATACGATGCGCTTAAAGTGATAAAAAGGGCATAAACGCCAAGATGGCGGACACCCCGTTGCCATGGTAACAGGTTCTCAATAGAGTTTTTTGCTCGTCTTGGTTACTTATACATGTGTACCGAATTTCGTAGCCATAGGTCAAAGTAGACTATCGGGCCCCTCGGGGCCCCCCCCAAAATGCGCCCCCCCCACAATACATATTACAATGCGTGAAGGACCTACCAAACATGAATTATCAGAATTTTGGTTCCGATCGGATGCATTTCTGCGAAGATATGAGTGAACCGTGTTTCATGGCGAGAACGCTTTTTTCCATGGGTTGCCACGGTAACACGCTTTGTCCTGTTGGAAAGATTTCACTAACTTTAGCTCCCCATCTTGTCACGAAGCTTCCTGCTGAGTATGGAGCCAATAGCCTGAATCCCCTCAGACTAGTTTGTTTAAATACGATACGCTTAAAGTGATAAAAAGGGCACAAACGCCAAGATGGCGGACACCCCGTTGCCATGGTAACAGGTGGTTAATTAAGTTTTTTGCTCGTCTTGGTTACTTATACATGTGTACTGAATTTCGTAGCTCTAGGTCAAAGTAGACGATCAGGCCCCTAGTGGCCCCCGCCAAAAAGTGCCCCCCCCCCACAATACATTCTATAATGTGTTAAAGACCTACCAAATATGAATTATTGGAATTTTGGTTCCAATGGGATCTATTTCTGCAAAGATATGATTGAACCGTCTTTCATGGCGAGGAGTATTTTTTTCAAGATGGCGGACACACCGTTGCCATGGTAACAGGTGCTTAATCGAGTTTTATGCTTGTCTAGGGTTGATACACATGTGTGCCGAATTTCGTAGCCCTAGCTCAAAGTAGACGATCGGGCCCTTAGGGGCCCCCCCCAAAATGTGCCCCCCCCACAATACATATTACAATGCGTTAAGGACCTACCAAATATGAATAATTGGAATTTTGGTTCCGATCGGATGAATTTCTGCAGAGATATAAGCAAACCGTGTTTCATGGCGAGAACGCATTTTTCCATGGGTTGCCACGGTAACACGCTTTCACCTATCAAAAAGATTTGAATAACTTTTGGTCCCCATCTTGTCACAAAGCTCCATGGGGAATGTGGAGCCAATAGCATGAATCCCCTCAGACTAGTTCGTTCAAATACGATGCGCTTAAAGTGATAAAAAGGGCATAAACGCCAAGATGGCGGCCACCCCGTTGCCATGGTAACAGGTTCTCAATAGAGTTTTTTGCTCGTCTTGGTTACTTATACATGTGTACCGAATTTCGTAGCCCTAGCTCAAAGTAGACGATCGGGCCCCTAGGGGCCCCCCCAAAATGCGCCCCCCCCACAATATATATTACAATGCGTGAAGGACCTACCAAATATGAATTATTTTAATTTTGGTTCCGATCGGATGTATTTCTGCGAAGATATGAGTGAACCGTGTTTCATGGCGAGATCGCTTTTTTCCATGGGTTGCCACGGTAACACGCTTTCACCTATCAAAAAGATTTGAATAACTTTTGGTCCCCATCTTGTCACGAAGCTCCATGGCGAATGTGGAGCCAATAGCATGAATCGCCTCAGACTAGTTCGTTCAAATGCGATGCGCCCAAATTGACAAAAACGGGCAAAAAAATGGCCGCAAACGCCAAGATGGCTGACATCCCGTTGCCATGACGCCAGGTCTACGATTGACTTTTTTGGTCGTCTTGAGGTGGTAGACATGTGTACCGAATTTCGTTGTCCTACGTGAAAGTAGACTTTTGACACCCCATTTTATTTTCCATCTTTGGCGTTTCTAGGGGGCGCCGTCGAGGCATTTTTACATTGGCGTGCACATGGACCCCAGAATATCGCTATTTTCGCCGGGACTGAGGTGTGTGCCAAGTTTCGCAACTTTTCACCAGGTCTAAGGGGGTCAAAATTGAGTGAGTTGTGCTGAGGAAAAAAATAATAATAATAATAATAAACATTACAATAACAATAGGGCCCTGCCATACTTCGTATGGCGAGGACCCTAATTAAAGCCGCAAGCGGCATCCATCGGGTCCTCGCCTCATGCCGAACCCTCCACCCGAGTCCTGGTTCTCCTAATGCTACATGTGAAGGACCCGCAGAGACAGTTAATTTTAATAGAGAAATACAATTCACATATTGAGAAAAGAATGTGTGTAAATGCCAAGATGGCGGACAGCGCGTTACCATGGCAACATGTATTTAATTGACTTTTCAGCTCGTCTTGGGATGTTAGACATGTGTGCCGAATTTCGTAGCCCTACGTCAAAGTAGTCGATCGGGCCCCTTGGGGCCCCCCCCAAAATGTGCCACCCCCACAATACATATTAAAATATGTTAAGGACCTGCCAAATATGAATGTTTTCCACTTTGGTGCAGATCAGATGCATTTCTACCAAGATATGAGTGAACCGTGTTTCATGGCGAGGAGGATTTTTTTCAAGATGGCGGACAATCCAGTGCCATGGTAACAGGTGCTTAATTGAGTTTTATGCTTGTCTCGGGTTGATACACATGTGTGCCGAATTTCATAGCCCTAGCTCAAAGTAGACAATCGGGCCCCTAGGGCCCCCCCCCCCCCCCCAAAATGTGCCCCCCCACAATACATATTACAATGCGTTAAGGACCTACCAAATATGAATTATTGGAATTTTGGTTCCGATCGCATGCATTTCTGCAGAGATATAAGCAAACCGTGTTTCATGGCGAGAACGCTGTTTTCCATGGGTTGCCACGGTAACACGCTTTCTCCTATCAGAAAGATTTGAATAACTTTTGGTCTCCATCTTGTCACGAAGCTCCATGGCGAATGTGGAGGCAATAGCCTGAATCCCCTCAGACTAGTTCGTTCAAATACGATGCGCTTAAAGTGATAAAAAGGGCATAAACGCCAAGATGGCGGACACCCCGTTGCCATGGTAACAGGTTCTCAATAGAGTTTTTTGCTCGTCTTGGTTACTTATACATGTGTACCGAATTTCGTAGCCCTAGGTCAAAGTAGACTATCGGGCCCCTAGGGGCCCCCCCAAAATGCGCCCCCCCCACAATACATATTACAATGCGTGAAGGACCTACCAAACATGAATTATTTTAATTTTGGTTCCGATCGGATGTATTTCTGCGAAGATATGAGTGAACCGTGTTTCATGGCGAGAACGCTTTTTTCCATGGGTTGCCATGGTAACACGCTTTCTCCTATCAAAAAGATTTGAATAACTTTTGGTCCCCATCTTGTCACGAAGCTCCATGGCGAATGTGGAGCCAATAGCATGATTCGCCTCAGACTAGTTCGTTCAAATGCGATGCGCCCAAATTGACAAAAACGGGCAAAAAAATGGCCGCAAAACGCCAAGATGGCGGAAAGCCCGTTGCCATGACAACAGACGTTTCAATGACTTTTTTACTTGTCTGGATGTGATAGACATGTGTACCGAATTTCGTCGTCCTACGTCAAACTAAAATTTTTTTCCCCCATTCTAGAGGCCATTTTTGGCGTTTCTAGGGGGCGCCGTCGAGGCATTTTCACATTGGCGTGCACGCGGACCCCAGAATATCGCTATTTTCGCCGGGACTGAGGTGTGTGCCAAGTTTCGCAACTTTTCACGGGGTCTAAGGGGGTCAAAATTGAGTGAGTTGTGCTGAGAAGAATAAACATTACAATAACAATAGGGCCTTGCCATACTTCGTATGGCTCGGACCCTAACAAGCGGCATCCATCGGGTCCTCGCCTCATGCTGAACCCTCCACCCGAACTCGCCACAAAGCTTCCGGGTGGATGTGAAGTAAAAGGCACGAATCCAAAGCTAGTTTGTTCAAAAACAATGCACATACAGTGCTAAATGGGCGTAAAGACCAAGATGGCGGACACCCCGTTGCCATGGTAACCGGTGGTCAATGCACTTTTTTACTCGCCGTGGGTTGTTACACATGTTTGCCGAATTTCGTAGCCATAGGTGAAAGTAGACGATCGGGCCCCTGAGGGCCCCCCCAAAATGTGCCCCCCCCACAATACATTCTATAATGTGTTAAGGACCTACCAAATATGAATAGTTACAGTTTTTGTGCACATCGCATGAATTTGTGCAAAGATATAAGCAAACCGTGTTTAATGGCGAGAAGGTTTTTTTCCAAGATGGCGTACTCTCCAGTGCCATGGGAACAGGTGCTAAATTGAGTTTTTTGCTTGTCTAGGGTTGATACACATGTGTGCCGAATTTCGTAGCCATAGGTCAAAGTAGACGATCGGGCCCCTAGGGGCCCCCCCCAAAATGTTTCCCCCCCACAATACATATTACAATGCGTGAAAGACCTACCAAATATGAATCATTGGAATTTTGGTTCCGATCGGATACATTTCTGCAGAGATATAAGCAAACCGTGTTTCATGGCGAGAACGCTTTTTTCCATGGATTGCCACGGTAACACGCTTTCTCCTATCAAAAAGATTTGAATAACTTTTGGTCTCCATCTTGTCACGAAGCTCCATGGCGAATGTGGAGCCAATAGCATGAATCCCCTCAGACTAGTTCGTTAAAATGCGATGCGCCCAAATTGACAAAAACGGGCAAAAAAATGGCCGCAAACGCCAAGATGGCGGACAGCCCGTTGCCATGACAACAGGCGTTTCAATGACTTTTTTACTTGTCTTGATGTGATAGACATGTGTACCGAATTTCGTCGTCCTACGTCAAACTAAATTTTTTTGACCCCATTCTGGAGGCCATTGTTGGCGTTTCTAGGGGGCGCCGTCGAGGCATTTTTACATTGGCGTGCACGCGGACCCCAGAATATCGCTATTTTCGCCGGGACTGAGGTGTGTGCCAAGTTTCGCAACTTTTCACGGGGTCTAAGGGGGTCAAAAATGGCCGAGTTGTGCTGACAAAAATAATAATAATAATAATTAAAGCCGCAAGCGGCATCCATCGGGTCCTCGCCTCATGCCGAACCCTCCACCCGAACTCGCCACAAAGCTTCCGGGTGGATGTGAAGTAAAAGGCACGAATCCAAAGCTAGTTTGTTCAAAAACAATGTACATACAGTGCTAAATGGGCGTAAACACCAAGATGGCGGACACCCCGTTGCCATGGTAACAGGTGGTCAATGCACTTTTTTACTCGCCTTGGGTTGTTACACATGTGTGCCGGATTTCGTAGCCATAGGTGAAAGTAGACAATCGGGCTCCTGAGGGCCCCCCCCAGAAAGTGCCCCCCCCCCACAATACATTCTATAATGTGTTAAGGACCTACCAAATATGAATAGTTAAAGTTTTGGTGCACATCGCATGAATTTGTGCAAAGATATAAGCAAACCGTGTTTCATGGCGAGAAGGTTTTTTTCCAAGATGGCGGACACTCCATTGCCATGGTAACAGGTGCTTAATTGAGTTTTTTGCTTGTCTAGGGTTGATACACATGTGTGCCGGATTTCGTAGCCCTAGCTCAAAGTAGACGATCGGGCCCCTAGGGGCCCCCCCAA
Source organism: Telmatherina bonti (assembly GCF_933228915.1). Classification (NCBI taxonomy): domain Eukaryota; kingdom Metazoa; phylum Chordata; class Actinopteri; order Atheriniformes; family Telmatherinidae; genus Telmatherina; species Telmatherina bonti. The sequence continues at coordinate 40,775,778 of NC_136613.1, forward strand.
AATGTGCCCCCCCCCCCTACAATACATATTACAATGCGTTAAGGACCTACCAAATATGAAGTATTGGAATTTTGGTTCCGATCGGATGTATTTCTGCGAAGATATGAGTGAACCGTGTTTCATGGCGAGAACGCTTTTTTCCATGGGTTGCCACGGTAACACGCTTTCTCCTATCAGAAAGATTTGAATAGCTTTTGGTCCCCATCTTGTCACGAAGCTCCATCGCGAATGTGGAGCCAATAGCCTGAATCCCCTCAGACTAGTTCGTTCAAATGCGATGCGCTTAAAGTGATAAAAAGGGCATAAACGCCAAGATGGCGGACACCCCGTTGCCATGGTAACAGGATCTCAATAGAGTTTTTTTGCTCGTCTTGGTTACTTATACATGTGTACCGAATTTCGTAGCCATAGGTCAAAGTAGACAATCGGGCCCCTAGGGGCCCCCCCGAAAATGTGCCCCCCCCCACAATACATATTACAATGCGTTAAGGACCTACCAAATATGAATTATCTGAATTTTGGTTCCGATCGGATGTATTTCTGCGAAGATATGAGTGAACCGTGTTTCATGGCGAGAACGCTTTTTTCCATGGGTTGCCACGGTAACACGCTTTCTCCTATCAGAAAGATTTGAATAGCTTTTGGTCCCCATCTTGTCACGAAGCTCCATCGCGAATGTGGAGCCAATAGCCTGAATCCCCTCAGACTAGTTCGTTCAAATGCGATGCGCTTAAAGTGATAAAAAGGGCATAAACGCCAAGATGGCGGACACCCCGTTGCCATGGTAACAGGTTCTCAATAGAGTTTTTTGCTCGTCTTGGTTACTTATACATGTGTACCGAATTTCATAGCCATAGGTCAAAGTAGACTATCGGGCCCCTAGGGGCCCCCCCCCAAAATGCGCCCCACCCACAATACATATTACAATGCGTGAAGGACCTACCAAACATGAATTATTTTAATTTTGGTTCCGATCGGATGTATTTCTGCGAAGATATGAGTGAACCGTGTTTCATGGCGAGAACGCTTTTTTCCATGGGTTGCCACGGTAACACGCTTTCTCCTATCAAAAAGATTTGAATAACTTTTGGTACCCATCTTGTCACGAAGCTCCATGGCGAATGTGGAGCCAATAGCATGAATCGCCTCAGACTAGTTCGTTCAAATGCGATGCGCCCAAATTGACAAAAACGGGCCAAAAAATGGCCGCAAACGCCAAGATGGCGGAAAGCCCGTTGCCATGACAACAGGCGTTTCAATGACTTTTTTACTTGTCTTGATGTGATAGACATGTGTACCGAATTTTGTCGTCCTACGTCAAACTAAATTTTTTTGACCCCATTCTAGAGGCCATTTTTGGCGTTTCTAGGGGGCGCCGTCGAGGTATTTTTGCATTGGCGTGAACGCGGACCCCAGAATATCGCTATTTTCGCCGGGACTGAGGTGTGTGCCAAGTTTCGCAACTTTTCACGGGGCCTAAGGGGGTGAAAAATAGCCGAGTTGTGCTCAGAACGAGGAGAATAATAATAAACATTACAATAACAATAGGGCCCTGCCATACTTCGTATGGCTCGGACCCTAATAATAATTAAAGCCGCAAGCGGCATCCATCGGGTCCTCGCCTCATGCCGAACCCTCCACCCGAGTCCTGGTTCTCCTAATGCTACATGTGAAGGACCCGCACAGCCAGTTCATTTTAATAGAGAAATACAATTCACATATTGAGAAAAGAATGTGTGTAAACGCCAAGATGGCGGACAGCCCGTTACCATGGCAACATGTGTTTCATTGACTTTTTAGCTTGTCTTGGGATGATACACATGTGTGCCGAATTTCGTAGCCCGAGATGTAAGTAGACGATCGGGCCCCTAGGGGCCCCCCCAAAAAGTGTCCCCCCCACAATACATTCTATAATGTGTTAAGGACCTACCAAATATGAATAGTTACAGTTTTGGTGCACATCGTATGAATTTGTGCAAAGATATAAGCAAACCGTGTTTCATGGCGAGAAGGTTTTTTTTCCAAGATGGCGGATACCCCGTTGCCATGGTAACGGCTGCACAATGAAGTTTTTTGCTTGTCTTGGGTTGATACACATGTGTGCCGAATTTCGTAGCCCTAGCTCAAAGTAGACGATCGGGCCCCTAGGGGCCGCCCCCAAAATGTGCCCCCCCCACAATACATATTACAACGCGTTAAGGACCTGCCAAATATGAATTATTGGAATTTTGGTTCCAATCGGATGCATTTTGGCAGAGATATAAGCAAACCGTGTTTCATGGCGAGAACGCGTTTTTCCATGGGTTGCCACGGTAACACGCTTTCTCCTATCAGAAAGATTTGAATAACTTTTTGTCCCCATCTTGTCACGAAGCTCCATGGGGAATGTGGAGCCAATAGCATGAATCCCCTCAGACTAGTTCGTTCAAATACGATGCGCTTAAAGTGATAAAAAGGGCATAAACGCCAAGATGGCGGCCACCCCGTTGCCATGGTAACAGGTTCTCAATAGAGTTTTTTGCTCGTCTTGGTTACTTATACATGTGTACCGAATTTCGTAGCCCTAGCTCAAAGTAGACGATCGGGCCCCTAGGGGCCCCCCCAAAATGCGCCCCCCCCACAATATATATTACAATGCGTGAAGGACCTACCAAATATGAATTATTTTAATTTTGGTTCCGATCGGATGTATTTCTGCGAAGATATGAGTGAACCGTGTTTCATGGCGAGATCGCTTTTTTGCATGGGTTGCCACGGTAACACGCTTTCGCCTATCAAAAAGATTTGAATAACTTTTGGTCCCCATCTCGTCACGAAGCTCCATGGCGAATGTGGAGCCAATAGCATGAATCGCCTCAGACTAGTTCGTTCAAATGCGATGCGCCCAAATTGACAAAAACGGGCAAAAAAATGGCCGCAAACGCCAAGATGGCGGAAAGCCCGTTGCCATGACAACAGGCGTTTCAATGACTTTTTTACTTGTCTTGATGTGATAGACATGTGTACCGAATTTCGTCGTCCTACGTCAAACTAAAATTTTTTTTCCCCATTCTAGAGTCCATTTTTGGCGTTTCTAGGGGGCGCTGTCGAGGCATTTTTGCATTGGCGTGCATACAAACGCCAAATTATCGAAATTTTCACCGGACGTGAGGTGTGTGCCAAGTTTCGCAACTTTTCACGGGGTCTAAGGGGGTCAAAATTGAGTGAGTTGTGCTTAGGAGAATAATAATAATAATTAAAGCCGCAAGCGGCATCCATCGGGTCCTCGCCTCATGCCGAACCCTCCACCCGAGTCCTGGTTCTCCTAATGCTACATGTGAAGGACCCGCACAGCCAGTTCATTTTAATAGAGAAATACAATTCACATATTGAGAAAAGAATGTGTAAACGCCAAGATGGCGGACAGCCCGTTACCATGGCAACATGTGTTTCATTGACTTTTTAGCTTGTCTTGGGATGATACACATGTGTGCCGAATTTCGTAGCCCGAGATGAAAGTAGACGATCGGGCCCCTAGGGGCCCCCCCAAAAAGTGTCCCCCCCACAATACATTCTATAATGTGTTAAGGACCTACCAAATATGAATAGTTACAGTTTTGGTGCACATCGTATGAATTTGTGCAAAGATATAAGCAAACCGTGTTTCATGGCGAGAAGGTTTTTTTTCCAAGATGGCGGATACCCCGTTGCCATGGTAACGGCTGCACAATGAAGTTTTTTGCTTGTCTTGGGTTGATACACATGTGTGCCGAATTTCGTAGCCCTAGCTCAAAGTAGACGATCGGGCCCCTAGGGGCCCCCCCCAAAATGTGCCCCCCCCACAATACATATTACAACGCGTTAAGGACCTGCCAAATATGAATTATTGGAATTTTGGTTCCAATCGGATGCATTTTGGCAGAGATATAAGCAAACCGTGTTTCATGGCGAGAACGCGTTTTTCCATGGGTTGCCACGGTAACACGCTTTCTCCTATCAGAAAGATTTGAATAACTTTTTGTCCCCATCTTGTCACGAAGCTCCATGGGGAATGTGGAGCCAATAGCATGAATCCCCTCAGACTAGTTCGTTCAAATACGATGCGCTTAAAGTGATAAAAAGGGCATAAACGCCAAGATGGCGGCCACCCCGTTGCCATGGTAACAGGTTCTCAATAGAGTTTTTTGCTCGTCTTGGTTACTTATACATGTGTACCGAATTTCGTAGCCCTAGCTCAAAGTAGACGATCGGGCCCCTAGGGGCCCCCCCAAAATGCGCCCCCCCCACAATATATATTACAATGCGTGAAGGACCTACCAAATATGAATTATTTTAATTTTGGTTCCGATCGGATGTATTTCTGCGAAGATATGAGTGAACCGTGTTTCATGGCGAGATCGCTTTTTTCCATGGGTTGCCACGGTAACACGCTTTCGCCTATCAAAAAGATTTGAATAACTTTTGGTCCCCATCTCGTCACGAAGCTCCATGGCGAATGTGGAGCCAATAGCATGAATCGCCTCAGACTAGTTCGTTCAAATGCGATGCGCCCAAATTGACAAAAACGGGCAAAAAAATGGCCGCAAACGCCAAGATGGCGGAAAGCCCGTTGCCATGACAACAGGCGTTTCAATGACTTTTTTACTTGTCTTGATGTGATAGACATGTGTACCGAATTTCGTCGTCCTACGTCAAACTAAAATTTTTTTTCCCCATTCTAGAGGCCATTTTTGGCGTTTCTAGGGGGCGCTGTCGAGGCATTTTTGCATTGGCGTGCATACAAACGCCAAATTATCGAAATTTTCACCGGACGTGAGGTGTGTGCCAAGTTTCGCAACTTTTCACGGGGTCTAAGGGGGTCAAAATTGAGCGAGTTGTGCTTAAAATAATAAACATTACAATAACAATAGGGCCTTGCCATACTTCGTATGGCTCGGACCCTAATTAAAGCCGCAAGCGGCATCCATCGGGTCCTCGCCTCATGCCGAACCCTCCACCCGAACTCGCCACAAAGCTTTCGGGTGAATTTAAAGTAAAAGGCATGAATCCAAAACTAGTTTGTTAAAAAATAATGCACATACAGTAAGAAATAGGCATGAACGCCAAGATGGCTGACACCCCGTTGCCATGGTAACAGGTGGTCAATGCACTTTTTTACTCGCCTTGGGTTGTTACACATGTGTGCCGAATTTCGTAGCCATAGCTCAAAGTAGACAATCAGGCCCCTAGGGCCCCCTCCCAAAATGTGCCCCCCCCACAATACATTCTATAATGTGTTAAGGACCTACCAAATATGAATAATTGGAATTTTGGTTCCGATCGGATGCATTTCTGCAGAGATATAAGCAAACCGTGTTTCATGGCGAGAAGGTTTTTTTCCAAGATGGCGGACACCCTGTTGCCATGGTAACAGCTGCACAATGAAGTTTTTTGCTTGTCTTGGGTTGATACACATGTGTGCCGAATTTCGTAGCCCTAGCTCAAAGTAGACGATCAGGCCCCTAGGGGCCCCCCCCAAAATGTGGCCCCCCCACAATACATATTACAATGCGTGAAGGAGCTACCAAACATGAATTATTTTAATTTTGGTTCCGATCGGGTGTATTTCTGTGAAGATATGAGTGAACCGTGTTTCATGGCGAGAACGCTTTTTTCCATGCGTTGCCACGGTAACACGCTTTCTCCTATCAGAAAGATTTGAATAACTTTTGCTCCCCATCTTGTCACGAAGCTCCACGGCGAATGTGGAGCCAATAGCATGAATCCCCTCAGACTAGTTCGTTCAAATACGATGCGCTTAAAGTGATAAAAAGGGCATAAACGCCAAGATGGCGGCCACCCCGTTCCCATGGTAACAGGTTCTCAATAGAGTTTTTTGCTCGTCTTGGTTACTTATACATGTGTACCGAATTTCGTAGCCCGAGATGAAAGTAGACGATCGGGCCCCTAGGGGCCCCCCCAAAAAGTGTCCCCCCCACAATACATTCTATAATGTGTTAAGGACCTACCAAATATGAATAGTTACAGTTTTGGTGCACATCGTATGAATTTGTGCAAAGATATAAGCAAACCGTGTTTCATGGCGAGAAGGTTTTTTTTCCAAGATGGCGGATACCCCGTTGCCATGGTAACGGCTGCACAATGAAGTTTTTTGCTTGTCTTGGGTTGATACACATGTGTGCCGAATTTCGTAGCCCTAGCTCAAAGTAGACGATCGGGCCCCTAGGGGCCGCCCCCAAAATGTGCCCCCCCCACAATACATATTACAACGCGTTAAGGACCTGCCAAATATGAATTATTGGAATTTTGGTTCCAATCGGATGCATTTTGGCAGAGATATAAGCAAACCGTGTTTCATGGCGAGAACGCGTTTTTCCATGGGTTGCCATGGTAACACGCTTTCTCCTATCAGAAAGATTTGAATAACTTTTTGTCCCCATCTTTTCACGAAGCTCCATGGCGAATGTGGAGCCAATAGCATGAATCCCCTCAGACTAGTTCGTTCAAATACGATGCGCTTAAAGTGATAAAAAGGGCATAAACGCCAAGATGGCGGCCACCCCGTTCCCATGGTAACAGGTTCTCAATAGAGTTTTTTGCTCGTCTTGGTTACTTATACATGTGTACCGAATTTCGTAGCCCTAGCTCAAAGTAGACGATCGGGCCCCTAGGGGCCCCCCCAAAATGCGCCCCCCCCACAATATATATTACAATGCGTGAAGGACCTACCAAATATGAATTATTGGAATTTTGGTTCCGATCGGATGTATTTCTGCGAAGATATGAGTGAACCGTGTTTCATGGCGAGATCGCTTTTTTCCATGGGTTGCCACGGTAACACGCTTTCGCCTATCAAAAAGATTTGAATAACTTTTGGTCCCCATCTTCTCATGAAGCTCCATGGCGAATGTGGAGCCAATAGCATGAATCGCCTCAGACTAGTTCGTTCAAATACGATGCGCCCAAATTGAAAAAACGGGCAAAAAAATGGCCGCAAACGCCAAGATGGCGGACAGCCCGTTGCCAAGACAACAGGCGTTTCAATGACTTTTTTACTTGTCTTGATGTGATAGACATGTGTACCGAATTTCGTCGTCCTACGTCAAACTAAAATTTTTTGACCCCATTCTAGAGGCCATTTTTGGCGTTTCTAGGGGGCTCCGTCGAGGCATTTTTACATTGGCGTGCACACGGACCCCAGAATATCGCTATTTTCGCCGGGACTGAGGTGTGTGCCAAGTTTCGCAACTTTTCACGGGGTCTAAGGGGGTCAAAAATGGCCGAGTTGTGCTGACAAAAATAATAATAATAAACATTACAATAACAATAGGGCCCTGCCATACTTCGTATGGCTCGGACCCTAATTAAAGCCGCAAGCGGCATCCATCGGGTCCTCGCCTCATGCCGAACCCTCCACTGGAACTCACCACAAAGCTTCCGGGTAGATGTGAAGTAAAAGGCATGAATCCAAAACTAGTTTGTTAAAAAATAATGCACATTCAGTAATAAATAGGCATAAACGCCAAGATGGCGGACACCATGTTGCCATGGTAACAGGTGGTCAATGCACTTTTTTACTCGCCTTGGGTTGTTACACATGTGTGCCGAATTTCGTAGCCTAAGATGAAAGTAGACAATCGGGCCCCTGAGGGCCCCCCCAAAAAGTGCCCCCCCCCACAATACATTCTATAATGTGTTAAGGACCTACCAAATATGAATAGTTAAAATTTTGGTGCACATCGCATGAATTTGTGCAAAGATATAAGCAAACCGTGTTTCATGGCGAGAAGGCTTTTTTCCAAGATGGCGGACACTCCAGTGCCATGGTAACAGGCTCTTAATTGAGTTTTATGCTTGTCTCGGGTTGATACACATGTGTGCCGAATTTCGTAGCCCTAGCTCAAAGTAGACGATCGGGCCCCTAGGGGCCCCCCCAAAATGTGCCCCCCCCACAATACATATTACAACACGTTAAGGACCTACCAAATATGAATTATTGGAATTTTGGTTCCGATCGGATGTATTTCTGCAGAAATATAAGCAAACCGTGTTTCATGGCGAGAACGCTGGTTTCCATGGGTTGCCACGGTAACACGCTTTCTCCTATCAGAAAGATTTGAATAACTTTTGGTCCCCATCTTGTCACGAAGCTCCATGGCGAATGTGGAGCCAATAGCCTGAATCCCCTCAGACTAGTTCGTTCAAATACGATGCGCTTAAAGTGATAAAAAGGGCATAAACGCCAAGATGGCGGACACCCCGTTGCCATGGTAACAGGTTCTCAATAGAGTTTTTTGCTCGTCTTGGTTACTTATACATGTGTACCGAATTTCGTGGCCATAGGTCAAAGTAGACTATCGGGCCCCTCGGGGCCCCCCCCAAAATGCGCCCCCCCCACAATACATATTACAATGCGTGAAGGACCTACCAAACATGAATTATTGGCATTTTGGTTCCGATCGGATGTATTTCTGCGAAGATATGAGTGAACCGTGTTTCATGGCGAGAACGCTTTTTTCCATGGGTTGCCACGGTAACACGCTTTCTCTTATCAAAAAGATTTGAATAACTTTTGGTCTCCATCTTGTCACGAAGCTCCACGGCGAATGTGGAGCCAATAGCATGAATCCCCTCAGACTAGTTCGTTCAAATGCGATGCGCCCAAATTGACAAAAACGGGCAAAAAAATGGCCGCAAACGCCAAGATGGCGGACAGCCCGTTGCCATGACAACAGGCGTTTCAATGACTTTTTGACTTGTCTTCATGTGATAGACATGTGTACCGAATTTCGTCGTCCTACGTCAAACTAAATTTTTTTGACCCCATTCTGGAGGCCATTGTTGGCGTTTCTAGGGGGCGCCGTCGAGGCATTTTTGCATTGGCGTGCACGCGGACCCCAGAATATTGCTATTTTCGCCGGGACTGAGGTGTGTGCCAATTTTCGCAACTTTTCACGGGGCCTAAGGGGGTCAAAAATGGCCGAGTTGTGCTGACAAAAATAATAATAATAATAATTAAAGCCGCAAGCGGCATCCATCGGGTCCTCGCCTCATGCCGAACCCTCCACCCGAACTCACCACAAAGCTTCCGGGTAGATGTGAAGTAAAAGGCATGAATCCAAAAGTAGTTTGTTAAAAAATAATGCACATTCAGTAATAAAAAGGCATAAACGCCAAGATGGCGGACACCATGTTGCCATGGTAACAGGTGGTCAATGCACTTTTTTACTCGCCTTGGGTTGTTACACATGTGTGCCGAATTTCGTAGCCTAAGATGAAAGTAGACAATCGGGCCCCTGAGGGCCCCCCCCAAAAAGTGCCCCCCCCACAATACATTCTATAATGTGTTAAGGACCTACCAAATATGAATAGTTAAAGTTTTGGTGCACATCGCATGAATTTGTGCAAAGATATAAGCAAACCGTGTTTCATGGCGAGAAGGTTTTTTTCCAAGATGGCGGACACTCCAGTGCCATGGTAACAGGTGCTTAATTGAGTTTTATGCTTGTCTTGGGATGATACACATGTGTGCCGAATTTCGTAGCCCGAGATGAAAGTAGACGATCGGGCCCCTGGGGGCCCCCCCAAAAAGTGTGCCCCCCACAATACATTCTATAATGTGTTAAGGACCTACCAAATATTAATATTTACAGTTTTGGTGCACATCGCATGAATTTGTGCAAAGATATAAGCAAACCGTGTTTCATGGCGAGAAGGTTTTTTTCCAAGATGGTGGACACTCCAGTGCCATGGTAACAGGTGTTTAATATAGTTTTTTGCTTGTCTAGGGTTGATACACATGTGTGCCGAATTTCGTAGCCCTAGCTCAAAGTAGACGATCGGGCCCCTAGGGCCCCCCCCCAAAATGTGCCCCCCCCACAATACATATATCAATGCGTTAAGGACCTACCAAATATGAATTATTGGAATTTTGGTTCCGATCGGATGCATTTCTGCAGAGATTTAAGCAAACCGTGTTTCATGGCGAGAACGCATTTTTCCATGGGTTGCCACGGTAACACGCTTTCACCTATCAAAAAGATTTGAATAACTTTTGGTCCCCATCTTGTCACGAAGCTCCATGGCGAACGTGGAGCCAATAGCATGAATCCCCTCAGACTAGTTCGTTCAAATGCGATGCGCCCAAATTGATAAAAAGAGCATAAACGCCAAGATGGCGGCCACCCCGTTGCCATGGTAACAGGTTCTCAATAGAGTTTTTTGCTCGTCTTGGTTACTTATACATGTGTACCGAATTTCGTAGCCATAGGTCAAAGTAGACGATCGGGCCCCTAGGGGCCCCCCCAAAATGCGCCCCCCCCACAATACATATTACAATGCGTGAAGGACCTACCAAATATGAATTATTGGAATTTTGGTTCCGATCGGATGCATTTCTGCGAAGATATAAGCAAACCGTGTTTCATGGCGAGAACGCTTTTTTCCATGGGTTGCCACGGTAACACGCTTTCTCCTATCAGAAAGATTTGAATAACTTTTGGTCCCCATCTTGTCACGAAGCTCCATGGCGAATGTGGAGCCAATAGCATGAATCCCCTCAGACTAGTTCGTTCAAATGCGATGCGCCCTAATTGACAAAAACGGGCCAAAAAATGGCCGCAAACGCCAAGATGGCGGAAAGCCCGTTGCCATGACAACAGGCATTTCAATGACTTTTTTACTTGTCTGGATGTGATAGACATGTGTACCGAATTTCGTCGTCCTACGTCAAACTAAAATTTTTTTCCCCCATTCTAGAGGCCATTTTTGGCGTTTCTAGGGGGCGCCGTCGAGGCATTTTCACATTGGCGTGCACGCGGACCCCAGAATATTGCTATTTTCGCCGGGACTGAGGTGTGTGCCAAGTTTCGCAACTTTTCACGGGGTCTAAGGGGGTCAAAATTGAGTGAGTTGTGCTTAGGAGAATAATAATAAACATTACAATAACAATAGGGCCTTGCCATACTTCGTATGGCTCGGACCCTAATAAAGCCGCAAGCGGCATCCATCGGGTCCTCGCCTCATGCCGAACCCTCCACCCGAGTCCTGGTTCTCCTAATGCTACATGTGAAGGACCCGCACAGCCAGTTCATTTTAATAGAGAAATACAATTCACATATTGAGAAAAGAATGTGTAAACGCCAAGATGGCGGACAGCCCGTTACCATGGCAACATGTGTTTCATTGACTTTTTAGCTTGTCTTGGGATGATACACATGTGTGCCGAATTTCGTAGCCCGAGATGAAAGTAGACGATCGGGCCCCTAGGGGCCCCCCCAAAAAGTGTCCCCCCCACAATACATTCTATAATGTGTTAAGGACCTACCAAATATGAATAGTTACAGTTTTGGTGCACATCGTATGAATTTGTGCAAAGATATAAGCAAACCGTGTTTCATGGCGAGAAGGTTTTTTTTCCAAGATGGCGGATACCCCGTTGCCATGGTAACGGCTGCACAATGAAGTTTTTTGCTTGTCTTGGGTTGATACACATGTGTGCCGAATTTCGTAGCCCTAGCTCAAAGTAGACGATCGGGCCCCTAGGGGCCGCCCCCAAAATGTGCCCCCCCCACAATACATATTACAACGCGTTAAGGACCTACCAAATATGAATTATTGGAATTTTGGTTCCAATCGGATGCATTTTGGCAGAGATATAAGCAAACCGTGTTTCATGGCGAGAACGCGTTTTTCCATGGGTTGCCACGGTAACACGCTTTCTCCTATCAGAAAGATTTGAATAACTTTTTGTCCCCATCTTGTCACGAAGCTCCATGGGGAATGTGGAGCCAATAGCATGAATCCCCTCAGACTAGTTCGTTCAAATACGATGCGCTTAAAGTGATAAAAAGGGCATAAACGCCAAGATGGCGGCCACCCCGTTGCCATGGTAACAGGTTCTCAATAGAGTTTTTTGCTCGTCTTGGTTACTTATACATGTGTACCGAATTTCGTAGCCCTAGCTCAAAGTAGACGATCGGGCCCCTAGGGGCCCCCCCAAAATGCGCCCCCCCCACAATATATATTACAATGCGTGAAGGACCTACCAAATATGAATTATTTTAATTTTGGTTCCGATCGGATGTATTTCTGCGAAGATATGAGTGAACCGTGTTTCATGGCGAGATCGCTTTTTTCCATGGGTTGCCACGGTAACACGCTTTCGCCTATCAAAAAGATTTGAATAACTTTTGGTCCCCATCTCGTCACGAAGCTCCATGGCGAATGTGGAGCCAATAGCATGAATCGCCTCAGACTAGTTCGTTCAAATGCGATGCGCCCAAATTGACAAAAACGGGCAAAAAAATGGCCGCAAACGCCAAGATGGCGGAAAGCCCGTTGCCATGACAACAGGCGTTTCAATGACTTTTTTACTTGTCTTGATGTGATAGACATGTGTACCGAATTTCGTCGTCCTACGTCAAACTAAATTTTTTTTTCCCCATTCTAGAGGCCATTTTTGGCGTTTCTAGGGGGCGCTGTCGAGGCATTTTTGCATTGGCGTGCATACAAACGCCAAATTATCAAAATTTTCACCGGACGTGAGGTGTGTGCCAAGTTTCGCAACTTTTCACGGGGTCTAAGGGGGTCAAAATTGAGCGAGTTGTGCTTAAAATAATAAACATTACAATAACAATAGGGCCTTGCCATACTTCGTATGGCTCGGACCCTAATAATAATTAAAGCCGCAAGCGGCATCCATCGGGTCCTCGCCTCATGCCGAACCCTCCACCCGAACTCGCCACAAAGCTTCCGGGTGGATGTGAAGTAAAAGGCACGAATCCAAAGCTAGTTTGTTCAAAAACAATGTACATACAGTGCTAAATGGGCGTAAACACCAAGATGGCGGACACCCCGTTGCCATGGTAACAGGTGGTCAATGCACTTTTTTACTCGCCTTGGGTTGTTACACATGTGTGCCGGATTTCGTAGCCATAGGTGAAAGTAGACAATCGGGCTCCTGAGGGCCCCCCCCAGAAAGTGCCCCCCCCCCACAATACATTCTATAATGTGTTAAGGACCTACCAAATATGAATAGTTAAAGTTTTGGTGCACATCGCATGAATTTGTGCAAAGATATAAGCAAACCGTGTTTCATGGCGAGAAGGTTTTTTTCCAAGATGGCGGACACTCCATTGCCATGGTAACAGGTGCTTAATTGAGTTTTTTGCTTGTCTAGGGTTGATACACATGTGTGCCGGATTTCGTAGCCCTAGCTCAAAGTAGACGATCGGGCCCCTAGGGGCCCCCCCAAAATGTGCCCCCCCCCCCTACAATACATATTACAATGCGTTAAGGACCTACCAAATATGAAGTATTGGAATTTTGGTTCCGATCGGATGTATTTCTGCGAAGATATGAGTGAACCGTGTTTCATGGCGAGGAGTATTTTTTTCAAGATGGCGGACACCCCGTTGCCATGGTAACAGGTTCTCAATAGAGTTTTTTGCTCGTCTTGGTTACTTATACATGTGTACCGAATTTCGTAGCCCTAGGTCAAAGTAGACGATCGGGCCCCTAGGGGCCGCCCCCAAAATGTGCCCCCTCCACAATACATATTACAATGCGTTAAGGACCTACCAAATATGAATGATTGGAATTTTGGTTCCGATCGGATGCATTTCTGCAGAGATATAAGCAAACCGTGTTTCATGGCGAGAACGCTTTTTTCCATGGGTTGCCACGGTAACAAGCTTTCTCCTATCAGAAAGATTTGAATAACTTTTGGTCCCCATCTTGTCACGAAGCTCCATGGCGAATGTGGAGCCAATAGCATGAATCGCCTCAGACTAGTTCGTTCAAATACGATGCGCTTAAAGTGATAAAAAGGGCATAAACGCCAAGATGGCGGACACCCCGTTGCCATGGTAACAGGTTCTCAATAGAGTTTTTTTGCTCGTCTTGGTTACTTATACATGTGTACCGAATTTCGTAGCCATAGGTCAAAGTAGACAATCGGGCCCCTAGGGGCCCCCCCGAAAATGTGCCCCCCCCCACAATACATATTACAATGCGTTAAGGACCTACCAAACATGAATTATCTGAATTTTGGTTCCGATCGGATGTATTTCTGCGAAGATATGAGTGAACCGTGTTTCATGGCGAGAACGCTTTTTTCCATGGGTTGCCACGGTAACACGCTTTCTCCTATCAGAAAGATTTGAATAGCTTTTGGTCCCCATCTTGTCACGAAGCTCCATCGCGAATGTGGAGCCAATAGCCTGAATCCCCTCAGACTAGTTCGTTCAAATGCGATGCGCTTAAAGTGATAAAAAGGGCATAAACGCCAAGATGGCGGACACCCCGTTGCCATGGTAACAGGTTCTCAATAGAGTTTTTTGCTCGTCTTGGTTACTTATACATGTGTACCGAATTTCATAGCCATAGGTCAAAGTAGACTATCGGGCCCCTAGGGGCCCCCCCCCAAAATGCGCCCCACCCACAATACATATTACAATGCGTGAAGGACCTACCAAACATGAATTATTTTAATTTTGGTTCCGATCGGATGTATTTCTGCGAAGATATGAGTGAACCGTGTTTCATGGCGAGAACGCTTTTTTCCATGGGTTGCCACGGTAACACGCTTTCTCCTATCAAAAAGATTTGAATAACTTTTGGTACCCATCTTGTCACGAAGCTCCATGGCGAATGTGGAGCCAATAGCATGAATCGCCTCAGACTAGTTCGTTCAAATGCGATGCGCCCAAATTGACAAAAACGGGCCAAAAAATGGCCGCAAACGCCAAGATGGCGGAAAGCCCGTTGCCATGACAACAGGCGTTTCAATGACTTTTTTACTTGTCTTGATGTGATAGACATGTGTACCGAATTTTGTCGTCCTACGTCAAACTAAATTTTTTTGACCCCATTCTAGAGGCCATTTTTGGCGTTTCTAGGGGGCGCCGTCGAGGCATTTTTGCATTGGCGTGCACGCGGACCCCAGAATATCGCTATTTTCGCCGGGACTGAGGTGTGTGCCAAGTTTCGCAACTTTTCACGGGGCCTAAGGGGGTGAAAAATAGCCGAGTTGTGCTCAGAACGAGGAGAATAATAATAAACATTACAATAACAATAGGGCCCTGCCATACTTCGTATGGCTCGGACCCTAATTAAAGCCGCAAGCGGCATCCATCGGGTCCTCGCCTCATGCCGAACCCTCCACCCGAGTCCTGGTTCTCCTAATGCTACATGTGAAGGACCCGCACAGCCAGTTCATTTTAATAGAGAAATACAATTCACATATTGAGAAAAGAATGTGTGTAAACGCCAAGATGGCGGACAGCCCGTTACCATGGCAACATGTGTTTCATTGACTTTTTAGCTTGTCTTGGGATGATACACATGTGTGCCGAATTTCGTAGCCCGAGATGTAAGTAGACGATCGGGCCCCTAGGGGCCCCCCCAAAAAGTGTCCCCCCCACAATACATTCTATAATGTGTTAAGGACCTACCAAATATGAATAGTTACAGTTTTGGTGCACATCGTATGAATTTGTGCAAAGATATAAGCAAACCGTGTTTCATGGCGAGAAGGTTTTTTTTCCAAGATGGCGGATACCCCGTTGCCATGGTAACGGCTGCACAATGAAGTTTTTTGCTTGTCTTGGGTTGATACACATGTGTGCCGAATTTCGTAGCCCTAGCTCAAAGTAGACGATCGGGCCCCTAGGGGCCGCCCCCAAAATGTGCCCCCCCCACAATACATATTACAACGTGTTAAGGACCTGCCAAATATGAATTATTGGAATTTTGGTTCCAATCGGATGCATTTTGGCAGAGATATAAGCAAACCGTGTTTCATGGCGAGAACGCGTTTTTCCATGGGTTGCCACGGTAACACGCTTTCTCCTATCAGAAAGATTTGAATAACTTTTTGTCCCCATCTTGTCACGAAGCTCCATGGGGAATGTGGAGCCAATAGCATGAATCCCCTCAGACTAGTTCGTTCAAATACGATGCGCTTAAAGTGATAAAAAGGGCATAAACGCCAAGATGGCGGCCACCCCGTTGCCATGGTAACAGGTTCTCAATAGAGTTTTTTGCTCGTCTTGGTTACTTATACATGTGTACCGAATTTCGTAGCCCTAGCTCAAAGTAGATGATCGGGCCCCTAGGGGCCCCCCCAAAATGCGCCCCCCCCACAATATATATTACAATGCGTGAAGGACCTACCAAATATGAATTATTTTAATTTTGGTTCCGATCGGATGTATTTCTGCGAAGATATGAGTGAACCGTGTTTCATGGCGAGATCGCTTTTTTGCATGGGTTGCCACGGTAACACGCTTTCGCCTATCAAAAAGATTTGAATAACTTTTGGTCCCCATCTCGTCACGAAGCTCCATGGCGAATGTGGAGCCAATAGCATGAATCGCCTCAGACTAGTTCGTTCAAATGCGATGCGCCCAAATTGACAAAAACGGGCAAAAAAATGGCCGCAAATGCCAAGATGGCGGAAAGCCCGTTGCCATGACAACAGGCGTTTCAATGACTTTTTTACTTGTCTTGATGTGATAGACATGTGTACCGAATTTCGTCGTCCTACGTCAAACTAAAAATTTTTTTCCCCATTCTAGAGGCCATTTTTGGCGTTTCTAGGGGGCGCTGTCGAGGCATTTTTGCATTGGCGTGCATACAAACGCCAAATTATCGAAATTTTCACCGGACGTGAGGTGTGTGCCAAGTATCGCAACTTTTCACGGGGTCTAAGGGGGTCAAAATTGAGTGAGTTGTGCTTAGGAGAATAATAATAAACATTACAATAACAATAGGGCCTTGCCATACTTCGTATGGCTCGGACCCTAATTAAAGCCGCAAGCGGCATCCATCGGGTCCTCGCCTCATGCCGAACCCTCCACCCGAGTCCTGGTTCTCCTAATGCTACATGTGAAGGACCCGCACAGCCAGTTCATTTTAATAGAGAAATACAATTCACATATTGAGAAAAGAATGTGTGTAAACGCCAAGATGGCGGACAGCCCGTTACCATGGCAACATGTGTTTCATTGACTTTTTAGCTTGTCTTGGGATGATACACATGTGTGCCGAATTTCGTAGCCCGAGATGTAAGTAGACGATCGGGCCCCTAGGGGCCCCCCCAAAAAGTGTCCCCCCCACAATACATTCTATAATGTGTTAAGGACCTACCAAATATGAATAGTTACAGTTTTGGTGCACATCGTATGAATTTGTGCAAAGATATAAGCAAACCGTGTTTCATGGCGAGAAGGTTTTTTTTCCAAGATGGCGGATACCCCGTTGCCATGGTAACGGCTGCACAATGAAGTTTTTTGCTTGTCTTGGGTTGATACACATGTGTGCCGAATTTCGTAGCCCTAGCTCAAAGTAGACGATCGGGCCCCTAGGGGCCGCCCCCAAAATGTGCCCCCCCCACAATACATATTACAACGCGTTAAGGACCTGCCAAATATGAATTATTGGAATTTTGGTTCCAATCGGATGCATTTTGGCAGAGATATAAGCAAACCGTGTTTCATGGCGAGACGCGTTTTTCCATGGGTTGCCACGGTAACACGCTTTCTCCTATCAGAAAGATTTGAATAACTTTTTGTCCCCATCTTGTCACGAAGCTCCATGGGGAATGTGGAGCCAATAGCATGAATCCCCTCAGACTAGTTCGTTCAAATACGATGCGCTTAAAGTGATAAAAAGGGCATAAACGCCAAGATGGCGGCCACCCCGTTGCCATGGTAACAGGTTCTCAATAGAGTTTTTTGCTCGTCTTGGTTACTTATACATGTGTACCGAATTTCGTAGCCCTAGCTCAAAGTAGACGATCGGGCCCCTAGGGGCCCCCCCAAAATGCGACCCCCCCACAATATATATTACAAAGCGTGAAGGACCTACCAAATATGAATTATTTTAATTTTGGTTCCGATCGGATGTATTTCTGCGAAGATATGAGTGAACCGTGTTTCATGGCGAGATCGCTTTTTTGCATGGGTTGCCACGGTAACACGCTTTCGCCTATCAAAAAGATTTGAATAACTTTTGGTCCCCATCTCGTCACGAAGCTCCATGGCGAATGTGGAGCCAATAGCATGAATCGCCTCAGACTAGTTCGTTCAAATGCGATGCGCCCAAATTGACAAAAACGGGCAAAAAAATGGCCGCAAACGCCAAGATGGCGGAAAGCCCGTTGCCATGACAACAGGCGTTTCAATGACTTTTTTACTTGTCTTGATGTGATAGACATGTGTACCGAATTTCGTCGTCCTACGTCAAACTAAAATTTTTTTTCCCCATTCTAGAGTCCATTTTTGGCGTTTCTAGGGGGCGCTGTCGAGGCATTTTTGCATTGGCGTGCATACAAACGCCAAATTATCGAAATTTTCACCGGACGTGAGGTGTGTGCCAAGTTTCGCAACTTTTCACGGGGTCTAAGGGGGTCAAAATTGAGTGAGTTGTGCTTAGGAGAATAATAATAATAATTAAAGCCGCAAGCGGCATCCATCGGGTCCTCGCCTCATGCCGAACCCTCCACCCGAGTCCTGGTTCTCCTAATGCTACATGTGAAGGACCCGCACAGCCAGTTCATTTTAATAGAGAAATACAATTCACATATTGAGAAAAGAATGTGTAAACGCCAAGATGGCGGACAGCCCGTTACCATGGCAACATGTGTTTCATTGACTTTTTAGCTTGTCTTGGGATGATACACATGTGTGCCGAATTTCGTAGCCCGAGATGAAAGTAGACGATCGGGCCCCTAGGGGCCCCCCCAAAAAGTGTCCCCCCCACAATACATTCTATAATGTGTTAAGGACCTACCAAATATGAATAGTTACAGTTTTGGTGCACATCGTATGAATTTGTGCAAAGATATAAGCAAACCGTGTTTCATGGCGAGAAGGTTTTTTTTCCAAGATGGCGGATACCCCGTTGCCATGGTAACGGCTGCACAATGAAGTTTTTTGCTTGTCTTGGGTTGATACACATGTGTGCCGAATTTCGTAGCCCTAGCTCAAAGTAGACGATCGGGCCCCTAGGGGCCGCCCCCAAAATGTGCCCCCCCCACAATACATATTACAACGAGTTAAGGAGCTGCCAAATATGAATTATTGGAATTGTGGTTCCAATCGGATGCATTTTGGCAGAGATATAAGCAAACCGTGTTTCATGGCGAGAACGCGTTTTTCCATGGGTTGCCACGGTAACACGCTTTCTCCTATCAGAAAGATTTGAATAACTTTTTGTCCCCATCTTGTCACGAAGCTCCATGGGGAATGTGGAGCCAATAGCATGAATCCCCTCAGACTAGTTCGTTCAAATACGATGCGCTTAAAGTGATAAAAAGGGCATAAACGCCAAGATGGCGGCCACCCCGTTGCCATGGTAACAGGTTCTCAATAGAGTTTTTTGCTCGTCTTGGTTACTTATACATGTGTACCGAATTTCGTAGCCCTAGCTCAAAGTAGACGATCGGGCCCCTAGGGGCCCCCCCAAAATGCGCCCCCCCCACAATATATATTACAATGCGTGAAGGACCTACCAAATATGAATTATTTTAATTTTGGTTCCGATCGGATGTATTTCTGCGAAGATATGAGTGAACCGTGTTTCATGGCGAGATCGCTTTTTTCCATGGGTTGCCACGGTAACACGCTTTCACCTATCAAAAAGATTTGAATAACTTTTGGTCCCCATCTTGTCACGAAGCTCCATGGCGAATGTGGAGCCAATAGCATGAATCGCCTCAGACTAGTTCGTTCAAATGCGATGCGCCCAAATTGACAAAAACGGGCAAAAAAATGGCCGCAAACGCCAAGATGGCTGACATCCCGTTGCCATGACGCCAGGTCTACGATTGACTTTTTTGGTCGTCTTGAGGTGGTAGACATGTGTACCGAATTTCGTTGTCCTACGTGAAAGTAGACTTTTGACACCCCATTTTATTTTCCATCTTTGGCGTTTCTAGGGGGCGCCGTCGAGGCATTTTTACATTGGCGTGCACATGGACCCCAGAATATCGCTATTTTTGCCGGGACTGAGGTGTGTGCCAAGTTTCGCAACTTTTCACCAGGTCTAAGGGGGTCAAAATTGAGTGAGTTGTGCTGAGGAAAAAAATAATAATAATAATTAAAGCCGCAAGCGGCATCCATCGGGTCCTCGCCTCATGCCGAACCCTCCACCCGAGTCCTGGTTCTCCTAATGCTAAATGTGACGGACCCGCACAGCCAGTTCCTTTTAATAGAGAAATACAATTCACATATTGAGAAAAGAATGTGTGTAAACGCCAAGATGGCGGACAGCCCGTTACCATGGCAACATGTGTTTCATTGACTTTTTAGCTTGTCTTGGGATGATACACATGTGTGCCGAATTTCGTAGCCCGAGATGAAAGTAGACGATCGGGCCCCTTGGGGCCCCCCCAAAAAGTGTCTCCCCCACAATACATTCTATAATGTGTTAAGGACCTACCAAATATGAATAGTTACCGTTTTGGTGCACATCGTATGAATTTGTGCAAAGATATAGGCAAACCGTGTTTGATGGCGAGAAGGTTTTTTTGCAAGATGGCGGACACTCCAGTGCCATGGTAACAGGCTCTTAATTGAGTTTTATGCTTGTCTCTGGTTGATACACATGTGTGCCGAATTTCGTAGCCCTAGCTCAAAGTAGACTATCGGGCCCCTAAGGGCCCCCCCAAAATGTGCCCCCCCCACAATACATATTACAACACGTTAAGGACCTACCAAATATGAATTATTGGAATTTTGGTTCCGATCGGATGTATTTCTGCAGAAATATAAGCAAACCGTGTTTCATGGCGAGAACGCTGTTTTCCATGGGTTGCCACGGTAACACGCTTTCTCCTATCAGAAAGATTTGAATAACTTTTGGTCCCCATCTTGTCACGAAGCTCCATGGCGAATGTGGAGCCAATAGCCTGAATCCCCTCAGACTAGTTCGTTGAAATACGATGCGCTTAAAGTGATAAAAAGGGCATAAACGCCAAGATGGCGGACACCCCGTTGCCATGGTAACAGGTTCTCAATAGAGTTTTTTGCTCGTCTTGGTTACTTATACATGTGTACCTAATTTCGTAGCCCTAGGTCAAAGTAGACTATCGGGCCCCTAGGGGCCCCCCCAAAATGCGCCCCCCCCACAATACATATTGCAATGCATGAAGGACCTACCAAATATAAATTATTTTAATTTTGGTTCCGATCGGATGTATTTCTGCGAAGATATGAGTGAACCGTGTTTCATGGCGAGATCGCTTTTTTCCATGGGTTGCCACGGTAACACGCTTTCGCCTATCAAAAAGATTTGAATAACTTTTGGTCCCCATCTTGTCACGAAGCTCCATGGCGAACGTGGAGCCAATAGCATGAATCCCCTCAGACTAGTTTGTTCAAATGCGATGCGCCCAAATTGACAAAAACGGGCCAAAAAATGGCCGCAAACGCCAAGATGGCGGAAAGCCCGTTGCCATGACAACAGGCGTTTCAATGACTTTTTTACTTGTCTTCATGTGATAGACATGTGTACCGAATTTCGTCGTCCTACGTCAAACTAAAATTTTTTTTCCCCATTCTAGAGGCCATTTTTGGCGTTTCTAGGGGGCGCAGTCGAGGCATTTTTACATTGGCGTGCACGCAGACCCCAGAATATCGCTATTTTCGCCGGGACTGAGGTGTGTGCCAAGTTTCGCAACTTTTCACGGGGTCTAAGGGGGTCAAAATTGAGTGAGTTGTGCTCAGAACGAGGAGAATAATAATAATAATTAAAGCCGCAAGCGGCATCCATCGGGTCCTCGCCTCATGCCGAACCCTCCACCCGAACTCACCACAAAGCTTCCGGGTAGATGTGAAGTAAAAGGCATGAATCCAAAAGTAGTTTGTTAAAAAATAATGCACATTCAGTAATAAAAAGGCATAAACGCCAAGATGGCGGACACCATGTTGCCATGGTAACAGGTGGTCAATGCACTTTTTTACTCGCCTTGGGTTGTTACACATGTGTGCCGAATTTCGTAGCCTAAGATGAAAGTAGACAATCGGGCCCCTGAGGGCCCCCCCCAAAAAGTGCCCCCCCCACAATACATTCTATAATGTGTTAAGGACCTACCAAATATGAATAGTTAAAGTTTTGGTGCACATCGCATGAATTTGTGCAAAGATATAAGCAAACCGTGTTTCATGGCGAGAAGGTTTTTTTCCAAGATGGCGGACACTCCAGTGCCATGGTAACAGGTGCTTAATTGAGTTTTATGCTTGTCTTGGGATGATACACATGTGTGCCGAATTTCGTAGCCCGAGATGAAAGTAGACGATCGGGCCCCTGGGGGCCCCCCCAAAAAGTGTCCCCCCCACAATACATTCTATAATGTGTTAAGGACCTAC
Organism: Telmatherina bonti; assembly: GCF_933228915.1. Classification (NCBI taxonomy): domain Eukaryota; kingdom Metazoa; phylum Chordata; class Actinopteri; order Atheriniformes; family Telmatherinidae; genus Telmatherina; species Telmatherina bonti. The sequence continues at coordinate 40,798,130 of NC_136613.1, forward strand.
CAAATATTAATATTTACAGTTTTGGTGCACATCGCATGAATTTGTGCAAAGATATAAGCAAACCGTGTTTCATGGCGAGAAGGTTTTTTTCCAAGATGGTGGACACTCCAGTGCCATGGTAACAGGTGTTTAATATAGTTTTTTGCTTGTCTAGGGTTGATACACATGTGTGCCGAATTTCGTAGCCCTAGCTCAAAGTAGACGATCGGGCCCCTAGGGCCCCCCCCCAAAATGTGCCCCCCCCACAATACATATATCAATGCGTTAAGGACCTACCAAATATGAATTATTGGAATTTTGGTTCCGATCGGATGCATTTCTGCAGAGATTTAAGCAAACCGTGTTTCATGGCGAGAACGCATTTTTCCATGGGTTGCCACGGTAACACGCTTTCACCTATCAAAAAGATTTGAATAACTTTTGGTCCCCATCTTGTCACGAAGCTCCATGGCGAACGTGGAGCCAATAGCATGAATCCCCTCAGACTAGTTCGTTCAAATGCGATGCGCCCAAATTGATAAAAAGAGCATAAACGCCAAGATGGCGGCCACCCCGTTGCCATGGTAACAGGTTCTCAATAGAGTTTTTTGCTCGTCTTGGTTACTTATACATGTGTACCGAATTTCGTAGCCATAGGTCAAAGTAGACGATCGGGCCCCTAGGGGCCCCCCCAAAATGCGCCCCCCCCACAATACATATTACAATGCGTGAAGGACCTACCAAATATGAATTATTGGAATTTTGGTTCCGATCGGATGCATTTCTGCGAAGATATAAGCAAACCGTGTTTCATGGCGAGAACGCTTTTTTCCATGGGTTGCCACGGTAACACGCTTTCTCCTATCAGAAAGATTTGAATAACTTTTGGTCCCCATCTTGTCACGAAGCTCCATGGCGAATGTGGAGCCAATAGCATGAATCCCCTCAGACTAGTTCGTTCAAATGCGATGCGCCCTAATTGACAAAAACGGGCCAAAAAATGGCCGCAAACGCCAAGATGGCGGAAAGCCCGTTGCCATGACAACAGGCATTTCAATGACTTTTTTACTTGTCTGGATGTGATAGACATGTGTACCGAATTTCGTCGTCCTACGTCAAACTAAAAATTTTTTCCCCCATTCTAGAGGCCATTTTTGGCGTTTCTAGGGGGCGCCGTCGAGGCATTTTCACATTGGCGTGCACGCGGACCCCAGAATATTGCTATTTTCGCCGGGACTGAGGTGTGTGCCAAGTTTCGCAACTTTTCACGGGGTCTAAGGGGGTCAAAATTGAGTGAGTTGTGCTTAGGAGAATAATAATAAACATTACAATAACAATAGGGCCTTGCCATACTTCGTATGGCTCGGACCCTAATAAAGCCGCAAGCGGCATCCATCGGGTCCTCGCCTCATGCCGAACCCTCCACCCGAGTCCTGGTTCTCCTAATGCTACATGTGAAGGACCCGCACAGCCAGTTCATTTTAATAGAGAAATACAATTCACATATTGAGAAAAGAATGTGTAAACGCCAAGATGGCGGACAGCCCGTTACCATGGCAACATGTGTTTCATTGACTTTTTAGCTTGTCTTGGGATGATACACATGTGTGCCGAATTTCGTAGCCCGAGATGAAAGTAGACGATCGGGCCCCTAGGGGCCCCCCCAAAAAGTGTCCCCCCCACAATACATTCTATAATGTGTTAAGGACCTACCAAATATGAATAGTTACAGTTTTGGTGCACATCGTATGAATTTGTGCAAAGATATAAGCAAACCGTGTTTCATGGCGAGAAGGTTTTTTTTCCAAGATGGCGGATACCCCGTTGCCATGGTAACGGCTGCACAATGAAGTTTTTTGCTTGTCTTGGGTTGATACACATGTGTGCCGAATTTCGTAGCCCTAGCTCAAAGTAGACGATCGGGCCCCTAGGGGCCGCCCCCAAAATGTGCCCCCCCCACAATACATATTACAACGCGTTAAGGACCTACCAAATATGAATTATTGGAATTTTGGTTCCAATCGGATGCATTTTGGCAGAGATATAAGCAAACCGTGTTTCATGGCGAGAACGCGTTTTTCCATGGGTTGCCACGGTAACACGCTTTCTCCTATCAGAAAGATTTGAATAACTTTTTGTCCCCATCTTGTCACGAAGCTCCATGGGGAATGTGGAGCCAATAGCATGAATCCCCTCAGACTAGTTCGTTCAAATACGATGCGCTTAAAGTGATAAAAAGGGCATAAACGCCAAGATGGCGGCCACCCCGTTGCCATGGTAACAGGTTCTCAATAGAGTTTTTTGCTCGTCTTGGTTACTTATACATGTGTACCGAATTTCGTAGCCCTAGCTCAAAGTAGACGATCGGGCCCCTAGGGGCCCCCCCAAAATGCGCCCCCCCCGCAATATATATTACAATGCGTGAAGGACCTACCAAATATGAATTATTTTAATTTTGGTTCCGATCGGATGTATTTCTGCGAAGATATGAGTGAACCGTGTTTCATGGCGAGATCGCTTTTTTCCATGGGTTGCCACGGTAACACGCTTTCGCCTATCAAAAAGATTTGAATAACTTTTGGTCCCCATCTCGTCACGAAGCTCCATGGCGAATGTGGAGCCAATAGCATGAATCGCCTCAGACTAGTTCGTTCAAATGCGATGCGCCCAAATTGACAAAAACGGGCAAAAAAATGGCCGCAAACGCCAAGATGGCGGAAAGCCCGTTGCCATGACAACAGGCGTTTCAATGACTTTTTTACTTGTCTTGATGTGATAGACATGTGTACCGAATTTCGTCGTCCTACGTCAAACTAAAAATTTTTTTCCCCATTCTAGAGGCCATTTTTGGCGTTTCTAGGGGGCGCTGTCGAGGCATTTTTGCATTGGCGTGCATACAAACGCCAAATTATCAAAATTTTCACCGGACGTGAGGTGTGTGCCAAGTTTCGCAACTTTTCACGGGGTCTAAGGGGGTCAAAATTGAGCGAGTTGTGCTTAAAATAATAAACATTACAATAACAATAGGGCCTTGCCATACTTCGTATGGCTCGGACCCTAATTAAAGCCGCAAGCGGCATCCATCGGGTCCTCGCCTCATGCCGAACCCTCCACCCGAGTCCTGGTTCTCCTAATGCTACATGTGAAGGACCCGCACAGCCAGTTCATTTTAATAGAGAAATACAATTCACATATTGAGAAAAGAATGTGTGTAAACGCCAAGATGGCGGACAGCCCGTTACCATGGCAACATGTGTTTCATTGACTTTTTAGCTTGTCTTGGGATGATACACATGTGTGCCGAATTTCGTAGCCCGAGATGTAAGTAGACGATCGGGCCCCTAGGGGCCCCCCCAAAAAGTGTCCCCCCCACAATACATTCTATAATGTGTTAAGGACCTACCAAATATGAATAGTTACAGTTTTGGTGCACATCGTATGAATTTGTGCAAAGATATAAGCAAACCGTGTTTCATGGCGAGAAGGTTTTTTTTCCAAGATGGCGGATACCCCGTTGCCATGGTAACGGCTGCACAATGAAGTTTTTTGCTTGTCTTGGGTTGATACACATGTGTGCCGAATTTCGTAGCCCTAGCTCAAAGTAGACGATCGGGCCCCTAGGGGCCGCCCCCAAAATGTGCCCCCCCCACAATACATATTACAACGCGTTAAGGACCTGCCAAATATGAATTATTGGAATTTTGGTTCCAATCGGATGCATTTTGGCAGAGATATAAGCAAACCGTGTTTCATGGCGAGAACGCGTTTTTCCATGGGTTGCCACGGTAACACGCTTTCTCCTATCAGAAAGATTTGAATAACTTTTTGTCCCCATCTTGTCACGAAGCTCCATGGGGAATGTGGAGCCAATAGCATGAATCCCCTCAGACTAGTTCGTTCAAATACGATGCGCTTAAAGTGATAAAAAGGGCATAAACGCCAAGATGGCGGCCACCCCGTTGCCATGGTAACAGGTTCTCAATAGAGTTTTTTGCTCGTCTTGGTTACTTATACATGTGTACCGAATTTCGTAGCCCTAGCTCAAAGTAGACGATCGGGCCCCTAGGGGCCCCCCCAAAATGCGCCCCCCCCACAATATATATTACAAAGCGTGAAGGACCAACCAAATATGAATTATTTTAATTTTGGTTCCGATCGGATGTATTTCTGCGAAGATATGAGTGAACCGTGTTTCATGGCGAGATCGCTTTTTTCCATGGGTTGCCACGGTAACACGCTTTCGCCTATCAAAAAGATTTGAATAACTTTTGGTCCCCATCTCGTCACGAAGCTCCATGGCGAATGTGGAGCCAATAGCATGAATCGCCTCAGACTAGTTCGTTCAAATGCGATGCGCCCAAATTGACAAAAACGGGCAAAAAAATGGCCGCAAACGCCAAGATGGCGGAAAGCCCGTTGCCATGACAACAGGCGTTTCAATGACTTTTTTACTTGTCTTGATGTGATAGACATGTGTACTGAATTTCGTCGTCCTACGTCAAACTAAAAATTTTTTTCCCCATTCTAGAGGCCATTTTTGGCGTTTCTAGGGGGCGCTGTCGAGGCATTTTTGCATTGGCGTGCATACAAACGCCAAATTATCGAAATTTTCACCGGACGTGAGGTGTGTGCCAAGTTTCGCAACTTTTCACGGGGTCTAAGAGGGTCAAAATTGAGTGAGTTGTGCTTAGGAGAATAATAATAATAATTAAAGCCGCAAGCGGCATCCATCGGGTCCTCGCCTCATGCCGAACCCTCCACCCGAACTCGCCACAAAGCTTCCGGGTGGATGTGAAGTAAAAGGCACGAATCCAAAGCTAGTTTGTTCAAAAACAATGTACATACAGTGCTAAATGGGCGTAAACACCAAGATGGCGGACACCCCGTTGCCATGGTAACAGGTGGTCAATGCACTTTTTTACTCGCCTTGGGTTGTTACACATGTGTGCCGGATTTCGTAGCCATAGGTGAAAGTAGACAATCGGGCTCCTGAGGGCCCCCCCCAGAAAGTGCCCCCCCCCCACAATACATTCTATAATGTGTTAAGGACCTACCAAATATGAATAGTTAAAGTTTTGGTGCACATCGCATGAATTTGTGCAAAGATATAAGCAAACCGTGTTTCATGGCGAGAAGGTTTTTTTCCAAGATGGCGGACACTCCATTGCCATGGTAACAGGTGCTTAATTGAGTTTTTTGCTTGTCTAGGGTTGATACACATGTGTGCCGGATTTCGTAGCCCTAGCTCAAAGTAGACGATCGGGCCCCTAGGGGCCCCCCCAAAATGTGCCCCCCCCCCCTACAATACATATTACAATGCGTTAAGGACCTACCAAATATGAAGTATTGGAATTTTGGTTCCGATCGGATGTATTTCTGCGAAGATATGAGTGAACCGTGTTTCATGGCGAGGAGTATTTTTTTCAAGATGGCGGACACCCCGTTGCCATGGTAACAGGTTCTCAATAGAGTTTTTTGCTCGTCTTGGTTACTTATACATGTGTACCGAATTTCGTAGCCCTAGGTCAAAGTAGACGATCGGGCCCCTAGGGGCCGCCCCCAAAATGTGCCCCCTCCACAATACATATTACAATGCGTTAAGGACCTACCAAATATGAATGATTGGAATTTTGGTTCCGATCGGATGCATTTCTGCAGAGATATAAGCAAACCGTGTTTCATGGCGAGAACGCTTTTTTCCATGGGTTGCCACGGTAACAAGCTTTCTCCTATCAGAAAGATTTGAATAACTTTTGGTCCCCATCTTGTCACGAAGCTCCATGGCGAATGTGGAGCCAATAGCATGAATCGCCTCAGACTAGTTCGTTCAAATACGATGCGCTTAAAGTGATAAAAAGGGCATAAACGCCAAGATGGCGGACACCCCGTTGCCATGGTAACAGGTTCTCAATAGAGTTTTTTTGCTCGTCTTGGTTACTTATACATGTGTACCGAATTTCGTAGCCATAGGTCAAAGTAGACAATCGGGCCCCTAGGGGCCCCCCCGAAAATGTGCCCCCCCCCACAATACATATTACAATGCGTTAAGGACCTACCAAATATGAATTATCTGAATTTTGGTTCCGATCGGATGTATTTCTGCGAAGATATGAGTGAACCGTGTTTCATGGCGAGAACGCTTTTTTCCATGGGTTGCCACGGTAACACGCTTTCTCCTATCAGAAAGATTTGAATAGCTTTTGGTCCCCATCTTGTCACGAAGCTCCATCGCGAATGTGGAGCCAATAGCCTGAATCCCCTCAGACTAGTTCGTTCAAATGCGATGCGCTTAAAGTGATAAAAAGGGCATAAACGCCAAGATGGCGGACACCCCGTTGCCATGGTAACAGGTTCTCAATAGAGTTTTTTGCTCGTCTTGGTTACTTATACATGTGTACCGAATTTCATAGCCATAGGTCAAAGTAGACTATCGGGCCCCTAGGGGCCCCCCCCCAAAATGCGCCCCACCCACAATACATATTACAATGCGTGAAGGACCTACCAAACATGAATTATTTTAATTTTGGTTCCGATCGGATGTATTTCTGCGAAGATATGAGTGAACCGTGTTTCATGGCGAGAACGCTTTTTTCCATGGGTTGCCACGGTAACACGCTTTCTCCTATCAAAAAGATTTGAATAACTTTTGGTACCCATCTTGTCACGAAGCTCCATGGCGAATGTGGAGCCAATAGCATGAATCGCCTCAGACTAGTTCGTTCAAATGCGATGCGCCCAAATTGACAAAAACGGGCCAAAAAATGGCCGCAAACGCCAAGATGGCGGAAAGCCCGTTGCCATGACAACAGGCGTTTCAATGACTTTTTTACTTGTCTTGATGTGATAGACATGTGTACCGAATTTTGTCGTCCTACGTCAAACTAAATTTTTTTGACCCCATTCTAGAGGCCATTTTTGGCGTTTCTAGGGGGCGCCGTCGAGGCATTTTTGCATTGGCGTGCACGCGGACCCCAGAATATCGCTATTTTCGCCGGGACTGAGGTGTGTGCCAAGTTTCGCAACTTTTCACGGGGCCTAAGGGGGTGAAAAATAGCCGAGTTGTGCTCAGAACGAGGAGAATAATAATAAACATTACAATAACAATAGGGCCCTGCCATACTTCGTATGGCTCGGACCCTAATTAAAGCCGCAAGCGGCATCCATCGGGTCCTCGCCTCATGCCGAACCCTCCACCCGAACTCGCCACAAAGCTTCCGGGTGGATGTGAAGTAAAAGGCACGAATCCAAAGCTAGTTTGTTCAAAAACAATGTACATACAGTGCTAAATGGGCGTAAACACCAAGATGGCGGACACCCCGTTGCCATGGTAACAGGTGGTCAATGCACTTTTTTACTCGCCTTGGGTTGTTACACATGTGTGCCGGATTTCGTAGCCATAGGTGAAAGTAGACAATCGGGCTCCTGAGGGCCCCCCCCAGAAAGTGCCCCCCCCCCACAATACATTCTATAATGTGTTAAGGACCTACCAAATATGAATAGTTAAAGTTTTGGTGCACATCGCATGAATTTGTGCAAAGATATAAGCAAACCGTGTTTCATGGCGTGAAGGTTTTTTTCCAAGATGGCGGACACTCCATTGCCATGGTAACAGGTGCTTAATTGAGTTTTTTGCTTGTCTAGGGTTGATACACATGTGTGCCGGATTTCGTAGCCCTAGGTCAAAGTAGACGATCGGGCCCCTAGGGGCCCCCCCAAAATGTGCCCCCCCCCCCCTACAATACATATTACAATGCGTTAAGGACCTACCAAATATGAAGTATTGGAATTTTGGTTCCGATCGGATGTATTTCTGCGAAGATATGAGTGAACCGTGTTTCATGGCGAGGAGTATTTTTTTCAAGATGGCGGACACCCCGTTGCCATGGTAACAGGTTCTCAATAGAGTTTTTTGCTCGTCTTGGTTACTTATACATGTGTACCGAATTTCGTAGCCCTAGGTCAAAGTAGACGATCGGGCCCCTAGGGGCCGCCCCCAAAATGTGCCCCCTCCACAATACATATTACAATGCGTTAAGGACCTACCAAATATGAATGATTGGAATTTTGGTTCCGATCGGATGCATTTCTGCAGAGATATAAGCAAACCGTGTTTCATGGCGAGAACGCTTTTTTCCATGGGTTGCCACGGTAACAAGCTTTCTCCTATCAGAAAGATTTGAATAACTTTTGGTCCCCATCTTGTCACGAAGCTCCATGGCGAATGTGGAGCCAATAGCATGAATCGCCTCAGACTAGTTCGTTCAAATACGATGCGCTTAAAGTGATAAAAAGGGCATAAACGCCAAGATGGCGGACACCCCGTTGCCATGGTAACAGGTTCTCAATAGAGTTTTTTTGCTCGTCTTGGTTACTTATACATGTGTACCGAATTTCGTAGCCATAGGTCAAAGTAGACAATCGGGCCCCTAGGGGCCCCCCCGAAAATGTGCCCCCCCCCCACAATACATATTACAATGCGTTAAGGACCTACCAAATATGAATTATCTGAATTTTGGTTCCGATCGGATGTATTTCTGCGAAGATATGAGTGAACCGTGTTTCATGGCGAGAACGCTTTTTTCCATGGGTTGCCACGGTAACACGCTTTCTCCTATCAGAAAGATTTGAATAGCTTTTGGTCCCCATCTTGTCACGAAGCTCCATCGCGAATGTGGAGCCAATAGCCTGAATCCCCTCAGACTAGTTCGTTCAAATGCGATGCGCTTAAAGTGATAAAAAGGGCATAAACGCCAAGATGGCGGACACCCCGTTGCCATGGTAACAGGTTCTCAATAGAGTTTTTTGCTCGTCTTGGTTACTTATACATGTGTACCGAATTTCATAGCCATAGGTCAAAGTAGACTATCGGGCCCCTAGGGGCCCCCCCCCAAAATGCGCCCCACCCACAATACATATTACAATGCGTGAAGGACCTACCAAACATGAATTATTTTAATTTTGGTTCCGATCGGATGTATTTCTGCGAAGATATGAGTGAACCGTGTTTCATGGCGAGAACGCTTTTTTCCATGGGTTGCCACGGTAACACGCTTTCTCCTATCAAAAAGATTTGAATAACTTTTGGTACCCATCTTGTCACGAAGCTCCATGGCGAATGTGGAGCCAATAGCATGAATCGCCTCAGACTAGTTCGTTCAAATGCGATGCGCCCAAATTGACAAAAACGGGCCAAAAAATGGCCGCAAACGCCAAGATGGCGGAAAGCCCGTTGCCATGACAACAGGCGTTTCAATGACTTTTTTACTTGTCTTGATGTGATAGACATGTGTACCGAATTTTGTCGTCCTACGTCAAACTAAATTTTTTTGACCCCATTCTAGAGGCCATTTTTGGCGTTTCTAGGGGGCGCCGTCGAGGCATGTTTGCATTGGCGTGCACGCGGACCCCAGAATATCGCTATTTTCGCCGGGACTGAGGTGTGTGCCAAGTTTCGCAACTTTTCACGGGGCCTAAGGGGGTGAAAAATAGCCGAGTTGTGCTCAGAACGAGGAGAATAATAATAAACATTACAATAACAATAGGGCCCTGCCATACTTCGTATGGCTCGGACCCTAATAATAAACATTACAATAACAATAGGGCCTTGCCATACTTCGTATGGCTCGGACCCTAATAATAAACATTACAATAACAATAGGGCCCTGCCATACTTCGTATGGCTCGGACCCTAATAAACATTACAATAACAATAGGGCCTTGCCATACTTCGTATGGCTCGGACCCTAATTAAAGCCGCAAGCGGCATCCATCGGGTCCTCGCCTCATGCCGAACCCTCCACCCGAGTCCTGGTTCTCCTAATGCTACATGTGAAGGACCCGCACAGCCAGTTCATTTTAATAGAGAAATACAATTCACATATTGAGAAAAGAATGTGTGTAAACGCCAAGATGGCGGACAGCCCGTTACCATGGCAACATGTGTTTCATTGACTTTTTAGCTTGTCTTGGGATGATACACATGTGTGCCGAATTTCGTAGCCCGAGATGTAAGTAGACGATCGGGCCCCTAGGGGCCCCCCCAAAAAGTGTCCCCCCCACAATACATTCTATAATGTGTTAAGGACCTACCAAATATGAATAGTTACAGTTTTGGTGCACATCATATGAATTTGTGCAAAGATATAAGCAAACCGTGTTTCATGGCGAGAAGGTTTTTTTTCCAAGATGGCGGATACCCCGTTGCCATGGTAACGGCTGCACAATGAAGTTTTTTGCTTGTCTTGGGTTGATACACATGTGTGCCGAATTTCGTAGCCCTAGCTCAAAGTAGACGATCGGGCCCCTAGGGGCCGCCCCCAAAATGTGCCCCCCCCACAATACATATTACAACGCGCTAAGGACCTGCCAAATATGAATTATTGGAATTTTGGTTCCAATCGGATGCATTTTGGCAGAGATATAAGCAAACCGTGTTTCATGGCGAGAACGCGTTTTTCCATGGGTTGCCACGGTAACACGCTTTCTCCTATCAGAAAGATTTGAATAACTTTTTGTCCCCATCTTGTCACGAAGCTCCATGGGGAATGTGGAGCCAATAGCATGAATCCCCTCAGACTAGTTCGTTCAAATACGATGCGCTTAAAGTGATAAAAAGGGCATAAACGCCAAGATGGCGGCCACCCCGTTGCCATGGTAACAGGTTCTCCATAGAGTTTTTTGCTCGTCTTGGTTACTTATACATGTGTACCGAATTTCGTAGCCCTAGCTCAAAGTAGACGATCGGGCCCCTAGGGGCCCCCCCAAAATGCGCCCCCCCCACAATATATATTACAAAGCGTGAAGGACCTACCAAATATGAATTATTTTAATTTTGGTTCCGATCGGATGTATTTCTGCGAAGATATGAGTGAACCGTGTTTCATGGCGAGATCGCTTTTTTCCATGGGTTGCCACGGTAACACGCTTTCGCCTATCAAAAAGATTTGAATAACTTTTGGTCCCCATCTCGTCACGAAGCTCCATGGCGAATGTGGAGCCAATAGCATGAATCGCCTCAGACTAGTTCGTTCAAATGCGATGCGCCCAAATTGACAAAAACGGGCAAAAAAATGGCCGCAAACGCCAAGATGGCGGAAAGCCCGTTGCCATGACAACAGGCGTTTCAATGACTTTTTTACTTGTCTTGATGTGATAGACATGTGTACCGAATTTCGTCGTCCTACGTCAAACTAAAAATTTTTTTCCCCATTCTAGAGGCCATTTTTGGCGTTTCTAGGGGGCGCTGTCGAGGCATTTTTGCATTGGCGTGCATACAAACGCCAAATTATCGAAATTTTCACCGGACGTGAGGTGTGTGCCAAGTTTCGCAACTTTTCACGGGGTCTAAGGGGGTCAAAATTGAGTGAGTTGTGCTTAGGAGAATAATAATAATAATAATTAAAGCCGCAAGCGGCATCCATCGGGTCCTCGCCTCATGCCGAACCCTCCACCCGAACTCACCACAAAGCTTCCGGGTAGATGTGAAGTAAAAGGCATGAATCCAAAAGTAGTTTGTTAAAAAATAATGCACATTCAGTAATAAATAGGCATAAACGCCAAGATGGCGGACACCATGTTGCCATGGTAACAGGTGGTCAATGCACTTTTTTACTCGCCTTGGGTTGTTACACATGTGTGCCGAATTTCGTAGCCTAAGATGAAAGTAGACAATCGGGCCCCTGAGGGCCCCCCCCACAATACATTCTATAATGTGTTAAGGACCTACCAAATATGAATAGTTAAAGTTTTGGTGCACATCGCATGAATTTGTGCAAAGATATAAGCAAACCGTGTTTCATGGCGAGAAGGTTTTTTTCCAAGATGGTGGACACTCCAGTGCCATGGTAACAGGTGCTTAATTGAGTTTTATGCTTGTCTTGGGTTGATACACATGTGTGCCGAATTTCGTAGCCCTAGCTCAAAGTAGACTATCGGGCCCCTAGGGGACCCCCCAAAATGTGCCCCCCCCCCCACAATACATATTACAATGCGTTAAGGACCTACCAAATATGAATAATTTGAATTTTGGTTCCGATCGGATGCATTTCTGCGAAGATATAAGCAAACCGTGTTTCATGGCGAGAACGCTTTTTTCCATGGGTTGCCACGGTAACACGCTTTCTCCTATCAGACAGATTTGAATAACTTTTGGTCCCCATCTTGTCAGGAAGCTCCATGGCGAATGTGGAGCCAATAGCATGAATCCCCTCAGACTAGTTCGTTCAAATACGATGTGCTTAAAGTGATAAAAAGGGCATAAACGCCAAGATGGCGGACACCCCGTTGCCATGGTAACAGGTTCTCAATAGAGTTTTTTGCTCGTCTTGGTTACTTATACATGTGTACCGAATTTCGTAGCCATAGGTCAAAGTAGACGATCGGGCCCCTAGGGGCCCCCCCAAAATGCACCCCCCCCACAATACATATTACAATGCGCGATGGACCTACCAAATATGAATTATTTTAATTTTGGTTCCGATCGGATGTATTTCTGCGAAGATATGAGTGAACCGTGTTTCATGGCGAGAACGCTTTTTTCCATGGGTTTCCACGGTAACACACTTTCTCCTATCAAAAAGATTTGAATAACTTTTGGTCCCCATCTTGTCACGAAGCTCCATGGCGAATGTGGAGCCAATAGCATGAATCCCCTCAGACTAGTTTGTTCAAATGCGATGCGCCCAAATTGACAAAAACGGGCAAAAAAATGGCCGCAAACGCCAAGATGGCGAAAAGCCCATTGCCATGACAACAGGCGTTTCAATGACTTTTTTACTTGTCTTGATGTGATAGACATGTGTACCAAATTTCGTCGTCCTACGTCAAACTAAAAAATTTTTTCCCCATTCTAGAGGCCATTTTTGGCGTTTCTAGGGGGCGCCGTTGAGGCATTTTTACATTGGCGTGCACGCGGACCCCAGAATATCGCTATTTTCGCTGGGACTGAGGTGTGTGCCAAGTTTCGCAACTTTTCACGGGGCCTAAGGGGGTCAAAAATGGCCGAGTTGTGCTGAGAACGAGGAGAATAATAATAATAAACATTAAAGCCACAAGCGGCATCCATCGGGTCCTCGCCTCATGCCAAACCCTCCACCCGAGTCCTTGTTCTCCTAATGCTACATGTGAAGGACCCGCAGAGACAGTTAATTTTAATAGAGAAATACAATTCACATATTGAGAAAAGAATGTGTGTAAACGCCAAGATGGCGGACAGCCCGTTACCATGGCAACATGTGTTTCATTGACTTTTCAGCTCGTCTTGGGATGTTAGACATGTGTGCCGAATTTCGTAGCCCGAGATGAAAGTAGACGATCGGGCCCCTTGGGGCCCCCCCAAAAAGTGTCTCCCCCACAATACATTCTATAATATGTTAAGGACCTACCAAATATGAATAGTTACAGTTTTAGTGCACATCGTATGAATTTGTGCAAAGATATAAGCAAACCGTGTTTCATGGCGAGAAGGTTTTTTTGCAAGATGGCGGACACCCTGTTGCCATGGTAACGGCTGCACAATGAAGTTTTTTGCTTGTCTTGGGTTGATACACATGTGTGCCGAATTTCGTAGCCCTAGGTCAAAGTAGACGATCGGGCCCCAAGGGGCCCCCCCCAAAATGTGCCCCCCCCACAATACATATTACAATGTGTTAAGGACCTACCAAATATGAATTATCTGAATTTTGGTTCCGATCGGATGCATTTCTGCAGAGATATAAGCAAACCGTGTTTCATGGTGAGAACGCTTTTTCCATGGGTTGCCACGGTAACACGCTTTCTCCTATCAGAAAGATTTGAATAGCTTTTGGTCCCCATCTTGTCACGAAGCTCCATGGCGAATGTGGAGCCAATAGCCTGAATCCCCTCAGACTAGTTCGTTCAAATACGATGCGCTTAAAGTGATAAAAAGGGCATAAACGCCAAGATGGCGGACACCCCGTTGCCATGGTAACAGGTTCTCAATAGAGTTTTTTGCTCGTCTTGGTTACTTATACATGTGTACCGAATTTCGTAGCCCTAGCTCAAAGTAGACTATCGGGCCCCTAGGGGCCCCCCCAAAATGCGCCCCCCCCCCCACAATACATATTACAATGCGTGAAGGACCTACCAAATATGAATTATTTTAATTTTGGTTCCGATCGGATGTATTTCTGCGAAGATATGAGTGAACCGTGTTTCATGGCGAGATCGCTTTTTTCCATGGGTTGCCACGGTAACACGCTTTCGCCTATCAAAAAGATTTGAATAACTTTTGGTCCCCATCTTGTCACGAAGCTCCATGGCGAATGTGGAGCCAATAGCATGAATCGCCTCAGACTAGTTCGTTCAAATGCGATGCGCCCAAATTGACAAAAACGGGCAAAAAAATGGCCGCAAACGCCAAGATGGCGGAAAGCCCGTTGCCATGACAACAGGCGTTTCAATGACTTTTTTACTTGTCTTCATGTGATAGACATGTGTACCGAATTTCGTCGTCCTACGTCAAACTAAAATTTTTTTTCCCCATTCTACAGGCCATTTTTGGCGTTTCTAGGGGGCGCCGTCGAGGCATTTTTACATTGGCGTGCACGCGGACCCCAGAATATCGCTATTTTCGCCGGGACTGAGGTGTGTGCCAAGTTTCGCAACTTTTCACGGGGTCTAAGGGGGTCAAAATTGAGTGAGTTGTGCTGAGAAGAATAATAATAATAATAATAATAAACATTACAATAACAATAGGGCCCTGCCATACTTCGTATGGCTCGGACCCTAATTAAAGCCGCAAGCGGCATCCATCGGGTCCTCGCCTCATGCCGAACCCTCCACCCGAGTCCTGGTTCTCCAAATGCTACATGTAAAGGACCCTCAGAGACAGTTCATTTTGATAGAGATATACAATTCACATATTGAGAAAAGAATGTGTGTAAATGCCAAGATGGTGGACAGCCCGTTACCATGGCAACATGTGTTTCATTGACTTTTTAGCTTGTCTTGGGATGTTACACATGTGTGCCGAATTTCGTAGCCCTAGGTCAAAGTAGACTGCCGGGCCCCTAGGGACCCCCCCTCAAAAAGTGCCCCCCCCCCACAACACATTCTATAATGTGTTAAGGACCTACCAAATATGAATAGTTACAGTTTTGGTGCACATCGCATGAATTTGTGCAAAGATATAAGCAAACCGTGTTTCATGGCGAGAAGGTTTTTTTTCCAAGATGGCGGACACTCCGTTGCCATGGTGACAGGTGCTTAATTGAGTTTTATGCTTGTCTAGGGTTGATACACATGTGTGCCGAATTTCGTAGCCCTAGCTCAAAGTAGACAATCGGGCCCCTAGGGGCCCCCCCCAGAATGCGCCCCCCCCACCATACATATTACAATGCGTTAAGGACCTACCAAACATGAATTATTTTAATTTTGGTTCCAATCGGATGTATTTCTGCGAAGATATGAGTGAACCATGTTTCATGGCGAGAACGCTTTTTTCCATGGGTTGCCACGGTAACACGCTTTCTCCTATCAGAAAGATTTGAATAACGTTTGGTCCCCATCTTGTCACGAAGCTCCATGGTGAATGTGGAGCCAATAGCATGAATCGCCTCAGACTAGTTCGTTCAAATACGATGCGCTTAAAGTGATAAAAAGGGCATAAACGCCATGATGGCGGACACCCCGTTGCCATGGTAACAGGTTCTCAATAGAGTTTTTTGCTCGTCTTGGTTACTTATACATGTGTACCGAATTTCGTAGCCATAGGTCAAAGTAGACTATCGGGCCCCTAGGGGCCCCCCCCAAAATGCGCCCCCCCCACAATACATATTACAATGCGTGAAGGACCTACCAAACATGAATTATCAGAATTTTGTTTCCGATCGGATGCATTTCTGCGAAGATATGAGTGAACCGTGTTTCATGGCGAGAACGCTTTTTTCCATGGGTTGCCACGGTAACATGCTTTGTCCTATCAAAAAGATTTGAATAACTTTTGGTCCCCATCTTGTCACGAAGCTCCATGGCGAATGTGGAGCCAATAGCATGAATCGCCTCAGACTAGTTCGTTCAAATGCGATGCGCCCAAATTGACAAAAACGGGCAAAAAAATGGCCGCAAACGCCAAGATGGCGGACAGCCCGTTGCCATGACAACAGGCGTTTCAATGACTTTTTTACTTGTCTTGATGTGATAGACATGTGTACCGAATTTCGTCGTCCTACGTCAAACTAAAAATTTTTTGCCCCATTCTAGAGGCCATTTTTGGCGTTTCTAGGGGGCGCCGTCGAGGCATTTTTGCATTGGCGTGCATACAAACGCCAAATTATCGAAATTTTCACCGGACGTGAGGTGTGTGCCAAGTTTCGCAACTTTTCACGGGGCCTAAGGGGGTCAAAATTGAGTGAGTTGTGCTTAGGAGAATAATAATAAACATTTGGAAAACAATAGGGCCTTGCCATACTTCGTATGGCTCGGACCCTAATTAAAGCCGCAAGCGGCATCCATCGGGTCCTCGCCTCATGCCGAACCCTCCACCCGAACTCACCACAAAGCTTCCGGGTAGATGTGAAGTAAAAGGCATGAATCCAAAACTAGTTTGTTAAAAAATAATGCACATTCAGTAATAAATAGGCATAAACGCCAAGATGGCGGACACCATGTTGCCATGTTAACAGGTGGTCAATGCACTTTTTTACTCGCCTTGGGTTGTTACACATGTGTGCCGAATTTCGTAGCCTAAGATGAAAGTAGACAATCGGGCCCCTGAGGGCCCCCCCCAAAAAGTGCCCCCCCCCACAATACATTCTATAATGTGTTAAGGACCTACCAAATATGAATAGTTAAAGTTTTGGTGCACATCGCATGAATTTGTGCAAAGATATAAGCAAACCGTGTTTCATGGCGAGAAGGTTTTTTTCCAAGATGGCGGACACTCCAGTGCCATGGTAACAGGTGCTTAATTGAGTTTTATGCTTGTCTCGGGTTGATACACATGTGTGCCGAATTTCGTAGCCCTAGCTCAAAGTAGACAATCGGGCCCCTAGGGGCCCCCCCCAAAATGTGCCCCCCCCCCCACAATACATATTACAATGCGTGAAGGACCTACCAAATATGAATTATTGGAATTTTGGTTCCGATCGGATGCATTTCTGCGAAGATATAAGCAAACCGTGTTTCATGGCGAGAACGCGTTTTTCCATGGGTTGCCACGGTAACACACTTTCTCCTATCAGAAAGATTTGAATAACTTTTGGTCCCCATCTTGTCAGGAAGCTCCATGGTGAATGTGGAGCCAATAGCATGAATCCCCTCAGACTAGTTCGTTCAAATTCGATGCGCTTAAAGTGATAAAAAGGGCATAAACGCCAAGATGGCGGACACCCCGTTGCCATGGTAACAGGTTCTCAATAGAGTTTTTTGCTCGTCTTGGTTACTTATACATGTGTACCGAATTTCGTAGCCATAGGTCAAAATAGACGATCGGGCCCCTAGGGGCCCCCCCCAAAATGCGCCCCACCCACAATACATATTACAATGCGTGAAGGACCTACCAAATATGAATTATTTTAATTTTGGTTCCGATGGGATGTATTTCTGCGAAGATATGAGTGAACCGTGTTTCATGGCGAGAACGCTTTTTTCCATGGGTTGCCACGGTAACACGCGTTCTCCTATCAAAAAGATTTGAATAACTTTTGGTACCCATCTTGTCACGAAGCTCCATGGCGAATGTGGAGCCAATAGCATGAATCGCCTCAGACTAGTTCGTTCAAATGCGATGCGCCCAAATTGACAAAAACGGGCCAAAAAATGGCCGCAAACGCCAAGATGGCGGAAAGCCCGTTGCCATGACAACAGACGTTTCAATGACTTTTTTACTTGTCTGGATGTGATAGACATGTGTACCGAATTTCGTCGTCCTACGTCAAACTAAAATTTTTTTCCCCCATTCTAGAGGCCATTTTTGGCGTTTCTAGGGGGCGCCGTCGAGGCATTTTCACATTGGCGTGCACGCGGACCCCAGAATATCGCTATTTTCGCCGGGACTGAGGTGTGTGCCAAGTTTCGCAACTTTTCACGGGGGCTGAGTGGGTCAAAAATGGCCGAGTTGTGCTGACAAAAATAATAATAATAAACATTACAATAACAATAGGGCCCTGCCATACTTCGTATGGCTCGGACCCTAATTAAAGCCGCAAGCGGCATCCATCGGGTCCTCGCTTCATGCCGAACCCTCCACCGAGTCCTGGTTCTCCTAATGCTAAATGTGAAGGACCCGCACAGCCAGTTCATTTTAATAGAGAAATACAATTCACATATTGAGAAAAGAATGTGTGTAAACGCCATGATGGCGGACAGCCCGTTACCATGGCAACATGTGTTTCATTGACTTTTTAGCTTGTCTTGGGATGATACACATGTGTGCCGAATTTCGTAGCCCGTGATGAAAGTAGACAATCGGGCCCCTAGGGGCCCCCCCAAAAAGTGTCCCCCCCACAATACATTCTATAATGTGTTAAGGACCTACCAAATATGAATAATTGGAATTTTGGTTCCGATCGGATGCATTTCTGCAGAGATATAAGCAAACCGTGTTTCATGGCGAGAACGCTTTTTTCCATGGGTTGCCACGGTAACAAGCTTTCTCCTATCAGAAAGATTTGAATAACTTTTGGTCCCCATCTTGTCACGAAGCTCCATGGCGAATGTGGAGCCAATAGCATGAATCGCCTCAGACTAGTTCGTTCAAATACGATGCGCTTAAAGTGATAAAAAGGGCATAAACGCCAAGATGGCGGACAC
This sequence comes from Telmatherina bonti, assembly GCF_933228915.1. NCBI lineage: Eukaryota > Metazoa > Chordata > Actinopteri > Atheriniformes > Telmatherinidae > Telmatherina > Telmatherina bonti. The sequence goes on from NC_136613.1 coordinate 40,816,880, forward strand.
CCCGTTGCCATGGTAACAGGTTCTCAATGGAGTTTTTTGCTCGTCTTGGTTACTTATACATGTGTACCGAATTTCGTAGCCATAGGTCAAAGTAGACTATCGGGCCCCTAGGGCCCCCCCCCAAAATGCGACCCCCCCCCCACAATACATATTACAAAGCGTGAAGGACCTAGCAAACATGAATTATTTTAATTTTGGTTCCGATCGGATGTATTTCTGCGAAGATATGAGTGAACCGTGTTTCATGGCGAGAACGCTTTTTTCCATGGGTTGCCACGGTAACACGCTTTCTCCTATCAGAAAGATTTGAATAACTTTTGGTCCCCATCTTGTCACGAAGCTCCATGGCGAATGTGGAGCCAATAGCATGAATCGCCTCAGACTAGTTCGTTGAAATACGTTGTGCTTAAAGTGATAAAAAGGGCATAAACGCCAAGATGGCGGACACCCCGTTGCCATGGTAACAGGTTCTCAATGGAGTTTTTTGCTCGTCTTGGTTACTTATACATGTGTACCGAATTTCGTAGCCCTAGGTCAAAGTAGACTATCGGGCCCCTAGGGGCCCCCCCAAAATGTGCCCCCCCCACAATACATATTACAATGCGTTAAGGACCTACCATATATAAATTATTAGAATTTTGGTTCCGATCGGATGTATTTCTGCGAAGATATGAGTGAACCGTGTTTCATGGCGAGAACGCTTTTTTCCATGGGTTGCCACGGTAACACGCTTTCTCCTATCAGAAAGATTTGAATAACTTTTGGTCCCCATCTTGTCACGAAGCTCCATGGCGAATGTGGAGCCAATAGCCTGAATCCCCTCAGACTAGTTCGTTGAAATACGATGCGCTTAAAGTGATAAAAAGGGCATAAACGCCAAGATGGCGGACACCCCGTTGCCATGGTAACAGGTTCTCAATAGAGTTTTTTGCTCGTCTTGGTTACTTATACATGTGTGCCGAATTTCGTAGCCATAGGTCAAAGTAGACTATCGGGCCCCTCGGGGCCCCCCCCAAAATGCGCCCCCCCCACAATACATATTACTATGCGTGAAGGACCTACCAAACATGAATTATCAGAATTTTGGTTCCGATCGGATGTATTTCTGCAGAAATATAAGCAAACCGTGTTTCATGGCGAGATCGCTTTTTTCCATGGGTTGCCACGGTAACACGCTTTCTCCTATCAAAAAGATTTGAATAACTTTTTGTCCCCATCTTGTCACGAAGCTCCATGGCGAATGTGGAGCCAATAGCATGAATCCCCTCAGACTAGTTCGTTCAAATACGATGCGCCCAAATTGACAAAAACGGGCCAAAAAATGGCCGCAAACGCCAAGATGGCGGACAGCCCGTTGCCATGACAACAGGCGTTTCAATGAGTTTTTTACTTGTCTTGATGTGATAGACATGTGTACCGAATTTCGTCGTCCTACGTCAAACTAAAATTTTTTTTCCCCATTCTAGATGCCATTTTTGGCGTTTCTAGGGGGCGCTGTCTAGGCATTTTTGCATTGGCGTGCATACAAACGCCAAATTATCGAAATTTTCACCGGACGTGAGGTGTGTGCCAAGTTTCGCAACTTTTCACGGGGTCTAAGGGGGTCAAAATTAAGTGAGTTGTGCTTAGAACGAGAATAATAATAATTAAAGCCGCAAGCGGCATCCATCGGGTCCTCGCTTCATGCCGAACCCTCCACCGAGTCCTGGTTCTCCTAATGCTAAATGTGAAGGACCCGCACAGCCAGTTCATTTTAATAGAGAAATACAATTCACATATTGAGAAAAGAATGTGTGTAAACGCCATGATGGCGGACAGCCCGTTACCATGGCAACATGTGTTTCATTGACTTTTTAGCTTGTCTTGGGATGATACACATGTGTGCCGAATTTCGTAGCCCGTGATGAAAGTAGACAATCGGGCCCCTAGGGGCCCCCCCAAAAATTGTCCCCCCCACAATACATTCTATAATGTGTTAAGGACCTACCAAATATGAATAGTTACAGTTTTGGTGCACATCGTATGAATTTGTGCAAAGATATAAGCAAACCGTGTTTCATGGCGAGAAGGTTTTTTTCCAAGATGGCGGACACCCTGTTGCCATGGTAACGGCTGCACAATGAAGTTTTTTGCTTGTCTTGGGTTGATACACATGTGTGCCGAATTTCGTAGCCCTAGCTCAAAGTAGGCGATCGGGCCCCTAGGGCCCCCCCGAAAATGTGCCCCCCCCCACAATACATATTACAATGCGTTAAGGACCTACCAAATATGAATTATCTGAATTTTGGTTCCGATCGGATGCATTTCTGCAGAGATATAAGCAAACCGTGTTTCATGGCGAGAACGCTTTTTTCCATGGGTTGCCACGGTAACACGCTTTCTCCTATCAGAAAGATTTGAATAGCTTTTGGTCCCCATCTTGTCACGGAGCTCCATGGCGAATGTGGAGCCAATAGCCTGAATCCCCTCAGACTAGTTCGTTCAAATACGATGCGCTTAAAGTGATAAAAAGGGCATAAACGCCAAGATGGCGGCCACCCCGGTGCCATGGTAACAGGTTCTCAATAGAGTTTTTTGCTCGTCTTGGTTACTTATACATGTGTACCGAATTTCGTAGCCCTAGCTCAAAGTAGACTATCGGGCCCCTAGGGGCCCCCCCAAAATGCGCCCCCCCCACAATACATATTACAATGCGTGAAGGACCTACCAAATATGAATTATTTTAATTTTGGTTACGATCGGATGTATTTCTGCGAAGATATGAGTGAACCGTGTTTCATGGCGAGATCGCTTTTTTCCATGGGTTGCCACGGTAACACGCTTTCGCCTATCAAAAAGATTTGAATAACTTTTGGTCCCCATCTTGTCACGAAGCTCCATGGCGAATGTGGAGCCAATAGCATGAATCGCCTCAGACTAGTTCGTTCAAATGCGATGCGCCCAAATTGACAAAAACGGGCAAAAAAATGGCCGCAAACGCCAAGATGGCGGAAAGCCCGTTGCCATGACAACAGGTGTTTCAATGACTTTTTTACTTGTCTTCATGTGATAGACATGTGTACCGAATTTCGTCGTCCTACGTCAAACTAAAAAAATTTTCCCCCATTCTAGAGGCCATTTTTGGCGTTTCTAGGGGGCGCCGTCGAGGCATTTTTACATTGGCGTGCACGCGGACCCCAGAATATCGCTATTTTCGCCGGGACTGAGGTGTGTGCCAAGTTTCGCAACTTTTCACGGGGTCTAAGGGGGTCAAAATTGAGTGAGTTGTGCTGAGAAGAATAATAATAATAATAATTAAAGCCGCAAGCGGCATCCATCGGGTCCTCGCCTCATGCCGAACCCTCCACCGGAGTCCTGGTTCTCCTAATGCTACATGTGAAAGACCCGCAGAGACAGTTCATTTTAATAGAGAAATACAATTCACATATTGAGAAAAGAATGTGTGTAAACGCCAAGATGGCGGACAGCCCGTTACCATGGCAACATGTGTTTCATTGACTTGTTAGCTTGTCTTGGGATGATACACATGTGTGCCGAATTTCGTAGCCCGAGATGAAAGTAGACGATCGGGCCCCTTGGGCCCCCCCCAAAAAGTGTCCCCCCCACAATACATTCTATAATGTGTTAAGGACCTACCAAATATGAATAGTTACAGTTTTGGTGCACATCGTATGAATTTGTGCAAAGATATAAGCAAACCGTGTTTCATGGCGATAAGGTTTTTTTCCAAGATGGCGGACACCCCGTTGCCATGGTAACAGCTGCACAATGAAGTTTTTTGCTTGTCTTGGGTTGATACACATGTGTGCCGAATTTCGTAGCCCTAGGTCAAAGTAGACGATCGGGCCCCTAGGGGCCCTCCCCAAAATGTGCCCCCCCCACAATACATATTACAATGCGTTGAGGACCTGCCAAATATGAATTATTGGAATTTTGGTTCCGATCGGATGCATTTTGGCAGAGATATAAGCAAACCGTGTTTCATGGCGAGAACTCTGTTTTCCATGGGTTGCCACGGTAACACGCTTTCTCCTATCAGAAAGATTTGAATAACTTTTTGTCCCCATCTTGTCACGAAGCTCCATGGGGAATGTGGAGCCAATAGCATGAATCCCCTCAGACTAGTTCGTTCAAATACGATGCGCTTAAAGTGATAAAAAGGGCATAAACGCCAAGATGGCGGACACCCCGTGTGCCATGGTAACAGGTTCTCAATAGAGTTTTTTGCTCGTCTTGGTTACTTATACATGTGTACCTAATTTCGTAGCCCTAGGTCAAAGTAGACTATCGGGCCCCTAGGGGCCCCCCCCAAAATGCGCCCCCCCCCACAATACATATTACAATGCGTGAAGGACCTACCAAATATGAATTATTTTAATTTTGGTTCCGATCGGATGTATTTCTGCGAAGATATGAGTGAACCGTGTTTCATGGCGAGATCGCTTTTTTCCATGGGTTGCCACGGTAACACGCTTTCGCCTATCAAAAAGATTTGAATAACTTTTGGTCCCCATCTTGTCACGAAGCTCCATGGCGAACGTGGAGCCAATAGCATGAATCGCCTCAGACTAGTTCGTTCAAATGCGATGCGCCCAAATTGACAAAAACGGGCCAAAAAATGGCCGCAAACGCCAAGATGGCGGAAAGCCCGTTGCCATGACAACAGGCGTTTCAATGACTTTTTTACTTGTCTTCATGTGATAGACATGTGTACAGAATTTCGTCGTCCTACGTCAAACTAAAATTTTTTTTCCCCATTCTAGAGGCCATTTTTGGCGTTTCTAGGGGGCGCCGTCGAGGCATTTTTACATTGGCGTGCACGCGGACCCCAGAATATCGCTATTTTCGCCGGGACTGAGGTGTGTGCCAAGTTTCGCAACTTTTCACGGGGTCTAAGGGGGTCAAAATTGAGTGAGTTGTGCTGAGAAGAATAATAATAATAATTAAAGCCGCAAGCGGCATCCATCGGGTCCTCGCCTCATGCCGAACCCTCCACCCGAGTCCTGGTTCTCCTAATGCTAAATGTGACGGACCCGCACAGCCAGTTCCTTTTAATAGAGAAATACAATTCACATATTGAGAAAAGAATGTGTGTAAACGCCAAGATGGCGGACAGACCGTTACCATGGCAACATGTGTTTCATTGACTTTTTAGCTTGTCTTGGGATGATACACATGTGTGCCGAATTTCGTAGCCCGAGATGAAAGTAGACGATCGGGCCCCTTGGGGCCCCCCCAAAAAGTGTCTCCCCCACAATACATTCTATAATGTGTTAAGGACCTACCAAATATGAATAGTTACCGTTTTGGTGCACATCGTATGAATTTGTGCAAAGATATAGGCAAACCGTGTTTGATGGCGAGAAGGTTTTTTTGCAAGATGGCGGACACCCTGTTGCCATGGTAACGGCTGCACAATGAAGTTTTTTGCTTGTCTTGGGTTGATACACATGTGTGCCGAATTTCGTAGCCCTAGGTCAAAGTAGACGATCGGGCCCCTAGGGGCCCCCCCTAAAATGTGCCCCCCCCACAATACATATTACAATGCGTTAAGGACCTGCCAAATATGAATTATTGGAATTTAGGTTCCGATCGGATGCATTTTGGCAGAGATATAAGCAAACCGTGTTTCATGGCGAGAACTCTGTTTTCCATGGGTTGCCACGGTAACACGCTTTCTCCTATCATAAAGATTTGAATAACTTTTTGTCCCCATCTTGTCACGAAGCTCCATGGGGAATGTGGAGCCAATAGTATGAATCCCCTCAGACTAGTTCGTTCAAATACGATGCGCTTAAAGTGATAAAAAGGGCATAAACGCCAAGATGGCGGACACCCCGTTGCCATGGTAACAGGTTCTCAATAGAGTTTTTTGCTCGTCTTGGTTACTTATACATGTGTACCTAATTTCGTAGCCCTAGGTCAAAGTAGACTATCGGGCCCCTAGGGGCCCCCCCAAAATGCGCCCCCCCCACAATACATATTGCAATGCATGAAGGACCTACCAAATATAAATTATTTTAATTTTGGTTCCGATCGGATGTATTTCTGCGAAGATATGAGTGAACCGTGTTTCATGGCGAGATCGCTTTTTTCCATGGGTTGCCACGGTAACACGCTTTCGCCTATCAAAAAGATTTGAATAACTTTTGGTCCCCATCTTGTCACGAAGCTCCATGGCGAACGTGGAGCCAATAGCATGAATCCCCTCAGACTAGTTCGTTCAAATGCGATGCGCCCAAATTGACAAAAACGGGCCAAAAAATGGCCGCAAACGCCAAGATGGCGGAAAGCCCGTTGCCATGACAACAGGCGTTTCAATGACTTTTTTACTTGTCTTCATGTGATAGACATGTGTACCGAATTTCGTCGTCCTACGTCAAACTAAAATTTTTTTTCCCCATTCTAGAGGCCATTTTTGGCGTTTCTAGGGGGCGCAGTCGAGGCATTTTTACATTGGCGTGCACGCAGACCCCAGAATATCGCTATTTTCGCCGGGACTGAGGTGTGTGCCAAGTTTCGCAACTTTTCACGGGGTCTAAGGGGGTCAAAATTGAGTGAGTTGTGCTCAGAACGAGGAGAATAATAATAATAAACATTACAATAACAATAGGGCCTTGCCATACTTCGTATGGCTCGGACCCTAATTAAAGCCGCAAGCGGCATCCATCGGGTCCTCGCCTCATGCCGAACCCTCCACCCGAGTCCTGGTTCTCCTAATGCTACATGTGAAGGACCCGCACAGCCAGTTCATTTTAATAGAGAAATACAATTCACATATTGAGAAAAGAATGTGTGTAAACGCCAAGATGGCGGACAGCCCGTTACCATGGCAACATGTGTTTCATTGACTTTTTAGCTTGTCTTGGGATGATACACATGTGTGCCGAATTTCGTAGCCCGAGATGTAAGTAGACGATCGGGCCCCTAGGGGCCCCCCCAAAAAGTGTCCCCCCCACAATACATTCTATAATGTGTTAAGGACCTACCAAATATGAATAGTTACAGTTTTGGTGCACATCGTATGAATTTGTGCAAAGATATAAGCAAACCGTGTTTCATGGCGAGAAGGTTTTTTTTCCAAGATGGCGGATACCCCGTTGCCATGGTAACGGCTGCACAATGAAGTTTTTTGCTTGTCTTGGGTTGATACACATGTGTGCCGAATTTCGTAGCCCTAGCTCAAAGTAGACGATCGGGCCCCTAGGGGCCGCCCCCAAAATGTGCCCCCCCCACAATACATATTACAACGCGTTAAGGACCTGCCAAATATGAATTATTGGAATTTTGGTTCCAATCGGATGCATTTTGGCAGAGATATAAGCAAACCGTGTTTCATGGCGAGAACGCGTTTTTCCATGGGTTGCCACGGTAACACGCTTTCTCCTATCAGAAAGATTTGAATAACTTTTGGTCCCCATCTTGTCACGAAGCTCCATGGGGAATGTGGAGCCAATAGCATGAATCCCCTCAGACTAGTTCGTTCAAATACGATGCGCTTAAAGTGATAAAAAGGGCATAAACGCCAAGATGGCGGCCACCCCGTTGCCATGGTAACAGGTTCTCAATAGAGTTTTTTGCTCGTCTTGGTTACTTATACATGTGTACCGAATTTCGTAGCCCTAGCTCAAAGTAGACGAGCGGGCCCCTAGGGGCCCCCCCAAAATGCGCCCCCCCCACAATATATATTACAAAGCGTGAAGGACCTACCAAATATGAATTATTTTAATTTTGGTTCCGATCGGATGTATTTCTGCGAAGATATGAGTGAACCGTGTTTCATGGCGAGATCGCTTTTTTCCATGGGTTGCCACGGTAACACGCTTTCGCCTATCAAAAAGATTTGAATAACTTTTGGTCCCCATCTCGTCACGAAGCTCCATGGCGAATGTGGAGCCAATAGCATGAATCGCCTCAGACTAGTTCGTTCAAATGCGATGCGCCCAAATTGACAAAAACGGGCAAAAAAATGGCCGCAAACGCCAAGATGGCGGAAAGCCCGTTGCCATGACAACAGGCGTTTCAATGACTTTTTTACTTGTCTTGATGTGATAGACATGTGTACCGAATTTCGTCGTCCTACGTCAAACTAAAAATTTTTTTCCCCATTCTAGAGGCCATTTTTGGCGTTTCTAGGGGGCGCTGTCGAGGCATTTTTGCATTGGCGTGCATACAAACGCCAAATTATCGAAATTTTCACCGGACGTGAGGTGTGTGCCAAGTTTCGCAACTTTTCACGGGGTCTAAGGGGGTCAAAATTGAGTGAGTTGTGCTTAGGAGAATAATAATAATAATAATTAAAGCCGCAAGCGGCATCCATCGGGTCCTCGCCTCATGCCGAACCCTCCACCCGAACTCGCCACAAAGCTTTCGGGTGAATTTAAAGTAAAAGGCATGAATCCAAAACTAGTTTGTTAAAAAATAATGCACATACAGTAAGAAATAGGCATGAACGCCAAGATGGCTGACACCCCGTTGCCATGGTAACAGGTGGTCAATGCACTTTTTTACTCGCCTTGGGTTGTTACACATGTGTGCCGAATTTCGTAGCCATAGCTCAAAGTAGACAATCAGGCCCCTAGGGCCCCCTCCCAAAATGTGCCCCCCCCACAATACATTCTATAATGTGTTAAGGACCTACCAAATATGAATAATTGGAATTTTGGTTCCGATCGGATGCATTTCTGCAGAGATATAAGCAAACCGTGTTTCATGGCGAGAAGGTTTTTTTCCAAGATGGCGGACACCCTGTTGCCATGGTAACAGCTGCACAATGAAGTTTTTTGCTTGTCTTGGGTTGATACACATGTGTGCCGAATTTCGTAGCCCTAGCTCAAAGTAGACGATCAGGCCCCTAGGGCCCCCCCCCAAAATGTGGCCCCCCCACAATACATATTACAATGCGTGAAGGAGCTACCAAACATGAATTATTTTAATTTTGGTTCCGATCGGGTGTATTTCTGTGAAGATATGAGTGAACCGTGTTTCATGGCGAGAACGCTTTTTTCCATGCGTTGCCACGGTAACACGCTTTCTCCTATCAGAAAGATTTGAATAACTTTTGGTCCCCATCTTGTCACGAAGCTCCATTGCGAATGTGGAGCCAATAGCCTGAATCCCCTCAGACTAGTTCGTTCAAATATGATGCGCTTAAAGTGATAAAAAGGGCATAAACGCCAAGATGGCGGACACCCCGTTGCCATGGTAACAGGTTCTCAATAGAGTTTTTTGCTAGTCTTGGTTACTTATACATGTGTACCGAATTTCGTAGCCATAGGTCAAAGTAGACTATCTGGCCCCTCGGGGCCCCCCCCAAAATGCGCCCCCCCCCCCACAATACATATTACAATGCGTGAAGGACCTACCAAACATGAATTATCAGAATTTTGGTTCCGATCGGATGCGTTTCTGCGAAGATATGAGTGAACCGTGTTTCATGGCGAGAACGCTTTTTTCATGGGTTGCCACGGTAACACGCTTTGTCCTATCAGAAAAATTTGAATAACTTTTGGTACCCATCTTGTCACGAAGCTCCATGGCGAATGTGGAGCCAATAGCATGAATCCCCTCAGACTAGTTCGTTCAAATACGATGCGCTTAAAGTGATAAAAAGGGCATAAACGCCAAGATGGCGGACACCCCGTTGCCATGGTAACAGGTTGTCAATAGAGTTTTTTGCTCGTCTTGGTTACTTATACATGTGTACCGAATTTCGTAGCCCTAGGTCAAAGTAGACTATGGGGCCCCTAGGGGCCCCCCCAAAATGCGCCCCCCCCACAATACATATTACAAAGCGTGAAGGACCTACCAAACATGAATTATTTTAATTTTGGTTCCGATCGGATGTATTTCTGCGAAGATATGAGTGAACCGTGTTTCATGGCGAGATCGCTTTTTTCCATGGGTTGCCACGGTAACACGCTTTCTCCTATCAAAAAGATTTGAATAACTTTTGGTCCCCATCTTGTCACGAAGCTCCATGGCGAATGTGGAGCCAATAGCATGAATCCCCTCAGACTAGTTCGTTCAAATGCGACGCGGCCAAATTGACAAAAACGGGAAAAAAAATGGCCGCAAACGCCAAGATGGCGGAAAGCCTGTTGCTATGACAACAGGCGTTTCAATGACTTTTTTACTTGTCTTGATGTGATAGACATGTGTACCGAATTTCGTCGTCCTACGTCAAACTAAAATTTTTTTTCCCCATTCTAGAGGCCATTTTTGGCGTCTCTAGGGGGCGCCGTCGAGGCATTTTTACATTGGCGTGCACGC